>NW_027256893.1:4762500-5480000 GCF_029215685.1 Pituophis catenifer annectens
TGTGTACTAAAAATGGCCTTGCTAGGTTGGAGCAAAGCAAATCCTTGATTATTAGACCGGAATAGTTATAAACCACTGGCTCCCAATAAAACAGGCTTTGCCATGAGGTTATTTGACTCTCCCTGTAAACCAAACAATCTGCAGAAACTACAGGTAGTCCTTGACTTATGACCGCAAATGAGCCCAAAATTTCTGTTGCTATTTATATTATTTTATTTTATTTTATTTTGAATTTGTATACCGCCCTTCTCCCTGAGGACTCAGGGCGGTGAACAGCCAAGTAAAAACATCAAGTACAAATATTAAAATACAGTTAAAATATACATATATAAATTTGGCCCCATTAATTAAAAACAATAAACAAAACACTTAAAAACACTTAAAAAATTAGGCCAGCCCGGCTTGCTGAAAAAGGAAGGTTTTAAGGGCACGGCGGAAGGCACCGAGGTCTTGGATTCTCCTTATCTCTGGAGGCAATTGATTCCAGAGGGTAGGTGCCCCCACAGAGAAGGCCCTCCCCCTGGGGGTCACCAGCCTGCACTGTTTGGCTGATGGCACCCCGAGGAGGCCCTCTCTGTGGGAGCGCACGGGTCGATGGGAGATTGTCGGTGGCAGCAGGCGGTCTCGAAGATAGCTAGGCCCTATGCCATGGAGCGCTTTAAAGGTGATAACCAACACCTTGAAGCGCACCCGGAAGACCACCGGGAGCCAGTGCAGCTCGCGCAGGAGCGGTGTTACATGGGAGCGCCAGGCTGCTCCCGTCACTACCCGCGCTGCTGCATTCTGGACCAGTTGGAGCCTCCGGGTGCTCCTCAAGGGGAGCCCCATGTAGAGAGCGTTGCAGTAGTCAAGGCGAGAGGTGACGAGGGCATGAGTGACTGTGCACAGGGAATCCCGATCAAGAAAGGGCCGCAACTGGCGGATCAGGCGAACCTGACAAAAGGTCCCCCTGGTTACAGCCGTCAGATGTTCCTCCAAGGACAGCTGCCTATCCAGGAGGACTCCCAGATTGCGAGCCCTCTCTGTGGGGGCCAACGACTCGCCCCCAATAGTCAGTGATGGAGTCAACTGACTATATCGGGATGCCGGGAGCCACAGCCACTCAGTCTTGGAAGGGTTGAGCCTGAGCCTGTTCCTCCCCATCCAGATCCGCACAGCCTCCAGGCACTGGGACATCACTTCAAGGGCATCGTTGGGGTGGCCTGGGGTGGAGATGTACAGCTGGGTGTCATCAGCGTACTGGTGGTATCTCACCCCAAAGCCACGGATGATCTCGCCCAGCGGCTTCACATAAATGTTGAACAGGAGGGGCGAGAGGACCGACCCCTGAGGCACTCCACATATAAGAGGCCTTGAGGTCGACCTCTGCCCACCTGCCAACACGAACTGCGACCGGTCGGAGAGAAAGGAGGAGAACCACCGTAATACGGTGCCCCCCATCCCCAACTCTTCCAGCCGGTGCAGCATGATACCATGGTCGATGGTATCAAAAGCCGCTGAGAGGTCTAACAGGACCAGAACAGAGGAACAACCCCTGTCCCGAGCCCTCCAGAGATCATCAACCAACGCGACCAATGCCGTTTCCGTGCTGTGTCCAGGCCTGAAACCCGACTGGAACGGATCTAGATAGGATGTTTCCTCCAAGAATTGTGGAAACTGTCGCGCGACCACACTCTCAACAACCTTCGCCAGGAAGCGAAGGTTGGAGACAGGACGATAGTTGGCCAATATTGCCGGATCCAGGGACGGCTTCTTGAGGAGAGGCCTCACCACCGCTTCTTTCAAGGCGGCGGGGAAGTGACCCTCACTCAACGAAGCGTTGATAACACCCTGGAGCCAGCCTCGTGTAACCTCCCGGGAGGCCAGTACCAACCAGGAGGGACACGGGTCCAGTAAACATGTGGCCGCACTAAGTCTCCCCAAAATCCTGTCCACATCATCCAGAGTCACAGCATCAAACTCCTCCCAGGTAACATTCTCAAGACTATTCCTCGTCACCCTGCCCTGATCTACCCAGTCAGAGTCCAAATCCCCCCGGATCTGAGCGATTTTGTCATACAGGTATTGTCCGAAATCCTCCGCCCTGCCTTCCAAGGGATCCTCCCGCGCTCCCGGATGGAGCAGGGAGCGGGTTACCCTGAACAGGGCGGCCGGACGATTCCCTGATGACGCAATAGAGGCGGAAAAGTAGTTAAACTTTGCCGTCTTTATCGCCACTAGGTAGGTCTTAATATGCGACCTTACCAGTGTTCGGTCAGATTCAGCGAGACTGGCCCTCCAACCACTCTCTAGGCGTCTTTTCCGGCGTTTCATCTCCCTCAGCTCCTCGGTGAACCAAGGAGCCGCGAGGGATCGACACCGGGTCAGAGGCCGCAAAGGCACGACTCGATCCAAGGCCCCACCAGCCGCCCGATCCCAGGCAGCTACCAGGTCCTCGGCCGAGTCGTGTGCCAGATCTTCAGGAATTGGCCCAAGCTCCGTCTGGAACCTATCAGGATCCATCAGGCGCCTGGGGCGGATCCATCTAATTGGGTCCGCCTCCCTGCGGCGGGGTGTAGCGGTTCGAAGGTCCAGACGAAGGAGTGAGTGATCTGACCATGACAAGGGTTTCATGTCTATATCCCCTATAATAAGACCACTCAACCACTGGCCAGAGACAAAAATCAGGTCCAGCGTGTGTCCCCCCCTGTGAGTGGGGCCATGAACTAACTGGGTCAGGTCCATGGCCGTCATGGAAGCCATGAACTCCCGAGCCATCTCTGACGTTTCACCAACGGACGGCAGATTGAAATCACCCATGACCATAAGCCTGGGTGTATCAACTGCTACCGTGGCTATCACGTCGAGTAGCTCGGGCAGGGCCGTTGCCACGCGGCAGGGAGCCAGGTACGTAAGCAACAAGCCCATCTGAACCCCATGACCCCATCTCACAAAGAGGGACTCACACCCGGCAATCTGTGGCACAGTGGTCTCCCTCGGACCCAGACCTTCGTTAATAATAACCGCCACCCCCCCCGCCCCTCCCCTGGGCCCTCGGCTGATGGAATGCTCTGAAGCCTGGTGGACACATCTCAACCAGAGGGACCCCTCCCTCCGGGCCCAACCAGGTCTCCGTAATACCCGCCAGGTCCGCTCCCTCCTCTTGAATAAGATCGTAAATGAGGGGGCCCTTATTTACCACGGACCTGGCGTTGCACAGCATCAGCCGGAGGCCCAGGTCCTGAGTATCTGAGCCACCTAGTATCCGAGGGGAGCCTTGAGGACCGGGGCGTGCAATCGCTCTCAAGTAGCGAGTGCGCACCCCCGGCACAGGATAAGGTCCTCTGCTCCCGCCATATCTGCCCCTCCCATTCACCGTGCTGATGACATCCCCAATCCCTCGTCCTGCGCCCTCCAGCCCGTTACCCTGTGCCAGGCTGGGCCCTGACCTAGGTGGATTACCCCCCCCCCATCCCCTTTGGTCGCCCTCCCAGTTCCCCTTAAAAAATTATTAAAAACCCTAATTAAAAAACCCCTCAATCCCCGCTTTAAAACATGCCACCTCTCGGGGCTCCAAAGCCCGTCCTTAAGGTAGGCCTTCGATAGAGTGGAAGGCCATCGCCGCGAGAGGGGGGCATCTCGCAGCGCAAGCAAATCTGCCGAGGTATAAGCCATACAAGTATGATGAGATGGAAAAGGGGAACCTTGGATGTCAGCGAAATTTAAAGATAGACATTGAGGTGAGAGATGGCAAAAGAGGCTGGCTATGCAGTTCGATTAAGTGAATTTGCCACATTTTACAACCTTTCTTGCCACAGTTGTTAAGTGAGTCACTGCAGTTGCTAAGTGAGTCACACAGTCGTTAAGTGAATCCCCATTGACTTGACTGGTCAGAAGGACACAAAAGATGATCACCTGAACCCAGGGGACATTGTGACTGTCATAAGTATGAACCCGTTGCCAAGCATCCGGATTTTGATCATGTGACCATGGGGATGCTGCCACAGTCATAACTGTACAATGTACAATGTGCCATTGTAACTTCAATCGGTCACTAACCGAATGGTTATAAGTTGAGGACTAATTTATCCTGCATTTTTTTTCCCTTGGATCATTCTCTTTGTTCATGCAACCCAAAGGGTAGAAGCAGTCCTCGACTTATGACCAGTTGCTTAGCCACCATTTAGTTATGGTGACCTCCCCAAGGCTACTTACAATCTGGATTCAAAGTTCCAACAGTTACCACCCCCACCCCAGAGTCATGGGATCACATTTTGGGCACTCAACAACCAGCCTGCATTCATGGAATCTGCAGTAGTCTGCAGTCACCTGATGCTGTGGTTCAGACGAGTCAGAGGAGACGGAGGGAATGCCTGGGTTACCATCGGGGCCTGCGGAAGGCTCTGAGGAGCAGAAGGACTCAGAGCCAGATGCAGTGCAGGGCCCATCTACTCACGCTCAGACGGAGAGACAGCTGTTTTTGGAGCCTGAGCTGAGTGACAGGGAGGAACAGCTGGGGCCATCCCAGATGCACATATGAAGAGAGGAGAGCAACAAAGGACTGAGGGCCAGCTATCCAGGAAACGAAGGAGATGTTAACAAGGCCCTCCTTGGCTGAGATAAAAGGAGGAGGGGTGTGGGAGGTGCGGTGGTCAGAGACAACTGTTCATGCTCCAGGAGAGTTCCCTCTGGAGCAGGTTTGCTGGCTGGGGGAATTCTGGTGTGAAGTTTCTGAAAGATGCCCTAATTAATTCATGAGCCATGAGCCGAACTTCAAAAGAAATACAGTCATTTATTAGGAGCACCATTTCGGCAATATTCGGATGCCGTTAGAACTAATCCCACGTAGATTTACGTTCCCCTATGACCCTGTCTCTCCCCTCCTCTCTGGCCATGTCATAAGTCACATTCTCCAATTAACCACTTTGGCTGGCTGTGAAATCCAACACCCTCCTTCTGATTGCGGTCAGGAAGAATGTATGGAATGCACTTCAGTTAGGGAAATCAATCGGCTCTATCAGTTCTCCCTCCCTCCTGCTCATGGCAACTTGAAAAGCTTTGCAAGTTGACATCTGGGAGTTGAAACTGCCAGGCTTAAAGTTGCCAAGGTTGGAGACCCCTGCTCTGGAGGATTCCTTGGCCAGGATTTCTTGCTACTATCCAGGTTGGCTGGGACTCTTTTTTTTTTGTGGGGATTGAAGTGCTAATTGAGGCTCCCAGCGGGGAACTCAGAGACTGAGCTATGGCTTGTGAAGCACCTAAGGATGTGTGTCCTGAGGCTTTGTCAGTGAATGCCGTGTATTCCTGCCTTTCTAAATAAAAAGGGGTTTCTCCTCACGAGTAGGCAGTTGAGTGGGGCTCACGAAGGCTGGGTCAGAACACCTGCTCTGTCATTGATGATGTCTTTTGCCGGAACTGGCTTTTACTTTCAGGCTCCAGCAAAACAACAACAACAACAACAAGCCATTGTGGACACGTTTGCTTAATGACTGTAGCAACAAAGGTCATAACATTAAGCAGGGTCCTGTGATGATCTGTTTAATGATCGGCATCATGGATGACCATCATTCCGGGCTCCATTGTGGATTTGATTCAAGGATTCCCGAAAGCTCTGCCTTCTTCACAGGGATACCCAACCCTTTCCCCTAGAGTCGGGGAATGCAAATAAATAAGCCGTTCAACCCCCGAGAAGAGATGAGAAAGTGCCCAGTGTCACATATCCATGCATGCGCAAGAGATGTGAGTTCACCTTGACGCAGGGCTCCTGGTTAGCTTTAATGCACAGACGGACTTGGCAATGCAGGAAGACCTCGGACAGGTTCTTGAAGTGGAACATCTGAAAGCTAAATTTTGCCACCGTGCTGGTTCCGATGACGTTGAGGAACTCCAGCGTCTTGTCACGGGGACACCTGGGAGAGACCAAGACTTCCTTAAGCTGCCCTTCCCACCAGCAGTCAAAACATAGACTAACTCCAAGATTAACTTAGACTTAGAATAACTTTATGGTCACTTTGAATGTTACACCAATCGGCATGCATTAAAATGAAATTTCATTGCATTCAGATCTCAAAGGGTCACCACCTCCAATATACACTACATCAATCAATCAATCAATCAATCAATCAATCAATCGTATGCGTATATGCACATATATGACACAGAGAATCAAGACAGTATTCTGCCCCAGCTACGGACCCCAATGAATGCAGCACACCCAAAGTCTGTACAAACCTTAGTTTACTAAAGTTTTTTTTTTCAAACAAAGGCTGTTAATTAACTTTCTTAACAGCCTACAAGAATCCAAAGAATAAATAATCGTAATCTTACTATGGTTGGCAGAAAGCCCAGAAGCAATTTGCAGAGAACTAAGATCCAGACGCGAAGGAGAGTGAACAAAGTTGTTCCCTGCAAATTGCCTCAGTTGTCATCCTTCCTTAAATAGGCTAAGGGAGTGGCCAATTAGCCCCAAGCTTTACTCTCGAGGAGACCTCCTCCTGAGGAGCCACTCCTGCCTTTTGGCAGCTCTGCGCGCCCGTGCATCGAGAAGAGGCTCCTCCTCTTCGTCCTCTTCACTTATGGGAGCTTCTGGAGGTTCTGAAGGCCCTGGTTGAATCCCTGCCTCTGGCACCACATCTTCTCCAGCCTCCTCATTGTCCGACTCGAGTGCCAGCTGCACAGGCTGCTGGAGCAGCACCACACCAGCCTCCTCGCTGTCTGAATCAGCTACTAGCTGCACTGGCCGCGTACGGGCCACAACAAACAGTCTAGTTCGGATGTATACATGTACATGGCAGTGGTGGGTTGCCCCCGCTTCAGACTGGTTCACAAGAACTGGTAGTAAAAATGACAACATCTGCCTACTGCCCCCGATGTCGTCATCGGCGATCTGCGCAGAAGCAAGGCGCATGCGTGAGTGATGTACATCCATCCATCCCATCCATCCATGCCAGTGGTGGAATTCAATTTTTTTTACTACCAGTTCTGTGGGCGTGGCTTGGTGTGGCTTGGTGGGAGTGGCAGGGGAAGGATATTGCAAAATCCCCCTCCCCTCCCCACTCCTGAGGGAAGAATATTGCAAAATCTCCATTCCCTCCCCTTTCCTGGGGTAAGGATATTGCAAAATCTCCATTCCCACCCGATTCTGGCGAGATGGTATTTGCCAGTTCTCCAAACTACTCAAAATTTCCGCTACCGGTTCTCCAGAACCTGTCCAAACCTGCTGAATTTCACCCCTGATTCATGCTCAAAGTGATCTCTGGTTCCAAAAATGTGCTCATAACACCAAACGATTGTTCCCCTCACCCCATCACCCTGTTTCTTCAACCAGTATCCTAGAGAGAAGCCCAGCCTCGCCTCTTACCCCTTCATGATGAGGTAGTGCTTTGTGCTGTCGTCAGGGTCATTCGTTGGGGTGCCCCAGCAATCCTCCACACTGAGGAGGAAGTATTTGACCTGGTCTTGCCCTTCTATCTGCAGGAGGACGTAGAGGGTGTCCGACATGAGAAGCGACAGCGGCTGCTGGCTGTAAGGCTTCTTGAAGCTGGCACTCTCGTAGAGGCCCATGGTTACGGTGAAGTCCCCTTCTTTGACTGAAAATTGCACAAACCTAGGAAAGAGAGAGATAATCACCCATCAATCAATCTATCTAGCTGTCTGTCTGTCTGAAAGGTGTCTCTATGTGAAGAGGGAATGAGTTTCTAAGCCATGCTGGCTTAGAATTCTAAGGAATTCTGGGAGTTGAAGTCCACAAGTCTTACAAGTTGCCAGATATGGAGACCTCTTCTGCTAAGCTATTGTTCTCCTAAATTATCCACATGAAGTCAACGGTGCCTATTCAGTTTTCAACCCAGCTATTTTTTTTTTACTTCTCTTTCGATGACAGATTGGTCAATTTCATGCCAGCAGAAATATGCTTCTTTCTTTCTTTTTCTCTAAAAAAAGAATCCCCATCAATCGTTCACCCTTCTGAAACAGTTCAGATGTCCTCTGTCCTCTAGGACGTACTCATGAATAGAGAAAGGTTACACAATAATATATTCTGCATCTGGTACAGCATGTTTCTCAATCTTGGCAACTGTAAGAGTTCTATTTGCAGAATTCCTCAGCCAGCATCTAGTGTCTCTATCTAAAGCAGTCCAAGGAAACTTGGCTTAGAACAGATGTCAGCAACCTGCTGCTCCGGAGCTGCATGCGGCTCTTTGGGCCCTCTGCTGTGGCTCCCTGTTGGATGATCCCACCCTTCACCCTCCCCACCCAGTCACTCCTCACCTGGTAAGGGCAACGGCAGGGGATGGAGAAGCGGCCGGGGCAGAGACAGAGAGATACAGGGAGAGAGAGAGAGAGATGTCAAAAGGGTTTTGTGGTTCCCGTTGTTTTTTAACAACCGGTTCTCTGCCCTAATGGGTAGGCGTGACGGGGGGGGATCATGTGACTGGTGAAAGTGAGTGACGTTGAGTTGGCAACGCCCACCGAGGTTTTGTGGCTCCCGGTGTTTTCTTTTCTGTGGGGAACGGGTCCAAATGGCTCTTTGAGTGTTTAAGGTGGCAGCCCCCTGGCTTAGAACTACAGTCAAGATGAGAAACCTATCTAACATCCTTCGCCAGCTTAACCAATAAACATCCTAGCTGGGAAGAGAGGAGTTACAGCACAACATAATTCATATTATTTCCTGATGTTGGGCACCAAGTTGGTGAATGCTTTCGTAGGTTTTAAAAAAAGTTATTCCAAAGCCTTGCTGATTTCGCCCTGCAAACATTGTTGTTTGTAACCCTTGACTAGGCAAAAGAATCCCAAAACCACCATGCCCAATGTGATCTTCAGGTCTTGCAAGGTTGCTTACCCTACCTGTTGCTTGCAACTTCCTAGCCCTTGGAGATATTGAATGTACTGCTTGTGAAATAATAATAAACCTATTGGCAATTGTCTTATGCCAAGCCAATCAAGTATCTTGGAGTTTTAGGTAGGGTTCCTTCCAAGGGTGGGATTCTACCGGTTCGCACCGGTTCGCTAGAACCGGTTGTTAGGTAGTTAAGCAGTTCGGAGAATCAGTTGTAAGAAGAAATCTTTTTGTTTTTTTCCACTTTACAGTGTTAATCCTGTAAGGAATTACAACATTCTGGTTGTTAAGAATGCTGCAACAGGCATAAATATGAGGACGGTCGTTAAGTGCGAGGACTGGTCAGAAACCACTTTTTACAGCCCTCTGAGTAGTCCCTATGCATGTAGCCATGCCCACCTGGTCACATGACCACCAAGCCACACCCCCAAATAAGCCACACCCACAGAATCGGTTGTTAAAAAATGTGAATCCCACCACTGGTTCCTTCCTACTTGAACCTGTCGGAGATGGGATCTAACATGGGATGTATCATCAGGCTGTAGATCATGGCCAAGCCCAGCATCACTTTTCATAATCATTATCATAAGTTTATTTGTCAAGCAGATATAAGATAACAGGTAAAAGTATAAACATAATTTGAATCAGGGGTGGGTTCTAAATTTTTTTACTACCAGTTCTGTGGGTGTGGCTTATTTTGTGGGCGTGGCTTGGTGGTGGTGGAGTAATGTGACTGGATGGGCATGGCCAACTTTGTTTTTTTTTACTTTTAAAAGCATTTTTTCTACAACCTTAAGAGGTTGCAAAAAAAAAATGCTTTGAAAAGCATTTTTAAAACCACCTCTTTGGCTGAAGAGGTTGTAGAAAAAAAGCTTTGAAAAGCCTCTGACGATTCCAGCGATCATCAGAGGCTATTTTTTTTTTTTACTTTTAAAAGCATTTTTTCGGCCGAAGAGGTTGTAGAAAAAAATGCTTTTAAAAGTTAAAAAACAAAAAAGCCTCCGATGAGGAGGGCGGGATAAGCAAGCGATGACTGGGCGGGGGACCGGTTCGGGGGCGTGGCCAGCCAATGTTATTACCGGTTCTCGGAACTACTACAAATTTTTACTACCGGTTCTTGCGAACTGGTGCGAACCGGGAGCAACCCACCACTGATTTAAATACATGAAAGGAGTAAGTAAAAAGGAATATTAGGACAGGGACAGTAGGCACACTGGTGTACTTATGCACACCCCTTACAGACCTCTTAGGAATGGGGTGAGGTGGGGTGAGGTCACCTGGTTATCTCAAAATAGCGTAGGATGGATGCCAAAGGCCACTGCTTTGTCTGTTGAAATGCAGCTTGCCAGCTTACAAGAACGGCCTAAAAAACTATCAGGAAAAACAGAGGGATAGCTAAAGGGAATGCTTAGAGTAACCCAAGCCACAACGTACGTGTCCATAGCCTTGAGTGAGTATTGCAAGCTGACGACGGGCTTGTAGGCATAGATGCAGGAGAAATGTATGAGAATCACATTGCTCCTGGTGATCACACCATTATCCTCCCGGTCCGACTCGATCACGTTGGCGTAAGACACGTGAGAACCGTTGACCTGCAAAAAGAACCAGAAACTAAATTAAAGGCCCAGATCAGAATTGTGAGTGAAGACTTGAATAATCCAACACCAGAAGTGGCCATTTCTAAATTGGATGAGCTCATCTGAGCACTGCCAAGGGACTTACAATTAGTCCTTCCACATTTTATTATAAAGAAAGTAAAAACATCTTACTAGCTATTAATTACATCTTGGCAGCGTTCCTGCCGTACCGGCAGAAGTTCTGGCAGACGGACAAAGAAAGTTAGAAGAAAGTGAAAGAATGTGAAAGAATGTGGACATGCGCAGTAGCTGCAGAGATAAGAGTCAAATCAGTCTACCGTAAGTCTTAGAATGGGAGCCCAGCTGACAAATACAAAAACGCAGTGACAGTCCTCATGCTTCTGTTCATTGCAACCTTCCCACGGTCACGTGATCACAGTTATGTACACAGTTATTTACAACAATTGCAGCATTTAAGGGTGTTCTGATCCAGCTCCCCAAACACGACAAACCCTCTGTAGTTAACTCAAAAGCTCCTTTATTAGGAGCGCCGGCAGCCCCAACAAAAAGTTTCTCTTTCACTGCAGGCTAACAAGTCTGTCCAGCTGGAACTTGTCTGCCACATCTATTCATCTCCGCTCCCTGCCTTTTATCCCCAGAGCTAAGGTGGGGCTTCGTTAGCAGTGGTGGCTCTTCCGTCTCAAGGACCAGCCCATAGATTTCCACTGCTCTCCTCTCCTTTGCCTTCTGCACATCCGCATGGCAGGTACTGGACTCAGCTGTTCCTCCTCTTCCTCATCAGCCACCTCCAGACTTGGGGGCTGTTGACTCTCCATCTGAGGGCTGACGGACGGCCCAGGCTCCGCCTCCATCTCTCTCTCTGTGCCAGCTCCATGCCCTCTTCCCCCTCAGAGCTCTCAGGTTGCCTTGATGCTGACCCTGACTCCTCCTCCTCCTCCTCCTCCTCCTCCTCCTCCTCCTCCTCTGATTTGGCTGCTGAAGGGGCCAGTTGACCAACAGGCCACAACAAAAGGTCACATGATCACTGTTTGTGACCTTCCCTGGTGGCTTCCAACAAACAAAGTCAATTGGAGAAGCCAGATTTGTTTAACGACAAAAAAGGTCATGACATTGAACCTAGTCACATAATGACTCATGTAATGATAGCAGTTATGGTTGTAAGTCAGTCAACCCCTATAGGTAGTCCTTGAGCTACAACCATTCATTTAGTGTCTGCTCGAAGTTACAATAGCACTGAATAAAATGACTCATGACTATTGCAGCGTTCCCGTGGCCACATGATCAAAATACAGAAGCTTGGCAACTGGCATGTATTTATGACGGTTGCAGTGTCCCGGGGGGTCACGTGATCACTTTTTGCAAACTTCGGACCTGCAAAGTCAGCGGGGAAGCCAGATTTACTTATTAACTGTGTTACTAACTTAACTTCAGTGTTTCACTTAACAACGGTGGCAACGAAGGTCGTAAAATGGGGCAAAACTCTCTTCACCACTGTCTCACTTAGCAAGGAAAATTTGGGGCTCAGTTGTGGTCGTATGTCGAGGACTACCTGCTGTACCTGTATCCTGCCCCTTACCTTGATCTCTGACCCGCAGGCCGTGTGGTTTTCGCTTGTCAACATGGCTCCGAAGAAGCTTTCCCCATCCTCATCTTGCTCAGAGACAGCGCAGGAGCCATTCATCAGATGGACCGATCTCAGGGGGACTTTCAGCGTCTCAAACACTTCCTTCCTCACCAGCATCTTCATATACTCCTCCTTGCACTGGAGTTTCACCTCCATATCTTAACAGAATAACAATAAGAGTTGAAAGGGGCCTTGAGAGGTCATCTAGTCCAACCCTCTGAACAAGCAGAAGACCCTATACCCGTGATGACGAACCTATGGCACGCATGCCAGAGGTGGCACGCAGCACCCTCTCTGTGGGCACGTGAGCCGTTGCCCCAGTTCACCTCCGCCGCGCATGTGCGTGTGCCCCCCACTGACCAGTTGGTCTACAGGTCTCTGCTGCGCATGCATGGGGGTGGGGCACTTGTGGGGGGTGGGCGCATGTGAGGGGGCACTTGCACATCCATGGAGGGGTGGGGTGCATGCATCCACAGGGACTGTGCATGCATTGCATTTTGGGGGTTTAAGCATGTGCACATTTGCACACACACATGTGCGCTTTGGGCACTCAGTCCGGAAAAGGTTAGCCATCACTGTCCTATACTATTTGAGACAAGTGGCTGTCCAGTCTCTTCTTAAAAGCCTCCAGTGATGGATCACCCAAAACCTCTGGAGGCCAGTTGTTCCACTGGTTAATTGTCCTCACTGTTAGGAAGTTTCTCCTCAATTCCAGGTTGCTTCTCTCCTTGATTAGTTTCCACCCATTGCTTCTTGTCCTGCCCTCGGGTGCTTTGGAGAATACCTTGACTCCCTCTTCTTTGTGGCAGCCTCTGAGATATTGGAAGACTGCTATCATGTCTCCCCTAGTCCTTCTTTTCTCTAGACTAGCCATACCCAGTTCCTGCAACTGTTCTTCCTATGTTTTAGCCTCCAGGCCTTTTAACTGATCTGGCCCTCCAGATCAATTAAGTGTTTCTTGGGAAACAGGAAAAAAAAAAAGAGAAAGAGAAAAACTCCAAAATCTTCTAAGTTAAAAAAATTCCTTCTGAACATGGGAAATCTGTAGGCCTTTGCACTCCAGAGCAGATGTGTCTTACCCAGAGGTGGGTTTCTGACCAGTTCTGGAGAACCGGTAGTGGAAATTTTGAGTAGTTCGGAAAACCGGTAGTAAAAATTCTGACTGGCTCCGTCCCTCATCTATTCTCTGCCTCCCGAGTCCCAGCTGATCCGGAGGAAATGGGGATTTTGCAGTATCCTTCCCCTGGGTTGGGGTGGGAATGGAGATTTTATAGTATCCTTCCCCTGCCACGCCCACCAAGCCACACCCACAGAACCGGTAGTAAAAAATTTTTGAAACCTATCACTGGTCTTACCTTTACAAAATTGTCCTGTAAAGCCGGTCTTACAAGTGCAATTTGCACGGTTGTCTACAACCCTACACACTCCCTGGTGAAAACAGGGGTTTGGAAGGCAGGATCCCAAAGCCCTGCGAAGTCTCACCGCTTCCTCTCCGCTGGGTTTACGGAGCTCCATCAGGTGATCTGGAACAGAAGGGATCCATCAGATGGTTGGTCACCACCACAGAGAAAGCCCCAGTTTCATCCTTCCGCCCCAACATCTCAGTTCTGTACACCTGTTACTTATTGCTGGCTCCGTTTCACTTTAGGGCAGGTAGAGCAAATCATGGAAGTCTCATAAAAATATCCTCCCCGTCATGTGCGCCTCAATTCTGTACTACAGTAGTGGCCAAAATTGTGGATACCTTCTGGGAAAAGTGTATTTTTGAGGTTTGATGGCTAATAATACCACTTTTTTTTTTTTTTTGGAGTTTCAGGATAATCCTATTCCACTGCTGAAATGGCCTGCGAATAGCCCAGACCAGAGGGTCAGCGACCTGCGGCTCTGGAGCCACATGTGGCTCTTTCACCCCTCTGCTGCGGCTTCTTGTCATTCAAAATTAGAAGAGCCTCGGTGGTGCAGCGGACTAAAGTGCTGTTAAGTGCTAGCACTTAGCTGCCAGCTGCCTGTAATTAGTGCAAGTTCGAATCTCACCAGGCTCAAGGTTGACTCAGCCTTCCATCCTTTCGAGGTAGGTAAATTGAGGACCCGGATTGTGGGGGCAATAAGCCAACTTTGTATAGAATAACACCACTTGGGGGGGGGGGCGAAAGCCCTAATAAGCAGGTATATACAAAAAGTATGCAGGCTATTGCTATAATGCATTGTAAGCCGCCCTGAGTCTACGGAGAAGGGTGGCATATAAATTGGACTAATAAATAAATTAATAAAATATGTGTCACAACTGGCAATGTGCGATACCCTCCGACACACGATTTATTGAGCTTTTCAACCCCCAGTAGGCCAACCATGGATAAATCCAAGAGAATAGAAGTTTCAGAAGAAAAACAGAATATTTAATTCAACTACATATGCTAGTTTTGTGGCCGCTCAAGAAATAGTCAGGCACGGGAAGGGTTTTGTGGCTCCCGGTGTTTTCTTTTCTGTGGGAAATGGGTCCAAATGGCTCTTTTGAGTGTTTAAGGTTGCAGACCCCTGGCCCAGACCTTCACCCAATTGAAAATCTATGGAGCCGACTAAAGAAACTTGTTAGTCAGAAGCGACCCAGCAATAAAACCCAGTTAATAGAAGCCACCATTCAATCTTGGTTTCATATTATAACAGCTGCAGAACTCAAAGGCTTGGTTCACTCCATGGGAAGACCTTGTAAGGCTGTAACGCTTAACATCTCTGGCAAGGAAGGTCATAACACGGGGCAAACCTCACTTAACAAATATCTCACCTAGCAACAGAAATCTTGGGACTCAGTTGTTGTCTTAAGTGGAGGACTACCTGACTTGCATGCATTTAATCTCTGATGAACAATGACATTAACAGATTTAACCATTTAGATGTACAACCGAGCAACAGGTTTTTTTTTTTTTGGAGATTGTTTTTCACACGTGACCTTCTGGAGAACCTGGGGATGTATCTCTGGGTGAGAAAAACCTTGAAGACTGGGCCAAGAGACGCTGCTAAGGGAATGGTCAGATAAGAGACGGCACGGCCCACAGCTGGATGGTGGGTGGGGCAAGAGGGAAGAAGAGAAGAGATCCTCCCTAATTTCTCAGGCTTCAAAGGTTTTGTTAATTGCAAAAT
The DNA here is from genome assembly GCF_029215685.1 of Pituophis catenifer annectens. NCBI lineage: Eukaryota > Metazoa > Chordata > Lepidosauria > Squamata > Colubridae > Pituophis > Pituophis catenifer. The sequence continues at coordinate 4,777,676 of NW_027256893.1, forward strand.
TCTGTTAAATGTAACTCCACAGTAAGGACAGAGCTAATACTCCTGGTCTTGAGTTGAAATCCACAAGTCTTAAAGTTGCCAAGGTTGGAGACCCCTGGCCTAAAGGACCAAGGTGGTAGACTTAGAGAGAGCTGGAGATTCACCACCCTCCCTCTAGCCGACCTTTTCCAAGCAGGAAACCAGAAACTTACAGTTATCGCTCTCAATCGCAGGGAAGAACAGAATTGGAACTATAAGCCAGAACATCATAATCATATCCTGAAAGAAGAAGAAGAAGGTATTTATGATCAAGGTCATCACTTGAGACTTTCAAGAAGAGATTGGACTGCCATTTGTCAGAAATGGTGTAGGGTCTCCTGTTTGGGGGGGTGGGTTGGACTAGATGACCTATAAGGTCCCTTCCAACTCTGTTAATCTGTTAAACTTCTCTTAAATTGAAATGAATTCCTGGGCACTTCGATGGAGCTTTGGTAGTATAGAAAAATTTGCGGGCAGAATCTTCTAACACTCTTTTTTTTCCAGCTTTCCCTAATCTTCTCTTGATGGTCTTCTATCTAATCAGGTCCAACCCAGTTGAGCTTCCAGATTCAGACAAAGTCTCACCGTTTCTGCAATCTGAACATTTTACTACATACTACTCCTAGGTGTATGTTTATTACATACTACCTCTAGGTGGCTCAGTGGCTAAGATGCTGAGCTTGTTGATGATGATGATGATGATAATGATTAATAGTTGCTCCATTTATCCTGGGGTGATGCCAGACATGATCCTGGCTGGATGCAAAACAACAGCAAAGCAACCTACCCGATTCCTAATCAAAGAAATTCTTTTTTTTATTTGCCATTTTACTCATGTTAGTGGATATGTTAAGAAAATATTTAAAAATCTATTGAGTTAATATGTAATTTTATTTAATATTTTTTTTAAAAAATGCAGATGAAGTATCTGCAATGGAAAAGGGATGGAATTAAGAATGAATGGAGAGACCAAAGACTTGTTCGCTGATCTCTATACTCACCCTTATATCTTGTTGCAGCTTCAACCTGCCTTACCTTCATAGTTTTCTTCCCTCAGGCTGAATTTGCTTCCCAATAGATGGATCGATCTATGCCCAAGGTGCACCTACCTTGAACTGCAGGTAGCAAGTCAGAGATGGAGGGGAAGGTTAAAAAAATTGAGATGGTGGCCATAGTCATGTGACTTAAGCCCCTCCTTCTTTTTAAGGTGCTGAGTGCAAATGACCTACTTAAAATGGGTAGGCTTTGAATGGCCACCATCTTAACTTTTCTGAGTCCTTTGAGCCAAGGACTCTGCTGTGGGCATGGTAGAGGTTGGAGGTCCTTCATCTTGAATAGTTGTGCAACTGAGAACTTTCCTCACTAAGGGTGACCTCTCAGTTCCTTCACACTTCCAAGTACTACAATCTCACCCTCTTCCTTCAGATCTGGCCACCGTGATATTCATTGGCTCTCTTTCAAAAATACATCCATGGTTAAGAGAACTGCTGCTTATTCACTTCACCAGTTTCCTTTCTTGAGACACAGTAAACCATAATCAACCTTCACTGTTGACATTCACATGGCAGGCTAAGCTACAAGAATGGTTAGTTAGTTTGTAGTTCAGAGTACCATTCAAACACAGCCATCGTGAAGAGAGTTGAGGGAGAATTCTCTTCTGTGTTTAGTGACTATATTTAGTGCAACACATTTGGGGTAGATAAATTAACTACAGGTTCTAAAATTAATTTTCTGTATTCTCAGAGCACATGGAACTACAATCAATCAATGTAACCACATTGATGGGGGTGTGGACTAGAATTGGTTAAGATTACTGGGTAGTTTGTGTTTTATGGCATCCTAGAGACACAGCCAATTATACTCATAATCATAAGTTTATTTGTCAAACATATCTAAGATAACAAGTAAAAGTATAAACTTAATTTGAATACATGAAAAGAATAAGTAAAAAGGAATATGTAAATTGTATTTACATGTCTTTTTTTAGATTGACTGAACCGTGGGTTACCCAATGATCCCTGTCTTGCATTCAGACATTACATTGGCTGATCAATTAATCCACTGTTCCTGGTTTACACAACATAATGAATGATAAACTAATTTTACTTTCCGTAAGGCCCTGAAGACTTATTTATTCCAGCAAGCCGGCCTAGCCTAAATGGTTTTTTAATGGGAATTTTTAAATTTTATAGACTTGGAGTTTTAAATTGGGAGGCCGATTGATTTAATTTATTTTAGCTATCTTAACTTTTGTATTATATGTATTTTAATTTTGGCTGTCCACCGCCCTGAGTCCCTTTTGGGAGAAGGGCGGTATACAAATTCAATTAATAAATAATAATAAATAAATAATTTGCTAGTTTTCCTAGGTAAATTTGTGGCTCCTAGAATTCCATTAGGGCAAGCCACATTAACACAGAAGACAAACTGACTATTGCAATATATCTCATCTTAAAATACCTTCTATGGCATGGACATTTTCAAGCCGGCAGTTCATTTATTGATTATGTTGCAATATTTTTAGGATCAGACTCAATAAAGATAATAGAAGTTAGAGATTTAAATATATCTCTCTTTAATCATAATAGGCATTCTATATTCGCTGAATATTCAAGATAGAAGCAAGGAAAATGGGGAGGATGGCTCCTTTTATATACAAGGGGTGGAGCCAGGAATGGGAGTGGTAAATTATGAATACATTAAAGTCCAAAGAATAAGTTAACCCCTGATGTTCCATATATATACATTATTTACACATTAGAGAATAAGGCATTTACATCTGACAAATCCCCCTCTAAATGCCGGTTCGTTATACAACACCAGTTACATTCAGATTCAGGACAATATAATACATATAATTTAGAAGTTAAATATTTGTGTTGTTTAGAAGGTAAGGGTTTTGTTAATATGTCAGCTAATTGTTCAGAAGTATCACAATGTATTGCTTTGATGAATCCGTCTTGAGATAGTTGTCTCACGTGCTTAAATTTTATATCAATATGCCTGGACCTTTGTCCAATTGCATCGGATCTAGATATTTCAATGGCCGCTTTATTGTCTTCATGCATAATAAATGGTAAAGTAGGTTTCTTCCAAACATCTGTGATCAAATCATTGAACCATACAAGGTTATTTGCAGCTTTAGACAAGCAAACATATTCCGCTTCTGTGGTAGAAGTGGCTACCAGTTCTTGTTTACCAGTATACCAGTAAACTGGACAATCGTTCAATAGAAAAACATAACCAGAGGTACTCTTTCTGCATGATGTATCACCAGCCCAATCTGCATCAGCATAACAAGTAATTTTTGGTTCTTTGTCATTATTGGGTTCCAATATTAAACAAAAATCTAATGTACTTTTCAGATATCTTAAAATTCTTTTGACAGCTTCCCAATGATACAAGGTTGGTTTGCTAACATATCTTGACAATAAATTGAGAGGTAATGCAATATCTGGCCTAGTCCAATTAGATATATAAAGGAGTGAACCTATAACTGATCTGTAAAATGTGTTGTCTTTAAACTCAGGGGAAGATTCATCATTGTTTCTAAGAAAATCAGTTTGCATAGGTGTGTCACATGTTTTGGCATTATTTAAGTTACATTTGTTTAGGAGTTCAATGATTTTATCTTTCTGAGTAAGTTTGAATCCCCTTTTAGTTTTGTTAATTTGTACACCAAGGTATTTATTCACTCTACCTAGTGATTTCAATGAGAAGTGTTCGTTTAACTTATTTACAAAGATTTCCCTGCTTTCTTTATGCTTTCCAATATATAAAATATCATCCACATAAATTAATACAAATTCAATATGATCATTACTCTTTTTTACAAAGAAACAGTTATCAGCAGTGGTGGCGTTGAAATCCATGGTCTTTAGTACTTTTACCAAACAATCGTACCATCTTTTGCCAGATTGCTTCAATCCGTACAGACTCTTATTTAATAACCAAATTTCGTTCTTATTAGTGTATTGACTGTGTGGTGCTCTTACATATATTTCCTTATCTAATTTCGCATGTAAGTATGCAGTCTGTATGTCATATTGAAACACGTCTAGATTGAGTGCAGATGCTACTACAAGAGCTGTTTTGACACTCTCTGTTCTCACTGTGGGTGAATATGTGTCAGTATAGTCTTCTGGATATTTTTGTGCATAACCTTGTGCAACTAGTCTGGCCTTGTATAAGGTATTACCTCCTTCTAAATTCTTAATTTTATAAATCCACCTGGTACCTATAATTGTTTTATCCTTAGGTGCGATCGCAGGTGTGAATACATTTAATCCTTGTAAACTTTCCATTTCTTTTTCCATAGCTAGTTCCCATTTTTCTCTTTCTTCACGGGGAAGTTTCAATACTTCCTCATATGTATTAGGTGTTATTTGTTCTCCATCCATATGCATAATATAATCTTTGTATTTATTTGGTATTTGGTTTCTATTATTTCTAATATTTCTTTCAGGTTTGCTATGGTTATCATGCAAATATCTGGCTTCCTTTTTTGTTAATGTGTCTGTCTTTATTTTATGCTGACTATTTGTCCAAGTTTTGGTTTTGTTCTTACTTTTGTTAATATTTTGATTTTCTGTTGTTCCTTCCTCGCAAGATATATTATCTTTGCTTTTATTAGGAAAAATTTCATTAAGGTGCAACTTAGACCAATTGGCCTGTTCATGAAACACAGCTGTTCTGGATACTATAAATTTGTTATTATTATCGATGAATCTGTACCCTTTGGTTCCAGTTTCGTATCCCATGAATCTTAATCTCCTGGATACGTTTTCTCCCTTTCTCCTCAATTGTTTAGGTATGTGCACGTCTGCAGTAACTCCAAATATGTGCATGTGTGCTAATTTAGGTTTTCTATTGTACATCACCTCATATGGTGTCTTATTCACAATACTGGACCATGTTCTATTTTGAGTGTAATTTGAATAATGTAAGGCTTCTGACCAAAATTGTTTGCCTAAACCAGCATCCTCTAATGTGCATCTAATCATGGTTTGTAGTGTGGAGTTCTTTCTCTCTGCAATCCCATTTTGAAATGCAGAAAATGGATTGGACGTGAAATGTAGCATCCCTCTATCCTTTAACCATTGGGAGAATTCTTTAGACATGAATTCACATCCCCTATCTGTCATAATTTGTTTTATTCTGATATTATGTTGTGTTTCTATGCGTTTGTAGAATTCCTTAAATTTCTGAAAGGTTTCATCCTTGTGCTTTAATGTGTAAACAAAACCATAGCGACTGTAATCATCCACTATTGTTAGGAAGTAACGTTTTCTATAGGTAATTGATGGAGTTAATGGGCCAACTAAGTCCATATGTACCAAATCAAAAATATTGTTAGTTGATCTGTTAGATTTTTTTGGTCTGGGACTGGTTTTTAGTTTGGTGGATTTACATACTGAGCATTCTAAATAATTTTCACAATTTTTTATTTTTACACCTTCTGCGTGTTCAGTCATTTTTCGTACTACAGGAAAGCTTGCATGTCCTAACTTCCTATGTAAGATGTGAGCACACTCATCATGAATTGGTTTACCTATTTTTGGTTTCTTCTCATTGTGTGTATTTTTGTTATCATGAGTTATTTTACATTCATCATTGTCACTGCTACTGACATTTTCATCATCTGCTTCAATACAATCTTCCATATTTGAATCAATGTTATGTAACCATCTTTCTTTGGTTATCAGATAGGGTAGACCCCCTTTTATCATCACAGTGCCTACATTTGTTTTGTTCTTTTCTATAGTTGCTTTCCCCTTTGAGAAAACTATATTGATGTCAGATTCTCTGCTTAGTTTTATAGCACTTAGTATGTTGTGAGGTATTTCTGGGATTAATAATACCCCCTCTATTTTCCCTAAACCAGGCAAGGTCACATTTCCTCTGCCTAATACTTGAACCTTTTCTTGATTAGCTACCTTTATCACAAACTTATCTTCTGTAAATGAAGATAATATACTTTTGTTGTTAGTGGTGTGATTTGTTGCACCAGAATCAATAAGCCAATTATTGTTCTCATCTTGTTGTGTTTTGGTGCTGTCTTGTTTATTTAGCCCATTTAGTGACCCAGATTTTCTCTCTTTTGAATTTTCTCTACCCCCTCTACTTTCTCTGTAATTTGGTGGACTTCTATATTTGTGTCTATCTGTGGAAGATTGTCTGTAATTGTATTTGCTCCTATATTTTGGCCTATGTCTCTCCCTTGGGACTTTGGGACAGTCTCTTCTACTGTGTTCCCTGGATCCACAATTATGGCATCTAAAGGCCTCATTATATTTATCTTGAAAGACTACTTTCCTAAAAGATTTGTGTTCTGTTTGGTTACTGGAACGATTTTTTCTTGAATTGTCTTCTGCTATCAATTTGTTAGATAGACTTTCTATTGATAAATATCCCAAATTAATGGTATCTAAGTGTGACATAAAGCTATCCCATGATGGATCAAGTGAATTGATAATAACACTTTTCATAGTTTGATCTGAAATCACTTCCCCCCTCAATTGCAGCTCAGCTCTTATTTTGTTTAGATTTATCAAATGTTCACTTATAGAAACCCCTGGTTTCACTCTAGAAGAAAAGAAATCCTTAGACATTCTTGTGGTTGTGGCTACGCTATCGCTGTGAAATAGATTAAACATGCATTGAATTATTTCTGATACAGTTAGGTTTGGTTTGATGCTATGATACATTGCAGGAGACACGCTAGAAATTATTATGAAAAATGCTCTATGATGTAAACAGTCTATTTTTAAAGTCCAAGGTCTTCTTGGAGGACTAGTTATAAAGAATAGTAAATTTTCTTTCATAAAAATAACCTGAAGCTGTTGGTACCACTCTTGTAAATTAATGCCATCAACTCTAAGTTTTGGGAAGTCACTGGGTAAGTTCCCCACATTATTTTGTCCATTACTTACAACCTGAGGCAGTCCGTGGTCTCTCAAGTGCAGGAAATTACAGAACGGCATTGGGATGCTTGTAACGAGTCTGCGCGGTTCTCTGGCCAGTTCAAGTCTTTCGGGGCCGTCTACATAGTTTTGCACATGCGCGTTGCTCATTTCTTCTTTGGCGCCGTTGTGGAAGGTTCTCTCCATTTCAGCTCTCTCGATCCGCTCCTCTTCAGATGAGTCGGTCTCTGGCTCGGTTTTTGGGGCTTTGGTGATGGCGGCGGTTCTTCTCTTTCTCTTGTGTGCGCTGGCACTCGATTCTGTCTGCGGTGTAGGACGGAATCGGCATGGCTCTCTGGGCTCGGGTGTCGTCGTTTTTGAAGTCAGGATGGGAGCGTGCAGGTCTTGAGTTGTCGGTTTGATTTCTTGCTTCTTCGTTGATGTCTTGGAAATTTTCAATCTTGGCCCAAAAGCAGCAAAAAGTGTTTTCATTGCTGACTTTACTTGAGACTTTGTTAAATCGTCTTCACTTTCTGATTTTGGTTCATCTGAAGAGTTTGAGACTTCTTTTTCACTTTCTTCGTCTGATAGCGTTTTTCGCGCCAGAAATTTTGAACTGAGCGTTTTGATTGGCTCTGCTTCACTCTCTTTTGAAGTTCGTTGAAACCAAGATGGCTGCCATTCAAAATTTCGCGCGGGGTCACATCTTTTCTTTTTTACAACTATTTTCTCAGTAGTCATTTCACTCACAGTTTTTTGATCTTTGGGTTTTTCTTTAATGATGTTTTTCTCTCTCGCTGCTCCGCTGTTCCTCAGCATCTCCTGGAGGTCCGCGATGAGGCTTTCATCATTCTTTTGGCTTTTTAGTATTTTTAATATCTCTGACCTGAGTTCGTTATTTTCTATCTCGATTTCTTCCTGGTCGTTATTTTCACTCATCAGTTCTTCTTCTTCAGTGGTGTATTCTTCGGATTCTCTCGAAATCGCATTAGTGGATTCGTTGATCATCTCTTGATCAGTTTCTATTTCTTTGCTGTAGGCCCTGGTGTTGGGCCTATCTTTCTTGGACATTTTTAATTACTTATTGAGTCAATTAACCATCCTCTGCTACCAGCTTGTTGCAATATTTTTAGGATCAGACTCAATAAAGATAATAGAAGTTAGAGATTTAAATATATCTCTCTTTAATCATAATAGGCATTCTATATTCGCTGAATATTCAAGATAGAAGCAAGGAAAATGGGGAGGATGGCTCCTTTTATATACAAGGGGTGGAGCCAGGAATGGGAGTGGTAAATTATGAATACATTAAAGTCCAAAGAATAAGTTAACCCCTGATGTTCCATATATATACATTATTTACACATTAGAGAATAAGGCATTTACATCTGACAGATTATTTGGTATTAATTCAACTTATTTAACTACTCACTCAATATGTGATTCAGAGAGGCACACACAATTAAAAGCAACAAGTAACCCACTCAAAAAATAAATAATGAACTATATTGCTCTAATTACAGCCATCGAGATATTATTAAACTCAGAAGACGCATCAAAGTTTTCAACCCTTTTGTTCTACAATTACTTAAACCCGGAAAAAAAAATCCTTCCCCAATCTTATTTTAAAATGTATGAATCATTCTATCTAGCAGTAGATAAAAGTATTTTCAACCCATTGTTTCATCTTCAACATATTTTATAGTTCAACAAAGATAGGTGATTGACGCCCTAAGAAAACTCTTTTGCCTTTGAATTCATCTTACTGGTTGAAAACAAGGAAGGATATTCCCATTACATCATCTGGGTGAAATATGATTAAAAATCTGCCTTTCCCGACTACCTGTTTAAAAGCAATTAATCTCCTCAACATTTTGAAGGTCAGAGAACCGAAATGGTGAGCGGGGGAGCAAAGCCTCTAATTTTGAGAATTGCTCTAACTCAAAGGATGGAGATTGCTTAGCTATCTTGCTCCTTGAACTCTAGTGAAGGAAAACCAACATCAAAGTTTTTTTAAAAAGTGATTTAAAAGCGGTTTCTCTTTCAGGAATCCTTCCAATGTGATACCCGCAACAAGTCATTCTGGGATTCAGAAGAAATTCAGAGAATAATCCTGCAAAGGGAACTCTTGAAGAATTCACACATACACACACATTCCCCAGGAAATAAATGTGTAATTCTCAAAAGCAAAAAAAAAAGGGAACTCCCATCAATTCTTTAGTCGATTTCTCTGAAGAAGAACAAGTTATTCCAATACAAAAAACTAAAAACAAACCTAAAACAGGAAGATGAAAAGATGGACTAGACATTAGCACAAACCAAAGGCATTCCTTTGAAGAGATGCAATGTAATGCTTCACTTACTTGCGAGTAAGCCCTGCTGGACTTCAGAGTAAGGAGAAACAGGCTGCTGGCCGTCTCTCTTCCTCACCATAACAGCTTGCAACTCACCAGCGTCTATGGGAGATGGCACCGACTTTTCTCGGCTCTGCCCTTATATATATTATCTCCAAACCAGCTGATCCCCTCCTTCCAAGGTTCTTGGGATGACTATTCCTTTGCCAGATTGGGGCCTTCTAACGCCTCTGAAAATACTGCAATCCAAGGCAAGAAGCCACTGTTTAGAAGCTGGGTTGTATCTTTGGGGTGTCTGGCTTTCCAGGGTGTAAGAAAATTCTTGGTTCTTCTTCCCAACTTTTGATCTCCTCTTCTCTTTTTAAAACTGCTTTGAGAGAGAATCTTCCAGAGGTTCCTTTTAGATCTTTGAAGAGATCTAAAGTGCAAGATTTAAATCAGATACCCACCCTGCTGCTCTATCTAAGGGGCAGAAATAATCATAGATGAAAATTTTATTTATTTTTTTATTTTGCTGAAATAAACCGGTGGCTATGATGAGTTAAAAGGACGCAATGGCTCAGTGGCTAAGATGCTGAGCTTGTAGATCAAAAGGTCAGCAGTTCGAATCCCTAGTGCCGCGTAACGGGGTGAACTCCTGTTACTTGTCCAGCTTCTGCCAAGCTAGCAGTTCGAAAGCACGTAAAAAAATGCAAGTAGAAAAATAGGGATCTCCTTTGGTGGGAAGGGAACAGTGTTCTGTGCGCCTTTGGCATTGAGTCATGCCGGCCACATGACCACAGAGATGTCTTCGGACAGTGCTGGCTCTTCGGCTTTGAAACGGAGATGAGCACTGCCCCCTAGAGTCAGGAACAACTAGCACTTATGTGCGAGGGGAACCTTTACCTTTACCTTTACCTATGATGAGTTAGGAAAGAAAGAAGGATATACCAGGAAATTAGACGAGACACAACAGTTACCCTTCTCATAGTGACTGAAAGTTGCAATTATTCGGCTAACGCTCAAGTTTCAAACATTTCTTCCTCTGAAGGAGCATGAGGTGAGAAAAGAAACAGAATTTTAAAATGTTAAAAAAAAATGATGATGGCTGCAAGATATATTTATGACACAATGGCAAGTCCCATCACAGGCGTTTAGCACGGATGTCAAATTTAGAGAGTAGATGCAAGCAAAAATGAGAATTTGTGTACATTTAGTCCTCAACTTACAAACATTCATTTAGTGACTGTTCTAAGTTACAATGGCACTGAAAAAGTGGCTTACGACTGTTCTTCACACACCTATGACCATTGCAGCATCCCCATAGTCATGTGATCAAAATTCGTATGCTTGGCAACTGACATGTATTTTTGACGGTTGCAGCATCCTGGGGTCATACGATCACATTTTGTGACCTTCTGACAAGCAAAGTCAACGGGGAAGCCAGATTCCCCACCCACTCAACAATCTCAATAAGGATAGTGCACCTTCAATAACGCAGCAATAGTTGGTCTGTAAGTAATGATGTGTAGGTATGTTTATTGTTGTTTCAGGTCTACCCTTCTTCTGGGGGGTCGGCATGTCAAGACTGATTTGAATTTTCACCTATATCCTGTTTCGCTCGCAAGCTTGACAAAGAATGGAAAGGGTTGGGGTGGATTGTAATTCAAGGGTGGGGGGAATGACATCCAAACATCGGCAGTTCCCGTGAGACATTGCCCCCCCCCAAGGACACCCAGAGCAGATGCCACATTGTGATTGGCTGGTTCCCAAAAGAAAATGAACAGAAGTGATTGGTGGATGTAATGGACTGTGGATGGCCCATGGGGAGAGAGGGAATGAACTATGAATGTTTTTTTCTGCAGGAAGCCCAGAGCTGATTTTGCTTCTTCTGTGCCAATGTGGATTTATTCAGTAAAGTTTGTAGTCTTGGTCAAAAGATATTCTTCTTCTGGATTCACCAACTGGACAGTTGACATTTAACAACCGTGTTACTAATTTAACTGCAATGATTCATTTAACAACTATAACAGGAAAGGTCATAAAACAGGGCAATAGCAATGGCATTTAGACTTCTCTACCGCTTCACAGTGCTTTTACAGCCCTCTCTAAGTGGTTTACAGAGTCAGCCTATTGACCCTAACAATCTGGGTCCTCATTTTATGGCCCTCGGAAGGATGGAAGGCTGAGTCAACCGTGAGCCAGTCAGGATCGAACTGCTGGCAGTGGGCAGTCAGCCTGCAATACTGCATTCTAACCCCTGTGCCACCAGGGCTCCTAGGACGAACTCACTTAACAACTGTCTTGCCTTGCAACATAAAATTTGGGCTCAGTTGTGGTCATAAATTGAGGACTACCTGTATTAGTACATCAAGAGATCCATTTGAATCAATGCTGGTGTCTCCTTTTTTCGTGGTCTACAAGAATTTCACAAAATGTTTTATTTTGGAGCAGTAGTATGGCCCACCAATACAGGTTGCCCTAGGCTTATGAACACAATTCAGCCCAACACTTCTGTTGCTAAGCAAGACAGTCGTTAAGTGAGTTTTTGCCCCTTTTTGCGGCGTTTCTTGCCGCCGTTGTTAAGTAGGTAACACGGTTGTTAACTGAATCTGGTTTTCCTCATTGATTTTGCTGGTTGTGACCCGGGACACTGCAACGGTCATAAATGTGAGTCAGCTACTAAGCACTCGAATTTTGATCACGTGACAATGAGCATGCTGCAACGGTCGTTAAGTGTGAACAATGGTCTAATGTCCCTTTTTTCAGGGCCGCTGTAACTTCGAACAATCACTAAAAGAATGGTTGTAAGTGAAGAACTATCTGTAATGTGATGATCATTTGCGCCCCCCCCCCCCCCCCCGGTGGTCTTCTGATAAGCAAAATTAATGGGGAAAAATTCACTTAACAATTGTAGCAAAAAAAGCTTGTAGAATCAGGCAAGATTCACTTAACAACTACGCTGCTTAGCAATAGAATTTCTTGTTGCAGTTCTGAGCTGAGGACCATCTACAGTAGTGGCCAAAATTGTGGAAACCTTTTGGGAAAAGTGTATTTTCTAAAACTAGCTCATATCACCACTTTTTTTTTTGGAGTAGTACCATAAAGTTATATATCAATGGAAGGACAATTTAATCAAGAATGTAATGCAATAACTTTTATGAAGGATTTGCTATTAGAATAGCAGTCACAGTATAAAGAAGAAATGTGAAACACGTAGAAAGAACGAGATATACAAAAATTATCACCATAGAAAAAAACGAGATATACAAAAATGATCCCCATGTCAGTTAATCCTTAGTTGGGTAACCTTTAGCACGAATGACGGCCTTACAATGTCTTCCCATGGAGTGAATCAAGTCTTTTAGTTCTGCAGCTGTTCTAATGTGAAACCAAGGTTGAATGATGGCTTCTATTAACTGGGTTTTATTGCTGGGTCGCTTCTGACTAACAAGTTTCATAGATTTTCAATTGGGTGAAGGTCTGGGCTATTCCCAGGCCATTCCAGCAGTGGGATAGGATTATCCCGAAACTCCAAAAAATAGTGGTTATTAGCCATCAAACCTCAAAAATACACTTTTCCCAAATTTTGGCCACTACTATATATTGACTTATGATTGAAGCTTGTTTGCCATAACAATTATTTTTCTATTGATGATATAAAAAGGATGAGGGGAAAAATCCGAAAATTAAAACCAAACAAACAGGTGACTGTTATTGATCGTTATTGCAGAGGAAGTGCTGGGCCGTTCTCTTAGAAATCCGCCAGAAATTTCATTCCGTTTGCCTATCTTTGCTTCTTAATATCCCTGTTTCCCCAGCTGGAGCAACTTTAAGCTGGTTGAAGCAAAGGAGCAAACTACCACTCCCAGAGGCCTCTGCTTCCGGAAGCTGGTTGTCATGGAGACGGAGATCAACAGATCTTGCAGGAAAGAGCAGAGACTTGGAGGTCAGTAGGAGGGAAGGGTGACCCATCCATAGTGTGAATTTAGAAAAGGAACAAGCTCTTTTAAGGTCAAATAAACATGGAGGAGCGAAGGACAACTGCTAGTGCAATTCACATGCCTTTAACTATCATTGCTTTGTTAGATGCAGGCATGGAAGCATTGATATACTTTCAACTTTTCCAAAGTTTAGAAGCTTGGGGAAAAAAACACCCTGCTAGAAATATTGCAACCTTCTCTTTGCGCTAATTTATTTTTAAGGGAATGCTTTTTGCTACTTGCTGGGTCTTAAGCCCAGACTTCGGTTTTGCTTTGAAAATAACTTTACTCTCACTTTCCATCATTTTCTCCTGGTAGTGTTTTTTTTTCCTCTCTGTCATTCAGCTTAGAGTCTGTTCTATTTGTTAGCCAAAAACGCTGGAAAGCTGGAAGAAAACTTTGTACTTCGGTTGCTAGAAAACCTTCATTTCTCAACCAAAAGAACAGAAAACAAACCAACTGAAAAATGGGAAGTGGAAATAATAATTTATTGAGCTGAAAATGCCTGTGATCTCGGGAGTTTTAAATCTCTGATAGAGGAAATTTTTAAAAAAACACACAATTTTTCCTCTCTCTCTTTTTAGCCTGTCATATTATTTCCTTAGCAGGGCTTAACTGACAAACATGACCACAATGGTGATTACAGATATCTAATCTTAAAATAATCTTCCGGAATAACGGTCCATATTTTTGCCGTAAATAATGCTCGATCAAGGATGAGCTTGAAGGCTGGTCTCCTTCTTTCTATCTTCTCAGAAGGAAAGGGACAAAATCAGGAGGGAGGGAGGATTGGGGGAGAACAGCTTGACCTGTTGTAATGTTGCCAGCCCTTTATTTTATATATTTCTGCTTTGCTGTTTACAACCCTCCTTGGAATTCCTTGTTTAAGAAGGACACGGCGGAAGAAGGGGGATGCGTGGAGATAGAGATAAGGCAAACACATTGACGGTTATTCATCCTGATTTGTACTTAGGAAAAAAAACAAACAATTAGCTTCAAGGTTTGGACCACAACCGTTACTGAGAGAGGGATGGTGGAATGCTTCTCAGAAGTTTTTGGAGAGTCAACTTTCATCCCAGAGCATAGAGCTAAATTCCTGAAAAATGTTCATTTCCACAACATGGGAACAAGTCGGTTACGTTGAACCAGCGTTACTCAACCAGTTGTTGAGTGAATTTTACCCCATTTTATGACCTTCCTTACCCCAGTTGTAATCACTGTGGTCCTTAAGTTAGTCACATAGTTGCTAAGCAAATCTGGCTTCCCCACTGACTTCCCCATTAACTTTGCTTAAGAGCAGTAAGTGTGAAAGGGATCTTGGGAGTCTTAGTGGACAACCAGTTAAATAGGAGCCAGCAGTGTGTAGCGGCAGCCAAAAAAGCCAATGCAATCCTAAACTGCATTAACAGAGGGATACAATCAAGATCAAGGGAGGTACTAATACCACTCTGTAAAGCCTTAGTAAGGCCACACCTAGAGTACTGCATCCAGTTTGGGTCACCACACTATAAAAAAGATGTGGAGACTCTAGAAAGAGTGCAGAGAAGAGCAACCAAGAAGATGAGGGGACTGGAGGCTAAAAGATAAGATGGACGGTTGCAGGAACTGGGCATGGCTAGTCTAGTGAAGAGAAGGACCAGGGGAGACAGGATAGTCTTTTCAATATTTGAGGAGCTGCCACAGAGGGTAGGGGGATCAGCTTATTTTCCAAGGCACCTGAAGACCAAACAAGGAATAATGGATGGAAACTCAACAAGGAGAGATTCAACCTGGAAACAAGGAGAAATTTTCTGACAGTGAAAACAATCAACCCATGGAACAGAAGTTGCCTTCGGAAGTTGTGGGAGCTTCATCACTGGAAGCTTTCAAGGACTGTCCTCTGTCAGAAATGGTGTAGGGTCTGCTACAGGGGCAGGTTTCAAAACCCGTTGCTAACGGTTCGCTCATGTGCAGAAGGGTCCGGGCAGGTGGGCGGAGCCTCTCGCCACTGCTGCTACGGGTTCGTCCGACCTGGGGTGAACCGGTAGCAACCCACCACTGGTCTGCTGGGCCTACAAGGTCCCGTCCAACTCTGTTAATCTGTAAAATCTGTCTGAAGGTCGTAAAAGTGGATCACATAACCCCAGGACACTGCAACCGTCATAAATATGAATCAGTTGCCAAGCGTCTGAATTTTGATCATGTGACTACGGGGTTGCTATAGCAGTTGTAAGTGTGAAAAGCGATCATAAGTCATCTTTTTCAGTGCTGTTGTAAATTCAAATGGTCACTAAATGAACTGTTGTAAATTGAGGACTACCAGCATATCTACTTTCTGTAGATTTTTTTATTATTTATCCCATTTGATCCTAAAAGGCTTAGGAATCACATCCCACCATCCTACATCCTTTTCTTTCTAGGATTGGTTGAGTAGAATGCATCAAAATAACTTCAAATAATTCATCTGCGAGATAAGACTTTTGAAGATTCAGCAGTAAATCCCAGGTTTTTCAAATATTGAGTGCTGCCTTGGAAACCTGGTTCCAAAAATAACTGGGCCTTTAAAGATAAGGCCCATCACATACAGAACAAAACAGAACAGAACAGCAATGAATAGAATATAGAATAGAATAGAAATAAGAGTAGAACAGAACAGAACAGAACAGAACAGAACAGAACAGGAAGGGACCTTGGAGGTCTTCTAGTCCAGCAGAAGAACTATACCATTTCAGATAAGTGGCTGTCTAGTCTCTTCTTAAAAACCTCCAGTGATGGAGTGCCCATGATTTCTGGTGGCAAGCTGTCCCACTGGTTAATTGTCCTCACTGTTAGGAAGTTTCTCCTTCATTCCAGGTTGCTTCTCTCTTTGATCAGTTTCCAACCATTCTTTCTTCTCCTGCCCTCTGGTGCTTTGGAGAAAAATTTGATCCTCTCTTCTTTGTGGCAGCCCCTCAAATACTGATGCCATACCATCAAATACCATGCTGGCTCAGGAATTCTGGGAGTTTTGTTTTTTTTTAATTTGATTTATATGCCGCCCTTCTCCGGAGACTCAGGGCGGCTTACAATGTGCTAAGCAATAGCCTTCATCCTTTTGTATATTTATACAAAGTCAGCTTATTGCCCCCACAATCTGGGTCCTCATTTCACCTACTTTTGAAAGGATGGAAGGCTGAGTCAACCTTGAGCCTGGCGAGATTCGAACCTGCAGTAATTGCAGACAGCTGGTCTTAATAACAGGGGTGCTTTAGACCACTGTACTACCAAGGCTCATTGTTGAAGTCCATAAGTCATAAAAGGGCCATTGTTCCCCACCCCTGACATAGATGAACAATATATCCAGAGAGCGGGTGACATCTTTTGTCCTGTATGTGTCATTTTGCTTTCTATGACTTTGTCACCCAGGTTTTTTCAGATAACCTGTGCTGTTGCGAACAGCAAGATGCAGGGCCGAGAGGAAAAATCTGGATCTCCCCCAACCGGAGGTGAGAAAGAATTGCGAAGCTCATCAAAGCTCACTAACGAAGTCCAAGACCTGGAGAAGCAGCTGTCACGGATCAAAGTCCATGTTCCTAAAACTGTATGGTAAGCAATATCTTACTACCTTACTATCTTACTACCAAGAGCCTTGGTAGTACATTGGTCTAAGGCACCCTGTTATTAAGCTGGTTATTAAGACCAGCTGCCTGCAATTACTGCAGGTTCGAATCTCTCCAAGGCTCAAGGTTGACTCAGCCTTCCATCCTTTCTAAGGTAGGTAAATTGAGGACCCAGTTTGTGGGGGCAATAAGCTGACTTTGTATAAAGATACAAAAGGATGAAGGCTATTGCTTAGCGCATTGTAAGCCGCCCTGAGTTTCTGGAGAAGGGCGGCATATAAATCAAATTAAAAAATTAAAAAAAAAATCTAACTTACTTTGGGGCATGGAAGTTAGTTACCGTATTGACCCACTTTCTGGGTTCTCACAATAACTTGTACCCTAAGCCTAAGCCTACTAAATGGCCTGAAATTTCACAATGTGAAATTGATTAGCCTATTGTGAAAATGCCCACTGAAATTTATAAGCACAGTATGAAAATCTATGTTGAAATGTATTAAATGTATTAAACCAGGTTAAAATTGACACTGAAATTTATAACATATTGTGAAAATCTACATTGAAATGTATTAGCGTGTTGTGAAAATCCATGTAGTAGCATGGTGGGAAAATCCATGATGAAATTTATTATCCCATTGTGAAAATTCACATTGAAATTTATTAGCACAGGATGAAAATCTATGTTAAAATGTATTAAATTAGATTAAAATTGACACTGAAATTGTATTGTGAAAATCTAAATTGAAATGTATTGGCTTGTTGTGAAAATCCATGTTATATAGTATGCTGGAAAATCCATGATGAAATTTATTAACACATTGAAAATATGCTAAATGGTTGATCTTGGTTAACCATCTTGTGGAAACACGGATATCTATCCAAATCAAAGATGGGTGCAGTTACCTCCTGTCTCACTCACCTCTTAAAAACTATCTCAATTAATTAACTACAGGTAGTCTTTGATTTACAACCATAAGTGAGCTCAACATTTCTGTTGCTAAGCAAACGTTTGTTAAGTGAATTAGCCCCATTTTGTGACTTTTCTTGCAAACAATTGTTAAGTGATTCACTGCATTTGTTAAGTTAATAACACAGTTGTTAAGTGAATCTAGCTTCCCCCTTGACTTTGTTTTTAAGAAGGTCGCAAAAGGGACGTGACCCCAGCATCCGTCGTAACTATGAACCAGTTCAGTGGTGAAATCTAAAATTTGTTACTACCGGTTCTGTGGGTGTGGCTTGGTAGTCGTCGTGGGTAATGTGACTGGTTGGGCATGGCCATTTTTTAAAAACTTTTAAAACCATTTTTTCTACAATCTTTTCGGTGAAGAGGTTGTAAAAAAATGCTTTCAAAAGGTTTTGACGATCCCAGCTGAGTTGCCTTATCGACGGAGACTTTTTTTCTTTTAAATGCCTCTGCCGATCAGGCAACTCAGCTTGGATCGTCAGAGGCATTTAAAAGAAAAAAAGCTTCCAATGATTGCACGGCTCACCTGGGCATGGAGTGGGGGCAGGGATTTTTGCTACTGGTTCTCTGAACCACCCACTGCCATTGCTACCGGATTGGGAGATCCGGTCTGAACTGGGAGCATTTCAGCCCTGAACCAGTTGCCAAGCATCTGAATTTTGATCCCATGGCTATGGGGATGCTGCAATAGTCATAATTGTGCAAAACGCTCATTAATTGCTTTTTTCAGTGCTGTTGTAACTTTGTAAGTCAAGGATCATCTGAATTAGCCATATTTTAGTTTTGTTTATTGGCCAAAAAAAAAAACAAGACTGGGAGTTCGTTTATGATCCGATGTGTCCAATGTCTCAGGAATTTTAGTTCAATTAACCATCAGAAAGTGTACTATGAAAGTGTACTTAGCTCCAGTTACAATATTTTCTCTAGGATCAAATCCAGTGGTGAAATCCAATTTTTTTTACGACTGGTTCTGTGGGCGCGGCTTGATGGGTGTGGTCTGGCTTGGTGGGCGTGGCAAGGGAAGGATATTGCAAAATCTCCATTCCCACCCCACTCCAGGGGAAGGATACTGCAAAATCCCCATCCCCTCCCCTCTCCTGGGGGAAGGATATTGCAAAATCTCCACTCCCACCCCACTCTGGGGCCAGCCAGAGGTGGTAATTTGCCAGTTCTCCGAACTGCTCAAAATTTCCGCTACCGGTTCTCTAGAACCTGTCGGAACCTGCTGGATTTCACCCCAAAATGATGCCATTCTTCCCAAAATTAGGAATTTAAACTTTCACATAGATTCAGCAGTCTTGTTCATGTGCACCGAACCATGGCAGAAATATGACTCGGTAACATCTTGTTTCTCCCACAAGTGAGACAGCCTGGGAATTGTGCTAAATTGCTTTTCGCTTTCTTCTGAAATCATCCCCTGGCAGCCTCGAGGTGGGTGAAATCTCTGAAGTGTTATCACCAGTTTATTTTGGAAGTCAGGGCTACATGGGAACAGAAGCCAGTGAGGCAGGAGAGCGATGGGCCAAGGGGAAGCCTATCTCATGCCAGCTGTTTTCTGCTGACTCGAGGATGGGTGAAGGTTGTTTTAACGTGATAGCTGGGAAAAGCCCTTAGCTGAAGTTCTCCGTTCTTATGCTGTAGGAACTTTAAAAATATACTGTTGTAGGTGCTCAGAGAGAGTTCTGTTTCTAGCTTAAATAAAAGAAATCAGACGTCACTTTTAGTCTCCTAAAAGTCAGCAAGTTATTCCCTGAAATCTCAGCACATGGCTAGGTATCAGTACAGGTAATCCTCAATTTACGACCCCAGTTGGAGCCCAAAATTTATGTTGTTAAGCGAGACATTTGTTAAGTGCGTTTTGCCCAGTGGTGAAATGTAAAATTTGTTACTACCGGTTCTGTGGGCGTGGCTTGGTGGGGGGGGGTGTAATGTGACTGGGTGGGCGTGGCCAACTTTTAAAACCATTTTTTCTACAACCTCTTCGGCCGAAGAGGTTGTAAAAAAAATGCTTTTAAAAAGGCTCTGCCGATCAGGCAACTCAGCTGGGATCGTCAGAGTCTTTTAAAAGCATTTTTTTCTACAATCTCTTTGGCCGAAGAGGTAGAAAAAAATGCTTTTAAAAGCCTCTGACGATCCCAGCTGAGCCCCACAATCATTAGAGGCTTTTTTTTTTTTACTTTACTTTTAAAAGCATTTTTTCGACCAAAGAGGTTGTAAAAAAAATGCTTTTAAAAATAATTTTAAAAAGCCTCTGATGATTGCACGGCTCAGCTGGGCACTGAGGGGGGCAGGGATTTTTGCTACCGGTTCTCTGAACCACCCGCCTCTATCGCTACCGGATCCAGTCCGAACCGGGAGCATTTCACCCCTGGTTTTGCCCCATTTTATGACCTTTCTAGTCACAGTTGAAAAGTGAATAGTTGCAGTTGTTAAGTGAGTAGCAAGGTTGTTAAGTGAACCTGGCTTCCTCATGGACTCCCTTTTGTGACCTTCCCCAAGGTCACAAAAGGGGATCACGTGACCCCGGGATATTGCAACTGTCATAAATATGAGTCAGTTGCCAAGCATCCAAATTTTGATCATTTGACTGAGGATGCTGCAATGGTCGTAAGTGTGAAAAATGGTCATAAGTCTCTTTTTTTCCCAATGCCATTGTAACTTTGAATGGTCCCTCAGTGAACTGTTGTAAGTGGAGAACTAACTGTATTTCCTTCTTTGTCCTTCCTGCATATAGTGAATTTGACTGGAGCAAGATTGACACAGCCCACTTGCCGGAGTCCTACAAAACCAACACGCCCAAGGAACAGTTGCTTCTGCAAGTAGCTGACAATTTTCATCGGCAATACGCACACCTTTGCCCAGACCGTGTACCCCTCTTCCTTCACCCAATCAACGAATGTAACGTGGAAGTAAGTTGGGCAAAGAGTTCTAAAAAGGAACTTCCAAGTTGCCCCAAGAATCTATAAAGCCTTAATAAGATCACACCTGGAATACTACATCCAGTTTTAGTTTACCACACTACCCTGTTTCCCCCAAAATAAGACATCCCCTGATAGTAAGCCCAATCGGGCTTTTGAGCACATGGCAATAAGGCCAAGTGCTTATTTCAGGGTTCAAACAAATATAAGACAGGGTTTTATTTTCGGGGAAACATGGTAGGTAAGTAGGTAGGTAGGTAGATAGACAGATACTATATAGATAGATAGATACCCTGTTTCCCCCAAAATAAGACATCCCCTGATAATAAGCCTAATTGGGCTTTTGAGCGCACGGCAATAAGGCCAAGCGCTTATTTCAGAGTTCAAAAAAATATAAGACAGGGTCTTATTTTCGGGGAAACACAGTAGGTAGGTAGGTAGATAGATAGATAGATAGATAGATAGATAGATAGATAGACAGACACTATATAGATAGATAGATACCGTTTCCCCCCAAATAAGACATCCCCTGAAAATAAGCCCAATCGGGCTTTTGAGCTCATGGCAATAAGGCCAAGTGCTTATTTCAGGGTTCAAAAAAATATAAGACAGGGTCTTATTTTCGGGGAAACATGGTAGGTAGGTAGGTAGGTAGATAGATAGATAGATAGATAGATAGATAGATAGATAGATAGATACCCTGTTTCCCCCAAAATAAGACATCCCCTGATTATAAGCCCAATTGGGCTTTTGAGCGCACAGAAATAAGGCCAAGCGCTTATTTCAGAGTTCAAAAAAATATAAGACAGGGTTTTAATTTTCGGGGAAACACAGTAGGTAGGTAGGTAGGTAGGTAGATAGATAGATACTATATAGATAGATAGATACCCTGTTTCCCCCAAAATAAGACATCCCCTGATAATAAGCCCAATTGGGCTTTTGAGGGCATGGCAATAAGGCCAAGCGCTTATTTCAGAGTTCAAAAAAATATAAGACAGGGTCTTATTTTGGGGGAAACATGGTATAAAAAGGATGTTGAGACTCTAGAAAGAGTGCAGAGAAGAGCAACCAGGATGATTAGGGGACTGGAGGCTAAAAGATAAGATGAACGGTTGCAGGAACTGGGCATGGCTAGTCTAGCGAAGAGAAGAGAAGGACCAGGGGAGAAATGATAGCAGTCTTCTAATATTTGAGGGGCTGCCACAGAGACGAGGGGGGTCAAGCTATTCTCCAAAGCACCTGAAGGCCAGACAAGGAATAATAATGGATGGAAACTGATCAAGGAGAGATTCAACCTGGAAATAAGGAGGAACTTTCTGACAGTGAGAACCATCAACCAATGGAACAGACGTTGCCTTTGGAAGTTGTGGGAGCTTCATCACTGGAGGCCTTCAAGAAGAGATTGGACTGCCATCTGTCAGAAATGGTGTAGGGTCTCCTATTTGGGCAGGGGGTTGGACTAGATGACCTACAAGATCCCTTCCAACTCTATTAATCTGTTAAATCTGGAAACTGCAGTTTGATGAACAGCTAAGAATGGTCTGCTAGAAATGGTTATAATAAGATAACACAGACCCTATTCCATTCTAGACCAATGATTGTCCAGTCTCTTCTTTAAAACCTCCAGTGATGGAGAACCCACCATTTCTGAACTTCTCATCCACTGAATATTTTTTCTCACTGTTAGAAAATTTCTCCTTAGTTCTAGGTTGGGTCTCTCAATCATCCAGGTTATCATAGCTTCAAAGGTTTTTTTCTTCTTCAAAAGGCACCTGAACTGTTTTTTTTTTTTTCTGAGAAAGAAGGAATCATTTTGCTTCTCATCCAAGAAGCTTCATCGGTTCTGATAATGGGGAGGATAGATGGAGAGGTTCTGATAGGATGGGGTGTGTGCATGTGTGGGGTGGGAGAAATGGAAGGATTATATTTCTTTGCAGTCATCTGGTCATTAGCACTCTCCCTGGGAATTCTTAAGGTCACGTGGGGTTTATTTGTGCCCTCAGGGTCACCTGAATCAGGGTGCAATTGCTTGTGGAATCTTCTTGAAACTGCTTCTTCTTCTAACCTCTTCAGCACCTATTATTCTATCGCCCCACTCTCAGAACTGATGAAGCTTCTTGGATGAAAAGCAAAATGTTTTCTTCAGAATAGAATAGAATAGAATAGAATAGAATAGAATAGAATAGAATAGAATAGAATAGAATAGAATAGAATAGAATAGAATAGAATAGAATAGAATAGAATAGAATAGAATAGAATAGAATAGAATAGAATGGGGTGGAGGGGAGGGGAGGGGAGGGAAGAGAAGAGAAGAGAAGAGAAGAGAGGAGAGGAGAGGAGAGGAGAGGAGAGGAGAGGAGAGGAGAGGAGAGGAGAGGAGAGGAGAGGAGAGGAGAGGAGAAGAGAAGAGAAGAGAAGAGAAGAGAAGAGAAGAGAAGAGAGGAGAGGAGAGGAGAGGAGAGGAGAGGAGAGGAGAGGAGAGGAGAGGAGAGGAGAGGAGAGGAGAGGAGAGGAGAGGAGAGGAGAGAAGAGAAGAGAAGAGAAGAGAAGAGAAGAGAAGAGAAGAGAAGAGAAGAGAAGAGAAGAGAAGAGAAGAGAAGAGAAGAGAAGAGAAGAGAAGAGAAGAGAAGAGACGAGACCTTGGAGGTCTTTTAGTCCAGCCCCCTACTCAGGCAGGAGACCCTATACAATTTCAGGCAAATGGTTGTCTAATCTCTTCTTAAAAACTTAGAAAGCTCAAGAAAAAACTGTCCAGTTGCCTTCTGAAGAAAGAAAAAGCACATTTGAGTTTCTCCTTGATGTTTCCATCTGTTATTTCTTGTCCTGCCTTCAGGTGCTCTGGAGAATAAGTTGACCCTCTCTTCTCTGTTGCAGCCCCTCAAATATTGGAAGACTGCTGTCATGTCACCCTAGTGTTAGACTTGTGTGAAATCTCAGAGTAATTTCCATGGAGAAGAAATAGCTATTCAACCAGTTGAT
The DNA here is from genome assembly GCF_029215685.1 of Pituophis catenifer annectens. Lineage (NCBI taxonomy): Eukaryota > Metazoa > Chordata > Lepidosauria > Squamata > Colubridae > Pituophis > Pituophis catenifer. The sequence goes on from NW_027256893.1 coordinate 4,801,351, forward strand.
TATGGCCAATTTTTCCCCTTGACCAAAGCACAAGCCACAACTTTCTTTTCTGTCCATAATTTGTCCTTATTACTCATTTTCTTAGAGACCAATTAGTGGTGTCACCAGAATTAGACTTGGGAAGTAAGGGAGGCACACCCATTTTGAGGGAAACCACTATCCAGTACCCACAATTTAGCTATTTTCAAAGCTGTTACTTCCCCATCTCGCTGTGACACCCATTTTTTTTTTTTTTTTTGCTTCTTGATCAGCTTTTAACAAAAATAGAGGAGAACAAACTTTTACAGCCAGCTTGTTAAAAATGCAGAGGATTTTTAATGAAGCAAATCCAAGAACTGAATTTCCTGGAATTCTCTAAGGTGATTTTCCCAGGAAATTGCAGGGGGGGGAAAAGAGTATGTTTATAATAAATACCACAATCTTTTGCTGCTTGTCCTCCACATCCTTATTTGTAAAGTTCTCTTTGAAGTTGTTTTTTTTTAAAGTAGAATGTTGTTGAATCTTTGAAAGGACAACTTTTATATTTGCTTATCTGTCGGCGAAGCGGGTGACTTCCCAGCTGCAAAATTGTAATGGTGTAAAAGTTGCCTACAAAGTTCCTCTCTTGGCATTATCTGATCAGGATAAGCAGACAAATCTGTACATTCCTTCCCGGGATGAACTTCTGCATGTCATTTGCAAAAACTGCTCGGCCTTTTGCGTGGAGCGAGCAAAGAGCAAACAGCAGCTGGCCAACCTCTTTTTAAAAATATAACTTTCACATGCCGTGAGTTGTTGTTTTTTTTTAAAAAAATAAAATAAGCTCAATTATTTTGCGGGAGTATCTAGAATGTTATTCTGACCTACAAAAACAGGACCTACAAAAATGGGCTTATCTAGAAACTCACAGGAAATGAACAAATTGAAACAGATTTTTTTTTTTTTTTTTTTAGAAAAATGTTTATTTTTTTTAAATGACAGAGCATGTGATCAGATTGTGAGATGATAATGGTTACCGGTAATACAACCCATTTTGAAAAAGATTAAAAAAACAACAACAACAACATTAATTTTACCAAACCTTTTTTTTCAGGGTTTAGGTTGATATTTTGGAAGCCTTTATTTTTTTAACCATGAAGAGTTTGTGTCATATCTGAGAATGTTTTGATGCATAATATGGAAATGCTAGAGCTTTTACAACATTTTAAAAAAATGTTCTTTATCACACCTTTATTATTTTTATAAATAACTCTAGGCGCAAACACACACAACACTCCTTTTTCCTCTTATTTTCCCCACAACCCTGTAAGGTAAGTTGGGCTGAGGGAGAAGGACTTGGCTCAAAATCACCCATCTGGATTTCATGCTTAAGGTGGGACTAGAACGCACAATCTGGTGATTGGTTCATAGTCACCCAGCTGGCTTTCATGCCTAAGAAAGGACTGGAACTCACCATCTCCTGGTGATCGGCCTAAAGTCACTCAGCCAGCTTTCATGGCTAAGGCAGACTAGAACTCACCATCTCCTGGTGATTGGGTCAAAATCCCCAAGCTGGGTTTTGGTGCCTAAAGCCACTCTAGAACTCACAATTTCCTGATTTCTAGCCTTTACCTCTAGACCAAATTGACTTTCTGAGTTCAAATCCCAACTCCATTGACATGGGATTATATTTCTGATGAGTTTAGAGTCCCGATTGGTTGATTTACATTTGCTTTGCTTGTAAAAATAACCCAACGGCTTTTTTTGTTGCAGAAATTTGTAAGCACAACGGTCCGGCCAACTCTGCTCCCTTACTCAGAGTTATACAACTGGGATAGTGCTGCCCGTTTTGTTTCTGATTATCTCAACATGGAGCCTCTTCCTTCTCCACTAGCACCGGTAAGAAATAGGACCTGCATGGGTGATCTGAAGGTCCCATGGGGAGCTGATGCAAAGAAGACCTCAAAGCCATGTAGATATGGTGCTAAAGATGGCCTAAGGCAAGCTCCCTCTTCAGTGTATCCTAACCCCCTGGTCAAAGGCCTTTCACACCTACTAGCACAAGTACAGTGCCAATGGCTACATCATTGGAAGATCTGAAAGACCAGGTTAAGGACACTGTCTTGGAGAAGGTCCATCTATGTGGTTGCTACAAGTTGACATTGAATGCATGTCCCAAAGGTGCTTTTTCAAGAGGCAACTGGACTTCCTTGGTTTTTCCTTGAAGACGGTTCACTTCTCATCCAAGAAGCTTCTTCAGTTACTTGGATGAGTAGTGAAACGTCTCCAAAGAAAAACCAAGGAAGTCCAGTTGCCTCTTGAAAAAGCATCTTTAAGACAACCATGATCTGGATGACTGAGAATCTCCATAGACACTGAATTCATGGCATATAATCAATCGGTCAATCAGTTACATTTATTGACTGATATATTTTGTAGACTTGGGTGTTTAATTTTTGTTGCATATTTCATGAACTAAAGTTGTATATTTATTGAACTAAATAAACTATGAGTAAAAACAGTATATCAAAATATTTACTGAAGCATAAAGGTGTAAAACATACACAGTGAAATCAATAGCAATATATATATATATATATATATATATATATATATATATATATATATATATATATATATATAAAAGCGAAAACCACTCATGCATTAATCACGAAATCTCCAGAACCATAAAGCCTACAAATTTGAAATTTGCCATGTATGTTCCTCTTGGATTCTAGGTGGAATCTAGAAAGGATTTTTCAAAATGACCATCAGAGCATTAGTATTTCCTATATTATTATTAACACGCTCTGATGCTAAGGAGTTCTACTCCCCCTCCCCAGCTGAAAAGAAATCTGTTCCAAATGCAAAACACAAGCAGAGGAGAGGAGTTTCACTCTCAGCTTTACTTTCACAACAGCAAGCAGCTTTACTACAGAACAGCTGAGCTAAGCCACACCTAGCCTCCTTCCTGTCTCCTCCTTGCTCACACAGCAAATACTCTTTGAGTTTCCAAACACCCCTCAACTCTCTCACACACTGACAGGATGCTAGCCAGATGAATACCGATGGATGTTGGGGGCTGGGACATTCTACCCCCCTCCCCCTCTGTTCCAACTGCCAGTTGCATTATATTAACACACACTGATGCTACGGAGTTACACATTCTACATTAAGTTTCAGGCTGCAAGTGTCAATTGATCAAGCCCGAGCACATAGTTTCATAGCGAAGCACGGGTGTCCAGCTAGTCAATAATAAAAATAGACAACGCAAAGAACTAAAGTTGCAATAAAAAGATTAAAAATCACAGCAGGTTGAAGGATATGTGTTTTCTCTCTCCAGCCCTGCTACTTATGTTCACCAACAACCATCTTGAGGTACCAGCAAGGAAACTGTTTTGATTTTAGCATCCTTTTATGCTCTCTGCTAATTGGGGCTGGCTATGATGCCTATTGCGTGAACGGTTATGCCACCAAGGACATCTGCATGATGGATGAGTCCAAGGAAGAGTGCCCGCTCTTACAGAAGCCGGAAGAGGTGAGAACGGGACTTGAGTGGGATCCAGAGGCAGTTTGGCCTATTGGTTAACGCGCCAAAATAGAAACCAGGTGATGGTAAGTTCCAGTCCTGCCTTAGACAAGCTGGTTATTCTTTGGGACAATCACCAGGAGATAGTGAATTCTAGTCCCACTTTAGACATGAAGGCTGGCTGGGCCCAATTTACCTCTCTTTCAGCCCAATTTACCTCAGAAAGTGGTTGTTGTGGGGAAAAATAAGAGGAAGAAGGAATATTATTTTATTGATTTATTTATTTTATTTCGAAGTTATATACCACACCTTCTCCCGAGGCACTCAGGGCGGTGTACAGCCAGATAAAAACATACAATACAAACATTAAAAAACAATTAAAAGGATATATATTAATTTGGCCCCAATTTAAGATAACAAACCAATTAAAAAATTAAAAATATGTTAAAAAATATGTTAAGCCAGCCCAGCTTGCTGAAAAAAGAAAGTTTTAAGGGCACGGCGGAAGGCACCGAGATCTTGGATTCTCCTTATCTCTAGGGGCAGCTGATTCCAGAGGGTAGGTGCCCCCACAGAGAAGGCCCTCCCCCTGGGGGTCGCCAGCCTACATTATATTAGATATCTATATTAGGTATCTTCGCTGCCTTGACTTACTTATAAGAAAGAACAAAGTGGGATTAATAAAATTTAACAAATAAATTTTAAAAGATAGAAAAGAGAGAAAGAGAGAGAATAACGAGTGGACAGCTAAGACTGACTTTGTACTTTAGTTTTAAATCTCCCCAAAATCAGGAATAGTCCAGTTAGGTTAACACGTTCTATTAAAAGGCAAAAGCTTTTTGTCTAATGCTGAAGTGCTAAAACAGTGTTTCTCAAACCTGGGACTATTAAGATATGTGGAATTCAGCTCCAGAATTCCCCAGCCAGCATGGTTCCCAAGACTGAGAAACACCAAGCTAAATACAGGTAGTTCTCAACTTACAGCCATTCAAAGTCACAATATCACTGAAAAAAGACAATTTTTCATACAATGGTTGCAACATCCCCATAATCATGTGATCAAAATTTGGATGCTTGGAAATTGGTTCATATTTATGATGGTTGCAGCATCCCAGGCAGTGGTGAAATTCAAGTTCCCCACTTCAGGGGAAGGATACTGCAAATTCCCCATTCCCACCCCACTCCAGGGAAAGGATACAGCAAAATCCCCATTCCCTCCCCACTCCAGGGAAAGGATATTGCAAAATCCCCATTCCCTCCCCACTCCAAGGGAAGGATACTGCAAAATCTCCATTCCCTCCCCACTCCAGGGGAAGGATACTGCACAATCTCCATTCCCTCCCCACTCCTGGGGGGAAGGATACTGCAAAATCCCCATTCCTACCCCACTCCATGGGAAGGATACTGCAAAATCTCCATTCCCTCCCCATTCCTGGGGAAAGGATATTGCAAAATCCCCATTCCCACCCCACTCCTGGGGCCAGCCAGAGGTGGTATTTGCCGGTTCTCCGAACTACTCAAAATTTCCGCTACCGGTTCTCCAGAACCTGTCAGAACCTGCCGGATTTCACCCCTGATCCCAGGGTCATCCTTTTGTGACCTTCTGACATGCAAAGTCCATGGGGAAGGCACATTCACTTAACAACCGTGTTGCTAACTTACCAACTGCACTGATTTGCGTAACAACTGTGGCAAGAAAGGTCATACAGTGGGCAAAATTATTACTGACCCCCTCCCAGCCTGCAGTCAGAAGTGGAAGTGCAGCAAAAGTGCAGTGCAATTCAGAAACGCAATTCAACATCATTTAGAAATCACAGAAAACCCCACCGAATTCCCCACCACCACCACCAATCCCAAAAGAACCCAAGAAGAAACAGGAACTCCCAGCCCTGCGTGTGAGCTCTGCATTATTCCCCAGCCCATGGCCACACACTTCCTTTCTTCAAAAGTTAATTTCCAGCCCCTCCCCCACCCAAAAATTGTCCTCACAAGTCAATTTGTGACTTTGGCACCCACTGCCTGCAGAGCCCTCGAGAGCAGTGTTTCTCAACCTTGGTAGCTTGAAGATGGGTGGAAAGAAAGAAAAGAAAGAGAGAGAGAGAGAGAGAGAGAGAGAGAGAAGGCGGAAGGAAGGAAGGAAGATGGGAAGGAAGTAAGGAGAGAGAGAGAAAGAAAGGAAAGAAAGAAAGAAAGAAAGAAAGAAAGAAAGAAAGAAAGAAAGAAGAGGGAGAGAGGAAAGAAGGAAGGGAGATGGGAAGGAAGGAAAGGAGGAAGGAAGGAAAGAAAGAAGGGAGGGAGGGAGGGAGGGAGGGATGGGGGATTCTGGGAGTTGAAGTCCACCCATCTTCAAGCTACCAAGGTTGAGAAACACCGTTCTAGAGGGCAGCATTGTTTTGATTTGCAGGGTGTAAAAGAAAGATAATGTCATTTTTTTCTTTTCAAAGTCTCCGTACATATTGTGATTGAACAGTATCACTGAGGATAGTTTATAGTCCTTTTTTTATTGTTGTGTCATTTAGAGAATGCTTTGTATTGTTTTGATACAGTGGTCTTTGATTAATACAACATGATGCAGTTAATTAATAGAATCAGTTCATTAAAGGTTATTAACACTTTAATTTTAGATAATACATTTATTTTATTTATTTATTTGTTTAAATTTCTATACCGCCCTTCTCCAAATAGGACTCAGGGCGGTGCACAGCCTAAGTAAAAACAAAGCATACAAAATTTAAAAAACAGTATTAAAATAATTACATATTCTGGCCGTAAATTAAAACAACCCAATTTAAAACCAATTTAAAATTTAGCTCAAGCCAGCCCAGCTAGTTGAAATAAATAAGTTTTCAGGGCCCGACGAAAAATCCGGAGGTCTGTTATTATACGTAACTCCGGGGGAAGGTTATTCCAGAGGGTGGGCGCCGTCACAGAGAAGGCTCTCCCCCTGGGGGTCGCCAGCCGACATTGTCTGGCGGACGGCACCCTGAGGAGGCCCACTCTGTGCGAGCGTACTGGCCGGTGGGAGGCTATTGGTGGCAGTAGGCGGTCTCGTAAGTACCCCGGCCCTAAGCCATGGAGCGCTTTAAAGGTGGTCACCAACACCTTGAAGCGCACCCGGAAGACCACCGGGAGCCAGTGCAGCTCGCGCAGGAGAGGTGTCACATGGGAGCGCCTCGTCGCCCCCATAATCCCCCGCGCGGGCCGCATTCTGGACCAGCTGGAGCCTCCGGGTGCACCCCAGGGGGAGCCCCATGTAGAGAGCGTTGCAGTAGTCCAGGCGGGAAGTGACTAGTGCCTGAGTGACTGTGCGTAGAGAGTCCCGATCTAGAAAGGGGCGCAACTGGCGTATCAGGCGAACCTGATAAAAAGCCCCCCTGGCCACGGCCGTCAAATGATCTTCTAAAGACAGCCGTGCGTCCAGGAGGACGCCCAAGTTGCGAGCCCTCTCCGTGGGGGCGAGTGATTCGCCCCCAATAGCCAGCGATGGCGTCAGCTGGCTATATCGGGACGCTGGAAGCCACAGCCACTCGGTCTTGGAGGGGTTGAGTCGGAGCCTGTTTCTCCCCATCCAGGCCCGCACGGCCTCCAGGCACTGGGACATCACTTCAAGGGCATCGTTGGGGTGGCCTGGGGTGGAGATGTACAGCTGGGTGTCATCAGCGTACTGATGGAACTCCACCCCGAAGCCACAGATGATCTCACCCAGCGGCTTTACATAAATGTTGAACAGAAGGGGCGAGAGGACCGACCCTTGTGGCACCCCACAAGCAAGGTGCCTCGGGGTCGACCGCTGCCCCCCCGTCAACACAGATTGCGACCGGTCAGAGAGGTAGGAGGAGAACCACCGCAGAACGGTGCCCCCCACCCCCAACCCCGCCAACCGGTGCAACATGATACCATGGTCGATGGTATCAAAAGCTGCTGAGAGGTCTAACAGGACCAGGATAGAGGAGCAACCCCTATCCCGAGCCCTCCAGAGATCATCCACCAACGCGACCAATGCCGTTTTCGTGCTGTGCCCAGGTCGGAAGCCGGACTGGAGCGGGTCTAGATAGACAGTTTCATCCAGGTACCGGGGAAGCTGTTGTGCTACCACACTCTCAACAACCTTCGCAACAACCGTATCAGTGATATCAGAAACATATCAGTGTTTCTCAACTTTGGCAAGCTGAAGATGTGTAGGTATCCTGGGACTTGAAGTCCACACAACTTCAATTTTGTCAAGTTTGAGAAACAGTGACTTAGACTATTGAGAAAGGAAGGAAGAGAGAAGGAGAAAGTGAGTGAGAGAGAGAGAGAGAGAGAAAGAAAGAAAGAAAGAAAGAGAAGAAGGTGGGAGAGAGGAAGGAAGGAAGGGAGATGGAAAGGAAGGAAAGAAGGAAGGAAGGAAAAGAGGGAGGGAGGGAGGAAGGAAGGAAGGAAAGAACGAAGGAAGGAAGGGAGATGGACAGGAAGGAAAGAAGAAGGGAAAGAAGGAAAGGAGGGAGGGAGGAAGGAAGGAAAGGAAGAAGGAAGGAAAAGAGATGGGAAGGAAGGAAGGAAAGGAGGGAGGGAGGGAGGAAAGAAAGAAAGAAGGAAGGAAGGAAAGGAGGGAGAAAGGAAGGAAGGAAAGAAGGAAGGAAAGGAGATGGGAAGGAAGGAAAGAAGGAAGGAAAGAAGGAAAGAAGGAAGGAAGGAAAGGAGGGAGGGAGGAAGGAAGGAAAGAAGGAAAGAAGGGAGATGGACAGGAAGGAAAGAAGGAAAGGAGGGAGGAAGGAAGGAAGGAAAGAGGGAAGGAAGGAAGGAAGGAAGGAAGGAAGGAAGGAAGGAAGGAAGGAAGGAAGGAAGGAATTATTGCTGGAAACCAGCAAAACATTTAGTGAATTGTGGTCATTCATGGATCATGAAGCTGGTCTGCCTAACGTATGGTTACGTGCCTGTGGGGGCTGGCCTAACCATTTACAACACCTGAGCATGCTTTATGGGTCGTAAAGTACCCATTCCCTGGCCATCGTAACTGTGAAAATGTCTGGTTGTTAAGTGAGGACTACTTATACAAAGGTAGAAAAAAAAGAATCAACTCAGTGACCAAGTCCAAGAGGTTTGGGGCAATCCCTCTGCCGTCTCTGAGATGATGGCCAAGAGCAGAATATGCCACATTAGGGGCGGGTTCCAAATCCCATTGCTACCGGTTCGCTTGCGCGCGTGTGCGCAGCACTTCTGCACATACACAGAAGTTTCTGCGCGTGCACAGGAGCGTTTGGGCTGGTGGGCGGAGCCTCCCCCTGCCACCGCTACCGATTCACCTGATCTGGTGTGAACCGGTAGCAACTTATCACTGTGCCACATCCTGTTGTGGCCCGTCAGCGGCCTGTGTAGCTAGTAGCTGATTCCGACAGCAAGGAGGCTGGTGTGGTGCTGTGCCAGCAGCCTGTGCAGCTGGCACTCGAGTCGGACAATGAGGAGGCTGGAGAAGATGTGGTGCCAGAGGCGGGGATTCAGCCAGGGCCTTCAGAACCTCCAGAAGCTCCCATAAGTGAAGAGGACGAAGAGGAGGAGCCTCTTCTCGATGCACGGGCACGCAGAGCTGTCAAAAGGCAGGAGTGGCTCCTCAGGAGGAGGTCTCCTCGAGAGTAAGACTTGGGGCTAATTGGCCACTCCCTTAGCTTATTTAAGGAGGAACGCCAACTGAAGCAATTTGCAGGGAACAACTTAAGTTCATTCTCCTTCGCGTCTTGATCTTAGTTCTCTGCAAATTGCTTCTGGGCTTTCTGCCAACCATAGTAAGATTACGATTATTTATTCTTTGGATTCTTGTAGGCTGTTAAGAAAGTTTATTAACTGCCTTTGTTTGAAAAAGACTGATTTAATTTAGTAAACTAAGGTTTGTACAGACTTTGTGTGTGCTGCGTTCTTTGGGGTCCGTAGCTGGGGCAGAACCCATCCTTCCTTTTGCACAATTAAAAGCATTTGGGCTTCACCCGCAGTCTCCTGACCATAAGCAGATTTTCTTTTGCGGGGGTGGGGGTGTGGCTGAGGTGAATAATTGTCAAAGTTTGGATTAAAAAAGGGGGGGGGGATTGTTTTTGGCCACAGGTCCAAGTTGAAGAGAAGAAGGAGAAGGCTAAGAAAATACGCCATCAAGCCCCCGCGCGACCTGCGGAGCAAGTATGAGTTACACCAGGAAGAAAAGCAACAGGCTAAAGAACAGGCTGCAGAAGAGAAGAAGCAGAAGGAGGAAGAAGAGAAGAAAGCCGTACGTTGTTCAGAAGAGATTTGTGGGTCTGGGGTGGCCTGACTTGAGTGTTTGTGGGAAGGCATCAAGAGCTCCAAGAGACAGGTGACAGCTCAGCCCTGGAGAAACCTGGTTAGAAGCATTGCAGGTCATTCAGAGATTCCCATTTCAGTTTCTCTGGTTCTGTGTTTGACCCATATTAGCACTAATAAAACCTTCCCTGAAGACCTGCTACCTTGATCTTGGACCAGCTTCCAGGAGTTTAACCTCCGGACACCATTGCCCAAAGATGTGTGATGCTTCTTTTGAGTATTTTTTTTTTTAAAAAAAAGATTTTGTGCTTCTCTCTCACGGGAGAAATTTGTAACTTTGCAAGATCGTGTGAAATATCAGGATTTCCATGGGATTTTGCTGGAATCCGTGAGAGTTTAGCCAGTTAATTTTAAAATACTGGTCCAGGCCACTAAAGATGTCATGAATCATGCAGGTCTATGACAAGTCACCCCAGACGACTCACCATGGCCAACTAGCTACACCCAACTTGCTGCGGTCAACTCGCTGAGGGACAAGAGTTTCACTAATATCAAAGAAATGGTGGGATGGAATCATTAAAGAAAGGACAAATTCACTGCTTGGAACTTGCTGGGAGACCTGCCCCTCCATTCCTCCCTCCCTCCCTTTCTCTCTCTCTCCCACCCTTCCTCCCCCCTCTCACTCTCCCCTCCTTCCCTCTCTCCCTCCCCCTTCTGTCTCCCTCCCTCCTCCCCCTCCCTCACTCCTTCCTTCCTTCCTCTCTCCCCCCTCCTTCCCTCTCTCTCTCCTTCCTTCCTTCCTTCCTTTCCTCCCCTCCCCTCCCTCTCTCTCTTTCTCTCTCTCCCCCTCCCCCCATTCACTCTCCCTCCTTCCCCTTCTCTCTCCCTCCTCCTCTCCCTCCCTCTTTCCCGCCTTCCTTCTTTCCTGTCTCTCCCTCCTTCCCTCTCTCCCTCCCTCTCTCTCCCTCCTTCCCCTTCTCTTTCCCTCCCCTCTTCCTCCCTCTTTCCCTCCTTCCTTCCTTCCTTCCTTCCTTCCTATCTCTTCCTCCTTCCCTCTCTCCCTCCCCTTCTCTATCCCTCCCTGCCTTCCTCCCTCCTTCCTTCCTTTCTTCCTTCCTTCCTCTCTCTCCCTTCTTCCCTCTCTCCTTCCTTCCTTCCTTCCTTCCTTCCTTCCTTCCTTCCTTCCTTCCTTCCTTCCTTCCTTCCTTCCCTCCCTCCCTCCCTCCCTCTCCGCAATGTAAAAAAATGCAAATAGGATGATTAGGGGACTGGAGGCTAAAACATACAATAAGTAGGGGGTTGGACTAGATGACCTCTAAGGTCCCTTCCAACTCTGCTATTCTGTTCTGTTCTCTCTCTCCGCTGCAGCTGGAAGAGAAGCCAGTACCGGACCGTCTTCAGGGTCTCCGTGTCCACGCCTGGGTGCTTGTTCTCTCCGGCAAGCGGGAAGTGCCTGAAAGTTTTTTTATTGACCCTTTTACTGGAAAAAGCTACAGCACCGTTGACGATCACTTCCTGGGTATCGAGAGTCTGTGGAACCATCGGAATTATTGGATCAACATGCAGGATTGCTGGAATGGTTGCAGGGTAAGAGCCTGGCTGGCCCTTCCTAGATTCCTGGAAGAATCTCGAGTTTCTTTTTCAATTGCAAGCCCTAGATTAGAACCCGGAACACAGAATTCTAAGGCTGGAAGGGGCCTTGGACGTCTTCTAGTCCAACTCCCTGCTCAAGGCAGGAGACTGTCCGAAGAATAATTTGGTGGTTGCAACTTGAGCCGGGGTTGCGCAAGAATAAATAAAAACGACATCCAGACAGCTGTGAGGGAAAGAGAAATATTTATTCCCCAAAGCAAAGCGGTTTGCTTTGCAGGCAGCTGCAGAGAAAATGGGTACAGAGCAGGGGTGAAATGCTTCCGGTTCGGACGGATTGCCCGATCTGGTAGCGATGGTGGTGGGTAGTCCTGAGAACCGGTAGCAAAAATCCCTGCCCCCACTCCCCATGCCCAGCTGAGCCGTGCGATCATCAGAGGCTTTTTTTTTTTACTTTTAAAAGCATTTTTTCTACAACTTCTTCGGCTGAAAAAATGCTTTTAAAAGTAAAAAAAAAAGCCTATGATGATCGTGCGGCTCAGCTGGGATCGTCAGAGGCTTTTAAAAGCATTTTTTTCTGCAACCTCTTCGGCGGAAGAGGTTGTAGGAAAAAAAAAAGCCTTTAAAAGCCTCTGGTGATCCCAGCTGAGTTGCCTGATCGTCAGAGGCTTTTAAAAGCATTTTTTTCTGCAACCTCTTAAGGTTGTAGAAAAAAATGCTTTTAAAATAAAAAAAAAAAGTTGGCCACACCCACCCAGTCACATTACCCCACAACCACAAAGCCACGCCCACATAACCGGTAGTAACAAATTTTACATTTCACCACTGGTACAGAGATATTGCTTTATAGTGCAGCTTGTCCTAGTTGTGGAAATGTGTGTGTTGTTGATTCTAGGATGACACTTGAGGGGCATGGGTATATGCAGACTCCAGAGAAAGGGGTTGATTAAATCAAGTGATGTGGATCGAGTCTCTTCGTTTGAACCGTGAATATTATAATTATGTCAGTGGTGAAATCCAAATTTTTTTTACTACCAGTTCTGTCGGCGTGGCTTGGTGGGCGTGGTGTGGCTTGCTGGGCGTGGCCTTGGTGGGCGTGGCAGGGGAAGGATACTGCAAAATCTCCATTCCCACCCCACTCCAGGGGAAAGGATACTGCAAAATCCCCATTCCCACCCCACTCCTGGGGAAAGGATATTGCAAAATCTCCATTCCCACCCCACTCTGGAGCCAGCCAGAGGTGGCACTTGCCGGTTCTCCAAACTGCTCAAAATTTTCACTACCGGTTCTCCAGAATCTGTCAGAACCTGCTGGATTTCACCCCTGGATTACGTGTACATCGTGTTAATTGAGTTTTGTGTCTTTGCTTGTGTGTGTTTGCAATTTAAAATAAGCGTTGAATTAATTCTGATGTTTGCATAATGTTAAAGGATTTTGAAGGCTGAAAATGAGTAACTTTGTGGAGACCTGAGTCAGTTAACATAAGATTTCCTATAGAATACTTCTAACACAGTTTATAAAATTTATAAATTCTTCACACAAGACCTTATACCATTCTGGACAAACAGCTGTCCTGTCTCTTCTTGAACACCTCCAGTGATGAAGCAGCTACAACTCCTAGAAGTTAGCTGTTCCACTGATTAATTGTCCTTACTATCAGGAAATTTCTCCTTAGTTCCAGGAAGGATCTCTCTTTGATGAGCTTCCGCACAGTTTCTTCTTGTCCTGCCCTTTAACAATTAATTATTAATTCTATTAGTAATTTAATAATTAGACGAACAAGTTTCATAATCCGATGGCATATTAATATAGTGATATTATTGAACATTACAATTGCAGCAATAAAAACTAATGTGAATTGAAAAATTAAAAGATGAAATAAAGAGAGAAAGTACAGAACAGAAAGAAAATAGAGAAAGAGAAAAGAAAGGAAAACTAAGAATATAATAAAGAAAAGGAATAATAACTTCCCCTTCATCCCAATGAGCATCAATAATTTTCGTAACTTGTCTCATTTTCTTAAAATAGAAACATATGATATGTCCGCCCCATATCTCATCTCTTATCTATAAACAAATCCATACAGCATAATCATTTCAGTCCTGATGTCAGCCAAAGTCCAAAAAGGATTACCAAGGATAACAATATATTTTATCCAGGTCACTCCAGTGGTGGAATTCAATTTTTTTTACTACCGGTTCTGTGGGCGTGGCTTGGTGGGCATGGCATGGCATGGCTTGGTGGGGGTGGCAGGGGAAGGATACTGCAAAATCCCCATTCCCACCCCACTCTGGGGGCAGCCAGAGGTGGTATTTGCCTGTTTTCCGAACTGCTCAAAATTTCCGCTACCGGTTCTCCAGAACCTGTCAGAACCTGCTGGATTTCACCCCTGAACCTGCTGACTACCACCTCTGGGTCACTCTCTTGATTTCTTATTTGCATATCAATTATTGAGATAGCAGACATTTTCTTTTATATGTCCATTTTACAGTAAATCCTTTTCTATATAAGTATATGTAGCCTGTCATTTTTAATTCTACTTTCAAGTCAGTCTTGATCTTGTCAAATAAAACTTGTTCTTCTTCCATAATATTTTTTTAAACATAGTACATCTATCAAAAGAGACACAATTTAAAATTAACTCCTGGGTCCATTGTTCAACAATGCCATTCAATATGTCCAATGTTAAAATATTTTGCTTCATTCTGTAATTGTAAATTGAGTTTGAGCAGCCTTTTGAAATTATGATCTTTAGTTCCCTCTAGTGTCCAATTTTTAAAGTCTTATTCTACTATTCTTTTTTAAAAAAAAATTCTGAAGGAAAGCAACTTGGAAGGAAAGATTCTTCCTAAATAATTCCAAAATCTTATTTCATATTTACCTGGATCTTTTGTCCATTTGTATTTTTCTAAAATCAAAAAAATTATCACCTTTTTGCCATTTATTGCAGAATTCTTTTATTAAGTTCTTAAACTTGCAGTTAAAACTTTCTTTTGTTAAAGATTGAAAGAAACTCATCCAGTGCTATAAAATATTTTGATCCAGAGATTCCGAATAGCTGAAAAGCACTTAATAAGCTAATTCCAAAAGTGAATGGAAAAGGAAGTAAGCAGACATAATTTCCTTTCAACAGCATCAAACATGGTTTGAACAAGCTGCATTTTCACTCAACTCCCAAATCATTAAACCCCCCAAGAGATGGATAAAGGAGAATAATTGTGGCTCAGGGTTCAAATGAGGTACTCACCGAACTTGGAGAACACCAATGACCCCCCACCACCACCCCCGCTCCAGAGACCACTGTGTTATAGTCTCTTCATGAAGAGCAGCTGTCTGGAGTACTTGTGGGCCATCTCAAGTCCTCTCCTTGTCTGAAGAGCAATCCCAAAGATCTGGTCTACTCACCAGCTTCTCATTCTGCCAAAATTGGCTTCGCTTTTTTCATGGAACTGTCTTCAATTTGTCGTTTCTTCCCCAGAAATTAGAAATCTCCAGCCTCCACAGTTGGAATATTGCATCTAGTTTTAGTCGCCACAATATTGAAAAGATGTTGTTGTGGCCCATCAGCGGCCTGTGCGGATTGTAGCTGACTCTGACAGCAAGGAGGCTGGTGTGGTGTTGCGCCAGCAGCCTGTGCAGTTGGCACTCGAGTTGGACAGTGAGGAGGCTGGAGAAGATGTGGTGCCAGAGGCGGGGATTCAGCCAGGGCCTTCAGAACCTCCAGAAGCTCCTTTAAGTGAAGAGGACGAAGAGGAGGAGCCTCTTCTTGATGCACGGGCGCACAGAGCGGCCAAAAGGCAGGAGTGGCTCCTCAGGAGGAGGTCTCCTCGAGAGTAAGGCTTGGGACTAATTGGCCAGTCCCTTAGCCTATTTAAGGAGGAACGCCAACTGAAGCAATTTGTAGGGAACAACTTTAGTTCACTCTACTTCGCGTCTGGATTCTCTGCAAATTGCTTCTGGGCTTTCTGCCAACTTTAGTAAGATTGTGATTACTTTATCTTTGGTTTCTTGTAGGTGTTAAGAAAGTTTATTAACAGCCTTTGTTTTGATAAAGACTGAGTTATTTTAGTAAATTAAGTTTTGTACAAACTTTGTGTGTGCTGTGTTCTTTGGGGTCCGTAGATGGGGCAGAACAGATGTTGAGATGATTAAGGGGCTGGACGGAGGCTAAAACAATACAAAGAATAACTTACAGGAATTGGGTATGTCTAGTGAAAAGAAGGACTAGGGGTGACATGATATTAGGAGAAACTTCCTAACAGTGAGAATAATTAACCAGTGGGACATCTTTCCGTCAGAAGCCATGAGTGCTTCATCACTGGAGGTTTTTAAGAAGAGACTGGACAGTCACTTGTCTGAAATATACCGTCTCCTGCTTGAGCGGGGGCTTGGACTAGATGGCCTCCAAGGTCCCTTCCAGCTCTCTTCTGATTGATTCATTGATGTCAAGCCTTGTGGTTTCAAGCTAAATTACAGAATTACAGAATAATAGTGCTGGAAGGGACCTTGGAGATCTTCCAGTCCAACCCCTTAATCAAGCTGGAGACACTGTACCATTTCAGACAAGCGGCTGTCCAGTCTCTTCTTAAAAGCCTCCAGTGATAGAGCATCCACAACTTCATGTTGTGGGTGCTTCATCACAGGGACTGATACAATTTCCGTTTTCAAGGAAGCTTCCCACTCTCGAAATTTTTGCTAAATTGTTTAGACCAAGTCTACCACATGAGCAAGGTTCCAGAAGTTACTACTTTCAACTTCTTGTTCTAATTGTACTGAAAAGCTACTCCGTATGTTCTGTTGCAAACGACAGAGCCCAGGGGAGTTAGCAGACCCCTGCGGACCCCAATTTTAACATCAAGACCCCTTTTGGATGAGGGCAGAAATCCTGCCTTTTAACTTGGCGTTAAGGGGCGAGCTGCCCAGCTGATGTTGGTCTGAACAGAACTATTTCTTGTAGAGAATTCACTGGAATTTCTTGCCCTTCTAGGATCTCCAGTTTGATCTCGGGGACCCTGTGCGATGGGAATTCATGCTTCCCAGCACCGACAAACCTTTCTTGTCCCTGCCAGAAATGGAGGAGGAGGAAGATCTGGGTGAAGACGACGTGGAAGATTTGGTAAAGTCTGGGACGACAAAAAGTGACTCCCGATACTAACAGTTTGGCTGCTGAGTTTGTGCAATCCAACTATCCAGATCACTTAATCAGAACAGAACTGGAAGGGACCTTGGAGGTCTTATATTCAACCCCCCTACTCAAGCAGAAGACCCTATACAATTTGAGATAAGTGGCTGTCCAGTTGCTTCTTAAAAACCTCCAGTGATGAAGCACCCACAACTTCTGGTGGCAAGCAGTTCCACTGGTTCCACTATCTGAATTGGTAGAGTCTCCTGCTTGAGCAGGGCAGGGGTTGGACTAGAAGACCTCCAAGGTCCCATCCAGCTCTATTCTGATTGATTGATTGATTGTATTTTGCACCAATATCTTCATCAATGTCAAAAGTCAAGGGCAAAATGCATGGGCCATCTCTCTTTCTTCTGTCATGCCTTATTGCCGTAAAGGTAGCCCACCAATGATCAGTAGAAAGTTTCTAAAATTAAAGCAAGAATTTCTGCTCAGAAAGGTAATTCAGGCTGTCAAATGCAGAGCAGGAGTTAGATAACATGGAGTTTGGTAGGTGAACATTCTCACAGCCTTGTTTCTTGCATCCTGGTAGATGAAGGAAGAAGAATCAAAGAGTTTTGACATGCCTGCATCTTGGGTGGAACAGATCCATGTATCTCCCAAAGGTATTGTTGGGTTTTTTTTCATCTTGACCTGTCTTCAGTAGACAAGCTTGGCGAGGAAGTGACAGCAATATGATCTAACCATCTTAGAAGCATCAGTTTGTAACAAATTGCCTATAACTGCAGCAAGCAGATAACTAAGGATCTTCTCCTTCTCCTTCTCCTTCTCCTTCTCCTTCTCCTTCTCCTTCTCCTTCTCCTTCTCCTTCTCCTTCTCCTTCTCCTTCTCCTCCTCGTCCTCCTCCTGGTCCTCCTCCTCCTTTCTGAGGTAGCTTCTCTGCAACTTAACAAGGACCTTAGAAAAGAAATCTGGGATGAAGCCTAAAAGAAAGTCATCATGTTGAGTTCACCTGCTAGATTCCAAGGGAAGGTCATCTTTAACACTCATGGTTTTATGAAGGGAAGAATCAGGACTAGGGTTAGGATTAGGGTTGGCGTAGGTTCAATATTTGGGATACAAAGGAGGCGTTGGATTATGGAAGAGCTAAACATAGTTATAGTAAGGTAGAAAAGTTCAATATGGTTTCTCAGACCAACAAAATATGAAGTCCATGTGTCAACGTTCCAACTAATGCACCCATAGAATTCCGAGGCAGGTAGATTCCTCAAAGAACAATTTTATTGGATACATCATATTGGCACAACTGGTGAAAACTGACTCTGAAAGTTCCTATGGTTTTCACCTAATTAAAAGAGAAAGTTTTCCCCCTTCCCCAAGTCATCAGTCACATGGTCCAATCGAGGTGCTGACCGGTTGCTTGGTTACTTCGCTCCTCCTCTCCCAGCCACCTGTTGGAATGACCTTGGTTCCTACAGGAAAACTTTTTTTAATTTGACTGCAAAATCCCAGTTAACTATTTCCCTCCCGCTCCCACCTAGTGGCAACCCTGAAGCCTCAAAAATGGCCCCAGCCAGGTGTGCTTCAGGGTTGACACCATGCATGCAGTCAACCTGGTAAGTAGCTACTCAGCCAAACCAGTCTGTCATTCTTTTAGAATCAATCAGGCATCCAAAGTGCAGCTCAGTCACAGTTAGCCATCAGACCAGCATTGTTGATAGCTAGGAAAGAAATAAATTATATTCCATCAATATTTGGAGAACATCAACTTCTCATTCTCACCATGTATGGATATCAATGTCTTCTTATCTCTAGAATTTGAGGCTCGCTGTCCTAAAGGCAAGAAACTGATTCAATATAAGAATGCCAAGTTGGAGAAATGGGCACCCTATCTTAATGTCAACGGCCTAGTCACCCGACTGACACTGTACGAAGATCCAGATTGTAAGTAGATTGAAAATTGAAGATCCTTTGGGAAAAGAATCCTGTTCGGTTTGATGTAGTGTTTGGGGATAATTCTCTGTTTGCCTTTCATAATTTTTATTAAGAGTTTTAAAAATAATAAAGGATAATACAAACCAAATTTAGAAGAAAATGAGAAAAGGAAAAGAAAGAAAAAGAATAGAAAGTACAAAGAAAATGAAAAGAAAGCGAATGTGGAAAGAAAGAGAACGAAAGAAAGAGAAAGCGGAAATAAGAAAGAAAGAAAGAAAGAGAAAGGAAGGAAGGAAGGAAGGAAGGAAGGAAGGAAGGAAGGAAGGAAGGAAGGAAGGAAGGAAAGAAAGAATGAGAATAAAGATGGGGTTCAGTTTCTACCAGAAATTAAATTCTTGGATCTTTGGAGATGACTTTATAAGACTTTAAGACTTGTGGACTTCAACCCAGAATTCCCCAGTTGGCTGGGGAATTCTGGGAGTTGAAGTCCACAGGTATTAAAGTTGCCAAGGTTGGACATCCCCGGCATATGGAAAATCTGTCAGAATGGTATAGTCCACTTTTCCTTAAACTTTCAGAGCAGAGAACTACAAAGTCCTTCATGTGTTAATGCATAAGTTTTTTAGTCTATTAGTAATTCTTGTAATTTTTAATTGTTCCAGCAACTGATAGCTTTTCCTCTGTCAAAGACATGCAGCCACCGGTATGTACGCTTGGACCCCAGCCTGGCTGTCATTTAATTGCACTTCTGCTGTTCTACATGACCACCAGGCTTATATATGATTGTAGCAGCATAAGAAGCAAAGGGACCACGCAGGAATAAACAATAGCAACCAACCAATATTCTCACTCAAGAGGAACTCTTTCTTTCATTTCTGGAGGGCCTCATCCCTCTTGTGCCCACCACAAGCTGATTACAGATTAAGAGAGTTGGAAGGGACCTTGTAGGTCATTTAGTCCAACCCCCTGCCCAAACAGACCCTACAGCATTTTTGACAGATGGCAGTCAAGTCTCTTCTTGAAAGCCTCCAGTGATGAAGCTCCCACAGCTTCTAAAGGCAACCTCTGTTCCATGGGTTGATTGTTCTCACTGTCAATTTCTCCTTATTTCTAGGTTGAATCTCTCCTTCATCAGTTTCCATCCATTATTCCTTGTCTGGCCTTTGGGTGCTTTGGAGAATAGCTTGACCTCCTCCTCTCTGTGGCAGCCCCTCAAATATTGAAAGACTGCTATCATGTCTTCCCTGGTCCTTCTCTTCACTAGACTAGCCAGGCCCAGTTCCTGCAACCGTTCATCGTATGTTTTAGCCTCCAATCCCCTCATCATCTTGGTTGCTCTTCTCTGCACTCTTTCTAGAGTCTCAACATCTTTTTTATAGTGTGGGGACCAAAACTGGATGCAGTATTCTAGGTGTGGCCTTACTAAGGCTTTATAGAGTGGTATTAGTACCTCCCTTGATCTTGATTGTATCCCTCCGTTAATGCAGTTTAGGATTGCATTGGCTTTTTTGGCTGCCGCCGCAGACTGCTGGCACATATTTAGCTGGTTGTCCACTAAGACTCCGAGATCCCTCTCACAGTTACTGCTATTAAGCCTGGTTTCACCCAGTTTATTTTTCTTTTCCCCCCATCAGGTACTAAGGTGCTTGAAGTGAAAGAGTGGTTCAAGAACCGCGAAGACAAGTTGGACATTCGAGAATTGAATAAGCAAACCAACATCATAGCAGAGCAATTCATACCTGGACATGCCCTGGGCCTGAAAGGTATCTGGTACAATGAAGGACCTTGGTTCTTGGCAAGGAAGGGAAGAAAAATCTTCTGCTTCTAGCCTGGGCATTCCTTCCTTCCTTCCTTCCATCCATCCATCCATCCATCCATCCTTCCATCCTTCCATCTTTCCTTCCTTCCTTCCTCCCATCCTTTCTTCCTTCCTTCCTCCCATCCTTCCTTCCTTCCTTCCTTCCTTCCTTCCTTCCTTCCTTCCTTCCTTCCTTCCTTCCTTCCTTCCTTCCAGAGGACTGAAGTGCTGCATCTCTATCGGGCCTTGCTGTGAGAAAGCCAGGCTTTCAATGCCTACGGCTATAGGTAGGAAGACGGGGGCATCTCGAGAGTGGAGCCTTTGGTGCCAAGTCCCTCTCCTGCCCCCATGAAAATCATCCCCCACCCCACCCCATCCACTCCACTAAATGCACATACTTTACTTTTATTTGATTTGTATACCGCCCTACTCCCGAAGGACTCAGGGCGGTGAACAGCCAACAATAAAATACATACATACAAAATTTAAAAAGCAGAAATAAAATCGAATTAAATAGTTTGGCCCAGACAGATTAAAACCCCAATCAATTTAAAACCAATTTAGACTTTAAGTATTAAAGATATTAAAACCTTAAAATATTAAAATTGTTTAAAAGAGGGAGAAAATTAGGCCAGGCCCGCCTGATGAACGTAGAGTGATAGGATTTGTTTTAAATGGATAAAAAGATCTGTGCTGCTCGTTATCAAAATCCGAGTGGAAGTGAGGATCCCCACCGCCTGGAACCGCCGGAAAATGTGACGCACAGAGGCCGACAACCTCCGAAGGGTGGGGGCCGGTGGGTGGGTGGGGCTACATTCGGTGTATAAGACGCACCCAGATTTTCACCCTCTTTTTTGGGGGGGGGGGAAGGTGCGTCTTATACTCCAAAGAATACGGTAGTTTCCTAGTATGATTTATGTTGATTGCTTATTTAGTATCCTATGACTATCAGTAAGTGTTGTATCTTATGATTTATGAAGAATGTATTTCTATGATGACTATGATCATGCTTTATCACTTATAGCTTTTATGTACAATGAGAGCTTACGCACCAAACACAAATTCCTTGTATGTCCAATCACACTTGGCCAATAAAGAATTCTATTCTATGCTATGCTATGCTATGCTATGCTATGCTATGCTATGCTATGCTATGCTATGCTATGCTATGCTATGCTATGCTATGCTATGCTATGCTATGCTATGCTATGTTATCCTATCCTATCCTATCCTATCCTATCCTATCCTATCCTATCCTATCCTATCCTATCCAGTGGTGGGATTAAAATAATTTAACAACCGGTTCTCGGCCCTAATGATTTCTTCCAACAACCAGTTCACCAAACTGCTCAGAAGGTTAACAACCGGTTCTCCCGAAGTGGTGCAAACTGGCTGAATCCCACCACTGATCCTATTCTATCCTACTCTACTCTACTCTACTCTACTCTACTCTACTCTACTCTACTCTACTCTACTCTACTCTACATTCTACTCTACTCTACTCTATATTCTACTCTACTCTACTCTATTCTATATTCTACTCTACACTCTACTCTACTCTACTCTATTCTATTCTATATTATACTTTACTCAATTCTGTTCTTTCACTGCCTACTCCCTTGAATGTTTTGTAAAAAGTCAGATTAAAAAGAAATACACAGGTAGTCCTTGACTTACAACAGTTTGTTTGGACCAATGTTGGAAGTTACAACAGCACCAAAAGAAAGTAACTTATGACCATTTTCCACACTTACAACCGTTGCAGCATCCCCATGATCACGTGATCAAAATTCAGACATTTAGCAACTGACTCATACTTTTGACGGTTGCAGTGTCCCGGGATCATGGGATCCCCTTTTGCGACCTTCTGACGAGCAAAGTTACTAACTTAACAACTGCAAGGGTTCACTTAGCCACCGCGGCAAGAAAGGTGGTAAAATGGGGCAAAACTCACTTAACAACTGTCTTGCTTAGCAACAGAAATGCTGGGCTCAATTGTGGATGTAAGTTGTGGACTATCTGTACTCCAAACAGTAACGTGTACAATGTGTGCACATTATGTACAATGCGCAATGTGCCAATCCTTGAGCCACCAGAAGAACATCATGGCATGCATCAATCTCTCTCTAGAAGTTCTACTGTATTCAGAGGTGGTATTCAGCCGGTTCGAACAAGTTCGGGCAAACCGGTAGTTCCGACGATCAGTTGGCCCTGCCCACCCAGCCCCGCTCTATCCTGTCCTTTATTTCCTGCTTTGTAGCTCATCTCAATCGCGCAGCACAGCTGATTCCCCCTCCCCTTCGCTGTTCTACTTACCGTTGCTGACTTGGAAGGTAAGCAGCTGAGCTTCTAAATGCTCCATCTTCAGCACTGCGCGCAAGCGCTCACCGAACCGGTTATTAAACTAGCAGCATCCCACCACTGACTGTGTTGTGGCTCCGTTACCGGAGCCTGTGTCATCGTCAGGAGAGGACTCCAAGAGTGAAGGGGAGGAGTTGGCAAGGCCTCCCTCTCCAGGACCCTCCTCTCTGGTAATGCCTTCGGTGTCCGCCAAAGGGCAAGAGATAGGGCCAGGGTCAAGCATGTCCACGCAGCCACAGGTGGACAGTGATGAGGGTAATGAGTCTTGGATGGACCCACGCCAGCGTCGCAGAGATAAGCGCACGCAACAGAAGAAAGGGCGTGCCCAAGATTAGGCTGAGTCACTGGACCACACCCCACAGGATATAAAAAGGAGCATGGTGGCCAGTCAAACCTTGTGACGAACATAGCTGAAAGCTTCCACGCCATTCTGCATTGCCGGACTTTTGCTTTAAGACTTTGCTGGAGTATCTCTGGACTTGATTAATTCCGTAATTATTGAGCTGCTTTCCTTTGATATATCAGAAGTGGGGAGAAGTTATCTCTCCTCTTTATAAACAATAAACTCTTGGCAGGCAGCCACTAGGTTGGTGCCAAGTTCCGTTATCATAAGGAAAAGGATTTTGCTGGCTGGTTTAGTCTTTAACTCCTGAACGTCTGTTGGTGTGTGTGCGTGTGGTTGGGGACAGAACAGAGTGTTTTACTTGGGCATTGCTAGTTTAAAGCAGGAGAAGAAAGGAAAAAAGGATGGCGATCCATCTCACCAGCTCTTCTGTACACTCTCTAACTGGAGATTCCACCCTGGACCTCTCTTTGCTTTCCCAGCACATATGTACAAGACCATGGAACCGGAGACCGAGCGCACGATGGAGTTCTACAATGAGACACGGGTGGACGGCCTTCAGAAACGGACCGAAACTTCCCAAGAGATGGCAGAATATTTTGAAGGCCGCTTAGATTTCCTCAGCTACCGTCACGTTGAGTTTGGCAAAAGAATCAAGAAACCTACGAAGAAGATGGCTACCACCGAAAGCAATGCCCGGCCAATTTTGGTAAGACCAGCTCATTGGCGATATTCGGTTGATGTCCTTCAGAGACAAGACTTAGAAGGTGGGAAACCCCCAGTAGGAACCTTTTGAGAAGGGGTCTTTTGAGGACGGGTATTGTTGTCATAGATTTATTTATGTATTTATGTATTTATGTATTTATGTATTTATTTATTTACTTACTTACTTACTTACTTACTTACTTACTTACTTACTTACTTACTTATTTATTGGTTCGATTTATATGCCGCCCTTCTCCAGAGACTCAGTGCGGCTTACAATACATTAAGCAATAGCCTTCATACTTTTGTATATACCTGCTTAGTAGGGCTTTCGCCCCTCCCCCCAAGAGGTGTTCTTTTTTATACAAAGTCAGCTTATTGCCCCCACAATCCAGGTCCTCATTTTACCTACCTCGGAAGGATGGAAGGCTGAGTCAACCTTGAGCCTGGTGAGATTCGAACTTGCAGTAATTGCAGGCAGCTGGTGCTACTTAACAGCACTTTAGTCTGCTATGCCACCAAGGCTCTTGCCAGTTGGATGTCCAGTTGGATGGAAGTGGATTGCTATGAATATGCAAGTTTCTTGTAAGCCAGGGGTGTGAAACTCAAGGCCCGTGGGCCGGATGTGGCCTGCGAGGTGCTTAATTGTGTCCTGTGGGGCGCACGCTCACTCCCTTTTTGGTCCTCGGTGCTGAAAAGGTTCGCCATCACTGGTCTAGTCAATCTTCTTTCCTTTGATATGCAAAAGGCATTTCTGACCCCTTGCAAGTGCTCCTTTCCTTCCATTTATTCTCCGGAGCAGCTGAGGGTAGGACAAGAAGCAACGGTTGGGAGCTCATCAAAGAGATATCCAACTTAGAAATAAGGAATAATTCCCTAACAGTGAGAACGATTGCAGCGTGGCCTGCTGGAGCTGTGGATGCTCCATCGCTGGGGGTCTTCAAGAAAAGATTGGGCAAACATTTGTCCAAGAAGATGGTATGAGGACTTCTGCCTTGGGCAAGGGGTTGGACTAGAATAGAAGACCTCCAAAGTGCCTTCCAGCGCTATGATTCAATGAGTTTATGATTGCACAGAAATTAGTCATGACAAAACAATGATCTGCCTGCAATTTGGCAGTTCAAATCTCACTGGCTCAAGGTTGACTCAACCTTCCATCCTTCCAAGGTGGGTAAAATGAGGACCCAAATTGTTGGGGGCAAATAGGCTGACTCTGTAAATCGCTTAGAGAGGGCTGGAAAGCGCTGTGAAGCGGTATATAAATCTAAGTGCTATTGCTCATCCATCCATCCATCCATCCTTCCATCCATCCATCCATGATGCGCAATGATTAGAATGCAGTATTGCAGGCTGATTCTGCACACTGACAGGAGTTCAATTCTGAGCAGCTCAAGGTTGATTCAGCCTTCCATCCTTCCGAGGTGGGTAAAATGAGGACCCGGGTTGTGGAGGGTAATATGCTGACTCTGTAAAGTGCTTAGAGAGGACTGTAAAAGAACCATGAAGCGGTATATAAGTCTAAGTCAGGGGTGGGTTCTAAATTTTTTTACTATCAGTTCTGTGGGCGTGGCTTATTTTGTGGGTGTGGCTTGGTGGGGGGCAATGTGACTGGGTGGGTGGGGCCAACTCTTTTTTTTTTAACTTTTAAAAGCATTTTTTCTACAACCTCAAGAGGTTGCAGAAAAAAATGCTTTTAGAAGCCTCTGACGATCAGGCAACTCAGCTGGGATTGCCAGAGGCTTTTAAAGGCATTTTTTTTCCGTACAACCTCTTTGGCTGAAGAGGTTATAGAAAAAATGCTTTTAAAAGCCTCTGACGATCCCAGCTGAGCCGCGTGATCATCAGAGGCTTTTTTTTTTTTACTTTTAAAAGCATTTTTTTCGACCAAAGAGGTTGTAGAACAAATGCTTTTAAAAGTAAAAAAAAAAAAAGCCTCTGATGAGGTGGGCGGGGTAAGCGAGAGGCGACCAGGCCAGGGACCGGTTCAGGGGCGTGGCCAGCCAATATTATTACCGGATCTCCAAAGTACTACAAATTTTTACTACCGGTTCTTGCGAACCGGTGCGAACCGGGAGCAACCCACCACTGGTCTACGTGCTATTGCTATCTCCTGTTTTCATGAAAACTCATATACTGACAATAAAGTTGAATTATTGGATGTGCCCAAATACCAGCATAGCTATCTAACTCTCTACAACCCAACCAATGCATTGTAATTATTGGTGGCTTAATACTACTTTATCCTCTTCCATTTGCATACTTTTCAGAAAATCACTGAGAGGTTCCACAGGAACCCAAGCAAACCAGCTGATGAAGACGTGGCCGAACGCATTTTTTTGATCTCAGAAGATAAGATTCTCCTGACCTACCATTGCAAGGAGAATTACATCACCCCTTCCAAGAGGGAGTTCAATAAGCATACCGAGGTGGACAGCAAGGGAAATAAGATTATCATGAGCCGAGATATGTGCATCAGTTATCAGGTGAATGAAGCAGAGGTGGTATTCAGCAGGTTCTAACCAGTTCTGGCAAACTGGTAGCAGAAATTTTGAGTAGTTCGGAGAACCAGTACCAGAAATTTTGACTGGCCCCGCCCCTATCTATTCTCTGCCTCCCGAGTCCCAGCTGATCGGGAGGTAATTGGGATTTTGCAGTAACTTTCCCCTGGAGTGAGGTGATTTTACAGTATCCTTCTCCTGCCATGCCCACCAAGCCATGCCAACCAAGCCACACTTACAGAACCGGTAGTAAAAATTTTTGAATCCCACCACTGGAATGAAGCATATGGTATGCGCAGCTCATGGTGAATGGAAGCTAGCATGATGGGTGAGATTTAAATGAATGGTTGCAAGACGTAAATACAGGTAGTCCTCGACGTACGACCACAATTGAGCCCAAAATTTATATTGTTAAGCGAGACATTTGTTAAATGAATTCAATCAATCACCTGTTTTGAGGTTCTGAAGCAAATGAGTATAGATAGACCACAATTTACAATTCATAAAACGTTTCTTCCCTTGAGTACCGCCAAGCTAGATGTTTCCTGTTTAAGGAAACAGAGTAAAACAGATGTTGGGCTTTGTGTATCTAGTGGTTAACTACTCAGTTTTACCATGGCTGAGGAAGTATAGAAAGGACAAGCAAAACCTGGGTTTTCCCCTATACCGTACCTCGTACTTGGCATTCTAGGTAGACCTCGGCTTACAATAATTCACTTAGTGGCTGTTTAAAGTTACAACAGCACTGAAAAAAAGTGACTTATGACTATTCTTCACACTTACAACCATTACAGCATCTCCATGGTGAAGAATGGTTACAGGAACTGGGCCTGGCTAGTCTAGTGAAGAGAAGGACCAGGGGAGACAGGATAGCAGTCTTCCAATATTTGAGAGCTGCCACAGAGAGGAGGGAGTCAAGCTGTTTTCCAAGGCACCCAAAGGCCAGACAAGGAATAATGGATGGAAACTGATCAAGGAGAGATTCAACCTGGAAATAAGGAGGAACTTTCTGACCATGAGAATAATCGACTAATGGAATAGAAGTTGCCTTCGGAAGTTGTGGAAGCTTCATCACTGGAGGCTTTTAAGAAGAGACTGGACTGACATCTGTCAGAAATGGTGCAAAGTCTGCTTGGGCAAGGGGTTGGACTAGATCAGAGGTCCCCAACCTTGGCAACGTTAAGACTTATGGACTTCAACTCCCAGAATTCCTCATCCAGCCAGCATGGTATCCAACCTGCAGCATGACTGGCTGAGGAATTCTGGGAGTTGAAGTCCATAAGTCTTAAAGTTGCCAAGGTTGGGGACCCTTGCACTAGATGAACTACAAGATCCTTTCCAACTCTGTTATTCTTTTATAGTCACATGATCAAAATTCAGATGCTTGGCAACTGACTCGTATTTATGATAGTTGTGGTGTCCCGGAGTCATGTGATCCCTTTTTGCGACCTTCTGACAAGCAAAGTCAATGAGGAAGCCAGATTCACTTGACAACCATGTTCCTAATTTAACAACTGCGGTGATTCACTTAGCAACTGTGGCCGGAAAGGGTCATAAAATGGGGCAAAATTCACTTAATAAATGTTTCGCTTAGCAACAACAATTTGGGGCTCAATTGTGCTTGTAAGTCGAGAACTATCTGTAATTGGTTGCAGGAGGTGTGATGAGTACTAAAAAGAATGAGTCCTAAACAAACCATGTGACCCCTTATTTCGACCGGGAAGAACTTTCTATCTGTCCCTTTTCCTATGTCGGTGACCTTCCCAGCATGGCCAACTTCCTGGCCATTCTCTTCAGCCGTCCCTCTCTTCCTATTGCAGCGCATCACTTACTAAACAAACGCTGAGTACTGGGACAATATTTTCATATCAAAATCTGTCGAATACCAAATTCGACAAGCACCGAGGCAACACTTACTATTTTTTGAAATACCACCTTGGCATTTGACTCAGAAAGGATTAGTTAAAAATTATCCCCAAGTAAAATAATCCTGAGGAAAATAATTTTTGCTAAAAGCAAAGTAGACCGTCAAAAGGGAATCTCTTAGCCATGTGCAAACACGATGATTCAACCTAGTTACCGTAATACATTCATGCAGACCTCAACTTACGACCGGCCATTTAATGCTGTCCAAAGTTCCGATGGATTTCAAAAAAGATACTTACAACCTGTCCTCAGGATTATGACTGCCGCCACCACTACCCCACTGTTGTCACGCAATCGCATTTCAGGCACTATCAACCCCAACTTGCATCTTACGACCAGTTGCATTGTCCCACGGACACATGACTGCAGTTGGTGATGTTTTCTGCTGTTTTGCAATAGAAAAAGTGCCCGTTGGATACAAGGCTTTGGAATTTTATCACCTGCCCCAGAATAGAATAGAATAGAATAGAATAGAATAGAATAGAATAGAATAGAATAGAATAGAATAGAATAGAATAGAATAGAATAGAATAGAATAGAATAGAAAGAAAAGAGTAGAGTAGAGTAGAGTAGAGTAGAGTAGAGTAGAGTAGAGTACAATAATAAAGAATAGAATAGAATAGAATAGAATAGAATAGAATAGAATAGAATAGAATAGAGTAGAGTAGAGTAGAGTACAATAATAATAAAGAATAGAATAGAATAGAGTAGAGTAGAGTAGAGTAGAGTAGAGTAGAGTAGAGTAGAGTAGAGTAGAGTAGAGTAGAGTACAATAATAATAAAGAATAGAATAGAATAGAATAGAATAGAATAGAATAGAATAGGGTAGGGTAGGGTAGGGTAGGGTAGGGTAGGGTAGGGTAGGGTAGGGTAGGGTAGGGTAGGGTAGAGTAGAGTAGAGTAGAGTACAATAATAATAAAGAATAGAATAGAATAGAATAGAGTAGAGTAGAGTACAATAATAATAAAGAATAGAATAGAATAGAGTAGAGTAGAGTAGAGTAGAGTACAATAATAATAAAGAATAGAATAGAATAGAATAGAATAGAATAGAATAGAATAGAATAGAGTAGAGTAGAGTAGAGTAGAGTACAATAATAATAAAGAATAGAATAGAATAGAATAGAATAGAATAGAATAGAATAGAATAGAATAGAATAGAATAGAATAGAATAGAGTAGAGTACAATAATAAGAATAGAATAGAATAGAATAGAATAGAATAGAATAGAATAGAGTAGAGTAGAGTAGAGTAGAGTAGAGTAGAGTACAATAATAATAAAGAATAGAATAGAATAGAATAGAATAGAATAGAATAGAATAGAATAGAATAGAATAGAGTAGAGTAGAGTACAATAATAAGAATAGAATAGAATAGAGTAGAGTAGAGTAGAGTAGAGTAGAGTAGAGTAGAGTAGAGTAGAGTAATAATAAAGAATAGCATAGCATAGCAGAGTTGAAAGGGACCTTGGAGGTCTTCTAGTCCAACAAGAGTTGGCTGTGTTTGCAGTGGCCTGTAAGTCCTGTAAAATAAGATATGAATAACCGCCATGAATGTAGAATAGAAGAGCCGTGGTGGCGCAGTGGTTAGGATGCAGTATTGCAGGCTACTTCTGCTGACTGCCAGCTGCCAGCTGTTCAGCAGTTCAATTCTGACCGTCTCAAGGTTGACTCAGCCTTCCATCCTTCCGAGGCCAGTAAAATGAGGACCTAGATTGTTGGGGGCAAGAGGCTGACTCTTTAAATCGCTTAGAGAGGCCTGTAAAGCACTGTGAAATGGAATATTAAGAGCCTTGATAGTACAGTGGTATACGCACCCTGTTATTAACACAGCTGCCTGCAATTTCTGCTGGTTCGAATCTCTCCAAGGCTCAAGGTTGACTCAGCCTTCCATCTTTTCTAAGGTAGGTGAAATGAGGACCCAGTTTGTGGGGGCAATAAGCTGACTTTGTATAAAATATACAAAAGGATGAAGGCTATTGCTTAACGCATTGTAAGCCGCCCTGAGTCTCCAGAGAAGGGTGGCATATAAATCAAATTAATATATATATATATATATATATATATATATATATATATATATATATATATATATATATATATATATGTCTTAAGTGCTATTGCTATTTTCCTTCCTTCCTTCCTTCCTTCCTTCCTTCCTTCCTTCCTTCCTTCCTTCCTTCCTGTTAGAATGCAGTATTGCAGGCTAACTCTGCCCACTGCCAGGAGTTTGACTCTCACTGGCTCAAGAGGTTGACTCAGCCTTCCATCCTTCCGAGGCCAGTAAAATGAGGACCTAGATTGTTGGGGGCAAGAGGCTGACTCTGTAAATCGCTTAGAGAGGGCTGGAAAGCATCGTGAAGCAATATGTAAGGGCTATTGCTATTCTTTCCCACACAAAGCGGTATATAAGTCTAAAGGCTATTGCTATAGAAGGGCCATTGTGGTGTAATCTTAAGGCATCAGGCTAAAAACCTGCGGACTATGAGTTCTAGACCTAACTGAATGGAAGAAGAAAAAAAAATAGAATATACATTTTATGATCAAATGGAATATAAAGGTGGGGATCATTTCTGGAAATATTGCTTTTAAAAAAACACAGGCACACAGAAAGGAGAAAACAGCCCAGCGATCTCAGGAGCACTGAGATTGTTCTCCCCCTCAGCAAATGGCTGACTCGTTTCTGAATCTGCTTTGAATCTACTTTGCCCAATCTATTTTAAGGTTCATAAATCTACTTTTGGGTCCATTTTGTTCTCAGGCGGGGCCTGTGGAGAAAGAAAAGAAATTGTTCCATCTCTACGAGATGCTGATGCAGCTCATTGAAGATGAGAAACGTTCCCGGCATCTAGTGTGGGAATCTGAGATAGAGGTATTGGTGGGGGAGAAATTTTTTTATTGCTGGTGGGTGGGTAGTGATGGTGTACAGAGCCCTGCCTTCTGGTAAGCTTCTCTGGTTGAACGTACCCTCGCCCAGTTTCCCTGGCTACCCTGTGTTTGCACGCATTAGTAGAGAAGTAAGAAAGTAAGCTTTTATTGCGGTCAGAGACCAGATTAAAATACACATAGAAGGGGAGTATATTTTACAAATATGAATAGATCATGTGACAGTACACCATCTACTGCCTCAGATACAATCTGTACTGTCAATACTAGTGATCCTCTGCCATAGGGGTTACCCGTCTCTTCCCCTGTTTTTTTTCAGCCACGACTACAGCAAATTTTTTTGCCACCTTTGAAGTTATATTGGGGTCTGTGTCCTGGAGTAGGAAATAAAGGCTGAACAGATCGGGTGAACCAGGGAATCTCTGGGAAATAGGAGAAATGAATCTTGATCTTATGTCTCGATGGTGGGGACATACGAATGTAATGTGGAACAGAGATTCCGGGGATCGGCCATCACATGTACAATAGATGGATTTTACTCCCGCCAAGAGCCTACTGTCGAGGACATTCGAGGGGATCACATTAAATTGTGCCTTCATAAATGCGAGCCTATATTTGATAGAGTGTAACACGGAGAGATAAGGCGGAGGGTGAGGCGAGGGAACGATACCAAGGGAAAAAGGTGAGCATGTTAGTAGAGAAGTAATTGCTCATTGCTTCATGCTTCTGTCTTAATTACCCCTTGATATTACCACTTGACACTGGGATGCGGTGGCTCAGTGGCTAAGACGCTGAGCTTGCCGATCGAAAGGTCAGCAGTTCAGCGGTTCGAATCCCTAGTGCCGCGTAACGGGGTGAGCTCCCATGACTCGTCCCAGCTTCTGCCAACCTAGCAGTTCGAAAGCACGTAAAAAATGCCAGTAGAAAAATAGGGACCATCTTTGGTGGGAAGATAACAGCGTTCCGTGCGCCTTTGGTGTTGAGTCATGCCAGCCACATGACCACGGAGACGTCTTCGGACAGCGCTGGCTTTTCGGCTTTGAAACAGAGATGAGCACCGCCCCCTAGAGTCGGGAACGACTAGCACATATGTGCAAGGGGAACTTTTACCTTTATTAGTTCCTGTTTCCCCAAGAAGGAATCTGTAATCTTGAACTTCTTTCGATCATTCATTCTTTCCAATCATATGACCTTCGCCATCCCACTCCCCCTTTAACCTCTAATCTCAAATGTCTATGGAGATTCTCAGTCCTCCAGGTCATGGTTGTCCCAGATATGCTTTTTCAGGAGGCAACTGGACCTTCTGGTTTTTTCTTTTGAAGACGTTTTGCTTCTCATCCAAGAAGCTTCTTCAGCTCTGACTGGATGGAGGGAAACGGAAGGATTGATATTCCTTGCAGACAGCTGGTCCTTTGCATCCTTTCAGAGGGTCATTGAAGCACTGGGAGGTTTATCTGTGTCCTCAGGGTCACCTGAGTGGTGCAAATGGTTGTGGAGCCTCTACTATGTAATATTTTAGCACAGGGCTCTACAAACATAATCATAATCATAAGTTTATTTGTCAAGCATATATAAGATAACAGGTAAAAGTATAAACATAATTTGAATACATGAAAAGAGGAAATAATAAGGAATATTAGGACAGGGACGGTAGGCACGTTAGTGCACTCATCCATGCCCCTTACAGACCTCTTAGGAATGGGGTGAGGTTAACAGTGGGCAGTTTAAGGTTAAAGTTTTGGGTCAGAGTCAGGTAGAGCATTCCAGGCATTGACCACTCTGTTGCTGAAGTCGTATTTTCTGCAATTGAGTTTGGAGCGGTTTACCTTGAGTTTGTATCTATTATTTGCTCGTGTATTGTTGACAACTTTAAGTCCACAACTCTTAAAAAACTATGCTGGCTGGAGAATTCTGGGAGTTGAAGTCCACAGGTCTTAAAAGTTGCCAATTTTGGAGAGCCCTGTTTAGCATAATACATCTGTGCAGTTCCAGATCCCATTTTCTGAACGAGTGAAATAAGAGAGAATATTTATTTTTATTTATTTATTTGTTTTAATTTGTACACCGCCGTTCTCCAGTGGGACTCAGGGCGGTGAACAGCCAGAATAAAAACAGAACATACAAAATTTAAAAACAGTTTAAAAAATAATTAAATATTTTTGGCCACAATTTAAAACAACCCAATTAAAATCAATTCAATTTAACTGAAACAATGGGATCAAGCCAGCCTGGCTAGGTGAAATAAATAAGTTTTCAGGGCCTGACGAAAAGTCCGGAGGTCTGGTATTGTGCGTATCTCTGGGGGGAGGTTGTTCCAGAGGGTGGGCGCCGCCACAGAGAAGGCTCTCCCCCTGGGGGTCGCTAGCCGACATTGTCTGGCGGACGGCACCCTGAGGAGGCCCTCTCTGTGAGAGCATACTGGCTGGTGGGAGGCTATTGGTGGCAGAAGGCGGTCTCGTAGACCCGGCCCTAAGCCATGGAGCGCTCTAAAGGTGGTCACCAACACCTTGAAGCGCACCTGGAAGACCACCGGGAGCCAGTGCAGCTCGCGCAGGAGAGGTGTCACATGGGAGCACCCTGTCGCTCCCATAATCCCCCAGGCAGCCACATTCTGGACCAGCTGGAGCCTCCAGATGCACCCCAGGGGGAGCCCCATATAGAGAGCATTGCAGTAGTAGCTCAGGGTTGAATTGTTGGGTCCTTGGTGCTCTCTGAGTTTGGTGTTTTCTTGCAGATGTTTCATTACCAACCAAGGTTGCATCATCCCTGCTTTAGTAATGAAACACCTACAAGATGACCACCAAGCTCAGGGAGCACCAAGGACCCCAGGGGTACATAATACAAGAAAAGTAGATTAAACTTTCCTGACCATTTGCATTCCATATATGTAAATGTTGGGAGTTATTTTCAGCCATCATAATGGGTTTTTATTTTCCAATGTGGATGGAAGCTAACAAATGGGAAGGCTGTTAAAGGTTGCAAATGGACATCTAGTTTCACAGGGTATAATGCTTTCAAAATATGGTCCTAAGTGTATGACGGTAAATATACGTGTCTCAGGATAATGTTGCAGGATCCAATCTGGATCGGTCACCAGGGCCAGAGGTTTTGTCTTACAAGCTTCCGAGTTTTTGGACTTGTGCTGGAGCCCATCCTCAGGGAAGTTCCCTCTAGCACAGGGGTGGGCAAATATGGCCCCTTTATGACCTGCTCTGCTAGAGAGAAGCTTCCTGAGGATGGGCTCAGCGTGTGTCCGAAAGCTTGAAAGACTAAACCTCTGGTCCCGGTGACTGATCCAGATGGGATCCTGCCTTATGCCTTTGTTCATTGCAAAGAGATCATATGGGTTCTAGTATAGTTTTTTATCAAAATCATAAGATGCATGGGTAGAGAGTTTTACAAGTGATCCTCAACTTACAGCAGTTTCTTTACGAACTGAGTGGGACGGATGATGATGGGGAAGCAAAGGGGGGAATGGCAGGGAGATAGGAACCAGAGGTGTCCATCCAGAACAAACCAGCCCACTATGGACGAGCCGTGAGAAGGGAATGGGAAACTACCAAAAGGAGCCAAACCTTGGAGCCGTTCGCAAAACATTGGAAAGGAACAGAATTGGAGATTGATAGATTGTTCAGAGAGAGGAAGCCAAGGAAGAAGGGAAAACTGTAGACTTTGTGCGAGAATATTCAGATCCAGCTTTGCTTTTGCTGTAACCGCTTGAACTTAGTAAAAGTTAACCTTTCACTTCAATTGTGGAGTTGAGTGTCTCGCTTTCCTAAGTCTCTAGCCGGGCCATCTTGACAAACTGGTTTTCCTGCATCTGCAGAAGTTGAATGAGATGGTCTATGGGGTGCTTTCCATGGTCAACCATCTATCTCTGATATCTCTATCCCACCAAAGGTCCTGGAGCTTCTGAGGATTCGAGGAGAGGAAGAAACTGCTAGCAAGTTGAGTGTCTCCATTTATGACACAGAAAGGAACGAGAAGAGTAAAGAACATCGTGAAACCATAGTAAGCTGGAGGTTCTTTTGGATCGAACCTACACAGTATTTATTATCCTTGGAAATTATCAAAACAATAGAGGGAATTAGGGATTGAAATATTGGAATTCTTGGCATGTTAATTGTCATCTCAAAGTTCTTGAGAAGGTCAGGAGGACTATGGCATAAGGACAGGCAACATTTGTGTGTCCAAGAATAATAAATACCTCCCAAAATTCTGGGTGTAGCACAAAGTCGCAATGATATCACGGGAGGAATTGGAGTGAAAAACCTGAATTCACCAATTTTTCTGGTGGTTTTAAGAGGAAAATGGGAAGAAAGTCATTTGGAAGGCAAACCTGCTTCCCTCATTATCCCACCAGAATAATATAGGGTTATATATAGGGTAATAATATAGGGCTATGGTTGTCAAATTCTTGCAGCAAAATTTCTGGGTATTTTCAGCAAGCTCTTAATCGTGCAAGTTAAAAGCAGACAAATTCATTAATAATTGGTTAAAAGTTTTTAAAAAAACGATAAAAAGGAAAAAAAATGGCTGTCAAAATTTGGCTGTTTTACCGCAAATATCAGGGTGCTTCCCTGTTTTGAATGTTGAATATTTCAGGAATACTTCTTCTCTTTCCCAAGTGCACAGTTTTGTGCATCTGGGATGCCAGGATGACACCAGCGGAATCTGTGGTGGTTTTGAGTTTCTTGGTTCCTGTAGAGCAGGGGTGGGAACAATGGTCCTTTTATGACTTGTGGACTTCAACTCCCAGAATTCCTAAGCCAGCATTGCTGGCTCAGGAATTCTGGGAGTTGAAGTCCACAAGTCATAAAGTGTCCACCTCTGCTGTAGAGAGTAGGGGAAATGATCTTGATGGAGATACATAGGACCTGTTACCTAGGCAAAAGGAACTGAAGGCTTTTTTGAAGTCTAAACAACAACAACAAGAAGAAGGGGCCAAGACAAAGACTTCTCTAAAATACTGATCCATTTTCGTCTGAGATGGTATAAAGGAGGGGTGGCAAACTCAATTTCATTAATGGCCACATCAGGGCTATGGTTGATCTCGGGGGTGGGGGGGCAACTGGGTGGGTGTGGCCAACTGGGTGGGTGTGGCCAGCTTGACACCACTCCCCAAACTGCTGGCATGTTTCCTCTTCGTGCTGGGTAGACTGAGCCGAAGCTACGCTGTCCCGATGTTTCCTCTTCACACTGGGTAGACCGGGAGGAAGTGACGCGGGCTGGCCCCTTACATTTTCCAGGACAGCCCCATAAGCCAGGCCAACCACATAGTGGGCTGGATATGGCCCTTGAGCCTTGTGATTGACACCCCTGGT
This sequence comes from Pituophis catenifer annectens, assembly GCF_029215685.1. Taxonomy (NCBI): domain Eukaryota; kingdom Metazoa; phylum Chordata; class Lepidosauria; order Squamata; family Colubridae; genus Pituophis; species Pituophis catenifer. Next base: position 4,837,571 of record NW_027256893.1, read on the forward strand.
ATAAAGCAGGGGTGAAATGCTACCGGTTCCCTCCAGTTCGGTCAAACCGGTAATGATAAAAACTGAACCGGTAGTTAAAATAAGCTACCGGTTTCTCCAAGCCGATATTTCCAACGATCAGCTATGGCGCGGGATTTAGCTTTGCTAGAAAGCGACGCTAAATCATGCGCCACAGCTGATCCCCCCCTTGCTTCTACTTACCTTCCCAAGCTTCCTTTTGACATGCACTGCACATGTGTGTGCGCGCAGCGTGCATTTGGTGCACCCTGCGCATGCACATGCAGCGCACATTTAGCACGCATAACACAGCCAGTGAAACGGTAGCAAACCGGTTCGGATTTCACCACTGGTATAAAGCCTCTTGCCTTGGGCAGAAGGTTGGACTAGAACAGTGGTTCTCAACATCTTCTTTGCCATGGACCCCCTTTGAATAACTTTTGTGGCCACGGACCATGGCCACAGACTCCCAAATTTTAAATCAAAACATTTCTTCAAGCCTTCACAGACACCCCCCCCCCGTGATGACAACGTGGGGCCCCCAGGTGTCCATGGACCACAGGTTGAGTACCACTGGACTAGAAGACCTCCAAGTTGCCTTCCAGCCAGAGGTGAAATGCTCCCGGTTCAGACCGGATCGCCCGATCCGGTAGCGATGGAGGCGAGTGGTTCGAAGAACCGGTAGCAAAAATCTCTGCCCCGCCCCCCATGCCCAGCTGAGCCGCCCAATCATCAGAGGTTTTTTTTTTTTTTTACTTTTAAAAGCATTTTTTCTACAACCTCTTTGGCCAAAATATGCTTTTAAAAGTAAAAAAAAAAGCCTCTGATGATCACGCGGCTCAGCTGGGATCGTCAAAGGCTTTTAAAAGGAAAAAAAAACCCTTTTTTTCTTTTAAATGCCTCTGAAGATCCCAGCTGAGTTGCCTGATTGGCAGAGGCTTTTTAAAAAACTCAGCTTGGATCATCAGAGGCATTTAAAAGAAAAAAAACCCTATTTTTCTTTTAAATGCCTCTGACAATTCAAGCTGAGTTTTTTAAAAAGCCTCTACTGATTAGGCAACTCAGCTGGGATCGTCAGAGCCTTTTGAAAGCATTTTTTTACAAACTCTTTTCCAAAGAGGTTGTAGAAAAAATTTTTAAAAGTAAAAAAAAAAAAAAATTGGCCATGCCCACCCAGTCACATTACCACGCCCACCCCCACCAAGCCATGCCCACAGAACCGGTAGTAACAAATTTTAGATTTCACCACTGCTTCCAGCCCAAGGATTCTACAATTGATGATTCTATAAGAAGAAAGAGAAAGTACACCATAATCAGCCTTGCAAAATTCTGTGGTTATAGCCAGTCTCAATAAAAGTAGTTTTAGCCTTTCTGTGGAATTGATTTTGCGGTCTGGTCCACCCAGTAGGGCTGCCATCAAGCCCCCCATCAACCATACTGGTCTGTCCCTTTCTCCCCAGGAACGCCTACAGCAAGAGGAGCGCCAGCGCCAAGTGGAGCAGGAGCTGGACTACCTGGCCCCCTTCCTGATTCAGGTGGGAGGCATTGAGAAGATGACCAAGTGGCTCGCTTTGCGCCTGAAAGAAGACTGCCTGAACGATTTCAAGCATCGTCTTGTTGACAAGGCCAACCTCATTCAAGCACGATTTGAGAAGGTACCGTGGTGGTCGTTGGACCTCTGACTTTCCATGGCCCAATCCGAGAGCTGGCTTGCCCTAGATAGACCTTTCTACGTCTTATGGACCCAACTGCTCTCCAGGGGTTCTTGTTGATGTCTCTGTAAAACACTGGAACCATTAAAACTAGAGTTGGAAGTCTTCACTGGCTTTTCTCTATGGAAGGGGAAGGATGGGCTATGGGAGTATGGCCAAGGCAAGGGGATCCCCAAAGCTTCATGCTGCCACTCAGGTTCCATAAATCTGGTTCCATTTCTTTATCTCCTCAACTGCTACCACACTGGTTACAAACAAGGATGTCTGCAGGAAATGGTCAAAAAAGTCAAGATAGTGATAGTGACATTGAGAAGTGCATCTCTACTTTTTTTTTTTTTTTTTTTTTTTGTGGCCAAACTCTCCAGATATTTTGATTCAGGCTGTCTGAATATTCATTGTTTTATCTAGAGCAGCGGTCACTGGTGGTCCACGAGAAAATTGTGGTGATCCGCAGGGAAAATTATTTGCATTTTTTATATTGCACTAAACCAGGGGTCGTCAAACTAAGGCCCCCAGGCTGGATACATACAATGAACGTTTGTGTTGCTGCAGAGAGTCTCCCACTTCAGCCAGTTTTGGATGCGAGGTAAGTGCAGGGCCCACGCGGAGGCTCTGAGAGGGTGAAAAATGGGCCTCCTGGAAGTTCCGGAAGTCCAGAAATGGACCTGTTTCTGGCCTCTGGAGGGCCTCCAGAGCTGGAGTGGGAGGCCATTTTCACCCTCCTGAAGGCTCACAAAAAGTCTCCGGAGCCTGGGGAGGGCGAAAAACAGGCCTATCAGAAGTCCAGAAACAGGCCCATTTCTGGTCTCCGGAGGGCCTCCAGAGCCCGGGGGAGGCCCTTTTCACCCTCCCGGAGGCTCGAGGAAAACCTCCGGAGCCTGTGGAGGATGAAAACGCTCCCCCCCCAGCACCGTGGTGCAGGAGGCAGAGTAGGCCATCCCCCCATGGCCACACCCACCCAGCAAGAGAACAGGTTGCTAACATTTTTCAATCCCACCCTTGTGTTCACTCATATATTAGCCCAGGCCACAGTGGGGTTGGCCTGTTCTGTGTTGGCCTACCGTGGAACCTAGTCCTTGTCTGCGTACTATCTGAACCCGAGCAGTCCATGAAACTGGAATATGGTTTATTTCCAAGGCTTTGCCTGTTGCATGCTCACATCCTTTGTCTTTTGTTCATGGAGAAGATTTGCCTGCAGTGTGAACCCAGCCATTCTCTCTCTCTCTCTCTCTCTCTCTCTCTGCATAGGAAACTCAAGAACTCCAGAAGAAGCAGCAGTGGTACCAGCAGAACCAACTCAGCATGACCTTGGAGGACGAAGACGCCTACCTGAACTACTGCTCAGAGGCCATGTTTCGCATCCGCATTTTGGAGCTACGACTCAGCAGGTATTTGATTTGATTTGATTTGATTACATTTCTATACCGCCCTTCTCCCAAAGGACTCAGGGCAGTGTACAGCCATATTAAAACAAACCCATCACAAAAATTAAAAACCGTTAAAATAAATTAAAGCAATTTGGCCATTATTAAAACCCTTAGCTAAAACCCCTTTAAAACCAATTTAAACCCATTAAAATTAATTTATTCGGTCAGGCCAGCTTGATTGAACTATAGAGTCTTCAGAGCACGACGGAAGGCGCGGAGGTCGGGGATCCTTCTTATATCTGGGGGCAGCTCATTCCATAGGGCAGGAGCCCCCACAGAGAAGGCTCTCCCCCTGGGGGTCGCCAGCCAACATTGCTTGGCCGACAGCACCCTGAGGAGGCCCTCTCTGTGAGAGCATATCGGATGGTGGGAGGCAATTGGTGGTAGAAGGCGGTCCTGTAGGTATCCCAGTCCTAAGCCATGGAGCGCTTTGAAGATGGTGACAAGCACCTTGAAACGCACCCGGAAGACCACTGGGAGCCAGTGCAGCTCGCGCAAGAGAGGTGATGCCCGGGAGTGACGAGTCGCTCCCATAACCACTCGTGCGGCCGCATTCTGGACCAGTTGGAGCCTCCTGGTGCTCCTCAAGGGGAGCCCCATGTAGAGAGTGTTACAGTAATCCAGACGGGAAGTGACAAGGGCGTGAGTGACCGTGTGTAAGGTGTCCCGATCCAGAAAGGGATGCAACTTGTGTGAATGGGACAATGGCCCAGACAATGTAGGAACAAAAGTAGAATTCTGGGTCCTTGAAACATGTAGACCCTCTCTACCCTATTAAGTTCAAATTGTTGAACTTTTTTAGAGAGGCCAGACTAGACTAGGCTAAAGTAGACTAAACTTAAGTAGTCTAAACCTTTGCAAACTCTAGCACAGTTAGTGCAAAGAATAGCACCACATTTTCACTAAAAAGAAATTCTCCTTAAGGACATTCATCTAGTTTAGTGTTTCTTAATCGAGGCAATTTGAAGATATTTGGACTTCAACTCCCAGAATTCCCCAGCCAGCTGGGGAATTCTGGGAGTTGAAGTCCACATATCTTCAAGACATCAAGGTTGAGCAACACTGCTCTAGTTTCACAGAATCATACAACAAGAAGGATTGTTGAAGGTCATCTAGATCAAAGGAAAGTCTAAGTCAGTGTTTCTCAACCTTGTAGATGTATGGACTTCAGCTCCCGGAATTGAACATGGTGACACATAGAAGTGGGTTAGGAACATCTCGGATGTCCTAAACATTTCCCTTTGTCCGTCCACTTAAATCCCAGGCTGTGTTCACACCATCTGCTAGACTAGACTAAAATGGCATTGGGTAGCTACTCAGCCTATGGATGGTTTCAGATTGTGAGTCAAGCCACCTTATTAAGTATCATAAGATTTATTTTATTTTATTTTTGATGTGTGTGGTTGCTCATCTTGAAACACAACTTTGGGTGGCTCACAACACCAATAAAAAGCCCTAAACCACCAACCATAATTTGGTTTGATTCTTAATCGTATTGCGCTGATCTGCTGATCTGACCCCAAATCTGCATTTATCAAGAAATGAATTAATCTGGTTTTTGTGGTTAGCTATCGAGATATTTGACTATCACATCTACTATACGTCTAATCTTTAATTTTTTCTTATCTAGAATAAACACGATCCATTATTTGATTTGTTCCCTGGGGGGGCTATTTTAGAAAGAGGTCTATTTAACAATGAAAATAATGATAGTGACAACAAGGGGTACTTCATGCTATGTTTATGATTTCTAAGCCATTAGATATGACTTACGTCATGACCCCAGTCAGCATCACTGATAACACACTGGCAAAACTGATTAAAGAAAAGAACATAAATACTTTTGTTTCCACACGGAAACCGCCTCTGAACTTCGTGCTTGATGTGGGAAAAAAACGAAACTTTGATTTTGGGTTTCACAGATTGATTGGTAGACTTTTGTAGAAATGACTGGTTCATGCTATTATGGTAAAACAAAAAGTCTTGATTTGTTGTGAATGCCTTATTCTACTGCGAAAGAGAGAGTCGGAAGTCAATGTTTCTTTTTCTTTTTCTTTCCTTACCCTTCCTCACTTTTCTTTTCCCTTCTCCCTCATTGTCCTCTTATTTGCTTTTGCATTTTGTATTTTATAATACTTTATAACCTAATAAAAATTCCTGGTAACTCACAATTAGTGGAATTGGAACAGTAATTGTTTGTCTTTCTTCCCCAGGCATAAAGAGAGAGCACCGCTGAAATACATAGCATTGGAAGAGAAGCTTTCTAAAGATCCTCGTCTTTCTGAACATCTCAAATTTTACGTTTAATTCTTCCATGAATCATTGCTGGGAAGAGCTCCTCAAAAAAGCCAGATGAAGTTCATGAAACTTCCAAATAGCTTTGAAGAACGTTTTATTTTTCTCAGGCCACTTTCTTCCTCTCTTCCTCACTTTTGCAACTTTCTGGTAAGAAAGCATCAAGGAGAAGGAACTTTAATTCTTTGAATCTCTTAATGGAGCAACAATTTAAAACCTCTGGGTTTTGATAGCTAGATATATGGGTGAAAGATAGTAAAACTCTCAGATTACTACTACTTCTTCTTCTTCTTCTTCTTCTTCTTCTTCTTCTTCTTCTTCTTCTTCTTCTTCTTCTTCTTCTTCTTCTTCTTCTTCTTCTTCTTCTTCCTCCTCCTCCTCCTCCTCCTCCTCCTCCTCCTCCTCCTCTTCTTTTTCCTCCTTCCTCCTCCTCCTCCTCCTCCTCCATCATCATATTTTGTTGCATGTTCTACTTTTCTTTCAGAGTCTGTTCTAAATTGTTATGCTTCCTACTCCCAGTGACAGGAGCCATGTCCTATCTCAATGTATTCAATGGGATCAGAGAGTACTTTGGCCTACAAGTTGTCTTAATTCTTCCCTTCTCTAATTTCATCATTAAAGCTTTCAATTTTGTTTGAGTCGATGCCATTTGAAACGATTTCACGTGATTGTACAACAATAAACTTAATATCAAATTTCAATCCAAAGTACTCCCTTTCCTTTAAAAGCATTGCAAAAAGTGATTTACAGCCAGTCCTTGCACTTACGACTGTAAGGACATCCTCACAGTCACACAATCAAAATCCAGGTGTTTGGTAACTGGCATAGATTTTGATGCTTACGCCATGTGAATGCTAATTACGACCTTCCCAGCTTCCAACAAGCACAGTCAATGGGTAATGCAAGCGTCACTTAAAAACTGTGTGATTCCCTTAACAACTGGCAGTGACTCTCTTAATAATCCTGCTGAAAAGATCGTAAAATGGCCCATGACTCGCCAAACAACTGCCTTGCTTATCCATGGAAATTCAGACCTCAATTGTGGTCATAAATCAAGGATTATCTATAGCTAACGTAGGGGCGGAAAGGGGGATTCTGAAAAGAAAACCAATACAGTTTCTGAGACTGTGCCCATCGCTTCCGGGAGTCCAGGGCCATTTGCTGAAATCAGAGCGTAAGTGAAAATTTTAGACACTTAGTGTCACACCCATCCCACGAGTTGACTTCAACCAGAAGTCCGCCTTCTGATATCCTGTTGCGGGCTTCCAGTTCAAATGGAGAAGTTAGGGGTGTGTTTCCAATAGATGGATTTCAGTATTGCTCAGCTATGTTTCTAGCTAAACGTGCAGATTATGCACATTTATGACTTATGCAACATACAAGTTATTAATATTGCTTTATTACACCACTTTTTTCCCCTGGTAAGTGGTTCGTGGTCATACAAAACTATATATAGATGTTTTGAGGATGTTTCAAAGTGTGTTGTAGCCTTTATCTCTCTAAACGTTCCTTGTAAGGTTCCTCCTAATCATTATCCCCATAATAATTCATTTCTTCATCTATCCATCCATCCATTCATTCATTTAGTCACCCAACACCCATTTAGTCACTTGATTAAGTGACTCTGAGTGGCTTATATTTCTAAAATATTTCTAAATATTTCTAAAACTGTAGAACAATTAAAATAATTAATTCAAAACACTAAGACAATAAAAAACATCCAGAAAATAAATACAAACAGCAGTTGAAATAATTAATCAACTAACAGTAAAGTCAAGTCACGGATCCATTAACATAGTCCGAGCCCTAGGTTGAGTATACAATATAGCAAAGTTTTTAGAGCCTTTCAAAGGGTAAATCTAATTTCCAAGGGGAGGATATTCCACAGAGCAGGGGCCACTGCAAAAAAAGGCCCATTTTCTAGTCCATGCCAGCTGAATCCACAGCGTGCCCAATCTGCTCCATTGAATTGGATGGGTAGAGACTCTTGGAGTCTCCCCAGATAGCCCAGTTCCAAGCCATGTAGGGTTTTAAGGGTGACCCAGAAACATACTGGCAGCCAGGCAGATCACAGAACAAATGTGTTACATGTGCCGTGTAGCCAGTACCATTTATTACAGGTGCAGCCACATTTTGCATCAGTTGAAGTTTCTGAATGGTCTTCAAGGGCAGCCCCATGTAGAGCATATTGCAGTAATCTAACTGGGAGGTTACAAGGATAATGGTTATTGCAGAGGTTGAGGTTGAGGAAATGTTACTTAAAAGCAGACGTAACCACAGAAAGCCCAAAAGGCAAGGCCTCTCTGCTGCAGCCAACTACTACAATGTAAACAGCATTGTGAAAATTACTATAAATTAGCTCCCCTCCTAACAATTTTCCTGATATGAGAATCCACGTTTTTGCCATGCTACCATTGTCCACGGTGAGATGGACAATCTGTCAACAATCCAACTGGGCATCTCCAATTGTCCCTTCCTGCCCCCAACTCCAAAACTGTTATGGATGCAAATCCCCCCTCCCCACCCATTGGAAAATGTGACTTCCTTTTCAGCATATGTTATACTCAGTTCTCTTGCAGAGGTGAGAAGAAAGAGAAGAGAGTGTTGAAAAGAAAAAGAGAAGGACGCGTGTTGGAAAAGAAGGTTGGGTTCCTTGCCAACAGTTGCTCTAAGCCTCACTTCCTGCTCCCTTCAACTGTGCCCGGTGTGTTGATCTGCAAACAGATCACTTCCGAGGAGATGCATGCATCCCTTGAGAGAATTTCTAGCAGAAATGATCAGGTCTGGGAAATGTTCAGTTGCCATATTGTTATTGTGTTGGTCTCTGAGAGGTTAGCTGCAGAAATTCAGATGACCATTAGATGGAGACAGAATTTCTTGGCTTTTTCTTTCTCATCTCTTTTCTGCCACCTTATGTTCTTCTGTATCTTTGCACACCTGAAAGTCCCATTCAAGGCTTACGAGGGTTTTCAATTGTCAACCTCAGAAGCAATAAGAATATTAAAAAGAGATCCTTTCACCCCAGTGGAGAAGATTGTGTCCTAATCTGCCTTCCAGGTGCTCAAGCAAAGATGATCCTTTCAAGAGAAGGCTCTCGTCTGGAAGACATTATGTCTAGATAAGCCATGGTGGCTTCAGTTTAGAAGACAGAGTTGTTTATCTCTACCAAAACAGGAAAGGGGAGGCAGACTGCAATTCTTCCATTCGTGGATAAACAGGTGAAGACTTGTCAAGGCAACAGACTTTGAAAGGAACTATCAGTTTCATGGTAGGACATATCTCAGGAACATCTGAAGACAACTCGTCTCTAAATACCTTCTCCTGTCCTCTTCTCTCAGTGAAGGCCTGCAGCCGGGGTGCCTCTGTCTCTGTGCTCAGGCCGTTTTGTGCCCAATCTCACTTCTGCATACACAACTTCAGTATCAGGTTGAGCTTCCCTTTTGTGGAATCTGATGTCAGCATATGTCACCTCGCTCATTTGCCTGGTCAAAGTGTGCTGTTAGGAAGACAGGGACAGAAGAAGGAGAAGGTGATTTTTAACTGTGATCTTAAAAGCAGCAGGTTCTCTAAACAGGAACAAAAACCATCATGTGTTCTGAGCAGTGGTGGGATTCAAAAATTTTTACTACTGGTTCTGTGGGCATGGCTTGGTGGGCATGGCAGGGGAAGGTTACTGCAAAATCTCAATTCCTTCCCCATTCCAGAGGAAGGTTACTGCAAAATCCCCATTTCCTCCCGATCAGCTGGGACTCGGGAGGCAAAGAATAGATGGGGGCGGGGCCAGTCAGAATTTTTACTACCGGTTCTCCGAATTACTCAAAATTTCCACTACCGGTTCCTCAGAATTGGTCAGAACCTGCTGAAACCCACCTCTAGTTCTAAGACTCCACAAAGAAACCGGCTGTCACAGACCATTTGTGAGAAACAGACATTACAAGAATTGGTCACATGACTTGTATATCCATAGAACAGAGTAGGAAGGGACCTCAGGTCATCTAGTCCAACCCCCTGCCCAAGCAGACCCTACACCATTTCGGACAGATGGCAGTCCAGTCTCTTCTTGAAAGCCTCCAGTGATGAAGCTCCCACAACTTCCAAAGGAAACTTCTGTTCCATGGGTTGATTGTTCTCACTGTCAGGAAATTTCTCCTTATTTCCAGGTTGAATCTCTCCTTGATGAGTTTCCATCCATGATTCCTCCTCTGGCCTTCAGGTGCTTTGGAGAATAGCTTGACCCCCTTCCTCCTCTCTGTGGCAGCCCCTCAAATATTGGAAGACTCCTATCATGTCTCCCCTGGTCCTTCTTTTCACTAGACTAGCCATGCCCAGTTCCTGCAACTGTTCTTCGTATGTTTTAGCCTCCAGTCCCGTAATCCTCTTAGCTGCTCTTCTCTGCACTCTTTCCAGAGTCTCAACATCTTTTTTATAGTAAATTCATCCCCTTTTGGGGTTTATGCAATGAACGATAAACCACGCAAATCTCCAGAATTGAAGCAAGGAATTACTATAATCCCCCTTCTCCCTTTGTTCCTTTCAAAACCCTACAGAAAATTAAAATGAATTAAGCTTCACATATTGTACGAAGGCAGCCATTACTACAAACATAGAGAGTGAGAGACTTCCAAGCATATACAGGTAGCCTTTGACTTTCAGCCATTTGTTTAGTGACTGCTTGAAATTATAACAGCACTAAAAAAAAGTATCCGGTCCCTTTTTCACACTTACAACCGTCGTTGCATCCTCTTGGTCATGTAATCAAAATTCAGGTGCTTGGTGTGCATTTATAACAATTGTAGTGTCATGTGATCCCCATCTGTAACTTCCCAGTCAACTTCCAACAAGCAAAGTCAATGAGGGAATCTGGATTCATTTAATGACCACATGATTCGCTTAACAACTGCAGGAATTAATTTAACAACTGGCAACCACTTACAAACTGTGGCAAAAAAAAATCATAGAGTTGATGGTGACTCAAGTGGCTCATCTCCATTTCAAGGCCATTAAACTAGTGCCGTCCGAAGACATTTCCGCAGTCAATGTGGCCAACATGACATCACAGGTGTTTTCTGCCCACCGAAATGGTACCTATTTATCTACTTGTATTCACACATGCTTTCGGACTGCTAGGAGCCGTGGTGGCACAGTGGTTAGAATACAGTACTGCAAGCTACGTCTGCTGACTGCTGGCTGCAGTTCAGTAGTTCAATTCTCACTGGCCCAAAAGTTGACTCAGCCTTCCGTCCTTCCGAGGTCGGTAAAATGAGGGCCCAGATTGTTGGGGGCAAAGATGCTAACTCCGTAAACTGCTTAGAGGGCGCTGTAAAGCACTGTGAAGCAGTATATAAGTCTGTGCTATTGCTATTTTCCTTCCTTCCTTCCTTCCTTCCTTCCTTCCTTCCTTCCTTCCTTCCTTCCTTCCTTCCTTCCTTCCTTCCTTCCTTCCTTCCTTCCTGTTAGAATGCAGTATTGCAAGCTGACTCTGCCCACTGCCAGGAGTTTGATTCTCACTGGCTCCAGGTTGACTCAGCCTTCCATCCTTCCGAGGTGGGTAAAATGAGGGCCCAGATTGTTGGGGGCAAGAGGCTGACTCCGTAAACCACTTAGAGAGGGCTGCAAAGCACTGTGAAATGGTTTATAAATCTAAGTGCTACTGCTTTGCTATTGTTAGGTGGGCAGAAGCTAGCTAGGCAAAGACGGGCACTTACTCCACCATGTAACACTTGGGTGTCGAACAGGGGTGGGTTCTAATTTTTTTTACTACCGGTTCTGTGGGTGTGGCTTATTTTGTGGGCGTGGCTTGGTGGGGGGAATGTGACTGGGTGGGCGTGGCCAACTTTTTTTTTTTTTTACTTTTAAAAGCATTTTTTCTACAACCTTAAGAGGTTGCAGAAAAAAATGCTTTGAAAAGCCTCTGCCGATCAGGCAACTCAGCTGGGATCGTCAGAGGCTTTTCAAAGCATTTTTTTTTACCACCTCTTTGGCTGAAGAGGTTGTAGAAAAAATGCTTTTAAAAGTAAAAAAAAAAAAAGGCTCTGATGAGGTGGGCGGGGTAAGCGAGCGGCGACCGGGATGGGGACCGTTTCGGAGGCGTGGCCAGCCAATGTTATTACCGGTTCTCGGAACTACTACAAATTTTTACTACCGGTTCTTGCGAACCGGTGAGAACTGAGAGCAACCCACCACTGGTCTTGAACTCTGGACTGTCGGCTTTCTAGTTGATAAATTCAATGTCTTTAACCTCTGAGCCAACGTGCTACCCAGCCAGGAAGAAATGTACTTGCAAGATTCTGTCAACGTAACTTTACTACAAGGATAGAGCTATTACTGCTGGGTGTGCTTCTTGTCTGGACTACCTCATAGGACTGACCAACATTCATTAGTTGCATAATATTAAGGCTGCTCCTGGTGCCCAACTGTATTACAAGAGGTCAATGTACTTTTAGAATTGCGAAAGTATGCAAATACTGTATGAAAATTGGTGCTTTCTGGAATCGGGGGATTTCCCAGCAGAAAGATAGAAGCTCTGGAGGGAAAAAATTAAAATATTAAAAATACAAAAGGCCAAAGTACTAGAGATTCTTTTTGATTCGATGGATAATTCGGAATTTGATGGAGATATAAAAAAAGTGACTGAAAAGAAAATACTAATGTTCCTGAAAGATATAACTTTTTTTTTTCAAGCATGATTTGGATGTTTAAGACTTTGGCTACTAAAGTTCATCACATAGCAGAGTCCTCACCAAAGACTTTTTCAGACCACAGTTCAGGGATTTTAACTTTTAAAAGGAAAAAATAGCCCTTTTAGGTATGGATGGAAAGAGATGTTGCTATGAAAGGAAACAATAGAAAATTGCAAAAGGAAGTTAAAAGATTTTTTTGAGAATAACCTCAATTGGATAGATCTAGTCTTGAAAAAAAGAAGGACTAATAATAATGGGTTAAACGTAATAATGGGTTAAAAAAAAAGGTAAGAGAAAATACAAGCGATTTTGGATAGGTTGAAAAAAAAAAGGAAGAATTATTTGAAACTGTCCAGAAAGGACAACTATTAGTCATCAAATCAGACTTCTATAGCAGCAACTAACTATATTGAGTCTGACCAAGATGGAAATAAAGATGAATTATGCAAAACAAGGACATTTTGACTTTGCAAATAAATCGGGGAAATGATGGGTACATGACTTACAAAAAGAGAACAAAAATCAAGCGATACTAACTGACAAGAAGAAAATCCTGTAATGACAGATAATACAAAGGTGCGAAAAGAGTTTCATCGATATTGTACTTTATATACAGGTCAAGAAATATTTCTAGGTGAACATTTACGTAAACAGAATTTCCCGAAAATCACAGAGAACCAAGCAAATGTTGAATGGGCCTATAAAAATAAGAAGCTATTAAAAAGGCTAAAACAGGAACAGCATCTGCTCCAGAACGTCAGCCTTACTATAAATGCCTTGAGGATGAACGTTTACAACCTTTAAAATAAGTGATGAGTAATATTTTACACAAAAGGGACATGGTGGCTCAGTGGCTAAGACGCTGAGCTTGTCGATCGAAAGGTTGGCAGTTCAGCGGTTCGAATCCCAAGTACCACGTAACGGGGTGAGCTCCCGTTACTTGTCCCAGCTTCTGCCAACCTAGCAGTTCGAAAGCACGTAAAAAAATGCAAGTAGAAAAATAGGGACCATCTTTGGTGGGAAGGGAACAGTGCTCCGTGCGCCTTTGGCATTTAGTCATGATGGCCACATGACCACGGAGACGCCTTCGGACAGCGCTGGCTCTTCGGCTTTGAAACGGAGATGAGCAGCGCCCCCTAGAGTCAGGAATGTCTAGCACATATGTGCGAGGGGGAACCTTTACATATTTAATATTTTACACAATGGAAAGATTCTGGATAGCTAGAAAGAGGCTAATATACTGTAGCGCTTTTAATTGGCTCAAGACTAGAAATAAAGAATAATAATTATAAGGAGAGAAGATTAGAAGCAATATATATATATATATATATATATATATATATATATATATATATATATATATATATTTGTTTTCTCAGGTTTTCGCGGGTGTTTGTATGTAGGTCTTTGGTTATTCGGGTCTTCTCCCACGTAAAATTGGAAGTGTCTTGGCGACGTTTCGACGAAGTCTCATTCGTCATCTTCAGGCTGGTGTTCTTGGCTTCGTGCTTCCAGGAGCAAGCTTCCTTGCTCCTGGAAGCACGAAGCCAAGAACACCAGCCTGAAGATGACGAATGAGACTTCGTCGAAACGTCGCCAAGACACTTCCAATTTTACGTGGGAGAAGACCCGAATAACCAAAGACCTACATATATATATATATATATATATATATATATATATATATATATATAAAACAAATGTATGGAGTGGAATAAAAATGTATATAACATGAATGTAGAAATGTATAATATTAAAGATATAATTAAAATATATAGATCTCTATAAGGGAAAGGGGGAAAAAAAGGAAAATGAGGGGAAGAAGAAAAATTAATAGATTAAGATATAGGGGGAAAAGAATAAAGTAAAAAATGGAAGACCACTATGAAACAATGCTTAAAAATGATAAGATATTTATATGTTGTATGTTGTGTAAATGTCAAATTTACCAAACTAAGTAACAATTTTAATTAGCAATTTTACGATGTTTGTGTGTCTATATTTTTCTTGACTGTACACCGCCTTGAGTCCTACGGGAGAAAGGCGGTATAGAAATATAATAAATAAATAAATAAATAAATAAATATGTATTTTAATAAAATTATAATTTTTTTTTTAAAAAATAATTCAGTTGCTTGGCAACTGACTCACATTTATGACAGTTGCAGTATCCTGGGTGGGTGGGGTCACGTGATCCCCTTTTGCAACCTTTTGACAAGCAAAGTCAACGGGGAAGCCGGACTCACTTAACAACCGTGTTAATAACTTAATAATGGCAGAGGTTCAATTAACAACTGTCTCACTTAGCAACAGAAATTTTGGGCTCAGTTGTGGTCATCAGTGGAGGATTAACCATAATAAGAACGACTGGAAATTGAAATAGAGCAGTGAAAACAAAAAAGGGGAGAAATAATAGAAAAAGCTATTGTTAATAATTAAAAAGATAAGGGGGTCGGGGCTGCCTGGACTCCATAATGGGAAACATTAAATTGAAAATGAATACAGCAATAGAGAGAGATGAAGGAATCGGAAGGGTGGAGGAAGGAGAAAGAGGGATGGAAGAGTAGGGAGGAAGGAAGGGAAGGGAAAGTAGAGTAGGAGAGAAGGCAAGACAGGGAGGAAGAGAGGAGGAGAAGGGGAAGGGAAGGGGAAGTAGAGAAGAGAAGAAGAAGGTGGGGAAAGAAAGTTGGAAGGAGAAGAGGGAGAGGCTAGGTTTGAGGAGAAAGTTTGCTGTACAGTTAAAAAAAAGATGAAGTGGAAGAAAGGCAACTCTGAACAAACAAATATAAATATATTAGGAAAAAGAATGAATTGTTTAAGAATAAAAGAGGACAAATATGTATAAATAGTAAAGTTAGAATTTAGGGATAAATGAAGGAGGTGTTTATGTATGCAAGTATAGAAATACTGAGGTATATTCAAAAAAAAGGAAAGGGGGGGAAGATGATATTGACAAAAATTGAGTAAAATGTATTTGAATTTGACTAATTGTATAAAATAAAAAACGACCAACACTCTTTTCAAAAAAAAGAAAAGAAAAGAAAAGAAAGATGTGGGAGAGGAGAAAAGAAAAACCCAATAAAACTTAAAAAAAGAAAAGAAAAAGCTAAAAGAAAAAAAGGAGAGAAAAAAAAGAAAAAAGCTATGAAGAATTGGCTCCCTATATTCTTCACAATCATTACAATTATATTTTAACATTTCTCTCTATGAAGCAACAATATGACTCTCTCCTTTCTATAATTTATCCTGTCAAAACCATAAATTCATTATTTTCATTTTGCACAAAAAGCCCATCAGAGGTTTTCGGACAGCAATAAAGATCGATATTGTCTTTTCTCTAATCAAAAAAGTTAGTTTATCCATCTCAACAAGATCCATCTTGTGAGAAGGTCACAAAAGGCGATCACATGACCGCCTTAACGGTCACACTTGCGCCCGTCAGAGTCTGAATTTTGATCACGTGACCTCAGGTTGCTGCAACCGTCATAAGGGTGGAAAAAACGGTCAGAAATCACTTTTGTCCCTGCCGTCGTAACTTCAAACAGTCACTCCATCAATGGTTGTAGGTCAAGGACTACCTGTATTGCTATTAAAATGTTCAAGAAAAAATATTTTTAAATAAACCCCAAAAGTATTTAAACACACAGTAAATGCCAAGTACAGGGACCCCGGTGTGACTTCATGATGAAGTAGTCATTTGATTTACCTTTTTGGCTTCTTCAGCTACCGTAGGCTCACTCTCCAAAGGGTTTTCTGAAGCTCCTACGAGAGTGAAATAAAGAGGAACACAAAACATTATTCCTCAACGACATTCAAGAATTGTCATGAAGGAGTCAATTAACAGAGTTGAAAGGGACCTTGTAGGTCATCTAATCCAACCCCCCCTGCCCAAGCAGGAGACCCTACACCATTTCTGACAGATGGCAGTCCAGTCTCTTCTTGAAAGTCTCAAGTGATGAAGCTCCCACAACTTCCAAAGGCAACTTCTGTTCCATGGGTTGATTGTTTTCACTGTCAGAAAATTTCTACTTATTTCCAGGTTGAATCTCTCCTTGTTCAGTTTCCATCCATTATTCCTTGTCTGGCCTTTGGGTGCCTTGGAAAATAGCTTGACCCCCTCCTCTCTGTGGCAGCCCCTCAAATATTGGAAGACTGTTATCCTGTCTCCTCTGGTCCTTCTCTTCCCTAGACTAGCCAAGCCCAGTTCCTGCAACTGTTCATTGTATGTTTCAGCCTCCAGTCCCCTAATCTTCTTGGTTGCTCTTCTCTGCATTCTTTCTATAGTCTCAACATCTTTTTTATAGATTTGCAACTGGCTGACAAATCACACTCAACAATGTAGTTCCTTAATGGAACTACATCTACAGCTCCCACAACTTCCGAAGGCAACTACTGTTCCATGGGTTGATTGTTCTCACTGTCAGACAATTCCTCCTTATTTCCAGGTTGAATCTCTCCTTGTTCAGTTTCCATCCATTATTCCTTGTCTGGCCTTCAGGTGCTTTGGAAAATAGCTTGACTCCCCCTCCTCTCTGTGGCAGCCCCTCAGATATTGGAACCCTGCTGTCATGTCTCCCCTGGTCCTTCTCTTCACTAGACTAGCCATGCCCAGTTCCTGGAATCATTCATCATATGTTTTAGCCTCCAGGCCTTTGATCATCTTAGATAGATTCAGATTACCAGAGTTGGAAGGGACCTTGTAGGTCATCTAGTCCAACCCCCTACCCAAGCAGGAAACCCTACATCATTTCTGACAAATGGCAGTCCAATCTCCCCTTGAAAGCCTCCAGGGATGAAGCTCCCACCACTTCTGAAGGCAACTTCTGTTCCATGGGTTGATTGTTCTCACTGTCAGGAAATTTCTCCTTATTTCCAGGTTGAATCTCTCCTTGATCAGTTTCCATCCATTATTCCTTGTCTGACCTTCAGGTGCTTTGGAGAATAGCTTGACCCCCTCCTCTCTGTGGCAGCCCCTCAAATATTGAAAGACTGCTATCCTATCTCCTCTGGTCCTCATCTTCAGAAGCCAGAGTGATGCTCCTGGTTCTGCACTGTTTTTCCCTTTGGAAATCCATTCCTACTCCCACACCATTCCAAGTCTGAAGAAGCTCCTTGGATGAGAAGCAAAACATCTTCAAAAGAAAAAACCAGAAAGTCCAGTTGCCTCCTGAAAAAAAACACCTCTGGGACAACCATGACTTGGAGGACTGAGAATCTCTAAAGACTTTTAGCCATACAATTTGGGGTGAAAACCCTTGGAATGGTGTGGGAGTAGGAATGGATTTCCAGAGGGAAAAAAAACCTGCAGACTACAAGAATAAGGAGCACCACTCAGCTGACCCTGAGGACACAGATAAACCTCCAAGTGGCCTCAACGACCCTCTAAAAGGATGCGAATGACCAGCTGTCTGCAAGGAATATAAATCCTTCCATTCGCCACCATCCAGTCAGAGCTGAAGAAGCTTCTTGGATGAGAAGCAAAACGCCTTCAAACTGAAAAACAAGGAAGTCCAGTTGCCTCCTGAAAAAGCACCTTTGGGACAACCATGACTTGGAGGACTGAGAATCTCTACAGACTTTAAGACTAGCCGACGGTTTTAACCACGCAGTGTGTACATAGTAGAGAAATTAAACGCTTTCCTCCATTTAATATGCTTGTGCTGCTGAGGTCGTAAGGAAACAGGAACTGCAGGTTAAGAAACCAATCTAAAAAGGGGGAAAGGTACTCTAGGAAAAAGGGGAACTGGGTGGGGAAAAGGTGGGGAGATAGATAAAAAATGAGGAAGTTCAGGGAGAGGGGAAATGCCTGCAATTACTGCGAGTTCAAATCTCACCAGGCTCAAGGTTGACTCAGCCTTCCATCCTTCCAAGGTAGGTAAAATGAGGACCTGGATTGTGGGGGCAATAAGCTGACTTCGTATAAAATAGAACACCACTTGGGGGGGGGCAAAAAAGCTCTACTAAGCAGGTATATACAAAAGTATGAAGGCTATTGCTTAAAAGCATTGTAAGCCGCCCTGAGTCTCCGGAGAAGGGCGGCATACAAATAGAACCAATAAATAAATAAATAAATAAATAAATAAATAAATAAATAAATAAATAAATAAATAAATAAATAAATAGGCATGTCCAAGAAGGTTGTGATCTTGTAGTTTTTGTCAAAGGGGGCTGCAAGGGAGGGATGTGTGATTCTGGGGGAGGGAATAAAAAGATGATAAATCTATTCCTGGGTGCACCTACTTTGTTAGTCACCCCATTTTTTCTAGAACGTATTTTACAATAAATTGTTTGCTGCTTCACTTCATGACTCTGTCAAATTTCAGCCTGGTGAGTTTGTTTCTCACATCCATGAGGGCATCTAGGTGCAATTGAAGCTGTTGGCAATCAGCCATTTACAACAGGGGTCCCCAGTGGTGAAATCCAATTTTTTTTTAATACTGCTTCTGTGGGCATGGCTTGGTGGGCGTGGCAGGGGAAGGATACTGCAAAATCCCCATTCCCACCCCACTCCAGGGAAGGATATTGCAAAATCTCCATTCCCTCCCCACTCTGGGACCAGCCAGAGGTGGTATTTGCCAGTTCTCTGAACTACTCAAAATTTCCACTACCGGTTCTCCAGAACCTGTCAGAACCTGCTGGATTTCACCCCTGGTCTCCAACCTTGGCAACTTGAAGACTTGTGGACTTCAACTCCCAGAGTTCTTCAGCCAGCTTTGCTTTGCTGGCTGAGGAACTCTGGGAGTTGAAGTCCACAAGTCTTCAAGTTGCCAAGGTTGGAGACCCCTGCTTTATGACATGGGCCCAGGCAACTTGAGGGACTGTCTCATCTCACTCGGATTGGCCTGGCCCACCCATGCTGGCACAGGAGTCATGCTGTGGGCCCTATTGGCTAGGATGTTCCAGCTGGCAGGGTCCATGAGAAGGGCCTTCTCTTCATCACACCTGCCCTGTGGCACAACTTGTCCTCCAGAGTGAAGTTCATTCCAACCTTCCTGAACTTCTGTAAGTGCCTAAAAACCTGGCTGGCTTGGATGTCCAAAAGAGGGGCTTCTTGTTGGGGGTGGTTGATAGATTAATATCAAGTCCCACCTGTCTTTGTTCATCCCATTCCTTCCCTCCCAACGTTTAGCTATTGTATTTTATATTTGTACACTTCGTAGTATTTTATTTATATAGTTTTATTTTTAATATTGTAAGCTGTCCAGAGTTGGGTGATCAAGTAATTGGAAAAATAAGCAAAATAAACCAAGAAATCAACACAATAAATCAAGAGGAACTAAGACGATTAAAGGCCTGGAGATTAAAACCTATGAAGAACGGTTGCAGGATTTGGGTTTGGCTAGTCAAGAGAAAAGAAGGACTGGGGTGACATGATGGCAGAGTTCCAATATTTGAGGGGCTGCCACAAAGAGGAGGGGGGGTCAAATTACTCTCCAAAGCACCAGAAGGCAGGACAAGAAACAATGGATGGAAATTAATCAAGGAGAGAAGCGACCTGGAACTAAGGAGAAACTTCCTAACAGTGAGGACAATTAACCAGTGGAACGGAAGTTGCCTTCAGAAGCTCCAACACTGGAGGTTTTTAAGAGGAGACTGGACAGCCACTTGTGTCAAATTGTATAGGGCTCCAGCTTTATTCTGATTGATTGGAATGTTATTCAAAGACAGAAGACTGATTTTCTTCATCAGAAAAGGGGTCACCAGACTCCTCCTCCTAGGTTGTTGTTGTTGTTGTTTGGCCACCAAAGGTCAAGGCTGACTCACTCTGCACTTTCGCTCGCAGCCAGACAACTGAAATCAGGGAGCGGGGAAGGAATGATTGGAAGGTATGGGTGGCTGGGAGGGAACTGAGGAATTCATGAGCACCATCTGTGGCCTGGGAGAATCTCGACACCTCAAGGTTGCAGGATGAGAACCTTCTGAGCCGAGCAGACTCTTTCCCAAAACAAAGAGATTGCACTGGATTGGTGGACACTGGACAGTGGGTGGCCCAGTTGGGAAAGGAGGGATTTTAACGATGCAGCTTTTCGCGCGAAAACTTCAGAACTGGCTTTGCTTTCTACTGTGTCTATATGGATCTATCAGTAAAATAAAATGATGTCCGAAGAGTTTCTTTCGCTGCATGTGCCAATAGGATGGTTGACACCAACAACTATCAAGATTCTTCCACCTGACTCAAAACCGTGGAAAGAGACCTGTGGCTTGTTCCCCTCCTTCTGAGAATGAAAAGTCTGTGTTGTGGCCTGCCGGCAGCCAGCAGAACTAGCAGCGGAGTCAGACAGTGAGGAGGTGGGGAGGAACGTGGGCCAGTCCTGGGGGCTGGGGAAAGCTTGGACAAGGGCTCTGCATCAGAGACAGAGAGGGGGCCAAGGCCATCTGATAGTTATGTGCAGCCTCCGGAGTCTGACAGCAGCAAGGCAGAAGGACAGCCGGAGCCTGTTCCCAGTGTGCACATGCGCAGAGCTGCCAGATGACAAGAACAATTAAGATAATAGGATCGACTTGGGAGTAGGGCTTGGAAATGATTGGCCCCTCCCATAAGACATAAAAGAAGAGCGAACGGGGCGGTGAGCTTTTGCAGGAAGCAATTAGTTCATCTGGCCGATTCAAGATTTGAAAACTCTGTTTGTGACTCTGTGCCAAGTTTGGCCTTGCCCTGCGTCTGTAAATTAGCTCTTTGGCAGCATTCCACATGAGATAGGTGGGTGTTGATAATCTTCCCCTGAAAGACTGTTTATCAAGTCTTGCAGACTGTGAATGAAAGTAATTTACAATCATATAAATAAAAGAGGTTTTGGGGGACTAAGATTGTGCTTTATACTTTCTAAGGACTCTAGGTCAGAACAGTCTGAAAGGACAGCTCTGGAAGAAGGTCGCACCTTTATTTTTCCTCTTGGATCTCCACACCAGGACTCCGAGAAGCAGCAAGAAGATGAGGGTGCCCACAGCTACTCCAACTCCCACAGGGATTCCGATTCCACTGTCGGTATTTTTTTTGGGCAGGCCTGATTGCCTGCCGTCACCATCGACGTTGGTGATCTGCGACGGCTTCTCACGTCCTGCTTAAACAAGCAACACAAAATGAGCTGGTAATAATGGACAGCCTCCGAAGAGAAGCTCTTATCTACAGGAAGTCCTTGACTTACGGCCACAGCTGAGCTCAACGTTTCTGTTGCTAACCAACAGAAGCAAATTTTTCCCCCATTTTACAACCTTTCTTGCCACAGTTGTTAAGTGAATCACTGTAGTTGTTAGGTTGTTAAGTGAATCCTGATTCCTCATTGACTTCATTTGTTGAAGGTCGCAAAAGGGGGTCCCATGACCCTGGGACACGGCAACCATCATAAATGTGAGTCAGTGGCCAAACATTCGAATTTTGATCACATAACCACAGGGGGATGCTGCAATGGTTGTAAGTGGGAAAACGGTCATCGGTCGCTTTTTTCAGTGCCGTTGTAACTTTGAGCGGTCACTAAATGAACTGTTGTAAGTCGAGGACTACCTGTACTTCTAGGTCCAGAGATACTCTTAGAATTGCAAACTTAACATCCTGGGAGGGCGGGGGAAGGGAGAAAAAAATATGAAACCCTCAGTGAACACCTCCGATCTCCCACACCCCATCCCACATCTTAGGCCAGTGATGGTGAACCTTTTGGACACCGAGTGCCCAAACTGCGCAAGCGCTGTCAGCATAATGCAGATTTAAAGTTGACCAGCCATTGTAAGGATGTGAACCACTGAGGATGAGTCAGCAGGGTTATTGCCCCTTTAAGACTGAGGATGAGTCAGCAGGGTTATTGCCCCTTTAAGAAGCTGTCTATATAAGGGAGGCCATTAGAGGGCATCTCTCTCTCTCCTCGTGTATCTCTCTCCTCATTGTGTTTTATCTGCATTGTAACTCTCCGTGAAGAATTGAAGATTGATAGCTTGCCTGGTATGTGCCTACCATGTGTATGTCTGTATATAGAAGTCTTGTATATAAACCACTGTTTGTAATAACAAAACCTCTGTGTCCTGTATTTTGCTCCTGGGTTGTCTCAAAAGAGTAGTCATGCTGTAAACACTCTGAATGCCCAACTGCATGCCCAAACTGAAAGGTGTGCATGCACGCACGAACATGTGTGTGCCAACATCTGCACATGCACACGCCAACATGCACGCATGCACAGCAGAGACCCAAAGACCAGCTGGCTGGCCGGAAGTGGGGCATCCCAATGCTAGCAGAGCAGCAAGAGGTAAGACCTTTTTCTTTCGTGAGCTTCTGTTTCGTCGTTTGCAGGGACACAGAAGCTCACGAAAGAAACGCCATGGAGATCTGACCTGGGCCAACGGCGGACGTGCCAGCAGAGAGGGCTCTACATGCCACCTTTGGCACGCGAGCCATAGGTTCACCATCACAATCTTAGGCTAATACTAAGTTGTTTGCACAACATCATCACAACATACTTGCTCTGGTTTCCATGCCAACATTCTCTGTGAGAGGTAACATAGCAATACCAGATATATCAGATCTATTTAGGGAGAAGTCAATGAAATCTGGAGAGAAATCTATGCAATCAGGTTCATTAAGCTCCAGTCTGATTGGTTTAGGCTACCTAAACATCTCCTGATCGAAGTTATGGCATGGTCAACAATTTCTAGGAGAACCTACAATGACTTGGGTTCCCCAGACATGCTAAGCCACAAACTGTGGATCATTCCCATAGGAAGGAGAGAAAATTGTTCTATTTACCAAGGATTGTCACCCTAGTTCCAGTCCCTTGGCCATATTTATGAACTTCACAGGTATAGTTTCCAGAGTCCTCCTGTTTGACGTTCCTCAAAGACAGAGAAGCTTGGTCTTTCAGAACACTGGTTCCATGGGTCATTAAGCTCTTCTGTCCATCAGAGGCAATCTTATACCATGAAACACGATGGAGGAATTTCGTTTCCTTTTCCCGGACTCTACAGTCCATAGTGAGGTTTTCCCCTTCTTTTGCCTGGATGGAAGGTGGTGACTGTCTCACCACTAGATTTACAGCTGTGAGGTGGGGAAAAAAGGACAATAATTTCAGCAACCTTGGTGTGCAACTCGGTCAAGGGCCAAAGAAAGGCTAAATGAGAAGTTTGGGTTGATTCAGGCTACATTCGTGAGACATCTCCATCTGCAGATTTGAGTTGGACATGCTGGGACACAAGATGGCCTACATCAGGGGTCTCAAACTCAAGGCCCGCGGGATTGGATCTGGGCCTGAGGGGCCGCCCTGGAAACAGCGAAGGACCGGCCCGCAATGCCTCTGCCAGCGAAAATGGAGCTTGGGAGGGACACGTGCGTCCTCCCGAGCTCCGTTTTCACTGGCAGACGGTTGCAGGAAACCGTTGCTGCTGAAAACGGAGCTTGGGAGCCTGTTTTCTCTAGCAGAGCACTTGGGCCAGCACAGGCGCCCCCGACATGAGTGATGTCGAGTTAGGCTGGCTACGCCCACCCCGGTGTTTGTGTCCGAGGTCAAACACAACCCTGATGTGGCCCTCAATGAAATCGAGTTTGAGACCCCTGGCCTACATGAAGTGATTAGGTCAAAACTACCCACTGAAATCCATGGCCAAGCTTGATTACCTTCCAGCACTTAGATATTATAGCATTTGGGTCAGGGGTGAAATGTAAAATGTGTTACTACCGATTCTGTGGGCATGGCTTGATGTGGGGGGGGGGGGTTAATGTGACTGGGTGGGCGTGGCCAACTTTTTTTTTTTTTAACTTTTCAAAGCATTTTTTCTAATGCTTTGAAAAGCCTCTGCCGATCAGGCAACTCAGCTGGGATCGTCAGAGACTTTTCAAAGCATTTTTTTACCACCTCTTCGGCCAAGAGGTTGCAGAAAAACATGCTTTGAAAAGCTTCTGATGATCCCAGCTGAGCTGCGTGAGCATCAGAGGCTTTTTTTTTACTTTTAAAAGCATTTTTTCGTCGGAAGATGTTGTAGGAAGAATGCTTTTAAAAGTAAAAAAAAAAGCCTCTGATGATCGCGCTGCTCAGCTGGGCATGGTTGGGGGGGGCAGGGATTTTTGCTACCGGTTCTCCGAACCACCCACCCCCATCGCTACTGGATCAGGCGATCCGGTCCGAACTGGGAGCATTTCACCCCTGATTTGGGTTTTCTATGAGAGCTCTGATGAAGCTTCCAAGGAGGTCGAACAACACCCCATATATGACTGTGAAGCTGTGTGTTATAATCCCTACATTTCTGGATTGCTCCAGAGTGTTCACAGAAAAATTCACTTTTTGATCTACTACGTCTACCATTTTTTTCTCTCCCCAAGTCTTTTAAGAGGCTAATCTCAACTCTACCGCCTTCTCCAGGAGGACCCATTGTAGGCTAACTGAATCATGAAAACAGAGAAGTGAAATTAGACTGCGAGTCTTTCTTGCAGAGCTCATGGTTTCCTATAATTTTTTTTTTTTTTACATTTCCTGGTCTTCATGAGAGAACATAACCATTCAGCAAAAACTCTTCCTCATCATGTTCAGTAAATTGCTCTCTTGGTGCTTTCTGCTTCTGGTTTCAAATTTGACATTTCTACAGGTAGCGATGAGGCGACCAGATTGCATGTCTGCTTTTTAAATATGCACAAATATAATTGCATTTGTTGGCAATTATTTTTAATATCCTGTTAGCCACTCAAGGTCATTCTGGCAAGAGGGTGGCCATATATATTGATGGCAACACTGATCTGATTGACTATCCGCAGATAACCCCATGCCCACATTCCAGGCAGAATAGCAAATTTATTTACATAAGTATTTATTTTATTTTTTCATTAACATGTCTTTATGTTTAAGAGGAACAGGCTGAGAGTTAAGCCCTGGGACACCCCCAAAAATGGAGCTGTGGGATGCACTTCTCCTAAAATATATGAAGAATGGTTGCGGGAACTGGGTATCTCTAGTCTAGTGAAAAGAAGGACTGGGGGTGACATGATAGCAGTGTACCAATATTTGAGGGGCTGCCACCAAGAAGAGGGGGGTCAACTTATTTTCCAAAGCACCAGAAGGAAAGACAAGAAACAACGAATGGAAACTAATCAAGGGGAGAAGCAACCTAGAATTAAGGAGAAACTTCCTAATAGTGAGGACAATTAACCAGTGGAACAGCTTGCCACTAGAAGTTGTGGGTGCTTCATCACTGGAGATTTTTAAGAAGAGACTGGACAGCCACTTGTCTGAAAAGGTACTAGGGTCTCCTGCTTAAGCAAAGGGTTGGACTAGAAGATCTCCAAGATCCCATCCAAATCTGTTATTCTGTTATTCCATCAATGCCAACTGGAACCAATCCAGAGGAAGGAAGGGAACCAGGCATGAATGTGTCTCCCACTCCCAACTGCCAGAGTCTGTCCACAAATGGAATTGAAAGCTGCTGAAAAATCACGAAGAGCAAGGATGGATGCACTAACTCCACCCAGTCCCACCAGAGATCATCTGCAAGATGACTCGTGCTGTTTTGAGCCTGGGCCTGAAACCCAACTTTTTTTAAAAAAAAAAAAATTTTTTAATTTTATACTCAAACAAATACATAATCAATCTTTCAGTGCATCATCTAGGTATTTCTTCAATAACTTATTATTATTATTATTATTCCTCCTATCTACATCCTTTTTTGGTTTTTTCCATTCCTTTGTTACAACATTCTCCCAATTCAATTATTATAACATTCTCTTGTTTACTATTAATATATTTATCTATATCTCTTCTCTAACCAATGGTAAAGTTGTTTCCATATCTTAAAATATTCCATATCCTCTCTTTCTTTAATTATCAAAGTCAATCTATTCATTTCTGCACAGTCTAAAATTTTCTTGATTACTTCCCCTTCTGAAGGGATTTTCTCTGCTTTCCATCTTTGCGCAAATACTATCCTCACTGCAGTTACTACCTGAATATATATTCTCTTTACTAATTTTCTCTGGTAGGATCTCCAATAGGAACAGCTCTGGTTTTAAATCAATATGTTGTTGAAGCATTTCTTCTAACCATGTTTTAATTCTACTCCAATAGTTTCTGGCTTATGGACATGTCCACCACATATGATAGTACGATCCTGGTGTCTGCTGACACTTCCAACATTTAGCTGATTTGTCTTTTTGCCAATTTTTCCGGTGGCATTTGCCACCTATAAAACATTTTGTATTGGTTCTCTTTATATGCAGTGGACGTTGTTAGTTTATAGTTCCTTTCCCATAACCGTTGCCATTTGTCTAACTTAATTGAGTATCCAAATTTTTTTGCCCAAGCTATCATTGTGGCCTGAAACCCAACTGGAAGGGATCTGATAATCTGCTTCCTGAACGCTTCTCTGAACTTGATGTGCAATCACTTTGTCAATAACCTTCCCTAAGAAGTCAAAGATGAAAAATGTCCTTGAATTGTGGGGTTTAATAATGACTTTTTGGAGAAAGGGGCAAACCACAATCTACTCTCACCAATGCCAGAACTCAACCACAACTCACCTCCTGGGAAACTTTAGCCCACCAGATGAGACAAGAGATAAGAGTTAAGATAAAAGGTAAGATATAAAATAAGGCAAGACAAGCACGAGAAGATGCTCTTTTTGGTGCCAAATTTTTAGCAGTCTGATCCCAGGTAGCAGCCTCAAAAATGGTCCTTGTTCTTGAATGCAAATTTGCTGTCCTTTAGAATAAAATCAGAAGAAATCTGGTAGCACCTTCTCTAACTCAGATCTATAGCTCACGAAAGCTGATACCTTTGAATAAAATCTGCCTGTTGGAAAAGTGCTACAAGATTCCTGATTTTGGACTATCGTGGATTAACATAGCGTTCCTCCTACAAATGTTGATGGCTTTATTATTGTTTCTGATAACTTCTCAAGAACATCCATGCTGTTTACTTGGCATCAAGTTAGAAGCGTATATATGCCATTGGCTGCTCCATCATTTCTTGGGACTTTCAAGTCTACTCCCAAAGGTGCTTTTTTTTCAAGAGGCAACTGGAGTTTCTTGTTATTCTTCGAAGACATTTCGCTTCTCATCCAAGAAGCTTCTTCAGCTCTGACTGGATGGTGGGGAACGGAAGGATTTATATTCCTTGCAGACAGCTGGTCAATTGCATCCTTTTAGAGGGTCGTTGAAATACTTGGAGGTTTATCTGTGTCCTCAGGGTCACCTGAGTGGTGCTCCTGGTTCCTGTAAAAATCCTCTAAAAGGATGCAAATGACCAGCTTCTGCAGGGAATATAAATCCTTCCATTCCCCATCTTCAGCTGTCCGAGCTGAAGAAGCTTCTTGGAAGAGAAGTGAAATGTCTTCAAAAGAAAAAACAAGAAAGCTCAGTTGCCTCCTGGGACAATCATGAACTGGATGACTGAGAATCTCTACAACATAGTAGAGTAGACACAGTGGTCTACTCTACCACACAGTAGGCTCAGATGAGAATGGCACTTTGGTGGCTCAGGGTATCAGTTGAACTCAGTCTACAAAGTTAGTTTTTGGTAGGTAGCTTAATTTAGTTAGTTTGTATTGCTTATATATATAGTTTATATTGTGGGATCGCAGGCAACTGGGTTAATTCGTTAATTGTAGGAGAGAGACTGGTAGAGTCAGAGGAAGGAGTCAGGTGAGAATTCAGTTTAGAATCCCTACATAGCCACAAGTCCTCTAACCCAATGTTTCTCAACTTTGGAAGCTTGAAGATGGGTGGACTTCAACTCCCGGAATCCCCCAGCCAGCGCTGCTGGCTGGGGGATTCTGGGAGTTGAAGTCCACCCATCTTCAAGCTACCAAGGTTGAGAAACACTGGTCTAACCCCACTAGAATGCTGTTGACCCTGCAAACTGTTAGTCTGAAAAGATTTCTGTCCGTAGGCTTGAGCACTACATCAAGAATTGTGAACCTTCTCATTTGTGGATCTGGTTGTTTGGACCTGACATTAAACTATGGACCAGCATGGTAAGACCACAGAGAAAATTCCTGCCATGGATTGGAAATCTTACTGTGTGGAAGTGATGAAACATATTATTGCTAAGATTTATTAAAAAGTTATTGAAATTGAATATGTAAAACATTGTATGATTCAGTGGGCAAGGAATCTTGGATACAATGTGATGCTTGAACAATGGGAAAATATGTGGACGAAGGGTTTTAAATTTACATTCAATTATAATCTAAAAGAAAATTTCTTTAAGATGATGTATTGTTAGTATTTAATAACCAGATAAGTTATCTAAGATGTATAAAGGTAAAGGTTCCCCTCACACAATATGTGCTAGTCGTTCCCGACTCTAGGGGGCGGTGCTCATCTCTGTTTCAAAGCCAAAGAGCCAGCGCTGTCCAACGACATCTCCGTGGTCCTGTGGCCGGCATGACTTAATGCCAAAGGTGCACAGAACGCTGTTCCCTTCCCACCAAAGGTGGTCCCTATTTTTCTACTTGCATTTTTTACATGCTTTTGAACTGCTAGGTTGGCAGAAGCTGGGACAAATAACGGGAGCTCACCCCATTACGTGGCGCTAGGGATTCGAACCGCTGAACGGACAACCTTTCTGATCAACAAGCTCAGCATCTTAGCCACTGAGCCACCACATCCCCTTTAAGTAATAAAAGTAAAAACGGGACTTTTTATCATTTATGGTGGGCATGTGATAAAGCAAAGAAATTTTGGAGTAGTAAAATTCATAGTTTGGACTACTGTAATGCTCTCTACATGGGGCTCTCCTTGAGGAGCACCCGGAGGCTCCAACTGGCGCAGAGTGTGGCCGCGCCGGTGGTTATGGGAGCGACGTGGCGATCCCATGTAACACCTCTCCTGCGTGAGCTGCACTGGCTCCCGGTGGTCTTCCGGGTGCGCTTCAAGGTTTTGGTTACCACCTTTAGAGCGCTCCATGGCTTAGGAACTGGTTACTTATGGGACCGCCTTCTGCCACCAGTAGCCTCTCACCGGCCAGTACGCTCACATAGAGAGGGACTCCTCAGGGTGCCGTCGGCCAAACAGTGTCGACTGGCGGCCCCCAGGGGGAGAGCCTTCTCTGTGGGGGCACCTGCCATCTGAAATGAGCTCCCCCCCGGAGATATGGACGATCCCGGATTTACGTACCTTCCGCCGTGCCCTCAAGACCTTTTTATTTCAGCAGGCTGGCCTGGCCTAACTTCCCTTTTAAATTTTAAATTTGTTTTAAAATATTAGGGGTGTTTTAATTTGTTTTGGGCCAAATTATCTAATGGGTTTTTATATTGACTTTTAAATTTTGTAGTGTGTGTGTTTTATCTTTTTGGCTGTTCACCACCCTGAGTCCTTCGGGAATAGGGCGGTATATAAATCCAATTAAATAAATAAATAAATAAATAAATAAATAAATAAATAAATAAATAAATAGTTTAATACAGAAAATTCTTAAACCGAAGATAAAGATGAAACCAGAAACTTTTTTTTCTTGGTTTAATGGAAAAAGACCTGGAGGAAAAAAAATGGATCTTCGATCTTATGCATTTGACAGCAGCAAGACTGCTGTATGCCCAAAAATTCGATTCCCACCGTGGACGAATGGCTGCAGAAACTGATGGAGTTGGCAGAAATGACTGAATTGACCATTTTGAGTAAAGAAAAGAATATAAGTACTTTTGTTGCTATGTGGAAACCTTTTCTGGACTTTGTGCTTGAGGTGGGAAAAAAAGTGATACTTTGATTTTGGGTTTTATTGATTAGATTGGTAGATGCTTATAGAAATGGCTTGTTCATATTATTATGCAAAGGCCAAAAGGAAGTTTGATGCAGTAGTGGCTTTCACTTACCTTTGCTACCGCTTCAGAACTGTGAGCTACCAGTTCTCCCGAACCAGGGCGAACCGGTAGAAACCCACCACAGGTTTGTTGTTAATGGTTTATTTTATGGCAACAGAGGGAAGTCAAGTTTATTTTTTTCTTTTCCCCAGCCTTTCCTCACCTCTCTTCCCCCTAAGTGTTGTATATTATGATTCTTGATTAATGTTTTTTTTCTTTTTTTTTCCTTTTATGTACACCGAGAGCTTATGCACCAAAGGCAAATTCCTTATGTGTCCATTCACACTTGGCCAATAAAGAATTCTATTCTATTCTATTCTATTCTATTCTATTCTATTCTATTCTATTCTATTCTATTCTATTCTATTCTATTCTATTCTACTCTTTCTTTCTATTCTATTCTATTCTACTCTACTCTACTCTTTCTTTCTATTGTACTCTATTGTTCTCAGACCTTTCAGTTTGGTCAAATGTCCTCCAATTTGTTCACCAGGTTTCAATCTCGAACCGTGGAGTTCAGACATGAGTAAACATGAAGATTCAATTGAGATAGGCCTGTAGCAATTTTCCAATTCAGCCCAAATTTGTCGGGCTGTTGTATTTGGTGGAAAAGTGACCTGCAGTTCAGTATCCATGGACATCAATAATGTTGTGCGAGCCCTTATCTCTAAATCTCTTATTGCATAGTCCCATGGTTGTGCAGGAGGGTTAAATACCATAAAATGCGTGCCTTCTCTAAGAAGCAATAGTGTAATCTCACTGACCCAGGCTTTGTAATTGTGTCCTGACATTTTTAGTTTTGACTCACCAGTTAGTGGAGAGACAGAAAATGCCTGGTGAGGAGCCTGCACTTGGTATGCTGGCTGTGCTGGCAGAAATGCCTGTGGTATTTGCTGTGCTTGTTGTGGACCTAAAAATGGTCTTGGTTGTGCCATTGGAGGCGGGCCAGGAGGTGGCCCTATTTGCACTTGTGTCTGGGGCACATATGCAGGCATTTGTAGCTGCTGTGGCTGATGCACTGGAATCTGCTGTGTTCCAGTTGCCATTTGTGCTTGAGCTGCAATATTGGCATGACCTGCTGGAGATGCAGTCATTTGCCTTTGCTGCATAAAGTTTGCCTGTGTTCCATCTAAAAGGACACCAACACCGCCAGGATCTGCTGTAGTAATTTAAAATGTTGGTTAAGAAAGAATTGTAGTTTAATTTTTTTTAGTTTTGTAGAACCTGCTTCTTCTTTTCTTAACTTGTTGTGGTTTAGATCTCCACCCTGGTTGCCTTTCTAGAATTTGTATAACAGCTGATTGGATTACATGCTGGTCTTTAACTTGATAAGACATCAAATCGAGATCTGAAGCCGCCTCTCTTGTATTTATAGGTGATCCAGCTATAGCCTCTGAAGGAGAATCCAAAAGCGGCTCATCCAAAAAGCCCTCTATAACTTGTCGTTTTTCCATTACCTCCATCTCCATCTGCTTAGTTTCAATCTCTTGTTCATTTTGCTTTTCTTTATCCCCCTCCTGTATTCCTGACACTGATGACATACGTGGAGATGTTGGGCCCATTTTAAAAACCTTGTAGTAAAATTTTTCCGCTTTTTCAACAGTGTTTAATTGATATCTTTCTCCTTGATATCTCAATAGTATACCAACTGGAGCATCCCACCTAAATGGGATGTTTTGTTTCTTTAGCTCAGTCACCAAAAATCCAAAGTTCTTTCTATCTTTTAACATCTTGGACGGCAGCTCTTTATATATCCAGATCTTCTTTCCATTCATTTCTAGAGTGGAGTTAAAAGACTTTTGCACAATATCATTTCTTATTCCTTTATCAGTAAAATAAATCACCACATCTCTAGGCAATTGTCTTTGCTTTGCCACCCAAGAATTTACTCTGTAGGCCTTATCAATCTTACAAAATATTTCTTCAGAGCTGACCTTTAAGATCACAGCCAGAACTTCAGCAGACATCTTTCTCAGGTCCTCCCTGTTATTTTCCTGTATTCCTCTCATTCTGATCGCAAATTCCATGGATCTAAATTGCATCATTGTAACTTCATTTTCAATCCTTTGCTTTATATTATCTGCATTGTAGGTCTTGTGATCAGCTTCCTTCATTTTAGACTCTACTTCTGAGCTATTTTCTTGAATCATTATCAAATCATTTTCAATTCTTTGTATTTTATTATCCAGATTATGAATCTTATAATCAGCTTCCTTCATTTTAGAGTCTATTTCTAAATTGATATCTTTATCCATCTTTAAAATTATTTCTGAGAAGCTTTTTAAAGCTGTTATAATATATTGCTTCAGGTTATCATACTTTTGTTGAACCAACTCTTTAATTTCCTGTCTAAATTTTTCAAGATTCTGGTTCATAATCTCATCATGTCTTGCCAACTCCTCCACAACAAATTCCTTTAGGTCTTAAAGCCATTCTTCTGCATCTGCAAGCTCAAAAATTGCTCTTGTGATTTATAAATGGGGGAGCCCCCCCCCCCCCACAGTTTGGTTGTCTGGCTTTGTCAGTTTTAACGCCATCCTGCCACACAAACAGACTCTTTTTAAAGAAAAAGTCTTCTCTCCACTCAATATCAATATCAAGTTTCTAAGAAAGGAAGAAGCATGAAACAGAAATTTTTCTCTTCCCTTGTAGCCAGCGCTATTGCTTCAGATACTTTGTAGCAAGTTAAACCATTCAAACGGAAAGACTTTCGCTTTCAGCTTTCTTCTCAAGCCTCAGCCAGCCGCCATTTTAAACTTTTTTTCCCCCTTTTCACTCTTTCTTCATTCTTAAAATCAATCATAGGGTTGTTACAAATACTTGTGGTTTAGAGTCCCAAATCCGAATTTCATCCTGCTTATTCGAGCAATCTGTTAGTTTTCGCTAATTAGGTTGGTCACATCGTCTAGCTCTGCAAAGCGCAGAGTTCTCCCGCAGCCCGGAACAGCAGCGAGC
Organism: Pituophis catenifer annectens; assembly: GCF_029215685.1. NCBI lineage: Eukaryota > Metazoa > Chordata > Lepidosauria > Squamata > Colubridae > Pituophis > Pituophis catenifer. Next base: position 4,870,400 of record NW_027256893.1, read on the forward strand.
TGGATAGGGAGCCTCATCCTGCTTCCTCCCCAAGAGTAGAAAAAAAACTCTGGGGACTTCGCAGAGGGCTCTACCTGCTCTCGCCAGCTCACCTCACATTTCCTTAAGGAAACGGAGTTTTTCGAGCCGCCTCTCAGCTGTAAAGGCGGCTCTTTACGGGCGGCGGGGGTGGCAGTCCCAAGAGACCGTCTAGCGACGACAGAAGCCAAACCGGAAGCCATTATTCTTACCTTTTATTTGGTCCCACCCGCAATCTATTGCTGCCTCCTGAGTCCCAGCTGATGACTAGAGGGAAAAAAACTGTTTAAACTTTTGCCGTGGGGCTTCAAAGGGCCGCCCTACAGCTGATCAGTGTTAAAAGCAAACAAATGAGTTGGGTCGTAAGTGCGAGGACTGGTCGTAAGTGCAAGGACCTTCAAGAAATGACTCTGACCAGCTAGCCACGCCCACCTAGTCACATGACCTCCAAGCCACACCCACAAAATAAGCCACGCCCACAGAACCAGTAGTAAAAAAAAATTAGAACCCACCCTTGATCTGAACGTGCGTTCCATTTCCTGATCCTGTTCGATTTCTGATCCTGATTGTACATACATAGTTTCCCGAATCCTCCACATCTACATCCAGTAGTTTAAGAATCACTTTCTGCCTTGTTTTCTGAAAGTTTGGGTTCCTGAGCTCCTGGTTGTCTTTGTACCATGTCACGTTCAACCAACTGACATTGGCAACGCTGCTAAAACTGCATGTAATTGAGACATTGAATCCTGCTTTTTTGTTGACGTGTTGTGGAGTCTGATTCACAGCCACGTAGGGCTTTTCTGCAAAAAAATAATCATAATCATAATCAAAATTTGCATCTGTATTTTTAACAAAATTTTGTATATTCTATTTTGCCATAACACTTATTTCTTAATCTTAACTCACCTATCTCAACTAATACCATCTTTAAAAAAAATTAAATCAAATTTACTTAATCAAAACAATTACCCTTCTATTAACCCCCCTTAAATCTTAATTCAATTAATACTTCATAGTACATTTCACAATTCTTACCCTAAATCCTCACTATTAACAATACTTAATCTTAAATCACCTATCTCCCCTATTATCATTTTATAAAAAGTTTACTCTTATTTATTTAATCAAAACAATTACCCTTCTATTAATCCATTTTAAATCTCAATTCAATTAATACCTCATAATACATTTCACAATTCTTAGCCTAAATCCTCACTATTAAGAATACAGGTCAAACATGTTTATGTTTCAAAATCTTATTTCCCTTTCTAAAACGTCCCCACATTTTTTACTTCGTATAATGCTCAATAAATCTTTATTTCCCTATTACGTCACCAAATTTAGATCCTATCTCTAATCCCAAAAATATAGCAATTTAACATTGAAACATAGTTCTTAATTCAAATAAGACTACAATACAATTTTCAGGGGGGAGGGACTGTATAAATTGATGACCGGATCAGGGCTGTGTTCCGAAAAGATGTAATTTGTGTGTTGGAAAAAATAAAAATAAAAATAAACTTTTTGCAAAAATAAATAAATAAATAAATTGCATCTGTATTTTAGCCTTGCTTTGTGTTGGAGCAAAGGAAATAGAATTGTGTAAAATATTAAGAGAAGAGTCATAAGCTTTACAATTATAACCCCAAACACATGTGTGTACATACACACTGCTGCAACAGATAATTGATGAATTCCTTAAGAACATTTTAATTGCTGGAAAAATCGGTCTGCTAAATTTGCTAGCAGATTTCAGAGTAGAGCAGTCCTCGTCTTACAACAGTTTGCTTAGGGACCATTTGAAGTTACAACGGCACTGGAAAAATAGTGACTCATCATTTTTCACACTTACGACCATTGCCAGCATCTCCATGGTCACACGATCCACGTATGGATGCTTAACAACTGACTCACATTTATGACGGTTACAGTGTCCCAGGGGATCATGTAATCCCCTTTTGTGACCTTCTGACAAGCAAAGTCGATGGGGAAGCCGGATTCATTTAACAACCGTGTTACTACCTTGGCCATTGCAGTGATTCACTTAACAAACATGGCCAGAAAAGTCGTAAAATGGGGCAAAATTCACTTCACGGTTTTTTTCACTTAATCATGTAAATTTTGGGTTCAGTCGTGGTCGTAAATTGAGGACCAGCTGTATTCTTTATGCAGGGTATTTATCAAGGATGGAAGGCTGAGTCCACCTTCAGCCTGGTGAGAATCGAACTGCCAAATTGCAGGCAGCCGGCCATCAACAGAAGTAGCCTGCAGTACTGCACTCTAACCACCGTGCCACCACGGCACAAACCACGGGAATGGTTGGTGAGTGTTTTTTTCTGGAGTGTTAATCTACAGCCTTGAAATGTCTTGCCAGATTTCTTACTTTTATATAGTTTCTGAGTCCATACAAGGCGCAAATCGATCATGCCACTTTTTGCAAAACTAATTAGACCAGTGTTTCTCAACCTTGGTAGCTTGAAGATGGGAGGACTTCAACTCCCAGAATCCCCCAGCCAGCACTGCTGGCTGGGGGATTCTGGGAGTTGAAGTCCACCCATCTTCAAGCTTCCAAGGTTGAGAAACACTGAATTAAACCCTCTCCCAAATCTTTTTTTTAAAACAGTAACAGAGTTGGAAGGGACCTTGGAGGTCATCTAATCAAACCCCTTCCTCATGCAGGAGACCTGTACTAGGATTCAAACCGCCAAACTGCCAACCTTTCTGATCGACAAGCTCAGTGTCTTAGCCACTGAGCCACCTAGTCAGGCTAAATCTGGCTGAACTGCTCCATTTTCATAGAATGGATAACAGCAAAAAGAATGTAAGGTTCCCTAGAATGAATGGATGGATGAATGAATGGATGAATGAATGAATAGGCATATTTACCCCAAATTGTCACATTCGTGCTCCCCTTTTCCGAATTGCCTGAATCGCCAATTTCACAGCGATAGATTCCAGAATCATCAACAACGGTTGACTTAAGAATTAAAATGCTGGATTTGTTCGTTTCATTTTTAATGACAAAAATCCGGGATGAATTGTTGATCTTTTCTTTTTTCTCCATCTTCATCCAGTTTACAAACCACTTTGAAGAAACGTTGCCTTCCACTTTGCAATTCAACGTCATGTCTGACCCTTCGGATACGTTCAAAAAAGGAGGCGTCTGAATGACGGAAAAGGACCGAGACCTTTGCGGTTCTGGATTCCCTGTGGAACCTGGATGGGAAGCAGAAACACAACAGCGTGTTGAATGCTTAAAATGAAAACGCTGTAGTCGAGGACAGGGAAGCTACGTCTGAATTTCAACTCATTTTCACTGAGCTCATGGTACGTGGGAAGGATCTTAGGAGGCAGGAGAGAATGAGAGAGAGAGAGAGAGAGCTGCAGGCTGGAGAACCAATATGTAAAACTGTTTAGCCAGTATGTTTGTAACCGTGGAGTCCTTGGTGCTCTCTGAGTTTGGTTGTTTCCTCCTCCTCCCCCTCCTCCTCCTCCTCCTCCTTCCTTCCTTCCTTCTACCACTGATGATGTTACCTAGCTGGGTCATGAAACATCTGAAAGAAAACAACCAAGCTCAGAGAGCACCAAGAACCACACAGTTTTCCTCTTCCTCGTCTTCCTCCTCGTCCTCCTCTCCACAAACCCCACTCCCTTCTACCACTGATGATATTACCTAGTTGGGTAATGAAAGGTCTGTAAGCAAACAACCAAGCTCAGAGAGCACCATGGACCCCACAGTCTTCCTCCTCCCGCTCCTCTTCCCCCCTCCTCTTCACAAACCCCCTCCCATCTACCACTGATGATGTTACCTAGGTGGGTCATGAAACATCTGCCAGAAAACAACCAAGCTCAGAGAGCAGTTCTCCTCTTCCTCGTCTTCCTCCTCCTTTCATTTCATTTCATTTCATTTCACTTGCAATTCAACCCTAAGCTACATAAATTTTCCTTTCTTGGAAGAGAAATTTTGTAGCTCAGGGTTGAATTGTGGAGTCTTTGGTGTTCTCTGATCTTGGTTGGGAGATATGTGTGTGTGTGTGTGTGAGAGAGAGAGAGAAAGAGAGAGGGAGAGGGAGAGAAGGGGAGGGAGGGAGGGGAGAGAGGGAGACAGAGGGATGGGGAGAGAGGGAGAGGGAGAGGGAGGAAGGGAAGGAGAGAGGGGGAGGGAAGGAGGGGGAGAGAAGGAGAAAGAGGGAAGGGGAGAGTGGGAGGGAGAGGGATAGAGGGAGAGGGAGGAAGGGAGAGAGGGGGAGAGAGAGGGAAGGGGAGAGGAGGAGAGAGAGGGAAGGAGAGAGGGGGAGGGAGGGAGAGAGAGGGAGGGGGAGAGAGGGAGAGGGAGGGAGGGGGAGAGAGGGGGAGGGAGGGAGATGGGGGAGGGGAGGGGGGAGAGAGGGAGAGAGGGGGAAGGGGATAGGGAGGGAGGGAGAGTGGGAGAAGCAGAGAGAGGGAGGAGGAAGGGAGGGAGAAAAAGGGGGAGAGAGGAGGGAGAGAGGGGGAGAGAGGGAGAGAGGGGGAGAGAGGGAGAGAGAGGGAGAAGGAGGGAGGGAGGGAGGGAGAGAGAGGGGGGAACTCAACCAGCATCATCCTCTGGTCTGTCAGGGATGTATAACTTCCTCTCTATTTTCTTATGGGAGATTTTATTATTATTATTATGAATTTGATTTGTATGACCACAGCTCTGGGTGGCTCACAACTGGTAACAACAATAAACCAAGTTAAAAGTTAAAATCATGCTCAGCAGCAGAATTCAGTCTACCTCAGCTCAATACAGCTGATTTCTGGCCTTTCCAACTCAAGTCTCGACTCCTGGCAACTCCCTGAACGACCACACTTTCAATCTCAGTTTTAGGATCTTGGTTATTTCATTTCATTTCATTTATTTTGGCTTCATTTTGCTCTCTCGCAACTTCCCTTTCCTCTGTGGGTTGATGCTACTTCCCATATCATTCGTGACTTTTTGACTCTGCTCTGGTTTCCCATCTCAAGTAGACCTTCCATGTGGCATCTGCAGCCAGCGGTGAAACCCGCGTGCATTACGACAATGTTGCACAAATGACGAACATGACACAATTGGTGAGGTTTCCAAGATGATATCGAGATGCATGTGATAGTATTATTATTATTATTATTATTATTATTATTATTATTATTATTCATATTTCTATGCCACCCACTCTCCGAGGACTCTGGGCGGCTTACAACAATCAACAGTATACTAAATAGCATATTGCCCCCAACAATCTGGGTCCTCATTTTACCCACCTCGGAAGGATGGAAGGCTGAGTCAACCTTCAGCCGGTGAGATTTGATCCGCTGATCTGCTGAACTAGCAGTCAGCAGATCAGCTGCTGACTCGGATGTCCTGAGAGTTTTGTACTGGATGCCCATAACTCGTCGTTCCCCCCCCCCCCTCCATTCTGCCTTTTCCTGCTACTTCTAGGATGTGACTTTCAATTGCCACCATCCTTCTGCAACCAACTTCAGGTTGCTTTGATGCATTTCAGGAAAGGAAAACAATGGCCATAAACCAGGGGTGAAATGCTCCCGGTTCGGACCGGATCACCTGATCCGGTAGCGATGGCGGCGGGTGGTTCGGAGAACCGGTAGCAAACGTCCCTGCCCACCCCCCTTGCCCAACTGAGCCACGCAATCATCAGAGGCTTTTTTTATTATTATTTTTAAAAGCATTTTCTTCTACAACCTCTTCGGCCGAAAAAATGCTTTTAAAAGTTTTTTAAAAAGCCTCTGATGATCGTGCGGCTCAGCTGGGATCGTCAGAGCCTTTTAAAAGCATTTTTTTTTACAACCTCTTCGGCCGAAGAGAAAAATGTTTTTAAAAGAAAAAAAAGCCTCTGCTGATCAGGCAACTCAGCTGGGATCGTCAGAGGCTTTTAAAAGCATTTTTTTTTTACAACAGCTTCGGCCGAAAAAAATGCTTTTAAAGGTTTTTTTTAAAAAAGTTGACCATGCCCACCCAGTCACATTACCACCACCACCCCAAGCCACGCCCACAGAACCGGTAGTAACAAATTTTACATTTCACCACTGCCACAAAGGAGATAAAAGCAGTCCTTATAACTGCTCCTCCTTCTTGCAAGACCCACCAAAACTGTGATCCCTGGCAATTTACTTGACTGTGCCATCTAGGAGCGGCAAAGCCTGCACCCCAATTATATCATACCAACAGTTGGCTCATGACCTGGGCTAGGGGGAAGAATGGCAGCATTAGTACCATATTTCTAGGAAGGTTGGGGTTCAATGGATGCAACAAAGCCAATACAGAGACCTGAGGACATGTCCAATAAGGGCAGTCTGAAGAACCTGAGGATGTCCTTCTCCCAGTCTAGTCTAGTCTAGTCTAATGAAAAGAAGGACTAGGGGTGACATGATAGCAGTCTTCCAAACTTTGGGTGGCTGCCACAAAGAAGAGGGGGTCAACTTATTCTCCAGAGCGCCTGAAGGTAGGGTAAGAAACAATGGATGGAAACCAATCAATGAGAGATTCAGTCTAGAATTAAGGAGACATTTCATGACAGAACAATTAACCAGTGGAATGGCTAGCCTTCAGAAGTTGTGGGTGTCCTATCACAGGAGGCTTTCAAGAAGAGACTGGACAGCCATTTGTCTGAAAAGATATAGACCAGAAGTCTTCAAACTTGGCAGCTTTAAGACTTGTGGACTTCAACTCCCAGAGTTGAAGTTCAATTCTGGGAGTTGAAGTCCACAAGTCTTAAAGCTGCCAAGTTTGAAGACCTCTGATATAGACTCTCCTGCTCGAGTAAGGGATTGGACTCGATGGCCTCCAGGATCCCGTCCAATTCAGTTATTCTATGTTCTGTGTTCAGTCGGGTGCAGTGTTTTTCAACCTTGGCAGCCTGAAGCTGTGTGAACTGCCACTCCCAAAATCCCCTAGCCACCATGCCTTCTGGGAGTTGAAGTCCAGACATCTTCAAGCTGCCAAAGTTGAGGAATGCTGATCTGGACCAAAGGATACAGTGGGAAGGGAAGGGACCATAGGAAGATGATGAGAAACTTTCTTTCTATGACTGCAGGAATTGGGACCAGAAAAAAATGAGTGTAAGTTGTAGCTACCTAGATTTTGTTGAAATCGCATAGTAACATCTGTACAGTACTTACGATCGTGTGATTCACTTAACTGCATGAAAATGATTTGCTTAGCAACCGTGGCAAACAAGGCACCACTGATTTAATGACCATCTTGCTTAGCAATGGAAATTCTGGTCCCAATTGTAGGTCGTAGGTTGAGGACTGCCTGTACCTCTGGATATTCTATCTCCACCTGGAAGAATGGCCTACTCTTTTGGGAGAGGGTCTTTTGAGTCAGTCTTGAGACTACTTGGACTAGTTCCTGCAGTTTTCTTGGCAAGAGTCCCGAAGTGGTTTTCCATTGCCTCCTTCCAAGGGCTGAGAGAGAATGACCGGCCCAAGGTCATGCAGCTGCTTTGTTCCCAAAGCAGAAGTAGAACTCAGGGTGTGCTGATTTTTAGCCTGGTGCCCTCACCACTGCACCAGCCTGGCTGGCTCCCTGTCTTGCCCAAACTGTCAGCTGCCTATCTTCACTTTCTTTGACGCTCGCTAGCAACTGCCATAACCGGGGGGGAGGGGGGAGGGGTATTTGGGAGGGGAAGCGTGCTGGAAATTTGGGGAGTTATGGACACTAACAGTAACCAGAGGTGCCAGACGGAGCCATCTTCATGCTTTCAAGGACACCAACCCTGGGAAAGGAATGTACAATGGCACCAGAGACACCGGGTTCCCAAAACATCATACTGGAACCTGATTGGATTATTCCCAAAGAGAGGAGGGATTTGGACACTGGGGATTGCTTTCAATATATGATTTTCTCATGGATTTTCCTCAGAGCTTGCCTCGTTTGTGCTGCACCCAGTTCCCTAATAAACTGGTATTCTCTAATACCACTGGAGTAAAGGGTTGTCCTTTCCTAGGAGCAAAGCTGGGGCCAGTCTGACACAAACCCAACCAGAACGCCTTCAAGTAGACAGCAGGTCTTCTACTCTCTGTCCTGATATCAGGGGTCTCCAATCTTGGGAACTTTAAGACTTCTGGACTTCAACTTCTAATTCTGAGGGTTGAAATCCAGAAGTCTTAAAGTGTCCAAGGTTGGAGACCTCTGATGAAGGAATTCTGGGAGTTGAAGTCCACAAGTCTTAAAGTTCCCAAGCTTGGAGACCCCTACTCAGAGTGCCCAAAGTTGGGGATACCTGCTGAAGGAATTCTGGGAGTTGAAGTCCACAAGTCTTAAAGTTCCCAAGCTTGGAGACCCCTACTCAGAGTGCCCAAAGTTGGGGACACCTGCTGAAGAAATTCTGGGAGCTGAAGTCCACAAGTCATAAAGTTCCCAAGCTTGGAAAGCCCTCCTCAAGATTATGGCCTGCCTTGCTTTTAAAGCTATTTCTCGTATCCGGTTCCTGTCCTTCAATGGAGGGAGCCTTCACCAAGTCACTGCCCTCTTCTCCTAGTTGAAACAGCTCAGCCCAGAAATATGATTTGCCATCTCCCTTCCCTGTAATAGTTACTAGAGCATTGTTGAATCTTGAGCCGCATCTTCCTGAAGTAGAAGAAAACTTACCTATGAAGAGGAAAGGCAAGAAGAGAAGAATTCTGACTAACTGGGGGCTCATGTTGTCTCATGCGGTGGAGATTTTCTGCCTGCTGTGGACTTCAGTTCCACCATCGGGTTGAGTTGTGGGAAGAACCTGGCCAAAACTCTCCTAAGCTCAGAAGAGGCTGCTTCGAGAAGTCCAGCCAGCTGGGAGTGAGCAAGTCCTCCCTTTCACGATATGTCTTGCCACTCCCCCATCTCTGCCTCTAGTTCCTTTTTTTCTTCTTCTTTTCACTTTTATCTTTTCCTGTTTGCTGTTCCCTTTTCTGACTATTCTCTATTTCCTTTTTGACAAAAATGTGCTACGCCTTCCATTTGGGCATCCAATTTTAGAAGGCTGGAAGAAAAGGTTATAGGTAGAAACAAAAAAAAAACGGAGGGGGGGAAATACGTTGGGGATTGTTCTGCATAAACTGGATTAGAGTAGCTGCATCTGAACGAGATAGAATTATCCAAGGTAGTAAGAGCCTCCTTCTCCAGAAAAGGGATTAACAGATTAATCATAATAATAATACAGATTAACAGAGTTGAAAAGGACCTTGTAGGTCATCTGGTCCAACCCCCCACCCAAAAAGGAGACCCTACACCATTTCTGACAGATGGCAGTCCAGTCTCTTCTTGAAAGCCTCCAGTGATGAAGCTCCCACAACTTCTGAAGGCAACTTCTGTTCCACTGGTTGATTGTTCTCACTGTCAGAAAATTTCTCCTTAAAATTTCTCCGAAATTGGTCCTCCTGCAAAAAAATAGGCTTAAGAGATCCTGACCACAAATAATCCTGTCACAAGGAAGAGGAGGTCAACTTATTCTCCGAAAGCACCTGAAGGCAGAACAAGAAGCAATGGGTGGAAACTAATCAAGAAGAGAAGCAATCTAGAACTAAGGAGAAATTTTCCAACAGTGAGAACAATCAACCAATGGAACAGAAGTTGCCTTTAGAAGTTGTGGGCGCTCCATCACCGGAGGCTTTTAAGAAGACACTGGACAACCATTTGTCTGAATGGTATAGCATCTCCTGCCTGAGCAGGGGGTTGGACTAGAAGATCTCCAAGGTCCCTTCAATTTTTTTTTTAATTTGATTTATATGCCGCCCTTCTCCGGAGACTCAGGGCGGCTTACAATGCGTTAAGCAATAGCCTTCATCCTTTTGTATATTTATACAAAGTCAGCTTATTGCCCCCACAAACTGGGTCCTCAATTTACCTACCTTAGAAAGGATGGAAGGCTGAGTCAACCTTGAGCCTGGTGAGATTTGAACTTGCAGTAATTGCAGGCAGCTGGTCTTAATAACAATCTTGTCATTCTGTATGTTCTGTATTATTTTATATCAAATAGCAAACTGAGCCAAATATCCACTCTTCCCTTATCCACTGTGTTTCCTTATTATTTACATAAAAGAGGAAAGAAGCATTATTTTCAATCGTGTTTCAGTACAAAAGATTTTTTTTTTACATTGTTCAACCCACGCACGAAATCAAAATCTGGCTCTTTTTCCCAAAATTTGCATTTTCCTGCATTTTCAAACGTATTTAAACAGTGGAAAATACGTATGTTACAGGAAAGGCTGTCTAAAAATTCAGAGTTGTGAAAATACAATCATCAAATAAATTCCCGAAATGAGAAAAAACCCCAAAACATGTTGGGGTGGGGGTGGAGTGGAGAAACCAGATTGCAAACATGGCACATTGGGCTACATTTGAATCCACAAAGAATCTGCTTGGGGACATATGCCCTGAAATATAGATAGACTTTATTGCCAACTTTTTAATTAAATATATTCTCAAGTTCAACAACCTGAGCTTGTCAGATTGACAAAAATAGAAAAACAGACAAAAGAGAAATGAAAAGGTGCATACTTTGGATTAAAAAGCCGTTTATTAATCTACTTCCAGTTTTCATTGTTTCTGGCTGTAAATATTTCTCTAAAAGTTTCCTGCCTCCACATGAGTTAATCTGTTTTTTTTTAGTATACTTTGTACTTCCTAAACTAATATGCACACCATTTATTGTAATTTGATTTTACCACTTCAGAGCTCCTCTCTAAAGAGAAAATGCAAAAAAAACACCCTAGTTTATTGACCCAATTTTCTGTATTTATCTTTCCTCTCATTTTCTCTTACCTTATTTTACGTTCTGCAGTTTTCACTTTGATTTTATTTCATTGCTAGCATTGTGTTTTGGAGTTATTATAAATAATTAATGCAATTTTTTCCAGAAGGCATCCATAAATAGATAAAACAAGGCCAGAAATTCATTCTGTCCAAAAATATCATTTTTAATAAGAATGGGACGAATCCGTATTTTCATCTTACAGGAGAATCAGAAGACATCCTTGCAACCAAATCCCCAATTCTCTTGAATTTTGCAGAGCAATTTGCAAATCAGAGAAGAGTCTAATTTTTCATAATCTATTTGTTTAACCCTTTTCAAGACACTTGTTATTATTATTATTTTTTTAAATGATAAATTGCCAAACCACTGATTAAGAGCAGAACAGTCAGGTTCCAAAGAATAACCTTGAAAAATCCTTCCCTAGAAGTTATTAGGTATGTTTATCACCTTGAGTTACGATATATATTTAAAAAGCTGGAATAAAAGTATTATTGTAATGCACATATCAATCTGCAGATTTTTTTTTAATGCACAATGTTATTTGTTATTTTTTTAAAAGTTGGTCAGAAGGAGGTTAACCGAGTCGCTCATCAGTTCTTCCAAGCTTCCTTTGACACACTTCTAACTTAACTGTACCTTTTCTGCTCTGTTATTTGCATCACTGATCGCTGTGGGCCTCTTTAAGGTGAAACAATAACCCCATTAGCCTGCTGAGATGTTTCCTGTCATTTTGGAAGCCTCCTCTGGTGATTCCAGTAGCTAAAGGCATTTTCTGGGCAAACTGGCTATCCGAATATATCACAGCACATTTCCATATGGGATAGACACCAGATGGATTCCCACCAGATGGATTAACAGATTTACAGAGTTGGAAGGGACCTTGTAGGTCATCTAGTCCAATCCCCGACCCAAGCAGGAGACCGTACACCATTTCTGAAAAAAATATCCAATCTCTTCTTGAAAGCGTCCAGTGATGAAGCTCCCACAACTTCTGAAGGCAACTTCTGTTCCATGGGTTGATTGTTCTCACTATTAGAAAAAATCCTCCTTATTTCTAGGTTGAATCTCTTCTTGATCAGTTTCCATCCATTATTCCTTGTCTGGCCTTCAGGTGCCTTGGAGAATAGCTTGACCCCTTCCTCTCTGTGACAGCTCCTCAATTATTGGAAGACTGCTATCATGTCTTCCCTGATCCTTCTCTTCACTAGACTAGCCCTGCCCAGTTCCTGAAACCGTTCATCGTATGTTTTAGCCTCCAGCCCCCTAATCTTCTTGGTTGCTCTTCTCTGCACTCTTTCTAGAGTCTCAACATCTTTTTTATAGATTTGCAACTGGCTGACAAATCACACTCAACAATGTAGTTCTTTAATGAAATTACATCTACAGCTACATCTACAACTTCCGAAGGCAACTTCTGTTCCATGGGTTGATTGTTCTCACTGTCAGAAAGTTCCTCCTCATTTCTAGATTGAATCTCTCCTTGGTCAGTTTCCATCCATAAGTGAAAAATAGATATTTTGGAGAAAATGTGCTGTCCTATGCTCTTTAAAAAAACCCAGAGCTGGCTTTGGGTGTGAAAGGGAAGGAAGGTGTGAATTTTTAAATGAAGTTTAGTACTTTAAAGTTTTAATGTTTTGTTAAAGATTGTGGTGACACAGTGGTTAGAATATAGTATTTCCCACTGCCAGCAGTTCAATCCTGACCGGCTCAAGGTTGACTCAGCCTTCCACCCTTCCGAGGTGGGTAAAATGAGAACCCAAATTGTTGGGGGTGATAGGCTGACTCCGTAAACTGCTTAGAGACCAGAGGTGGGTTTCAGCAGGTTCTGACCAGTTCTGGAGAACCGGTAGTGGAAATTTTGAGTAGTTCGGAGAACCGATAGTAAAAATTTTGACTGGCCCCGCCCCCATCTACTTTCCTGGGCTGATTTAAATTATTATATAGCTTTTAGGTTTTTTTAAGGGATTTTATACTATGTTAACCATATATGATTAGTTTAAGGTATCAGTTTTTTCTTCAAAAACTGATGTGACACATTTTATAATGCTGTATTAACGATATATTGGAAAATTGCAATTTTTATGACATAAAATATATTTGCATTCGTGCACATACATTGCCTGTGGATAGATATTTCACTATTTGCGTTTGATTCTTTCATTATTATTTTTTTTACATATGTATTTGGTCTCTTTTGTTTATATTTCTTCTTTAAATATTTAATAGTAGTAATAAGAATAAGGACATTAAAAATAAAAGACGACATGATCCAGAGATTGACGGAAGCACGTGAAAGAAACTCACACGAAATCTTGTTTAGGATAAGAAGGGACTGAGGACTGACAGAAACTTCAACATTTTGAGATATTTATATCTTACCACAATAAAGACCTTAGAATGACTCTGCAGTGTCTGTTTATTGACCTAGTACGACTCAGACCAGAGACATTCTGGAGTTCAGCAGTGCTTAAATCAAATAAACAAGCAAATAATCATCCAATAACATTTAAGACCAATTTGATGTGCCTCCTGGAAGCATATTACATGCAAAACATATAAATTAGTTTAGATTTGATTCCAAGGAAGTATTTGAGAATAACGCAAGAGGGTCAACTTTACGGGAACTTATTAAAGCAGCCATATCTGTTTGCAAAGTTATGTGGTTTCTGCAAGAACAGCCATGCAAGTTGAAAAAAAAGACAGGGCTGTTTTAATGAGTCAATGACCCCTGCAAAAAGTTATTCTAAATTGTCACTAATTTGAGCACCTAAATCCATGGTAGCTTTAATAATTAAGAGTAGGTCCTTTTGCCACCAAATAATTGTAGAGTATTAGCAAGGAGATAGCCTAAATTTATGTCTTTTCGTTTTTTTAAAAAAATGGTAGAATTCTATGACATTTACTCTCAGGGATAAGGAAAAACCTTATTTTATTTTTATGCCAAAGTAAATATTATCGAATTTGGCAATGTTTAATGACTTGGAACCGAAACTCCACTATTCTTCAACTTTAGCCCATTTCTGAACCCCGTAATGCTTTTAAAAATGACATATATAAAGGAAATGTCTGCATAAAGCTACATAGTGAGATGAAAGTAAAATCTAAAATTATTTTTCTTGTTTTAGTTTAGTTTAGTTTAATTTAGTTTTATTAAATTTTTATACCGCCCTTCTCCCAAGGGGACTCAGGGTGGTGTATAGCCAAGATAAAGCCAACAATACAAAAGTTAAAAACAATTTAAAATTATTAAATAGTTTGGCCGATCGTCTAAAATACAGTAACCCATTAAAATAATATTTTAGGCCAGCCCTGCTTGATAGAATAATAGCGTTTTAAGGGCGCGGCGGAAGGTACGAAGGTCGGAAATCCGACGAATCTCCGGGGGCAGCTCGTTCCAGAGGGCAAGTGCCTCCTGGCGACCTCCCCCTGGGGGTCGCCAGTCAACACTGTCTAACCGATGGCACCCTGAGGAGACCCTCTCTGTGGGAGCGTACTGGTCGGTGGGAGGCTATCGGACGCAGAAGGCGGTCTTTAAAGATTGTAAATGCTATTGCAGGTGTAAGCAGAGCTGTGAATCGTAATCTATATTTTGGGGAAATGTGCACCAAAAAGAATAACAAATTCTGATGGGAACTTTCTCTAGCAACATATCTCAAATAAAGATGGAAATCATGCAAAACCTGGGTTAGCCCAGCAACAGATGAAGGCCGTGGATTCTGGAGGACAGAAACCACACCATAAACCAAAACGAGGGTGATTAGAGGAACTGGTTTCATGTAGTTTAGTTTAGTTTATTTGATTTGTATACCGCCCTACTCCTGAAGGACTCAGGGCGGTGAACAGCCAAACAATAAAATACATAGATACAAGAAATTTAAAAACCAGATAAAATCGAATTAAACCATTTTGGCCCAGACAAATTAAAACACCCCAATAATTTAAAAGCAGATTAAAATTTACATATTAAAAAGAGGGAAAAGATTAGGTCAAGCCCGCCTGGTGGAATAAAAAGGTCTTAAGAGCGCAGCGGAAGGTGCGCAGATCCGGGATCTTCCGTATCTCCGGGGGGAGCTCATTCCAGACGGTAGGTGCCCCCACAGAGAAGGCTCTCCCCCTAGGGGCCGCCAGTTGACACTGTTTGGCTGACGGCACCCGGAGGAGTCCCTCTCTATGAGAGCGTACTGGCCGGTGAGAGGCTACTGGTGGCAGAAGGCGGTCCCGTAGGTAACCAGGTCCTAAGCCATGGAGCGCTCTAAAGGTGGTAACCAAAACCTTGAAGCGCACCCAGAAGACCACCGGGAGCCAGTGCAGCTTGCGCAGGAGAGGTGTTACATGGGAGCGCCATGTTGCTCCCATTACCACCCGTGCGGCCGCACTCTGCGCCAGTTGGAGCCTCTGGGTGCTCCTCAAGGGGAGCTCCATGTAGAGAGCATTGCAATAGTCCAGGCGGGAAATGACGAGGGCATGAGTGACTGTATGTAAGGAGTCCCGATCCAGAAAGGGACGCAACTAGCGAATCAGGCGAACCTGATGAAAAACCCTCCCGGTCACGGCCGTCAAATGCTTTTCTAAAGACAGCCGTGAATCCAGGAGGACACCCAAGTTGTGAGCCCTCTCCGTGGGGGCCAGCGATTCGCCCCCAATAGTCAGTGATGGCGTCAACTGACTATATTGGGACGTCGGAAACCACAGCCACTCGGTCTTGGATGAGCCTGAGCCTGTTTCTCCCCATCCAGATCCGCACGGCCTCCAGACACCGGGACATCACTTCAAGGGCATCGTTGGGGTGGTCCGGGGTGGAGATGTACAGCTGTGTGTCATCAGCGTTCTGGTGGTACTTCACCCCGAAACCATGGATGATCTCGCCCAGCAGCTTTACATAAATGTTGAACAAGAGGGGTGAGAGGACTGACCCTTGTGGCATCCCACATATGAGGGGCCTCGGGGTCGACCTCTGCCCCCCTGCCAACACAGACTGCCACTGGTCAGAGAGAAAGGAGGAGAACCACCACAACACAGTGTCCCCCACCCCTAACTCTTCCAACCGGTGCAGCATGATACCATGGTATCAAAAGCTGCTGAGAGGTCTAATAGGACCAGGACAGAGGAGCAACCCCTGTCCCAAGCCCTCCAGAGATCATCAACCAATGCGACCAATGCCATTTCCATGCTGTACCCAGGCCTGAAGCCCAACTGGAACGGATCCAGATACATCATTTCATCCAGGTGCTGGGGGAATTGTCGTGCAACCACACTCTCAACAACCTTCGGCACAAAGTGAAGGTTGGAGACCGGACGATAATTAGTCAACACTGCTGGGTCCAGGGAAAGCTTCTTGAGGAAAGGCCTCACCACCGCCTCTTTCAAGGCGGCGGGGAAGTCGCCTCACCCAATGAAGCATTTATAATCCCCTGGAGCCAGCCTCGCGTCACCTCCCAGGAAGCCAGCACTAACCAGGAGGGGCACGGGTCCAATAAACATGTGGTCACGTTCAGTCCACCCAGAATCCTGTCCACATCATCAGGGGTCACAGGATCAAACCCAGATAACATTCTCAAGACCTGCCTCAGTCATCCCCCCTGACACTACCCAGTCGGAGTCCAGGCCTTCCCAAATCTGAGTGATTTTGTCATACAGATACTGTACAAAATCCTTGGCTCTACCCTCCAAGGGGTCCTCCCGTGCTTCTTGGTGGAGCAGGGAGCGGGTCACCCTAAACAGGGCGGCCGGGCGATTATCTGATGATGCAATAAGAGCAGCAAAATATGTACATTTTGCAGCTTTTATTGCCACTTCCCTCTTCCCTCTAGCATCAACTTTTGGGTAAAATGCCAAAGAATTCTGCATTTATTCCACCCACACACAAAGGGTCATTAAGACCAACTTATTTCTCCTTTTTAACAATGGACAATGTAGGCCATGAGTGAACCCTTAGCAGAAGTGAAAGCAGGGTGATGTTTCTTGAAATGTAGGGCTAGAAAAACTTATATCAAGAAGAGAATCTTTCTTGGGCCCCGTTTGCAAAGACTCAAGGAAGATGGGATGTACTGTCATGTCTGCTGAATGTTGTTGACGTCACATACCTACCTTGTCAAACAGATGCTGTCTCGGTCCCTCAAGTCAGTCCTGACTTGATGGCTACAGGGAAAAGTCTCTGCAGTTTTCTTGGCAGCATTTTTGGAGGTGGTTTGCTCTTTTCTTCTTCTTCTTCTTCTTCTTCTTCTTCTTCTTCTTCTTCTTCTTCTTCTTCTTCTTCTTCTTCTTCTTCTTCTTCTTCTTCTTCTTCTTCTTCTTCTTCTTCTTGATCTATACTATTTTTGATAGATGGCTGTCCAGTCTCATCTTAAAACTCTCCAGTGTTGGGGCACCCACAATTTCACAATACAATTTCGCTGTGGGGGCACTCACCATTTCTTTTTTATTTAGCGTATGGCATCTACAGAGATCATGCACATACCCCCTGTGCCCCATTTGGGCTGCCAGAGGCACCGCGGGCCAGTCCGTTGGTATTTCCAGGCCAGTCCCATGGGCCAGATTTAAGCACCCTGCGGGACAGATCTAGTCTGCCTTGAGTTTGACACCTCTGCTCTATACCATTTCAGACAAATGGATGTCCAGTCTCTTCTTACAAGCCTCCAATGTTGCAGTACAAGTACCTTGCTTAGCAACAGAAAGTCTGGTCCCAACTGTGGTCATAAGTTGAAACTATCTGTAGTACATATGTCCATGAGGGTGTGCTGAGCCGTTTTCCTCCACCCCTTCCCTTTGTTTCTCTCCCTGAGCTGGGCTGCAATGTCCATCATCCCTCGCTTACACAATCAGGCTGGATGATACATCCTGCAGCCAAGAAAGTTCCACACCCATTTGCACTATTCAGGTGAGGACACAGATAAACCTCCAAGTGGCCTCAAAGAATGCAGATGACCAGCTGTCTGCAAGGAATATAAATCCTTCCATTCCCCACCATCCAGTCAGAGCTGCAGAAGCTTCTTGGATGAGAAGCGAAAGAATAGTTTTCTTTTTCAAAGAAAAATCGAGAAAGTCCAGTTGCCTCTTGAAAAAGCACCTTTGGGACAACCACGAACTGGATGACTGAGAATTTCCATGGATATTTATTTATTTATTTATTTATTTATTTATTTATTTATTTATTTATTTATTTATTTATTTATTTATTTATTTTTCAATTTATATGCCTCCCCTCTCCGAAGACGCAGGGCGGCTCACAATACACTCAAAAAATCACTATAAAAACACTTAAAAATTAAAAACATTAAAGACATTAAAACCATTCACACCATTCATGGCTGGATCTCACAAGATCGCAACAGCGAGATCAATGGCCCCAGACCTGCCGGAAAAGCCAGGTCTTCACCACTTTCCGGAAGGTCAATAGGGTGGGGGCGGTCCAGACCTCAGGAGAGGTAACTGGTTCCAGAGAGCTGGGGCAGCCACAGAGAAGGCCCTCCCTTGTGGGCCCGCCAGCCGGCATTGTTTAGCTGACGGGACCCGGAGGAGACCAACTCTGTGGGATCTTACCGGTTGCTGGGAGCTATGCAGCAGAAGGCGGTCTCGAAGATAGCCTGGCCCTGAGCCATGTAGGGCTTTAAAGGTAATAACCAACACCTTGAATTGTGACCGGAGACCAATAGGGAGCCAGTGCAGCTCGTGGAGAATTGGTGTAATATGGGTGTACCTAGGTGCACCCACGACAGCTCGCACAGCTGCGTTCTGGACCAACTGTAGTCTCCGAACACTTCTCAAGGGTAGCCCTTTAGCTCTGGGATTGTTGGAAGAAATATCCATCTGGTTCATTTCCAAGCTAGGAGAAAAGCACTGGAAATATCAGCACTGGCTGATTGGAAAGATGGTTTATTGATGAAGCAGAACCACCAAGCACATGGTTCTAGTGCAACTGACCACATGGAGTTGAGCGTGGGTGACATTTATACCTTCTCTTGGGCTTTGCACTTGAACTTCCTGTTCCTGTGCAAGAACATGTATTCTATTGGCTGTTGTAGGGGTCATAGCTGGCTCTGTCTGAGCTACGTTTGGTTGAAGTTTGGCGGGTGATGCAATGCCCTTAGGAGATTGTGCAATGTGGTGAGCTCTGCTGCTAGATGGTAGTGAGTTAATCCTATTATGTTCTGGAGGGTCATGTCTAAATCCCTTCATCCTGGAGCTGGAGGTCTTTTGTTTTGGAGATAGGTTGGTCCAGTCTTTCTTAATGGGCACCAAATATCTGCTGGCGGGAGGGAGCTGGGGCTCTGACTTTCAGTCTCCCTTAAGATTTTTCCTTCTCTTTTAGGAGAAATATTTTATCCTGCCTTTTTAAAATATTTCTCAAAATATTTCATTCTTCTAGGAGGATGGGTGGGCAGTGATGGGTTTCAAAAATTTTTACTAACAGTTCTGTGGGTGAGGCTTTGAGGGCGTGGCATGGCTTTGTGGGTGAGGCTTTGAGGGCGTGGAGTGGCTTGGTGGGCATGGCTTGGTGGGCATGGCAGGAGAAGGATACTATAAAATCTCCATTCCCACCCCATGCCAGGGGAAGGATGTTGTAAAATCTCCATTCCCTCCCCAATCCAGGGGAAGGTTACTGCAAAAATCCCCATTTCCTCCCAATTAGCTGGGACTTGGGAAGCAGAGAATAGATGGAGGTGGGGCCAGTCAGAATTTTTACTACCGGTTCTCCGAACTACTCAAAATTTCCGCTACCGGTTCTCCAGAACTGGTCAGAACCTACTGAAACCCACCTCTGGGGGTGTGTGCTAACTTTCTGCAGGATCAACACCCTTTGAATGGTGTGGGAGCATGAATGGATTTCCAGAAAAGAAATTGCAAATTACAGTGTTGGAATATCCATCTGGTCCAGTTCCAAGCTGGGAAAAGACACCGGAAACATGGAAGCTGATTGGAAAGAGGGTTTAATGGTGAAGCAGAACCAAGAGCAGTCCCTGGGTCGGCTGACCAATTGGTTTGATGAGTACATGGATTTTTATACCATTTTTTTGTACAGCATTTTGTAATTCAGCGGCTTGTTTTGTGTATTTTGCTATTTGATTTTAATGAGTTTGTCTGGGGAAGGCCTGCAATGAGTCCTAAAGTGCTCCTTCCTTGTATTCCTAATCTTGTTTAACAAATGTAATTAATCCTGGATGCTGGCTTCCTTGGGGTTTTAATCCTGTCTTTTTTTTATTATTATTGAAAAGTTTTACAAAAAACAAAAATTTTTCTCCCCCTCATATTCCCCCCACCCTTTCCCTCCCCTCATCCCACCCTCCCCCCCAGACTTCCCAGAGCAAAATACAAGGTATTTCATTTAACAATCATAAACTAGATTAACCTACTTATCCTCAGACTACTAACTCCCCCCCTGAAACCTTAACTCCACTATAGATAACATAATACTTCTAATACTTAACATTCATTCATAAGCTATTTGATATTTTCTTGTCTGATACTTATTTTGAATATAGTCAATCCATCTTCTCCATTCCGATACGTATCTTTCTTGTGTATAGTCCTTCAAGTACGCTGAGATTTTCGCCATTTCTGCTAGGTTCGTTACTTTCAGTATCCACTCTTCAATAGTAGGCAAAGAGTCCTTCTTCCAATATTGTGCTACCAACAGCCTAGCTGCTGATATTAAATTCAAAATCAATTTAGTCTCTGATACTGTACAGTCCATAGTTATACCCAATAGGAACAATTGAGGAATAAATTTCAACCTTCTTTTCAAAATATTCTGCATCACCCACCAGATTTTTATCCAAAATGCCTTGATTTTCTTACAGGTCCTTAGGGTTTTAATCCTGTCTTGAATGGATTACCAAATCTGCATTTTTAAAAGGGTTCTTGATATCTGCTGGGGGCAGGGAGACTGAGTCTGCTTTCTGTCTCTAAAAAAACCCATGTTTCTCCATTTCTCATTTAGGGAAATATAATATTCTGCCTTTTTTTTAATATTCCTCAAAATATGTCATTCTTCTGGGGGTGGGGACCTTCCCTGAACAGGAACCATCTGTGCTTCATTCAGTTTGAGATGCAGACAACACAGATTCATCCCCAACAGCCTGACCTACAAAGTCCCTTCCAACTCTGTTAATCTGTAATAAACCTGCTCCTGTCTTCAATGGGGAAGGGGCACCGGGCAGAAAAACATCCTGCAGCCAAGAAGGCTCCACACCCATTTGCACAACTCAGGTGACCCTGAGATTATAGATAAACCTCCAAGTGGCCTCAACGACCCTCCAAAAGGATGCAAATGACCAGCTGTCTGCAAGGAATATAAATCCTTCCATTCCCCACCAACCTGTCAGAGCTGAAGAAGCTTCTTGGATGAGAAGCAAAACGTCTTCAAAAGAAAAAACCAGAAAGTCCAGTTGCCTCCTGAAAATGCATCTTTGGGGCAGGCTGGACGATAAGAATATCAGGGCCTATCTGGGGATTTCTACTCTGGCTTGGGTCTCTGTTTCTGACTTACTCTTCTGGACCCTGGCATTGGGAAGGAAGGAAGGAAGACGTGGGCAGAGGCCAAAGCTTTTATTTGCATCTTCAGGGCCTTCTGCAGAGCTGCAGAAAGTTCCTCTTTGCAAAGAATTTTGGAAAGGCACAAAGTTATGTCACTTGCATTTCTCCAAAAAGAGGAAATTGCTCTCCAAATTTAGACCGGAGGAAGTTCCCGGCACTGGGCAACCTCCAAGTTACCAGTTCTTCAATGTCCTGGAAGTGAGCGGCTAGGGAGCTGTCCTCCTCTCCCCAGGGGCAGCGGGGAGAGAAGGGGAGGAAGGTAAACTGGTGCAGCTAGTCCTCAATGACGACCACAATTGAGCCCAAAATTTCCATGCTAAGCAAGCCAGCTGTTAAGTGAGTTTCGTTCCATTTTACGATGGGTTTTTTTTTTGCCACGGTTGTTAAACAAGTCACCATGGGTCATTAAGCGAATCATATGGTTATTAAGTGAATCTGGATTCCCCCATTGACTCGGCTTGTCGGAAGCCAACTGAGAAGGTTACAAATGGTGACCATGTGAGACTGGGATAGCGCAACTGTCAGAAATACACGTCAGTTGTCAGAGATCTGAATTTTGAATTTTGAATGTGGATGCTGTCATAGATGTGAAAACTGGTCATAAGTCACTTTTTCCAGTGCTGTTGTAACTTCAAATGGTCACTAAATGAATGGTTATATGTCAAGGACTACCTGTGTTTTAATGTCTGCAAGCATCCTCCTTTTATTCCATCTGGTAAGGGAAGTAGGGTCGAAGGGGGTCCCCAGCTGGCATTCTTGAGGTAAAATTGGTCTTCTAGCAAAAGCCTGTGACCGCCATCTTGATTTTTCTTGACTCTCGGAATTTCATGCGTGCTGGCTTGGGAATTCTGGGAATTGAAGCCCACACCTCTTAAAAGGACCAAGTTTGAAAAATACTTGTTAAAACGTGCAGAATGTGCAGAATTAGATAAACTAACTAAAGAAATTAAGAGGAAAGAAGAATCAAAGTATTATAAGGTCTGGAGCAGATGGTATGAATGGTTGAAAAATAAGGAAATAAGTTAAATGAACGAAGAAAGGAGGAGGAAAATGTGTATGATCTTTTGTTAGTAAAGAAGAAATGATATAAAGTAGAAAATGAACGTCAAATAAGCTAATACTTAAATATCTGTAAATATTGATGTATAGAAAGAATAGACCGCTGTATATAGCTGAAAAGAAAAGTGATACTTTTTTTTGTTTTGTGTTACTTCTTGTTGTATGTATATGTTTGATTTTTAATGTGTTTTAATGTGTTTAAAATAAAAAAAAATTTAAAACATAAAAGGGCCAAGTTTGAAAAATAATTGTTAAAACGCTATGCGGAGCATTTTTTCTCTTCAAAGGTAAATTCTTCTAACCAAACAGCAGGGGGCAATCAGAGCCCTTGAGGAAAAAAGAAAGATACATGTTCAATTTCTTATTTTCCCGAAAAAAGTACACTGAGTCCAATTTCTTTTAAATGCTGTCATTCGGGCAGGTAGAATAATGTAGTGCCCCTACCTGGCTGCCGCAAAGAAGAGGGGGTCAATTTATTCTCCAAAGCACCAGAAGGAAAGTCAAGAAACAACTGCTGGAAACTAGTCAAGGAGAGAAGCAACCTGGAATTGAGGAGAAACTTCCTAACAGTGAGGATAATTAACCAGTGGAACAGTTTGCCACCAGAAATCATGGGTGCTCCATCACTGGGGGGGTTTAAGAAGAGACTGGACAGCTACTTGTCTCAAATGTATGGGGTCTCCTACTTGAGCAGGGAGCTGGACTAGAAGACCTCCGAGGTCCCTTCCAGATTCTATTCTACTCTACTCTACTCTACTCTACTCTACTCCACTCCACTCCACTCCACTCCACTCCACTCCACTCTACTCTACTCCATTCCATTCCATTCCATTCCATTCCATTCCATTCCAATCAAGGAGAGAAGCAACCTGGAATTAAGTAGAAACTTCCTAACAGAGAGGACAATTAACCAGTGAAACAACTTGCCTCCAGAAGTTGTGGGTGCTTCATCACTGGAGGATATTAAGAAGAGACTGGACAGTTATTTGTGTGAAATGGTATAGGATCTCCTGCTTGAACAGGGGATTGGACTAGAAGACCTCTAAGGTCCCTTCCAGATTCTATTCTGATTCTGATTCTGGTCCTGCCAGATCTGGAAAAAGTCAGTTTCCCCCCATGTCATTTTGCAAGCCCTTTTTTTTCTCTCTGCATCACTGCGTAATTTAATTATAATAGATTGAAAATGAAATTCCAGATAGATTGTGGTTGATGAGCTGCATTCTCAGAACCAATCATCTCCCAACCTTTTTTTATTTTTAGCAACCCTCTGATTATCCTAAACACACACCATGGAAAATTTTTAATTGATTTTCTTAAAGTGGGCAATGTTGAGAAACACTGTCCTATATTCATGTTTACATTTACTGTAAAAGTAAACATCCATTCTGAATTTCCAGTCCCCTTCCTCTATTAAAATATTACATTTCTACCTGGGCCTCTCTAAAATTGTTCAGGATTGCTAAAACTGTCCAGGATGCTAAAATTGTAGACATAGAACTTTATGAATTGTAGACAGACAACTTTATGACTTGTGGACTTCAACTCCCAGAATTCCTCAGCCAGCTCATGATGACTGGGGCGACAGCTCGCAGGGCCATCAGAGAGGATGCTGCATGCCATCTCTGGCACACATGCCAGAGGTTCACCATCATGGTACTAAACCAATCCAAGGAAACCATACAAAGGCATTTTGTTCAAATCCTATTTCCGTATAATGATAAACTGATGGGGTTCCACTTTCCATCCTGTGAGTTGATGGGGTTTGTCTTCTTGTTGCGTGGACCCAGCCAACTATAGTTTACTCAAGAAGCCACTATTAAGCAAATCATGGCTTAGATCGGTGTGAACCCAGAAGAGGGCAAGATTTTCCTAGAAAACGGTTTATTATGATAAATAACGTTTGCAAGCATAGTTTGTTTTTGAGGGACAGAAGTAAGATTTTGATTCCAGATTTCCTTTTCTTGTTTAATTGACCTGTGAATTCTACAAGTGATTCCCCATTGAGTGAGCAGGAAGGGGTGGAGGAACAAACTCCCTGCATTCGAAGGAATACCACAACCACAGAGAAATTAAAGAGCTGCCAAACTTTTATTTTCCAATAGCTTATATCTCTTTGTTCTTCCTTAAAATAAGGAAATTTACGAAAAGTAAATTACATTGTTCTGAAGATTACACAAGCAATACATCTGAGGAAGTTTAAAAACAAAAATGGGACAGAACAATTGAAGGCCAGACAAGGAATAATGGATGGAAACTGAACAAGGAGAGATCAGTTTTAATTTAGAGATCTGTAACGATCACAATCGTGAGGATTTTCATTACCGTTGTAACTGTGAACGGTCACTAAATATGGCAATTGCTAAACAAGGACTACTTGTAGAGGAACGGATCCTGCAGTGAAGCCAGCAAGAGTGATAAGGAGGGATTCTAATAGGAGTTGCCCCCTTACCAAAGTGTACCAATGGTTGGAAAGGAGAAAAGGAGTTGGAACAAAAAAAAATTAGGGTTTGTAAAATGGATACTGGATAATATTTAGACAAATATATAGACAAGGGATATGTAATAATAATATGTAAATAAGAACAAAATAGTAATGCATGTTAAATAGTAATTATATTTGTTGTTATGTTAAAAATATGTATGGATATGACAAGATCGGGATGGTTATAACTATGTCCAATGTTTTTAATGTTTGTTTAATAAAAAAAAAACTTTTAAAAAGAAATAGTTACAGTTGGAGCATTTTGTCTATGAATTTGTGGGTGCTCCATAGCTGGAGGATTTCAAAAAGAGAGTGGACAATCATTTCACCAGGATAACAGAATAATGGAGTTGGAAGAAGGACCTTGGAAGTCCCTGGTTTAGTTCTGCAACCCAACAAGACAGACACAGACTTCGGAGGATAATTACAACTGCAGAAAAAACAATGGCTACTAACCTGCTTTCCCTTGAGGACTTGTATACTGCACGAGTCAAAAAGAGGACTGTGAAAATATCTACACACCCCTCGCATCCTGGACATAAATTGTTTCAACTCCTACCCTCAAAACGACACTATGGAACACTGCACACCAGAACAACTAGACACAAGAACAGTTTTTCCCCAAACGCCATCACTCTGCTAAACAGATAATTCCCTCAACACTGTCAAACTAGTTACTAAGTCTGCATTACTGTTAATCTTCTCATCGTTCCTATCACCCATCTCCTCCCCCCCCCCCCCACCAGGTGTCACCGGTCTCATTCTCCAGTGAAGATGGAGAATCTTCACTGGCTGTTTAAGGTCTACATCGTGGGTGTCCAACCTTGGCAAATTTAAGACCTGTGGATTTCAATTCCCAGAATTCTGGGAGTTGAGGTCCAAAGGTCTTAAAGTTGCCAGGGTTAGACACCCCTGGTCTGCATTGTCCATGGTCTACATGGTCTACATTGCCTATGTTTTACATGTAAGCAAGTAAGAGAATGGGTGTCAGGTGAAAACAATCCACAGAATGAGAAGGAGAATGATATAGTAGATGAAGATGGTGGACTAGGAGAAGGAAGGTCTATCTTTTAGTCCATATTTGTTCATGGAAGTTCTCAGAATGTCTTTGGACCAGTCCCTATCACCCACAAAATATCAGGTCCACACATGAAGGTCCAATTTTACTGATTTATTGCTACTCGTGCCTATGGACAGGAATTTTCTCAGCTAATGGCTTGTACTTCTTGGGATTAGATAAGGATCAACGGAATTCAAGGGAGGTTGGATATTGCTTGTGGCCACATAGGGATTCCAGTCTTATCCCTCTTTTGAGTCCACTCCCAGGTTCTGCCACTCCTTCTCCTACAGATCCACTCAGATTAGCAGAATTGGAAGGGACCTTGTAGGTCATCTAGTCCAACCCCCCGCCCAAGCAGGAGACCCTACACCATTTCTGACAGATGGCAGTCCAGTCTCTTCTTGAAAGCTTCTAGCGATGAAGCTCCCACAACTTCTGAAGACAAACTGTTCTATTGCTCTCACTGTCAGAAAATTTCTCCTTATTTCTAGGTTGATCTCCCCTTGATCAGTTTCCATCCATTATCCCTTGTCTGGCCTTCAAGTGCTTTGGAGAATAGCTTGACACCCCCCACTTCTCTCTGTGGCAGCCCCTCAAATATTGGAAGACTGCTATCCTGTCTCCCCTGGTCCTTCTCTTCACTAGACTAGCTGTGCCCAGTTCCTGCAACCGTTCATCGTATGTTTTAGCCGCCAAGTCCCCTAATCTTCTTGGTTGCTCTTCTCTGCACTTTTTCTAGATTCTCAACATCTTTTTTTATAGTATGGTGACCAAAACTGGATGCAGTGTCCACTCTCTGAACCTAGAACCCGTAAGGTGCAGTAGCAGAGGTCCTGGATTAAGGAGCAAGGAAACTCATATCCTAAGTCCCTTACCCTCTGCCTCAGAAGCTCCTTGGAGGCCAGTCCTCCCTTCTCAGCCCAAGAGACAAGCTGGAGTAGTGGTGGTGAAAAGCAAAAAATCTAAAACCACAGAAACTCCCTGGAGATTATCCAGTTTTGAGTTTCATGTCAACTGTGGAAACTCACTGTGGGATTTTTTCTTAACCCAGTTTGATTCGTAGGGTTATTGTTGAGGAGAACAATGAGAGGATGGAGCACCACATGTGCCCCTCTCAGCATCATTAGATTGACACCGACTCTTCCAAGTCTTAGGAAAGGTCTGAAGATTTGATGCCGCCGTCTTGTCTGGAGATCTGGTAGTGGTGGAATAGAGCCAGCTAAGTGGCTATGTGGTTAGACTGCACTCTCACATGTCGATTTGATGGTTTTCGTAACTTTTATGGTTTTTAATGGATTTTGTTGTATGACTTTGGTCATTTTTAAATTGTTTTTTGTGTTTTAAATTTGTGAGTCTAATATATGATAGGGGCAGCTATCTAAACTGAACGAATCAACAAACCAATGCAATCCAATTCTGGTCACCACGATAGAAAAAAGATGTTGAGACTCTGGAAAGAGTACAGAGAAGAGCAACAAAGATGATTAGGGGACCGGAGGCTAAAACACCTGCTGCAACCGATAACCTCCCATCAACCAATACGCTCTCACAGAGTAGGCCTACTCATAGTACCATCATTAAAACAATGTCGTCTAGTAGTTCCAAGGGAGAGAGCCTTCTCTGTGGGGGCACCTACTCTTTGGAACAAAATACCCCCTGGAATACGAATAATCCCAGATCTTCGCACTTTCCGACGTGCCCTGAAGACCTTTCTGTTTCAACAAGCAGGGCTAGCATAAACAGCTAAATTCTATGCCAAGGTCTTAGCAGATACACCAAGTTGACTCAATTTATTATTTACTGTTTATAAAAAAAAATTATTATATGTATATGAAATCTTATTCTGTTCACCGCCCTGAGTCCTTCGGGAGAAGGGCGGTATAGAAATTCAATAAATAATAATAATAATAATAATAATAATAATAACAACAACAACAACAACAACAACAACAACATATGAAGAACTGTTGCAGGAATTGGGCATGTCTAGCATTAATGAAAAGAAGAACGAGGGGTGACATGATAGCATCTTCCAATATCTAAGGGGTTGCCACCTATTCTCCAAAGCACTTGAAGGAAGACAAGAAGCAACAGGTGGAAACTAATGAAGGAGAGAAGCAACCTAGAACTAAGGAGGGATTTCCAGTGGAACAGCTTGCCTCCAGAAGTTGTGGGTGCTCTAACATTGGAGGCTTTCAAAAAGAGACTGGGGAGGCATTTGCCCAGAATGGTACAAGGACTCCTGATCAAGCAGTGGGTTGGACTAGAAGACCTCCAAAGATCCCCTCCAAGTTTATTATTTTGTGTTCTATGTTCTCGTGGGGAAAGCTAAGATGAAACGCTAATAAATGAAGCTTTCAGAAATAAACCATGTGATTATGGGAGCATTAAAAAAAATGGGACGTAGAAACATTATTCTTTTTGCTCCAGAAGCACCGGCAGAATTTCAGCCTAACAAATAAATCTCTTTATTTGCAAGAAAGACTCAGCCTGAGCAACTTGGATTTTACGGCTAGCGGGAAGCTTCTGGCATGGCCCTATTAAATAATTCTGCTGCAATTTGTCTTCTGCCAAGTTAAAAGCAAAAAAGGGATATTTCTCTGAGATAAACTCACAAGCTGTATCCACTCTGGTTGCCAAGACCATGGAAAGCATCTCCCTGAAGAATGTAAGGGAATGTTCAGGGAGATGCCGAAATGGGATTACTGGGGACGGCTGCTTTAGAATAGAATAGAATAGAATAGAATAGAATAGAATAGAATAGAATAGAGTAGAGTAGAGTAGAGTAGAGTAGAGTAGAGTAGAGTAGAGTAGAGTAGAGTAGAGTAGAGTAGAGTAGAGTAGAGTAGAGTAGAGTAGAATACAAAATACAATACAATACAATACAATACAATACAATACAATACAATACAATACAATACAATACAATACAATACAATTCTTTATTGGCCAAGTGTGATTGGGCACACAAGGAATTTGTCTTTGGTGCATAAGTTCTCTGTGTGCATAAAAAGAAAAGATACATTCTTTAAGAATCATAAGGTACAACACTTAGTGATAGTCATAGGGTACAAATAAGCAATCAAATCATATTAGGAAACAGTCAATATAAATATAAATCATAAGGATACAAGCAACAGGTTACAGTCATACAGTCATAAGTGGGAGGAGATGGGTGATAGGAACTATGAGAAGATTAATAGTAATAGTAATGCAGATTTAGTGAATAGTTTGACAGTGTTCAGGGAATTATTTGTTTAGCAGAGTGATGGCGTTCGGGAAAAAAACTGTCCTTGTGTCTAGTTGTTCTGGTGTGCAGTGCTCTATAGCGTCGTTTTGAGGATAGGAGTTGAAAGAGTTTATGTCCAGGATGCGTGGGGTGTGTAGATATTTTCACAGCCCTCTTTTTGACTCGTGCAGCATACAGGTCCTCAAGGGAAAGCAGGTTGGTAGCCATGGTTTTTTCTGCATCTTCCTACACAATAGGAACAATATCTTCCACAAAGTTGATTTGAGGGATAGGAGCATAGAATCCTAGGGCTGGAAGGGATCTTGGAGGTCTTCTAGTCCAACCTCATGCCCAAGGCAGGAGTCCTGATATCATTCTGGAGAAATGGATGTCCAATCAAATGTCACTAGGAAATCACAAGATTGTAGCTTAGTCCTGTTTGAAGATGTGGTGAACTTCAACTCCCATAATTCCCTAGCCAGCATGATGGCTTGCTGGGGAATTCTGGGAGTTGAAGTCCAGACATCTTCAAATTGCCAAGGTTGGGAAACACTGACCTACAGTAGATTATGAAGCCTGCTCTTCCCTATACCCAAAATGTCCAAGAGGAAGACCAAATGTCGACTTCCATATTGTTGACAATAAAGCTGCATGAATATTTTAGGGCCGTGATGGCGAACCTATGGCACACGTGCCACAGGTGGCACGTGGAGCTATATCTGTGGGCATGTGAGCGTTGTCCTAGCTCAGCTTCAGCACACACACTGGCCAGCTGATTTTCAGGCCTTCCAGGCCCACCAGAAGTCAGGAAATGCGCTGTCCAACCCTCTGCCCAAGCAGGAGACCCTACACCATCTCTGACAAATGGCAGTCCAGTCTTTTCTTGAAAGCCTCCAGTGATGAAGCTCCCACAACTTTTGGAGGCAACTTCTGTTCCATGGGTTGATTGTTCTCACTGTCAGAAAATTCCTCCTTATTTCCAGATTGAATCTCTCCTGGATCATCCATCCATTCTTCCTTGTTTGAAGGGGAAGGGAGGGGAAAGGAAAAGGGGAAGGGGAAGGGGAAGGGATGGGATGGGAAGAAGAGGAAGGGCCTTGGTAGTACAGGGGTTTAAGGCACCCTGTTATTAAGCTGGTTATTAAGACCAGCTGCCTGCAATTACTGCAGGGTTCGAATCTCGCCAAGGCTCAAGGTTGACTCAGCCTTCCATCCTTTCTAAGGTAGGTAAATTGAGGACCCAGTTTGTGGGGGCAATAAGCTGACTTTGTATAAATATACAAAAGGATGAAGGCTATTGCTGAGCACATTGTAAGCCGCCCTGAGTCTTCAGAGAAGGGCGGCATATAAATCAAATTTAAAAAAAAGGGGGGAAGAGAAAGGAAGGGAGGAAGGGAAGGGAAGAAGGGGAAGGGAAAGGGAAAGGGAAAGGAAGGGAAGGGGATGGGAAGGGATGGGAAGAAGAGGAAGAGAAGGGATGGGAAGAATGGGAAGGGAAAGGGAAAGGAAGAGAAAGGAAGGGAAGGGGATGGGAAGGGATGGGAAGAAGGGGAAGGGAAGGAGAAGTGAAGGGATGGGAAGAAGAGGAAGGGAAGGGATGGGAAGAAGGGGAAGGGAAAGGGAAAGGAAGAGAAAGGAAGGGAAGGGGAAGGGGAAGGGAAGGGATGGGAAGAAGGGGAAGGGAAAGGGAAAGGAAGAGAAAGGAAGGGAAGGGGAAGGGGAAGGGAAGGGATGGGAAGAAGGGGAAGGGAAGGAGAAGGGATGGGAAGAAGGGGAAGGGAAAGGAAAGGAGGGGAAGGGGAAGGGAAGGGATGGGATGGGAAGAAGAGGAAGGGAAGGGAAGGGAAAGGAAGGGAAGGGATGGGAAGAAGGGGAAGGGAAAGGGAAAGGAAGAGAAAGGAAGGGAAGGGGAAGGGGAAGGGATGGGAAGAAGGGGAAGGGAAGGGGAAGGGGAAGGGAAGGGAAGGTGCCTGCTCATCCAGGAGGAACCAGTGTTAGAAAAGAGGAAAAGGAGATCCATTTATTTCTTATGAAACAACACCCAGGTAGCTTTTTGCCACATAACCCTAACCCTCTCTCAGTGTTTCTAGCAACACTGATGAATAGAAAACCAAATGAAGAAGAGGGGAAAAAAATAGTTTGGGAGTTAGCAAAGCTCAGAATAGAACTTCCGCCCAGTTGGCAGGAAAAACTCCACAAAACATGTCCATGAAGACACCAGGAACCAAGCTTGATTTGATGGAGGCCTTTCTTGTTATCATGCAAACCCCCAAATGTTTACTTTAGTGAACCGTAAGATGTTCTGCAAATCAAACCAGCTGTTAAGTTAGGTCGCTATTAAAAGAGCACAAATGTTTTATATATCAACTTCTCCCTCTTCACATCGCTCTAATCTGCATCGTATTTCAGATTAAGACACATTCCCCTGAAATAAATACACGCTTCTCCTCTGGGTTGACTTGGTAAGAATCCTATTTTTAAAAGAGGAAGAGTTCAGAATTCATCCGTAATTTAGCTTCCTGCTGCCTGATTCTCTGCGGATGAATCAAGACAAAATGGATATTCATAAAACATTGCAAAGCTCTATTTATAGTTCCTTGCAGCAACTAAGAAATGTTCTCTTCTCATTTCTTCTCCTTAGGGAGCCTTGGTCTGTTCTAGACAACCCCATCATGGCCTCTCCTTGCCCTTAATAATTCTTCTGAAACCACTGCTTAGTTTTGTCATTAGAACATTAGAACATAGGTTGGGAGGGACCTTGGAGGTCTTCTAAGCCAGTGGCCACCAACCACTGGACCACTGGTGGTCCCCAAGAAAATTTTGGTGGTCCGCAGAAAAATTATTTGCATTTTTTTTATATTGCACTAAATACTATTTACTATTTATCTTCTTAAAAAATTCATATTAGTGGGCCGCGGGATTTAAAATTATGAATTTAGTGGTCCCTGAAGTCCGAAAGGTTGGTGAGCCTTGTTCTAAGCCCCCGTTCAAGCAGGAGACTGTATCCCAGGGGTATCCAACATTGGCAACTTTAAGACTTGTGGACTTCAACTCCCAGAATTCCCCGGCCAGCCATGTTGGCTAGGGAATTCTGGGAGTTGAAGTCCACAAGTCTTAAAATTACCAAGTTGGATACCCCTGCCCTATACCATTCTGAAGAAATGGCTGTCCAGTTTGGTTTTGAAGACCTCCAGTGATGGAGCACACACAGCTTCTAAAGGTAGGCCACTTCACTGATTAATCCTACAAAAAGACGTAATAAAGACAGGTAGAAGGAACATTTAGACCAGGGGTGAAATCCAGCAGGTTCTGACAGGTTCTGGAGAACCGGTAGCGGAAATTTTGAGCAGTTCGGAGAACCGGCAAATACTACCTCTGGCTGGCCCCAGAGTGGAATAGGAATGGAGATTTTGCAATATCCTTCCCCCAGAAATGGGGAAGGAATGGGGATTTTGCAGTATCCTTCCCCTGGAGTGGGGTGGGAATGGAGATTTTGCAGTATCCTTCCCCTGCCACGCCCACCAAGCCATGCTCACCAAGCCACACCACACCACACCCACCAAGCCACGCCCACAGAACCGGTAGTAAAAAAAAAAATTGGATTTCACCACTGGTTCAGACGAATCTAAATGGCTGAACAGAACGGGGTCGAAGTTTCCTAAAACATTGTTGGATATATTGAGAAAAGGTGACATAGACCAGTATTCAAGAAAAGCAAAGGGTGGATTTTTCTACAATGAATGGTTGCATTCTGGTTTTAATGCCAGGGTTTCCCTGCTCTATTAACTTCTCTTTCCTTTCCTTTCCATACTTCTTCAGCCAGACAGTTGTGTTAGACTGCTGTTTTTTTAAAAAAAAAAAAGAAAAAGAAAACCCAAATGTCTTTTCCAAAAATTGCTAAAATTATGTAAGTTTCCAAATGTCTTCGTCACAGAATCATAGATCTGGAAGGGACCTTAGGGGTCTTCTAGTCCAACCTGTCTAAAGCAGGAGTCCTTATACCACCCTGGACAAAGTGTGCAATTTTCTTGAAACCCTCTAACCCCCGATGTTAGAGAAAGCAAATGGGTCATTGGGGGCAGAGGTGCAGAAGGAAAACTAGACAATTCAGAGGTGAAGAACCCTCTCAATGGCTTCTAGCTCCTTATATTATTATTTCAGTTTATTCTTAAACTTAAGGTAAAGATTCCCCTCGCGTATATGTGCTAGTCGTTCCCGACTCTAGGGGGTCAAAAAGCCAGCACTGTCCGAAGGCGTCTCCGTGGTCATGTGGCCGGGCATGACTCAACGCCAAAGGCACACGGAACGCTGTTCCCTTCCCACCAAAGGTGGTCCCTATTTTTCTACTTGCATTTTTTAAGTGCTTTCGAACTGCTAGGTTGGCAGAAGCTGGGACAAGTCACGGGACCTCACTCCGTTACGTGGCACTAGGGATTCGAACCGCTGAACTGCTGATCTTTTGATCGACAAGCTCAGCATTTTAGCCACTGAGCCACTGTATCCCTATATCCCTCTTTTTCCCTTCCTCTCTTCTTACTATTCCATTTTTTTTTTTTTAGTTTTTTCACAAATGCCCCCCCTTGCCTCGCCAGCCCTAAATGTTCCAGATCCTTAAGCCAAAAACATTGTTTCATTCAAGTGAACCATGGATGGAACAAACCTCTAAGAGAATTGTGAGGTTATATATTGCATTTTTTAAAAGTCAGTGGCATCTAAACTGTGATTTAAAATAAAGAAATGCAATCAATTTCCTTCAAAGCCAAATCTCTGGTTTAATCATGGCTGGCACGGAAGAGATGCAAGCCCAGTGAACAGTCCTCTTAGCTTAATGAAGTAAAATACGATCATCTCAACAAGATCGTGATTTTTAATTTACCCAGCTCTCCTTTTCTTAACCTCCCCTAAACTACAACATGGGGCTCACCATTTGCATTTAAAACAGCAACCCCCCCCAAACCTGCCTCGAGCGGGGCTTGATGTACTACAATTCCCATGGTGTTCAGCTTTCCCTTGGGTGGGCTTACCAGTTGAGAATCGTGATTATTCATTTCTATGGAAGACCAGTTTGATGACAGTTGACCCAAAGTGAGTGATTGAATTGATACGGTGAACTCTGGGTGGTACACAAGATTAAAACAAGCATTTCACAATCCAAACTACAACATCCGTAGCGGAAACAACAATCTCTCCGTATAAAACAAACAATATTAACCAGCTGCCTGGCTTCCTGGCCCAAACATCTTACGAGACTAAGAGAGTCAGGGCCATCTGGATCTCCAGGGGCTGCTGTTTCTTAGCACAGATGTTGCTCCTGTGTAATCACCACTTCTGGACCCAACACGATTTTATTTATTTATTATTAAACTTCCATCTTCCATTGAGGAGGCTCTTGATGACATTGTTTGATGGAAGAGACCCAGGGCAGGCCATCCCTGTGAAATCTAGTGGGGTGAGTACAGACAATGGGGGTCGGTGGCCCTCCTATTCTTTGACCTTATGCCCTGAAGAGCTTTACTGCTTCAGACAGGAAGGCTGTGCGGAGAGTGGTGAGGACGGCAGAAAAGATTATTGGAAGTTCACTCCCTTCTATCTAGGACATGGCATATAAGCAATGCTTGAGCAGAGTCCGCAGGATTCTGTCGGACGCTACTCGTCCTCTTCACAACCTGTTTTTCTTGTTATCTTCTGGGATTTGAGAGCAGGCATTTTTAATCATTTTTAATGTGGGCGGGTGTGCTCACAGTAAAAAATGACAATGAATGTTATCTCCTCTTCTCTCCACTCCTTCTCCTCTCCTCCTCTCACCTTTCTTCTCTTCCCTGTTCTCTTCTCTTTCCTCTTCCTTATTCTATTTTCTCTCCTCTCCTCTCCCCTATTCTAGTCTCTCTCCTCTCCTCTTCCCTATTCTATTTTCTCTCCTCTTCCCTATTCTATTTTCTCTCCTCTCCTCTTCCCTATTCTATTCTCTCTCCTCTTTCCTATTCTATTCTCTCTCCTCTCCTCTTCCCTATTCTATTCTCTCTCCTCTCCTCTTCCCTATACTATTTTCTCTCCTCTCCTCTTCCTTATTCTATTTTCTCTCCTCTCCTCTTCCTTATTCTATTTTCTCTCCTCTCCTCTCCCCTATTCTAGTCTCTCTCCTCTCCTCTTCCCTATTCTATTTTCTCTCCTCTTTCCTATTCTATTTTCTCTCCTCTCCTCTTCCCTATTCTATTCTCTCCTCTTCCCTATTCTATTTTTTCTCCTCTCCTCTTCCCTATTCTATTCTCTCTCCTCTTTCCTATTCTATTCTCTCTCCTCTCCTCTTCCCTATTCTATTCTCTCTCCTCTCCTATTCCCTATACTATTTTCTCTCCTCTCCTCTTCCTTATTCTATTTTCTCTCCTCTCCTCTTCCTTATTCTATTTTCTCTCCTCTCCTCTGCACTCTCCTCTCCTCTCCTCTCCTCTCCTCTCCTCTCCTCTCTTCTCTTCTCATTTTATCTACCTTACTTTACTTTACTTTACCTTACCTTATCTTTATGGCTGATGATCAGTACCTTGAATTATATGTACAAATTCACCAAAGCCATGGAGCAAAATGTTTGTCGGGAACTGTCATTCTGCCGCCTCAGCCAAGCCTCACCTGATGCCAGTCTGCCATAGACAAGGGGGGCAAGGGAGGAAAGGGGGCTGGGAACAGGGGTGGGTTCTACTTAAACTTTACTACCGGTTCACAACAGGAGTGCGTGCACTTGCGCTTCTGCGCATGCACAGAAATTTCTGCACATGCGCAGATCGTCAATTATGACATCCGGGCAGGTGGGCGGAGCCTCCCGCTGCTTTTACTACCGGTTCACAAGAACCGGAGAGAACCATTACCAACCCACCACTGGCTGGGAAGGGAAAATCAAAGCTACTCATAGTGCTGTCCTGAGAGCCATTGGCTGCTTCAAGGCCAAGACAGGGACGGTTACCGAAACAATTTATTTTAAATTAATTGGATTGAGGGGGGGGAATAATCAGGGGGAAGGAGAAGAAAGGGAAAAGTTATCCAAAATGCTTTTAAACAGGAAAACGTCAGTTCTAGCTTAATGTTGGGTCTATCCCAGCTTGGTCTTCTTGTTGTGGCCCATCAGTGGCCTGTGAAGATAGTAGCTGATTCCGACAACGAGGAGGCTGGTGTGGTGCTGCGCCAGTAGCCTGTGCAGTTGGCACTCGAGTCGGACAATGAGGAGGCTGGAGAAGATGTGGTGCCAGAGGCAGAGATTCAGCCAGGGCCTTAAAACCTCCAGAAGCTCCCATAAGTGAAGAGGACGAAGAGGAGGAGCCTCTTCTCGATGCACGGGCGCGCAGAGCTGCCAAAGGCAGGAGTGGTTCCTCAAGAGGAGGTCTCCTCGAGAGTAAGGCTTGGGGCTAATTGGCCACTCCCTTAGCCTATTTAAGGAGGAAGGCCGACTGAAGCAATTTATAGTACTCCTTGACCGATGACCATTCACAGTTCAGTGTTACGAGGGTGGCTTACAACTGGTTTTGTGCTTCTCGCCATTCGTTTCTCTCGTTTTTTTAATTCACCAAATCGCTTTTGTCGTTTGTAACTTTGCACCGATGAAAGACGACACGCTGCTCGAGCTTAAGTCTGATTGTCTCTTTTATTGTTTTTAAAGATCATATTAAAAAAAACGGTTCTGATATAGTTTTATTAGTTGGGAAGAGAATGTAAGACAGCCCTGATTTATTTTATTGTTGTTGTTTTATTTATTTTATTGTTTTTAAAAGATAATATAAAACAGATCTGATCTCAAGCAGATTTCCCAAACCCACAGGGTTTAAAATACCAAAAGTGCATTTTGAGACAAGTGAAATAGCTTTTTCTGTTGTTTTTTTCCCCACCCCCCCATGGAAATTTTGATGTAACAACTTTCACTTCCTTCCCAGCCCTGAGACCAGAGGTGGGTTTCAGCAGGTTCTGACCAGTTCTGGAGAACTGGTAGCGGAAATTTTGAGTAGTTGGGAGAACCGGCAAATACCACCTCCACCTCCATCTATTCTCTGCCTCCTGAGTCCCAGCTGATCGGGAGGAAATGGGGATTTTGCAGTAACCTTCCCCTGGAGTTGGGAGGGAATGGAGATTTTACAGTATCCTTCCCCTGCCACGCCCACCATGCCACCCCCACCAAGCCACGCCCACAGAACCGGTAGTAAAAAAATTTGAATCCCACCACTGCCTGACATGATCGTTTCTTCGCAGAAGAAGCGTAGGGGTGCCTTCTCCCCACCCCCTCACCCCAAGCACCCAAAGGATTTGTTATCAACTGATGATGTCATGATCTGAAAGGCTCTTGCTGGACAACCAAAGACCAACCAAAGACTCAGCACCTACCAAGAGGACTAAGAAAGGTGTTGGGGCCTGGGGGGACGCTGCAGGGTACATTCCCTGGATTTGTGCTCTTTTATCACCAGCAGTGGAAGAAAATTCAACCACCCGTTGGGTCAGCCTCCAAGGTCAACCTAGAAGAGTAGAGTAGGGTAGGAGTCAGAGGTGGTATTCACTTACCTTCGCTAGCAGTTCGCAAATGTGAGCGCGCACCACCTCCACGCATGCGCAGGACCTTCTGCGCATGCGCAGAGCATCAAAACTGGGACGTGATTCTATCCGGGCAGGTGGGCGGAGCCTCCTGCAGCCACTGCTACCGGTTTTCCCGAACCGGATAGAACCAGCTGGATACCACCACTGGTAGTAGACACCTCTTTCATCTCAAACAGGTAGATTTTCTGGGCCAGCCCCGCCCATCCTCATGGTTTATCTCAACACTGCAAACATCAATTACAATCAAACCGTACCGACAACCTATTGGCACCTGAGTATCTTAAGCCCAAGAAGGAATAGTTCTCTTTTCTTCCAATGGACATTCTTGCTTTGGTAGGGAGGCCCGCCTCCCACATTGAAGACTGTGTCCTTGGTCCATAGCCCAATGGGCTACAACATCTCGTAAGACCAATAAGGGGGTTGCGATGCTTTAGTGCATGCTCTGACCAACAGCTTGCGAACCCTCTTAACCTTGGCAGAGAAGAAGACAGAGACCAGACAGGACTCCCCATCAGCCGTGCTACTAACCCAGTCCATCCCTCTTGTAAAATAAGACGGATTTTTGCCAATCCAAAAAGATGGGAAGGTTAAACAATTTCCATGGGATATGACTCAGCTTGGGAGTCACATGGGTAGTACAATAGGCCTTGAATCTGCCTCTTGGGTGACCGTCTGGGACATATGTTACGTTTAGCGTAGACTAAGCCACCAAGTGCCAGGAGGACACAGAGGATACCCCCAATAGAAAGCACGGGGATAATGTAATTTTGTACCATGGATTGGGAATGGGGTTTGCAACTTAGAGTTGTTGCTGAGGTGTTTGAGATGGATATTGAAGTACTCTCCATAAAAGTTTCTTGGTGATAACCTGAAATTTGGAACGTGTCTGAAGGTTTGGAGAAAGTTCTACCAGTTCCAATAGATGAAAGTGTTTCTGTGGTGTCTCCTTCACGTTCTGCATCAACCATACCTCGAAACTGGACGGAACTGAGGCTGGTTCTATCAGAGCTGGACTGTCTGCTTGATGGGCTACTAGAGTCGGTAGGAAGTTGAGTTGTGGCGCCCTCAACTGACTCTGGTTTATGGTCTGCGCTGGAGGTGCTTAAAAACAAACGGTGTTGATCGGAAGAGTTGGGAAGCTTGGTGGGCATCGTCATCGACGTCTTATCTTTTGTGACAAATTCCAGGAGAAGCTTGCTGACGGAAGAGTTCGTGGCAGGACGGGCTGAAGGATTCGTGAGAGTTTCTGAAACAAACGCAGGACTTTTGGTACTTGTTTTGTCAGTTCCCGGAAAAGGCATAGGAGGTGACACCAATCGTTGGGTTGTTCTAGAGAAATCCTCCAGGCTTTTCTTCGTTGGTGTGACACGTTCCCCCAATCTTTTGTGCCCCTCAAAGGTTTCTGACTCTATCTCGCGATTTGCAGTCGACTCAGGCTGAAGGGTGGATTTCTCAGC
Source organism: Pituophis catenifer annectens (assembly GCF_029215685.1). Classification (NCBI taxonomy): domain Eukaryota; kingdom Metazoa; phylum Chordata; class Lepidosauria; order Squamata; family Colubridae; genus Pituophis; species Pituophis catenifer. Next base: position 4,909,557 of record NW_027256893.1, read on the forward strand.
CGTGGTTTCTGGTTGAGGAGTCAACGATGCAGAAGATGTGGTGGCCTCCACGCCAGACAATCCTCTTTCCACAAAAGGTTGGGGATCTGCCGTGGTTCTCACAGGGAGTGTGTCTGTCTTGTGGGAGGTTGTGCTAACTTTTTTTGTGGGTTGAGCATGGCTCTCAACCTCCAATTTAGCTTCTCCTGAATGTCTGTTAGCTAAAGGAGGCTTTTTTGTGGGGGTGCCAAATTTAGTCCTTGCATCTATGCCCTGCATAACTTTCTTTACCCAGTCAAGCTTTGGGTCGACACAAACATTTGTCTTTCTCGTTGTTGTCAGTCTAGAAAAAGGAAGGTTAAAAAAAAAACCAAGTAAGAATAGACGGAATCAATATTTTAGACATTCCAGGCCATTTTAGCATTTTTAAATCCCACTGAGTTTCAGTAGAAGGCCTTTCATTTTGAAGTATTGGGGAAGGATATTCCTACCCCATTGCCTGACTCAAGAATCATTAAAATATAATTTCTGGATTCCAAAAGCATTAAATGCTAAAACGAACAGATAAACCACATTCACACAACCAATGAAAAGAACGGTTCGGTTTGATAGGCACCACCAGGGGGTGAAATCAGCAGGTTCTGACATGTTCTGGAGAACCAGTAGTGGAAATTTTGAGCAGTTCGGAGAACGGGCAAATACCACCTGCGGCTGGCCCCAGAGTGGGGAGGGAATGGAGATTTTTCAATATCCTTCCCCCAGAAGTGGCGTGGGAATGGAGTTTTTGCAATATCCTTTCCCCAGGAGTAGGGAGGGAATGGGGATTTTGCAATATCCTTTCCCCAGGAGTAGGGAGGGAATGGGGATTTTGCAGTATCCTTCTCCTGGAGTGGGGTGGGAATGGAGATTTTGCAATATCCTTCCCCCAGGAGTGGGGAGGGAATGGGGATTTTGCAGTGTTCTTCCCCCAGAAGTGGGGTGGGAATGGGGTTTTTGCAATATCCTTCCCCCAGGAGTGGAGAGGGAATGGGGATTTTGCAGTATCCTTCTCCTGGAGTGGGGAGGGAATGGGGATTTTGCAATATCCTTCCCCCAGGAGTGGGGTGGGAATGGAGATTTTGCAATATCCTTCCCCCAGGAGTGGGGTGGGAATGGAGATTTTGCAATATCCTTTCCCCAGGAGTAGGGAGGGAATGGGGATTTTGCAGTATCCTTCTCCTGGAGTGGGGAGGGAATAGGGAATGGGGATTTTGCAGTATCCTTCTCCTGGAGTGGGGAGGGAATGGGGATTTTGCAGTATCCTTCTCCTGGAGTGGGGAGGGAATGGGGATTTTGCAGTATCCTTCTCCTGGAGTGGGGAGGGAATGGGGATTTTGCAGTATCGTTCTCCTGGAGTGGGGTGGGAATGGAGATTTTGCAATATCCTTCCCCCAGGAGTGGGGAGGGAATGGGGATTTTGCAGTGTCCTTTCCCTGGAGTGGGGAGGGAATGGGGATTTTGCAGTATCCTTCTCCTGGAGTGGGGTGGGAATGAAGATTTTGCAATATCCTTCCCCCAGGAGTGGGGTGGGAATGGAGATTTTGCAATATCCTTCCCCCAGGAGTGGGGTGGGAATGGAGATTTTGCAATATCCTTCCCGCAAGAGTGGGGAGGGAATGGGGATTTTGCAGTATCCTTCTCCTGCCATGCCCACCAAGCCACGCCCACAGAACCGATAGTAAAAAAAATTGGATTTCACCACTGGGCACAACCATATGTGATGCAATCCCAATTTAACCTAATCTAGTGTACCATATAAACTCACCAAATAATATAGCTCAGCTGAATAGCACAGACAACAGGTCCCATCCCTGAATTACAGTGATAGATGGATTTGATTTTACAGTAATTTAGTTTAACACCATTTTTGTCTTGCTCTGCTCACTTCCAAACAAATAAACAAAAACAAAAAAAAAACAAAGAAACAAAAACAAAAACAAAAAAAAACAATTTCTTAGAAGTCATAAATAACAAATAGGTCAATTTCATCCTAAACTCACATGAAATATTAAAACAAGGCTAAACCTTTTATAGGTGGCCCTCGATGTACGACCACCACAACCGGAATGCAAACTTCCCTCTCTAAGGGGTGTGGTCCTTAAGTGAGTCACTCCTGATTTTACAACTTTTCTTGCCCTGGTCGTTAAATGAATCTGACTTCCCCAAGATGCTGCAACTATTGTAAAGAGATGCCAGTTGCGAAGCACATACATTGTAATTCTGTGACTATGGTGATGCTGTGATCATCATAACTGAGAGGGTCAGTCACAAGTTACTTTTTCAGCCCTGTCATAACTTTCGAATGATTGTTAAATGAATGGACGTAAGTCGAGGACTACCTGTAAAACACCATTTTACATGAGCCGCAGTGGCGCAGTGGTTAGAGTGCAGTACTGCAGGGTAATTTTGCTGCCTGCCGGCTGCCTGCAATTCGGCAGTTCAAATCTCACCAGGCTCAAGGTTGACTCAGCCTTCCATCCTTCCGAGGTGGGTAAAATGAGGACCCAGATTGTTGGGGGGCCATAGACTGACTCTGTAAACCGCTTAGAGAGGGGGGCTGGGAAGCACTGGGAAGCAGCATATAAGTCTAAGTGCTATTGCTAAATACCCTTCTTGAGTTCTGTGCAAAGACTCTGAAAAACCAGCATAGAATTCATGTCCAAGTCTTTGAATTGGAAAGAGAGAAATATTGTGACAAAAAGGCACTTACATGATCGACGTCTTGGCTCTGCAGGTGCTAATTGTGTAGCTCTCTAGTATTCTCAAATGATATACATGCTTTGAAAACTTGGGGCATTCCATTTTACAAGCTTTGGTTGTATCAGGTTCTCCTGGAGCAAGGAAACAATCCAAGAAGGAATTAAAATCACCACCCATTCCATTTTTGCAAGAATAAAATCTCACGATTGGTTAGGTTCATATAACACCACAAACCTTAAATCTGGATTAACACCAACAACTGCACTGGTTGCATAATATAAACTAACCCAGTCTTTCTCAACCTTGGCAAATTTAAGATGTTAGGGAATTCTGGGAGTTGAAGTCCATCCGCTTTGAAGTTGCATTCTGGGAATGGAACACTGCCAATATTAGTGTTGCATTCCCGGGAGTTGAAATCTATCTATTTCAACATTGCATTCTGAGAGTTGAAGTCCACCCTTAAATTTGCTGAAGTTGACCAGCACTGCTCTAGGCAGAAATATAAACCAAATTGACTCTTAGAATTTTAACTGCCGTTTCATCCAACACACTGTTTTGGCCCGTACGCGGCCTGTGCAGCTAGTAGCTGATTCAGACAGCGAGGAGGCTGGTGTGGTGCTGCTCCAGCAGCCTGTGCAGCTGGCACTCGAGTCGGACAATGAAGAGGCTGGAGAAGATGTGGTGCCAGAGGCAGGGATTCAGCCAGGGCCTTCAGAACCTCCAGAAGCTCCCTTAAGTGAAGAGGAAGAAGAGGAGGAGCCTCTTCTCGATGCACGGGCGTGCAGAGCTGCCAAAATGCAGGAATGGCTCCTCAGGAGGAGGTCTCCTCGAGAGTAAGGCTTGGGGCTAATTGGTCACTCCCTTAGCCTATTTAAGGAGGAATGCTGACTGAAGCAATTTGCAGGGAACAACTTTGTTCACATACCTTTGGGTCTTGTCTTGCTTATCAGCTTCCTGCAAATTGCTTCTGGGCATTCTGCCAACCATAGTAAGCTTTCAGTTATTATTCTTTGAATTCTTGGCAGCTGTTAATGCAATTAATTAACAGCTGTTGTTGTAAAAGACTGGTTTATTTAGTAAACTAAGGTTTGAATGGACTTTGTGTGTGCTGCGTTCTTTGGGGTCAATAGCTGGGGCAGAACACAGACTGAGAACTCTGGATTTCCCACAACCCCAAAACTTCCCCTTTCCAAAAGTCCCACCCAGGCTTGGGGCACATGTAGCCCGCTCAGTGTGAGATGCTGCTGCGATTCTCCGACGGCTTCCATTAGACTCAGAAGTGCAATTTTCTGCTTTCAGGGTTTCAGTTTGCTTGGGACACAAAACCCCCCAAAAGATTTCCCTTTAGCTCTTAGTCAAATCGGACAACAGCCCTGCAAAGAAGGCCACGGTTCATTTGGTCATTTTAAAGTAAGAATCCTCGGGGGGGGGGGGAAATGCCTCTCCTTCTCCTTACATCTTGGTTCATTTTTAGCAAACTTATAAAACACATTTAAAAATAAATTTATATATGGTACAACTTTATATAATGATGGAATCATATATATGTACACACACTCACACGTGCTATCTCAGTGGTGAAATCTAAAATTTGTTGCTACCGGTTCTGTGGGCGTGGCTTGGGGGGGGTAATGTGACTGGGTGGGCGTGGCCAACTTTTTTTTTTTTACTTTTAAAACCATTTTTTCTACAACCTCTTCGGCAAAGAGCTTGTAAAAAAATGCTTTCAAAAGGCTCTGACGATCCCAGCTGAGTTGCCTGATTGGCAGAGGCTTTTTTTTTCTTTTAAATGCCTCTGACGATCAGGCAACTCAGCTTGGATCATCAGAGCCTTTTGAAAGCATTTTTTCTACAACCTCTGAAGAGGTTATAGAAAAGATGCTTTTAAAAGCCTTTGACGATCCCAGCTGAGCCGCGCGATCATCAGAGGCTTTTTTTTTTTACTTTTAAAACCATTTTTTCTATAACCTCTTCGGCAAAGAGCTTGTAAAAAAATGCTTTCAAAAGCCTCTGACGATCCCAGCTGAGTTGCCTGATTGGCAGAGGCTTTTTTTTTCTTTTAAATGCCTCTGACGATCAGGCAACTCAGCTTGGATCATCAGAGCCTTTTGAAAGCATTTTTTCTACAACCTCTGAAGAGGTTATAGAAAAGATGCTTTTAAAAGCCTTTGACGATCCCAGCTGAGCCGCGCGATCATCAGAGGCTTTTTTTTTTTACTTTTAAAAGCATTTTTTCGGCCAAAGAGGTTGTAGAAAAAATGCTTTTAAAATTTTTTAAAAAGCCTCTGATGATTGTGCGGCTCAGCTGGGCATGGGGGGGGGGCAGGGATTTTTGCTATCGGTTCTCTGAACCACCCGCCTCCATCGCTACCAGATCGGGCGATCCGGTCCAAACCGGGAGCATTTCACTATATATATATATATATATATATATATATATATATATATATATATATATACTTCCAAGTATAGTAGTAAAGGTAAGTAGAACCCACCACTTAGTACTGGTTAGTACTGTATACATATTTATGTTCTCTTATTTTAATATCTTTATAGATTATTTTTTTATTATTTTAAAAATGTCTTTATAACCTGCTTACAGGCCATTTGTTGTTTTCTATGTATTGATAGAACATTTTTATTATCTTCGACATTTTTAGCAATTATCTTCATATACCATGTGTTATTTTTAATGTACTGATGTACATACACCATTTAAAAAAAAAAAATCTTTAACACCTCCAGAGTCTTCTTAATGTTATTTATGCCCTGTTTGATGTTTTTAATATATGGATAGACTAGCTTTTTTTTAAAGAAATAACTTTTAGCCTGTAATGTTACTATCTCCCTTTTCTAATCTGTCACAAGAACTCATAAAACTCAACTCTCTTGCCAGCCCTTCATTCTTTGATCAAAGAAAGTTGATGACCTCTTGAGCCAATGAAATAACTCCTTTATCTCTCTCATGTATCTTTCATCACCGCTGATTGTCTCAGCCAGCCAGACATACAATATCTTTAATCAATTAAAAAAAAACAATAAAATACAAGTTGAAAAATGACCCCAGAAAACCAAAAAAGCAAATATATTAAAAAGTGACCTCTGACTTTTTCCAATACAGAGAACACTAATAAAATCCAACTTTTTTCTAAATAAATCAGTACTTAAAAACCTTTAAAATGCTAATCAAAATAGACATTAAAAATAAGTGATATTCATGTTTTTAAGTTTCATCTACCATATATTAATCTCTCTGTATATAAATCACAACCTTATATTTAACACAACACAATATTTCTCTAGTCAAATCAGAACTTATCCTCAAATTCCAAAGATCATCTCTCTCTCTCTCTCTCTCTCTCTCTCTCTCTCTCTCTCTCTCTCTCTCTCTCTCTCTCTCTCTTTTTTTTTTTTTTTTGGTGGGGGGGCAGGAAATCTAACTGTGGTCTCCAAGCCAAGCAAGGTTTCTTTTACACAAGAACAATGGAGATGTTTGCTCTAGGACCAATACATAGGTGTGAACCCACTGCCAGGGTGCCAAGTAATACACCCATAGCAAACAGAACTCCGATACAAGCAGGTTCCTCAAAGAATAGTTTTATTGGATATATCATATTGGCACAGGCTGGTGAAAACCGACTCTAAAGCAGAGTTTCTCTGTGAGATGGGGTCATGGGGTTCAGATGGGCTTGCTGCTTACGTACCTGGCTCCCTGCCGCGTGGCAACGGCCCTGCCCGAGCTACTCGACGTGATAGCCACGGTGGCAGTTGATACACCCAGGCTTATGGTCATGGGTGATTTCAATCTGCCGTCCGTTGGTGAAACGTCAGAGATGGCTCGGGAGTTCATGGCTTCCATGACGGCCATGGACCTGACCCAGTTAGTTCATGGCCCCACTCACAGGGGGGGACACACGCTGGACCTGATTTTTGTCTCTGGCCAGTGGTTGAGTGGTCTTATTATAGGGGATATAGACATGAAACCCTTGTCATGGTCAGATCACTCACTCCTTCGTCTGGACCTTCGAACCGCTACACCCCGCCGCAGGGAGGCGGACCCAATTAGATGGATCCGCCCCAGGCGCCTGATGGATCCTGATAGGTTCCAGACGGAGCTTGGGCCAATTCCTGAAGATCTGGCACACGACTCGGCCGAGGACCTGGTAGCTGCCTGGGATCGGGCGGCTGGTGGGGCCTTGGATCGAGTCGTGCCTTTGCGGCCTCTGACCCGGTGTCGATCCCTCGCGGCTCCTTGGTTCACCGAGGAGCTGAGGGAGATGAAACGCCGGAAAAGACGCCTAGAGAGTGGTTGGAGGGCCAGTCTCGCTGAATCTGACCGAACACTGGTAAGGTCGCATATTAAGACCTACCTAGTGGCGATAAAGACGGCAAAGTTTAACTACTTTTCCGCCTCTATTGCGTCATCAGGGAATCGTCCGGCCGCCCTGTTCAGGGTAACCCGCTCCCTGCTCCATCCGGGAGCGCGGGAGGATCCCTTGGAAGGCAGGGCGGAGGATTTCGGACAATACCTGTATGACAAAATCACTCAGATCCGGGGGGATTTGGACTCTGACTGGGTAGATCAGGGCAGGGTGACGAGGAATAGTCTTGAGAATGTTACCTGGGAGGAGTTTGATGCTGTGACTCCAGATGATGTGGACAGGATTTTGGGGAGACTTAGTGCGGCCACATGTTTACTGGACCCGTGTCCCTCCTGGTTGGTACTGGCCTCCCGGGAGGTTACACGAGGCTGGCTCCAGGGTGTTATCAACGCTTCGTTGAGTGAGGGTCACTTCCCCGCCGCTTTGAAAGAAGCGGTGGTGAGGCCTCTCCTCAAGAAGCCGTCCCTGGATCCGGCAATATTGGCCAACTATCGTCCTGTCTCCAACCTTCGCTTCCTGGCGAAGGTTGTTGAGAGTGTGGTTGTGCGACAGTTTCCACAATTCTTGGAGGAAACATCCTATCTAGATCCGTTCCAGTCGGGTTTCAGGCCTGGACACAGCACGGAAACGGCATTGGTCGCGTTGGTTGATGATCTCTGGAGGGCTCGAGACAGGGGTTGTTCCTCTGTTCTGGTCCTGTTAGACCTCTCAGCGGCTTTTGATACTATCGACCATGGTATCATGCTGCACCGGCTGGAAGAGTTGGGGATGGGGGGCACCGTATTACGGTGGTTCTCCTCCTTTCTCTCCGACCGGTCGCAGTTCGTGTTGGCAGGTGGGCAGAGGTCGACCTCAAGGCCTCTTATATGTGGAGTGCCTCAGGGGTCGGTCCTCTCGCCCCTCCTGTTCAACATTTATGTGAAGCCGCTGGGCGAGATCATCCGTGGCTTTGGGGTGAGATACCACCAGTACGCTGATGACACCCAGCTGTACATCTCCACCCCAGGCCACCCCAACGATGCCCTTGAAGTGATGTCCCAGTGCCTGGAGGCTGTGCGGATCTGGATGGGGAGGAACAGGCTCAGGCTCAACCCTTCCAAGACTGAGTGGCTGTGGCTCCCGGCATCCCGATATAGTCAGTTGACTCCATCACTGACTATTGGGGGCGAGTCGTTGGCCCCCACAGAGAGGGCTCGCAATCTGGGAGTCCTCCTGGATAGGCAGCTGTCCTTGGAGGAACATCTGACGGCTGTAACCAGGGGGACCTTTTGTCAGGTTCGCCTGATCCGCCAGTTGCGGCCCTTTCTTGATCGGGATTCCCTGTGCACAGTCACTCATGCCCTCGTCACCTCTCGCCTTGACTACTGCAACGCTCTCTACATGGGGCTCCCCTTGAGGAGCACCCGGAGGCTCCAACTGGTCCAGAATGCAGCAGTGCGGGTAGTGACGGGAGCAGCCTGGCGCTCCCATGTAACACCGCTCCTGCGCGAGCTGCACTGGCTCCCAGTGGTCTTCCGGGTGCGCTTCAAGGTGTTGGTTATCACCTTTAAAGCGCTCCATGGCATAGGGCCTAGCTATCTTCGAGACCGCCTGCTGCCACCGACAATCTCCCATCGACCCGTGCGCTCCCACAGAGAGGGCCTCCTCGGGGTGCCATCAGCCAAACAGTGCAGGCTGGTGACCCCCAGGGGGAGGGCCTTCTCTGTGGGGGCACCTACCCTCTGGAATCAATTGCCTCCAGAGATAAGGAGAATCCAAGACCTCGGTGCCTTCCGCCGTGCCCTTAAAACCTTCCTTTTCCAGCAAGCCGGGCTGGCCTAATTTTTTTAAGTGTTTTTAAGTGTTTTGTTTATTGTTTTTAATTAATGGGGCCAAATTTATATATGTATATTTTAACTGTATTTTAATATTTGTACTTGATGTTTTTACTTGGCTGTTCACCGCCCTGAGTCCTCAGGGAGAAGGGCGGTATACAAATTCAAAATAAAATAAAAATAAAATAAAATAAACCCTGGAAACTTTCAGATGCATGGACTTCAACTCCCAGAATTCCCCAGCCAACCGTGCTAGCTGGGGAATTCTGGGAGTTGAAGTCCACACATCTGAAAGTTGCCAGGGTTGAGAAACTCTGCTCTAAAGGTTCCCGTGGTTTTCACCTAATTAAAAGTAAAAGTGTTCCCCTTTTCCCAAACAAACAGTCCCACGGCCCAATCAAGGTGCTGTCTGGTTGCTTGGTAACTTCACTCCTCCTCTCTCTGACCACCTGTGGGAATGTCCTTGGTTCTCAGGGGAAGCTATTATGTTTTGGCTACAAAACCCCAACTATCTCTATTCCCGTCCCCCTCCCTATCCCTCAGCACCATTCTGACAACACTGAAGCCTCCAAGATGGCCTCAGTCAGGCCCGCTTCAGAGTTGACACCCACAACACATTTATTCCAGGCAGCTGCTGAAGCAGGCAGTGCTTCTTACATTTACATCAGGGGTCCCCCAACTCAGGGGTAAGATTCAGCCAATTTGGACCATTTTGGGTGCACTGGATGTGTCAGGTTTCGAGGTCGTCTCAAATAAATTGCATTTCAAACAAAGTCTTTGATGAAAAACTCCCATTTATTAAGCACGACATTCTAACTCCGACTCCATTGTAGCCAACACTGACTTCCAGACCCAAAACCCTCCCTTTCCTTTCCCCACTCCTCTGTACTCATTGGCCATCTTCCAAGTCACTCTACCCCTAATCTACTGCTCCAGCTCAAAGGAATTTCCCCCCTCCCATCCCATCTCCTAGAGGATATTATCTCCAGGGAAAATAAGTAGGTGAAATGTCAAACGTCCCTTTCCAGACGCCTCCGCTTCTCCTTCTTATGTCAGCACTAGAGTAAATGCAGCTTGAAGTGCTGACATCATGATAATTTTAGATCTGGTTCACCAAACTGATAGTTGCAAGGACTGGCTGGTCCCTCCCACCCTGCCCCGCCCCTCCCAGGAATCTCCACATGGCCCGTTTTGGATACCAGGTAAGTAAATTCAAGGCCCACATGGAGGCTATGAGCCTCCTGCAAGTTTTGGAAGTCTGGAAATTGTCCTATTTCCAGCCTCCGGAGGGCCTCCAGAGCCCAGGAGAGGCCATTTTAACCCTCCTGAAGGTTCAAGGAAAGCCCCCGGAACCTGGGGAGGGCAAGAACGCCTGCCCCTCCCCCCACTGTGATGCAGGAGGCCGAGTAGGCCATGCCCACCTAGCAACTGGACAGAGAACTGGTTACTAAAATTTTTGAATCCCACCTCTGCCCCAACTGGAACTGGGCCGCGGCCCATTTGGAATTGGGCCGCGGCCCATTTGGAATTGGGCCATGCAAGCCACTTACAAAGAGCCATTTTCTCTCTCCCCCCCCCTCCCACTAGTCCACAAAGTCACAAAATTTGGGGACCACTGATTTACATTACTCTCAGGAACTGGCTGCAATTCAACATTTTAGAGACGCAGGCTCCCCACCCACTTAATATCTGATGGACCCTGCACTGAGAGCAAACTTCATGGTGATTGAGTTTAGTTTATTGGTCTAGCCACAGGTCGTAATAACAATAAACTAGCAAGACTCTAAAAGAAAGTAATAAAAAGAGTACGGTATTAGTAGAAATAGCAAGGGGAAGTCAAAGCTGCAACTAAGAACTTACATTTTTTCTTTCTATGTTTAAACCACAACAGAGTAAACATAGCAGGTTGATTCTGATACCATGTTTCCCCGAAAATAAGACCTGGTCTTCTATTTTTTTGAACCCCGAAATAAGTGCTTGGCCTTATTTTTGGGGAGGTCTTATTATTTTGGGGTACATGGAGCAAGATGGGGTGCCTGTCTTACCTGATTTCCAGCTCTGTGTTTAAATGTTTTCGGGGAGGGCTTATTTTCAGGGGGAGGCTTATTTTAGCGCATGCGCTCAAAAGCCCGATTGGGCTTATTATCAGGGGAGGTCTTATTTTCAGAGAAACAGAGTAGTTGGACACATGTCTGCAAGAAGACAGGTCAATATTTCAAGAACCCTTTGAGTTTACTTGCTATAAAAATTTGGGCCCTGATCTCATTGTAAATGGGGCAGTGGAGATCTAACCCACAAACTATAAAAGGTGGAGAAACATCACCCTAAATTCTTCAACACTCTGAAACAAAAGTCTTCTAAAAGACTTCACAACTAACAATGATGTACAGGTAAACCTCGATTTATGACCAAAATTGAGCTCCAAATTTATGACATTTGTTAAGTGAGGTTTTTGCCCCATTTTACGACTTTGCCTGCCACTGTTGTTAAATGAATCACTGCAGTTGTTAACTAACATGGTTGTTAAGCAAATCTGGTTTCCCCAATGACTTTGTTTGTCAGAAGGTCACAAAAGTTGATCACAGGACCCCCTGGACACTGCAACCGTCATAAATGTGAAACCAGTTGCCAAGCATCTGAATTTTTATCACATGGCCAGGGGGATGCTGCAAGTGCGAAAAGTGGTCCTAAGTCACTTTTTCAATGCTGTTGTGACTGTGAACAGTCACTAAACCAGGGGTGAAATGCTCCCAGTTCAGACCGGATCGCCTGATCCGGTAGCGATGGTGGCAGGTGGTTCGGAGAACTGGTAGCAAAAATCCCTGCCTCCCCCCATGCCCAGCTGAGCCGCGCAATCATCAGAGGCTTTTTTTTTAATTTTTAAAAGCACTTTTTCTACAACCTCTTTGGCCGAAAAAATGCTTTTAAAAGTAAAAAAAAGCCTCTGATGATTGCGCGGCTCAGCTGGGATCGTCAGAGGCTTTAAAAGCATTTTTTCTACAACCTCTTCAGAGTTTGTAGAAAAAATGGTTTTAAAAGACAAAAAAAGCCTGTGCTGATCAGGCAACTCAGCTGGGATCGTCAGAGGCTTTTAAAAGCATTTTTTTACAATCTCTTCAGCCGAAGAGGTTGTTAAAAAATTGGCTTTAAAAGTTTTTTTTAAAAAAAGTGTGTGTGTGTGTGTGTATATATATGTGTGTGTACATATATATATATATATATATATATGTTTATGTAAGTTTTCACAGGTATGCATGTGTGTATAGTTAATATTTCGGGTTTCTTCCCGTGTAATTGTGGATATATCCCTAAAAGGGTAGAAGCGACGTTTTGACAGAATCCCATCTGCCATCATCAGGCTTAAGTCAGTAGTCATTTTGCACTAACTGCCGTTGGTATTTCAAATTTTTCCATTTCTATTGCTTCTCTGATTATCCTGCCATTGAGATGTTCTATTTTTGCAATTGTTTTTGTTTTATTAAAATTAATGTTGTGTCCTGTTGTATTTATATGTTGAACTAATGATGATGTGTGTTCTTGCTTTTGTATTGAGTTTTTGTGTTCCTCGATGCGCACACTCATTCTTCTGTTGGTCTGTCCAATGTATGTTGATGGGCAGGAAGCACACGGGATTTCGTATATGCCTTGATCTTCTAATTCTATTTTGTCTTTGGGGTTTTTCAGAATGGACGATATCTTTCTATCTGTGCAAAATATGGTTTTGATGTTGTGTTTATGTAGTACTTTGCTAATTTTATCTGTTGTTCCCCTTATATAGGGCAAGATGGCTTTCCCATTGTTTTGTTCCTCTTGTTGTTTTTTATTCTGTCTTGGTGTTGTATGTTTGATAATATTGATGAGTTTATTTCTACAGAACCCATTTGATGTCAGTACATTAGTTAGTGTATATAATTCTGTTTGTAAATGTGCTTCATCAGCCAGACGTTTAGTTCTTGTGGTTAATGTTTTGGCAACAGAGTTTATTTGTGCTGGATGGTGGTGTGATTTGGCGTTGAGATAGCGGTTCGTATGTGTCTTCTTTTGATAGATGGTATGTCCTAAGGTGCCATCAGATTTTTTATAAATTAATACATTGAGGAAAGGTAACTGGTTTTCTGATTCTATCTCCATGGTGAACTTTATTTTGGGATGGAGGCTGTTCAAATATACTAAGAAGTTTTCCAATTTATCTCTTCCATGTGGCCAGATCACAAAGGTGTCATCAACGTATCTGAGCCATAATTTTGGTTTGTTAACAGTTTTTTCTAAGGCATTGGATTCGAATTCTTCCATGAAAAGATTAGCGATGACTGGTGATAATGGTGACCCCATTGGTGCACCTTCTACTTGTTTATATCTCTGTCCTCTGTGTATGAAATATGTGTTGGATAAACAATGTTCTGTTAAGTTTGTGATATGTTTTGGTAGTTGATATTTGTTTTTAATTGATGACAGGGCTTCTTTGACAGGTATTTGTGTGAATAGTGATACAACATCAAAGCTTACAAGAAGGTCACTTTCTTTTATGTGTTGCTTTTTTATTATTTGTATGAAATGGTATGAGTTCTGTACATATGAAGCAGCAGATTCTGCATAAGGTTGAAGATGTTTTGCTAAATATCTGGCTAGATTTTGTAAAGGTGAGCCTATGGAACTTACTATGGGTCTGAGAGGTATTCCATCTTTGTGTATTTTTGGGAGGCCATACAGTTTTGGGCATTTTGATGATTTTTCTCTGGGAATAATTTTTTGTTGGATTTCTTTACTTATAGTATTTGATTTTATCTTTATCTTCGTGGTTTTTTCTAGATATGTTGTTGGGTCTGTGTTTATGGGTTTATATGTGGTGTCTTGAAGTAAGTCAGACAGTTTCTATGAAAAGAAATACATATATATATATATATATATATATATATATATATATATATATATATTATATATATATAACTTAAACATTCCATCTTCCATTAAACAGTGTGTCAACTGGGTACAAATATCTCTGTGCAAGAACAATCAAAATTTACAACCATATTCATTCCATTGATATTGATTCTCCAATCTTACAATAATAATAATGAGCATAATACATCTATTCATTTCTCCCTCTTAACATATCTTCTAATAAGAATATAATAATAATATTAAATATAATAATCTTAATAATCATATTAGTAGCAATCATATTATTTGCTTCTCCATCTTAATGTGTTTTCTATATTTCACTGATCTCCATTTATTTCTAACTTCTATTTTTATTTTCCAACCATTCATAAAATAACGCCCATGTCATATAATATTCAGTTTGCTCTTTCTCCTTTATAGCAAGCATTAATCTATTCATTTCTGCACATTCTAATATTTTCCTAATCCCATTCTCATCAGTAGGGCAGAGGTGGATTTCATCAGGTTCTGACCAGTTCTGGAGAACTGGTAGCGGAAATTTTGAGTAGTTCAGAGAACCGGTAATAAAAATTCTGACTGGCCTCGCCCCCATCTATTCTCTGCCTCCCGAGTTCCTGCTGATCGGGAGGAAATGTGGATTTTGCAGTATCCTTCCCCTGCCATACCCACCAAGCCATGTCACGCCCACCAAGCCACACCCACAGAACCGGTAGTAAAAAGATGTGAAACCCATCACTGCAGTAGGAATCTCTCCGCTTTTCCAGTTTTGTGCAAATACAGTTCTCGCTGCGGACTAAACCAATTGTTGTAGGCAAGGACTACAGTACCTGTGTATATTTCATTCTGGACAGCTGTCAATCCCCAACATCTGGATCTGATCAGCCGAAGAGCAAGGAGAGGTTTCACTTGCTGCACGATGCCTTCCCCAAATCTCTAAATTGCAAACATCCCAAGAATGCACACATCTTATCTACATCTGGTTTCCTCTCTACAGTAGTCCTCAGAAGCTTATCGCCATTTTGTAATATTTGAGTTTTCTTATAACTCTGCAGCTTCAGCATTCCAAACAGCCGAAGTCCATGGTCACGTTGCACAGAACCAAGGGGAGAAGCCTCTGCAGCTTTTACAGAAATCCCAACATTCACTTGAAAGAAGTGAATGTTGTGGTTGTGAGAATGTTTCTGGTTGTGAGAATTGCTTCATTCTGACAGCAGAGATAGTTGGAGTCAGTTTTTTTCCAGGAACCTTGCAACATCCATATTAAACTCCAGGGTAATGTTTCTTAATCTTGGTTACTTGAAGATGTGTGGATTTCAATTCCCAGAATTCCCCAGCCAACAGGGGTGGCTGGGGAATTCTGGGAGTTGATGTCCTCATGTGATTAATTTTAGGATCAAATTCGTTTCCCCAGATTTTTCCCCCCCCACGTCTCTAATGTTTCAAAAACATCTTCGGATGTGTCATTTCTGGATCTAAAGTTTGATCCAATAATCAGTGGAACTTTGTTGATCAGTGGGGGATTCTGGGAGTTGAAGTCCCGGAGCTTTGCCATCTGAGGAATTCTGGGAGTTGAAGTCCTCATATGACTAATTTTAGGATCAAATTCATTTTCCAGATTTTTTCCCCCCACGTCTCTAATGTCTAATCTTCAGATGTGTCATTTCTGGATCTAAAGTTTGATCCAAAGATCAGTGGAACTTTGCCAGCTGGGGGATTCTGGGAGTTGAAGTCCTGGAGCTTTGCCAGTTGGGGGATTCTGGGAGTTGAAGTCCTAGAGCTTTGCCAGTTTGGGGGTTCCGGGAGTTGAAGTCCCAAAGCTTTGCCAGCTGGGGGATTCTGGGAGTTGAAGTCCTGGAACTTTGCCAGTTTGGGGATTCTGGGAGTTAAAGTCCTGGAGCTTTGCCAGTTGGGGAATTCTGGGGGTTTGAAATTCACACATTTTCATGTTGCCAAGATTGGGAAATGCCGGTAATTGGTGTCTTTCAGAATCCGATACAATCTGGTGCTTTTATGGGATCCTGTCAAGGGAAAGGATATGCAACCAGAAACAGCTGAGGAGGGGGCTTCGACCACATGGTTGCAGTCACCTCCATAACTTTTTTGACACTCCCTCCTCTGGATGCTACTTACATAAACAGGGATATGAGCAATGGGACTTTCATTTAGGGATTTGGAAACAGCTCCAAGGAATTAGGAATCTGAGCAGATCAATTTCTCTGATAAAAATCAGACGGTGCAACTGATTACATAAATGATTCCCAAAAACAGAATGGGCCTGAGAGAACGTGCTCTCTCTCTCTCTTTCCCTCCTTCTCTCTCTTCCTCCCCCCTTTCACTTTTTCTATTTCTCTTTTTCTTTCTCTCTCTCTGTCTCTCTCTTTTCCTCTCTCTTTCATTTTCTCTCTCTTTCTCTCTTTGTCTCTCTCTTTGTCTCTCTCACTGTCTCTCTCTCTCTCTTACTCTCTCTCTTTCACTTTCTCTTTCTCTCTCTCTCTCTTTCATTTTCTCTCTCTTTCTCTCTTTGTCTCTCTCTTTGTCTCTCTCACTGTCTCTCTCTCTCTCTCTTACTCTCTTTCACTTTCTCTCTTTCTCTTTTTCTCTTTCTCTCCCCCCCCCCCCCACACACAGTTTTCCTCAAGAGACTGGAGATACTGCCTCTTAAAAAAAAGGACTTGCCTTGTTCGCCAGGGGAATAAATTATGGACAGGCCAAAGTAAGAAATTCCAGTTCAATTCAGGAGAAAGATATTGGGTTAGTTACAAAGCGCCAGATGCAAATTGCCTGTTGCATTTTTCCCCATCTAAAACCAGAAGGAGCTCTGGGATTGATCGTGCGGACGGATTCTTGAATTCTTCCCTTTCAAACTGTCCTTGGTTGCAAATGCTGCTAAATCCCCACATGCTGCTAAAATGCCCATCCAGAAAAACAGCCCTGAAAGGGTTTCCCATCTGGAGCCAAACGGAGTGACAAATGTGTCCAGGTCTGCCAGGATAGGCTGGAATTGCACAATCCTGCCTTTATTTTAATGCTCTGAGCGTCTTTGTGAAGGGCTGATGTATCTTGGAGAAGCAGACATGTGACGGATGAAGCAAGAATCTGTTTGTCTTAACACATCCACACAATTAGGGCACTGACTTCCAAAGCTGTTCATACCAGCTATTCCGTGGATCTCGCCTGCCGAACTATAATAAACAGCATTATTGAAAGGCACGTGCCTGGGGCAGTCGGGATGACAGCCATCTGTAGGTAAAAATCAGCTAGACGTCATGTTTTCATTCCTGTGCAGGCAAATTTAGCAATCTTCAGATGAAAGATACTCTACTTCAGGACAAACTGGAAAAACTCCCGCTTTTTGTGGGTCTCCAAGGTGTGAATCACACCCTTTTCAGTCTTTTGCACACACATGCCTAGGGGGTCCCACCTACACAATCCCTGTTTCAGAGTCTTTAAAATCAGTGTGACTTGCAGATTTGCTCAAGATCCAGATGGATCCTGGCAGACCTGAACACGGAGCCCTATCGAACAAAATGAAATTCAATGTAGAGAAAAGTAAAGTCTTACACTTAGGCAAGAAAGGACACATACAGACTGGGTGAAACCGGGCTTAATAGCAGGAACTGTGAGAGGGATCTTGCAGTTTTTTGTTTTTTGTTTTTAATTTGATTTATATGCCGCCCTTCTCCGAAGACTCAGAGCGGCTTACAATGTGCTCAGCAATCTTAGTCTTAGTGGACAACTAATTAAATAGGAGCCAGCAGTCTGCGGCGGCAGCCAAAAAAGCCAATGCAATCCTAAACTGCATTAACAGAGGGATACAATCAAGATCAAATGGGGTACTAATACCACTCCATAAAGCCTTAGTAAGACCACACCAGTGGTAAAATCTAAATTTTTTACTATCGGTTCTCTGGGCATGGCTTGGTGGGCGTGGTATGACTTGGTGGGTGTGGCTTGGTGGGCATGGCAGGGGAAGGATACTGCAAAATCTCCATTCCCTCCCCACTCTGGGGCTAGTCAGAGATAGTATTTGCCGGGTCTCCGAACTACTCAAAATTTCCGCTACCGGTTCTCCAGAACCTGTCAGAACCTGCTGGATTTTACCCCTGGACCACACCTAGAGTACTGCATCCAGTTTTGTCACCAGACTATAAAAAAGATGCTGAGACTCTGGGAAGAGTGCAGAGAAGAGCAATCGGGATGATGAGGGGACTAGAGGCTAAAACATGCAATGAACGGTTGCAGGAACTGGGCCTGGCTAGTCTAGTGAAGAGAAGGACCAGGGGAGACATGAATAGCAGTCTTCCAATATTTGAGGGGCTGCCACAGAGAGGAGGGGGTCAGGCTATTTTCCAAGGCACCCAAAGGCCAGACAAGGAATAATGGATGGAAACTGAACAAGGAGAGATTCAACCTGGAAATAAGAGAAATTTTCTGACAGTGAGAATAATCAACCCATAATCAACCATTTCAGACAATTATCCAACATCTTCTTAAAAACTTCCAGTGTTGGAGCATTTACAACTTCCGGAGGCAAGTTGTTCCACTGATTAATTGTTCTCACTGTCAGGAAATTTCTCCTTAGTTCTAGGTTGCTTCTCTCCTTGATTAGTTTCCACCCATTGCTGCTTTTCCTGCCTTCAGGTGCTTTGGAGAATAGCTTGACCCCAGGGGCTGCCACAAAGAATAGCTCTTCTTTGTGGCAGCCCCTGAGATATTGGAAAACATCTATCAAGGTCGGTGCAACTAGGCAACACGAGAAGCAAGAATTAGCCAGATTTCAATAAGGTATCTTTCTTCTAGAAACAGGGGTAAATAAAGAATCTAAATATAAATTTTAATACAAAATAAAAGATATTTTTTCCAAATAAATAAATAAATAAATTATTGAGTGCATTTAGGTCACTGTTTTTTTTAAAAAACTTGGCGATTTTAAGATGGATGGACTTCAACTCCCAGAATTCCCCAGCCATCTGACTTTAAGATCCACCGATCTTAAAGTCACCAAGTTTAAAAAAAAAAAAAAAACTACTGATTTCAATTGTGTTTAAGTGAACTGAAGTAAATTCTTTTCATCTTCTTCTTATTCCACCTCATGATAAAATTTGGAGAGGAATGCCAGCTACCAAGACTGAGAACAGAGCAGGGATCCACCACAGGAATAACAAATAGGCAGAGAGAATTACAACCTGACAGCAGGAAAAAATGTTACTCGAGGTAGTAGAGAAAAATCCATTTTACAGCCCTTTAAATCAGGGAAGGTGCCAAGAATCAAAGGGTTTAGCTGTTAATCAGTAGAAGCGATATCATTTTAGTCTTTCAAAGCCCAGAATGTAATAAGATCAGACAAAATAGATTTTTTTAACACCAGTGTTTTCGACACGCAGAATAATATAAATCAAATTACAGCCTTTTACTCAGAGAAGGTCAAACGATTTAGCTGTTAATCAGTAAAAGTGATATCATTTTAGTATCTCAAGGCCCAGAGTGTGATACCAGCTCAGACAGAATTGATTATAGTCAGTCTTTTCAAAGCACAGAGTAATATAAATAAAGAGGCAGGAGAATTGAGTCCCTTTGTTTGGGAACTATCACTTTACTGAGAGAAAGCCGTTTTCTAAGGTATTTGGCCTCGTATCTGGAATCTTATCAAGATAGCAAGACCTGAAAAAAATTTCAGGCGTTGGGGAATGAGCAGAAAAATCCTTACCCAACTCTGGAATTAAAGAGTTAGACTTGCTTTGCAGAAACGCAATGGAACATTTCTTTCTTGCATGCCACTGAGTATTGTTGGCTTCCTACCGTAGTGATTGCATATACCTTGGGGGAAGGAATTTAAAAAGTCAAGATGTTGTTATGACCACATGATCAAAGACTCCCTTCCCTTTTTATTGTGGTTCACACAGGTGATGATATAAAAGAAGGGTAAAGGTAAAGATAAAGGTTCCCCTCGCACATATGTGCTAATCATTCCTGATTCTAGGGGGGCAGTGCTCATCTCCGTTTCAAAGCCGAAGAGCCAGCGCTGTCCGAAGACGTCTCCGTGGTCATGTGGCCAGCATGACTCAATGCCAAAGGCACACGAAACGCTGTGACCTTCCCACCAAAGGTGGTCCCTATTTTTCTACTTGCATTTTTGACGTGCTTTCGAACTGCTAGGTTGGCAGAAGCTGGGACGAGTAATGGGAGCTCACCCCGTTACCCAGCACTAGGGATTTGAACTGCTGAACTTCCAACCTTTTGATTGATAAGATCAGCGTCTTAGCCACTGAGCTACTGCATCCCTTTGAAAAAAAGAAGGGTAGAGACAGCCTAACATATTGACTTTCCTCTTATATAACCCAGCTCCCAAAGCCACACTAGTATGCACAAATAAATGTCTTTTGGACAAAAAGTAAACATTTGTCATCAGTCCGCATTAAAATTGTTCCCTTTTTGTTCCAAAGAAGCAAGAAAAGAAATCTTACAAGAAAATATCATTAACTTTTTTGGAACTGTTTTGTCTGTGACTTATTTTTTTTGAGGCTGCTACCAACTGTTACTCTCACCAGTTTTTCTTCTTCCCTTCTTTGTTTCATTTTAAATACATAAAATAAGAGAGTTGGAAGGTTCCTTGGAGGTCTTCTAGTCCAACCCCCTGCTCAAGCAGAATGCCCTATACCCATGATGGTGAACCTATGGCACGCGTGACACAGGTGGCACATGGAGCCATGTTGCCTGGCACGCCAGCTCAGCTCTGGTGCACATGTGCGCACTGGCCAGCTGATTTTTGGGCCTTCTGGGCCCACCAGAAGTAGAGAAACAGGCTGTTTCCTGCCTCCGGAGGGCCTGGGGGGGTGGGGAAGGACCGTTTTTCTTTCTCACCTGGCTCCAGATCCTCTCTATGCATCTGGGGAGGGCGAAAACAGCCTTCCCCACCCACTCAGAGGCCCTCCGGAGGCCCAAAACGGCCCATTTCCCAACTTCCGGTTGGACAGGAAGTGACATTTTTTGCTGTCCCCAGCCTCCAGAGCCTCTCTAGGCATCTCTGGAGGCTGGGGACAGCAAAAATGTCACTTCCTGTCCAACCGGAAGTTGGGAAACGGGCCGTTTCAAGCCTCGGAGAGCCTCCAAGGGGGTGGGGAAGACTGTTTTCGCCCTCCCCAGATGCATAGTGGATCTGGAGCCAGGTGAGAAAGAAAAACGGACCTACCAGGCCATCAAGTGCCAGGAGCGGGGGGGGAGGGAGATGGGGTCGCGCGCGCATGCACGGGGCGGGGCGCATAGAGTTATGGGTACGCATGCATGCGAACCTCCCCTGCCTCCCCCCCTTCCTGGCACGCGATGGCAAAAAGGTTAACCATCACTGCCCTATTCCAGAAAAATGGCTGTCCAGCCTCTTAAAAGCCTCCACGATTTCTGAACGCCAGCTGTTCCACTAGTTTATTCTCCTCACTCTCAGGAACTTTCTCCTTTAATTCCAGGTTGCTTCTCTCCTTGATTAGTTTCCATCTGTTGTTTCTTGTCCTGTCTTCTGGTGCTTTGGAGAATAGGTTGATTCCCCCCCCCCCCACCTTCTTTGTGGTAGCCTCTCAATATTATTTTGTTAATACTGTTACACATATTTTTAGAAAGCTAAAGCTATCATATATCATCTATACATTACTAAAACTCTCCTGGTTGTCTGGTTGTAACCTTCAATTAGCCCAAACAGTGCCTCAGAGCACAAAATATTTTGAATCGAGGTACCTCGAATTCACTAACATAAAGTTTAAATCTTAAAATTCGAATTCACTAACTTAAAATGCATACCAAACCAGTGTCTCATCATTCCCATCAAATTTCAGTTTGTCTTCACACATACATATATATATAATTTGTTCCCCAAAGTATAAGTCTTCATTCTCTTCACTGCACCAGTCTAATAATGCCAGGCCTTGATAATCTAAGCATATATAAGTGTAGAAGGAAAGAGAAAATGTTTTCAGTTTCTTTGCTGTTTGGTTTGTCCATATTTTTATGATGTTTGGGTTGTGGTAAACCCTTACAGATTCTCAAGGACAATTCAAATTACAAAGTCCAAGCAGCAGGAAGTCCAACAATTCAATCGCAAAACAACTGGGTTGGGTTTTTGACAGCTGTTTTCAGCCATTACAGGGAAAAAAAAGTTAAGAATCCAGAAGAACAGCCAAGCTTCATAACCACATCTCTGCAAAATGTTGGATACCAGTGTACCTTAAATAGATGCAGCAAAACCTGTTGGATGTGATGGCCAAAGAACTTCTGGTCAGGTGCCCTCAAGAAGCAGATGGAGACCTCTTTCTTTCTCCCCTGCCATTGTTCCTCTGGAAGGAGGATTTTGGAGACATGCTGCCCCCAACTCAGAGATAACATTCAGTTTTCAAGACTGATAGCCTTCCAAGGGTTTGTCCTTCATCATCAATGGACCCAATCCTCTTTGAAAGTTAAGCTAGTGGCTGCTATCAGCAGGTCCTCTGATAAGGAATCCCACAGGTGAAACATGCAGACTTCACTGCTATTTGGTTGCGTTAAAATACAGATAGCCCATATTTGCGCTGTGCGTCTATTATATTTTTGTAACTACCCTACAAAAGCATTTCAAGTAAGAAAGAAGAATTGTCAAAGCATGTTTAGCGTAAATACTTTATGGCAGCCCTTAAAATAGGGAAGATAATTTTTGGGAAATGTTTATATAGGTAATCCTCAACCAACGACCACAATTAAGCCCAAATTTTTTGTTGTTAAGTGAGACAGATGTTAAGTGAATTTTGCCCCATTTTATGAACTTCTTTGCCACAGTTGTTCAGTGAATCAAATACTGCCAAGTTTGAAGTGAAGAAAGCAAATATTTAGCCTCTACAGGGAGGGAATATATGGTAAGGGTGTGGCTAACTGATGAGGACCAATCAATCCGAAATACCTGGTTGAAGAAAAATACAATAGCATGACTCGTACAAACAAAGCCTACAAACTTGCAATCACACAGTTGTGGTTGTCATCTAGAAAACCAGATTTATTCTGCAAATGCTCCTGGTTTAAAACATGTGATTACTAGCACAGTAATCAACAGGTTCTCCTCATCTGATGGAATTCACCACATAAAAACTATTACTCAGAAGGCAAGTATGATTAGGTTTTCTTCAGAAGTTCCCACTTCTTTTGTTATCTTTCTCACAAACGTTGGAATATTCGGGATCCATTTCAACAACAATAATCAGTGCGATCATCTAATGAAAGAACGCTTCGTGCCCGTTTTCTCTAGTACGTCATCTGCACAATATTAACATTAGACTTCCAGTGAAATTCCCATTGTTGCACAATCACACCATGTGTGCCCACTTGATCGTACAGTCTTTCATTTGTTCGTGTGAGATTCAGATGTTAGCAAGTAAACATTTACAGGGCTTAACTCACTGTAGCAAATAGCTAGAATATTGCACTACTTCGATGCAGGAGTTACAACAGGAATGGAGGAAGTCAATAAAAGGGAATAGATATCACTCAGGGTTGAAATGAGGAGTCCTTGGTGCTCTCTGAGTTTGGTGGGTTTCTTGCAGACATCTCATTGTCCTACTAGAAAATCAGTGCTAGAAGGGAGTGGGGTTTGGGGGAGAGGAGGAGGAGGAGGAGGAGGAGGAGGAGGAGAAGGAGAAGGAGAAGGAGAAGGAGAAGGAGAAGGAGAAGGAGAAGGAGAAGGAGAAGGAGAAGAAGGAGGAGGACTGTGGGTCCTTGATGTTCTCTGAGCTTGATGGTTTTCTTGTAGACATCTCATTATTGAACTAGGCTGTGAAGGTTGCGACAGATGCCCTCATTAAATCATGAATGCTTTTGCAAGTTGACATAGGTAACATCATCAGTGGTGATGATGGTACCTAGTTGGGCACTGATGAAGTTACCTAGTTGGGTCATGAAACAAGTGCAAGAAAACACCCAGCTGAGAGCACCAATGTCCCCCACAGTCCAACCCTGAGCCATAGAGATTCTCTTCTATTGGAGCCACACATGGGCATCAGACGCTTCAGAAAGCATGGAAATGGGAGAAATTTGCATGCAGGCAAACCTCCGCCCACTATTCTTTCTGCAGAAATGCCTATAAACAGAGAGCCAACCCTCAGCCCCACCCCCGCAGTCCCTTCTAGCACTGGCTGATGTTGCCTCATCGGGTCCCAAAACATCTGCAAGCCAGCAATCAAACTCAGAGAGCCCCAAGGATTCTGAAGTTCAACCCTGAGCTTCGGATATTCCCTTCCATTAGAAAACCAGTTCCCTTAGCCCAGGAGTCCCCAAACTTGGGAACTTTAAGACTTGTGGACTTCAACTCCCAGAATTCTCTGGGAGTTGAAGAATTCTGGGAGTTGAAGTCCACAAGTCTTAAAGCTGCCAAGTTTGAAGACCTCTGCAACTTGGCTAAACATCTAAGAAACATTCCTGGGCTTTGCTTTTTTTTTTTTTTCCTCCTTCCCTGTTCTGGATTTCCTGCCCAAGGAAGCCAACACGTGAATAGCTCTTACATTTACGTTTTGTTACACTTGGAGAAGAGAAGCTAAATAGTCGAAGGGGAAGACGAGGGATGGACATTTTTCCCTCCTCCTTCTGAAACCGGTCCTTCCTGGAATGAATGAATTACCAACAATGATCAAATGATCCCAGGATAGTTCAACAGTCCTAAATACATGCCAGTTGCCAAGCATCCAAACTTTGGTTATAAGTGCAATGGTCGTAAGTGTGAAAAACGGTCGTAGGTCACTTTTTTCAGTGCCTTTGTAACTTGGAACGGTCACTAAACTAATGGCCGTACATCGAGCACTATCTGTAATTCTGTGTGAAAGATCAGAAAGGCTGCCCTGAGGTCAAATGCTCACCTGTCCGAGCCATTGCTTAGGCCAGGGGTCTGCAACCTTAAACGCTCAAAGAGCCCTTTGGACCCGTTTCCCACAGAAAAGAAAACACCGGGAGCCACAAAACCCTTCCCGTGCCTGAGTATTTCTTGAGCGGCCACAAAACTAGCATATGTAGCTGAATTCAACGTTCTGTTTTCTTCTGAAACTTTTCTTTTCTTGGATTTATCCATGGTTGGCCTACCGGGGGTTGAAAAGCTCAATAAATTGCGTGCCAGCAGATGTCACACATTGGCGGTTGTGACGCATATTTTGAGAAACAGGGAGCCACAGCAGAGGGGTGAAAGAGCCACATGCGGCTCCAGAGCCGCAGGTTGCTGATCCCTGGCTTAGGCAAAGGTATGGATATGGACAGGTGTGTTTCGCCCCCAGCCCCTTTGCTGCTACCTGCATCTGTTCCAGGTCCTCCCACCTGGCTAACAGAAGGAAAGATTACTCTATTTTTCCTTCAGTCCGGTGTACATGAACCTGTTGCACCTCCAGAGTTGTGTGGTTTTGCACCGAAGGGGTCCCACTCCACATCCCATTGCAACATCAAGGGCCGATGTTTGAAAAGAATCTCAGCCATGCTCTGCATGTTTAAAACCAGCCCAATTGAGAACAGAAGGAGGCATGGCTGCGGTTTCTCAAGCAGGAAGCGGATCGATGCCAAGATTTGAGGGAGAAAGGAGGCTTCTGGTTGGTCTTTCAACCAAACCACGAAGGGATCCAGATGCTTTGTTTGCATCGGGCCACAGCAACAGCAGAAGGAAGAAATGTTTACTTCTAAAGGCACGCAATATTTCAAGCAAATCTGACAATTGCAGCCCACTAATGCAGGGTACCACTGCTTAGCCACTTGGGGATCCCAGTAAAAGCTTGGGACGCAGTGGCTCAGTGGCTAAGATGCTGAGCTTGTCGATCGAAAGGTCGGCAGTTCAGCGGTTTGAATCCCTAGCGTCGCATAATGGGGTGAGCTCCCGTTACTTGTCCTGGCTTCTGCCAACCTAGGAGAGGAGAGGACAGAGAATAGAATAGGGAAGAGAAGAGAGGTGAGAAGAGCCTTGGTAGTACAGTGGTCTAAGGCACCCTGTTATTAAGCTGGTTATTAAGACCAGCTGCCTGCAATTACTGCAGGTTCGAATCTCGCCAAGGCTCAAGGTTGACTCAGCCTTCCATCCTTTCTAAGGTAGGTGAAATGAGGACCCAGATTGTGGGGGGATTAAGCTGACTTTGTATAAATATACAAAAGAATGAAGGCTATTGCTTAACGCATTGTAAGCCGCCCTGAGTCTCCGGAGAAGGGTGGCATATAAATCAAATTAAAAAAAAAAAAAAAAGCTTAGCAGGGTGAAGCCTAGTTGGTACGTAGAGGAGAGACCACTAGGAAATCACAGGATTGCAGATTAGTCCATAGAGTGGGGAAAGGAATCTCAAACAACCTTCTCAGAAAAAAATAAAATAAAAATCAAAGTGGGCAACCCACTTCCATGTTTTCCAGAAGAAAATTCATCTGATAGAGGAAACAATTTGCTCCCAGATGCTATCTGATGTGAATCCACAAAGCAGGAGTGGCAAAATTTTGTGACAAGAAGCAACAAGATTCTGCTTTGGGGGAATTTCCAGGCAGCGCCAGCCTCTGGGCAGGGTGCCACTTCGTTTCCTCCAAGTATTCTGGGATGACAAATATGTCCAGAAAGGAAATTAAAGGGCAGGGGGACCAGCTGCTCAGACCTAGCTAGGTTGTCTCAGTTCTCCCCACCCAATAAGAAAGGCGGGCAGCAAAGGGGGGCTTGCCAGGCTCTGAGATTGGCTGGTGCTGGGCTGTTTTGGGTGCAGATATTGGTGTGACAGCAACTCCCTGGGGCAGAGGTCTTCAAACTTGGCAGCTTTAAGACTTGTGGACTTCAACTCCCAGAATTCTCCAGCCAGCGTAGCCTTAGGGCAGTGTTGGCTAACCTTTTTGCCATCGAGTGCCAAAAGCAGGGAGAACATGGGGGGGTCGTGTGCACGCATGCACGCACCCATAATTCTATGTGCCCCACCCCTTGCGCATACGCACATGACCCCCCCATGCTCCCCCCACTTTTGGCACATGATGGCATGTGGGCCACCGGACTTCTGGTGGAATGGGAAGTCAGGAAACAGGCCGTTTCCGGCCTCCAGAGGGCCTCCAGCGGGGTGAGGAAAGTCATTTTCGTCCTCCCCAGGCTCCTAGAAAGACTCTAGAGCAAAAAACAGGCCTTCCGGTCCTACCGGAGACCCTCCGGAGGCCAGAAACAGTGTGTTTCCTGACTTCTGGTGGGTCCAGAAGGCCTGAAAATCAGCTGGCGGAGCTCAGCTCGCGTGCCCACCAATACGGCTCTGCGTGCCACCTGTGGCATGCGTGCCATAGGTTCGCCATCACAGCCGTAGGGTGTTACAGGTAGTCCTCAACTTACGATCACAATTGAGCCCAAAATTTCCATTGCTAAGCGAGACATTTGTCAAGTGAGCTTTGCCCCGTTTTACGACCTTTCTTGGCACCCTTGTTAAGCGAATCTCTGCAGGTGTTACGTTAGTCACATGGTTGTTAAGCGAATCTGGCTTCCCCGTTGACTTTGCTTATCAGAAGGTCACAAAAGTGGGTGGTGGACACTGCAACCATCATAAACATGAATCGCTTGCCAAGTGTCCCAATCGCGTGACATTGGGGATGCTGCAATGGTCGTAAGTGTGAAAAAGGATCACAAGCCACTGTTTTCTGTCCCGTTGTCACTTCAAATGGTCACTAAGAGAGCTATTGTAAATCGGGGATTACCCGTATTTCTTAAGCTTTGGCAAGATGAAGTTGTGTGGTCTTCAGTACTCAGAATCCCCCAGCCAGCATGCTTTCGATGCATAGAACTACACCTCCCAGAATCCCCAGCCAGCCTGCTTTGCAATATGTGGAATTCCTTCAGCCAGCTTGCTTTAAGAGCCGTGGATTTCAATTCCCAGAATTCCCCGGTCTACACATCTTAAATTGGGAAAGTTGAGAAACAGTGTCCTAATATCTGGAATCAAGTGATCGGAGAACCAAGCAAGGCACGATTCAGAGTGTTGCCTGCTTCACACCCCAATTCTAGCGTCTGAACATGTGCAAAGTGGAAGCAAGAGAAACATCCCCTTGCCTTAGGTCAGCGCTTCCATACGATACTCCAAGTGGCAGATGCAGCTGGGCGGTGAAGAAAACAGCCAGGAATTATGTCACCCAGAGAAGTTGACTTACTGAGAGGCTCTTTCTTCTTTCTTTCTTTCTTTCTTTCTTTCTTTCTTTCTTTCTTTCTTTCTTTCTTTCTTTCTTTCTTTCTCTTTCTTTCCTTCCTTCCTTTCTTTCTTTTTCTTTCTTTCCTTCCTTCCTTCCTTTCTTTCTCTCCCTCTTTCTTTTCTTTCTTTCTTTCTTTCTTTCTTTCTTTCTTTCTTTCTCTCTGTCTATTTGCATTAAGAACTTCAGCAATCCTCCCAGCTCATTTGGCCTGTCAGAGGAAAAGGGGGCTGCCTGCCATTTTTTATTTTATGTAACAAAACTGCTGCTTCTGGCTGGATCATGTCTCTCCAAAAACTAACAGATTAACAGAGTTGGAAGGGACCTTGGAGGTCATCTAGTCCAACCCCCTGCCCAAGCAGAAGACCCGACACCATTTCTGACAGATGGCAGTCCAGTCTCTTCTTAAAAGCTTGCAGTGAGGAAGCTCCCACAACTTCCGAAGGCAGCTTCTGTTCCATGGGTTGATTGTTCTCACTGTCAGAAAATTTCTCCTTATTTCCAGGTTGAATCTCTCCTTGGTCAGTTTCTATCCATTATTCCTTGTCTGGCCTCGGGTTCTTTGGAAAATAGCTTGACCCCCCCCTCCTCTCTGTAGCAGCCCCTTAAATATTGGAAGACTGCTCTCCTGTCTCCCCTGGTCCTTCTCTTAGACTAGCCATGCCCTAGTAGATGTAATTATTATATGTGAGGTCCATCCCAGGCACCGTATTATCCATCTGATATTCTCTGAAACTTCTTGATTCTTCCCATCACTGCCTACCCAAGTTGTTTGTATACACAATTAAAGGAGCTGAAGACAGACTTCAGAGGATAATTAGAACTGCAGAAAAAACCATGGCTACCAACCTGCTTTCCCTTGAGGACCTGTATACTGCACGAGTCAAAAAGAGGGCTGTGAATATATCTACAGACCCCTCGCATCCTGGACATAAACTGTTTCAACTCCTACCCTCAAAACGACACTATAGAGCACTGCACACCAGAACAACTAGACACAAGGACAGTTTTTCCCCCACGCCATCACTCTGCTAAGCAAATAATTCCCTCAACACTGTCAAACTATTCACTAAGTCTGCATTGCTATTAGTCTTCTCATCATTCCTATCACCCACCTCCTTCCACTTATGACTGTATGACTGTAACCTTGTTGCTGGTATCCTTACGATTTCTATTGACTGTTTCCCTATGACTATCATTAAGTGTTGTACTTTATGATTCTTGATGAATGTATCTTTTCTTTTATGTACACCGAGAGTGTATGCACCGAAGACAAATTCCTTGTGTGTCCAATCACACTTGGCCAATAAAGAATTCTAATCTAATCTATTCCATTTGCCCACAAGGGTCATTGAGGCTTTTTTAGGGGGAGGGGCTTTTGAGTCCATCGTGAACGCTGGCAAATGCCTAGAGAAGTCCCGGCAGTTTTCCTGGCAAAGTTCCTCAGACGTGACTTGCCATTGCCTCCTTCCTTAGGGCTGAGACAGAGCGACTGGCCCAAAGTCACCCAGCTGGCTTTGTGCCTAAGGCAGGACTAAAACTCATCACCTCCCAGTTTCTAGCAGATGCCTTTCCCCAGGACACAAACTGCCTCTACTACTAGTGTGTAGCGTTCAACACAATCTTAGAGAAAGCGGAGGCTTCTCCTTTTCCCTACTGCCTGTGGGCCTAATTACGTGAATAATAACAGAGAAATCCAGGAAGAATTTGGAAAGTAAAGGTTGCAATAGGTGGTGAAAGAAAGTGAAACTTAATGGGTTGACTTTTATGCTCTGTAGGTAAACAATTTAAATTGAAGCTGGAATTATTCTGTTGGGGGACAACAACAAGCTTTGAAGTTTGAAGTTTGAAGTTTATTAGATTTCTATACCGCCCTTCTCCCGAAGGACTCAGGGCGGTGTACAGCCATATTAAAACACATAGATTTATGAAATTTAAAACCAATTAAAATCGAATAATGGGCCTGGTGGCTCAGCAGACTGATAGCATTGTGATCAACACCAGCTGCCTGCAATTACTGTAAGATCGAATCTCACCAGGCTCAAGGTTGACTCAGCCTTCCATCCTTTCTAAGGTAGGTAAAATGAGGACCCGGTTTGTGGGGGCAATAAGCTGACTTTGTATAAATATACAAAAGAATGAAGGCTATTGCTTAACGCATTGTAAGCCGCCCTGAGTCTCCGGAGAAGGGCGGCATATAAATCAAATTAAATATATATATATATATTTATATATATATATATATAAAATTTGGCCCGGGAATTAAAACACACATACACCCATTATAAAATTCGTATTAGGCCAGTCCAGCTTGCTGGAACAAAAGGGTCTTAAGGGCGCGGCGAAAAGTACACAAGTCGGAGCTAAGATGAAGCTCTAGGGGCAGCCCTTTCCAGAAGGCTGGTGCCACCACAGAGAAGGCTCTCCCCCTGGGTGTCGCCAGTTGGCATTGTTTGGCCGACGGCACCCTGAGGAGCCCCTCTCTGTGGGAGCATATTCGCCGGTGGGAGGCTGTTGATGGCAGAAGGTGGTCTCGTATATACCCCGGTCCTAAGCCATGGAGCGCTTTAAAGGTGGTGACCAACACCTTGAATCGCACCTGAAAGACCACCGTAAACCAGTGCAGCTCGCGCAGGAGGGGTGTTACGTGGGTGCGCCCGAGTCGCATCCATAACCACCCGCGTGGCTGCATTCTGGACCAGTTGGAGCCTCAGAGTGCTTTTCAAGGGGAGCCCCATGTAGAGAGCATTACAGTAGTCCAGACGGGACGGGACGAGGGCATGAGTGACCGTGCGCAGGGGACACGCGCAGGTCCACATAAGAGAAGACGGGAGATTAATCTACTCTTGCCTGGCCAGTTCCTACCTTCAGTGCTGTATTAAAAAAAAAAAAGTCATCAGGTTAGACCAGGGGTCTCCAATGTTGGCAACTTTGAAGATTTGTGGACTTAAAACAGAACTCTGGGAGTTGAAAGTCCACAAGTCTCAAAGTTGCCAAGGTTGGAGACCCTTGGGTTAGACCGCCTTCCAAGTTGGCTGCTTGCCAAACTAACCCAAGCCATCAAATCCTACTACCTAGAGCCTTGGTAGTACAGTGGTCTAAAGCATCCTGTTATTAAGACCAGCTGCCTGCAATTACTGCAGGTTCGAATCTCGCCAGGCTCAAGGTTGACTCGGCCTTCCATCCTTTCTAAGGTAGGTAAATTGAGGACCCGGATTGTGGGGGCAATAAGCT
This sequence comes from Pituophis catenifer annectens, assembly GCF_029215685.1. Classification (NCBI taxonomy): domain Eukaryota; kingdom Metazoa; phylum Chordata; class Lepidosauria; order Squamata; family Colubridae; genus Pituophis; species Pituophis catenifer. The sequence goes on from NW_027256893.1 coordinate 4,940,767, forward strand.
GACTTTGTATAAATATACAAAAGTATGAAGGCTATTGCTTAACGCACTGTAAGCCGCCCTGAGTCTCCGGAGAAGGGCGGCATATAAATCAAATTTAAAAAAAAAATCGGCTGCATTCTCACGACCCCTGACTAGTTCGGATTGATAGTTTAAACCCGCTGCGCGAATCTAGCCCATACTAGGAATCCTTTCTGGTTCGACGCCACATGTGAACCCCGTTCCTATCCGGGTCCAGCAGGTTGTGTGAGGAGACAACCGAGCTAACCCGGGTTTGAGTTCCAGCGCTTCGCTTCCCACGGCTTCTCCCCGACGGCTGCTGGTTTGGGGGGGGACACCCCCCCTCTCAATGCCCATCCACCCCCAAATCCAGCCTCACCTGCCACCGCCGGGATGGGCCACTCGCAAGCGACCGTCAGCGCCAGCAGCGCCAGCAGGCTCCGCGCCGCATCGGGCATGGTCCCGCTGCCGAGAGCGGGGCGTCCCCGGGGCACCCCGAGGGCACCCCGACGGGTCACGGTCGCCTTGAGCCGGTGCGGCGCCCGGGCTTCTGGCTCGGATTCTGCCTCTCTCCGCTTGCTCAGCCGCTGCTCTTTGCTGGCACCGGCGCAGGTTGGAAACTCCGCGCGGCTCCGGGCTGGGTTTTCTGCGCTGACGTCAAGGGGAGGCGTGTGGGACAGGCCCCCAAGCGCCCCCCTCACCCCACTCCTTCCAGGGATCCCAAGCGGAGGTTGGAACGACTCCAGGTAGGGCGGGGTGGCCGGAGCACGGATACGGAGCGACGGGAAGGAAGGCGGAGAAAACTTTGCAACCGGTGTCCCAAAGCTGATTTCTTTCCAGAGCTGAAGAAGGGGGTTGGACTAGAAGACCTCCAAGGTCCCCTCCGACTCTTGTTGTTCTGTTATTTCCACAGTCATGTGTTGAAACGTCAGCCGCTTGGCAACTGGGCATGCATTTAGGATGGTGCAGCGCAGTGGTGGGTTCCAAAATTTTTTTACTACCGGTTCTGTGGGTGTGGCTTGGTGGGTGTGGCAGGGGAAGGGTACTGTAAAATCACCATTTCCTCCCGATCAGTCCCAGCTGATTCCTCCCGATCTCTTCTGACTGGCCCCCATCTATTCTCTGCTCTTCTTCTTCAGAGCAGCTGAAGGCAGAACAAGAAGCAACGAATGGAAACTTATGAAGGAAAGAGAAGAGGAGAAGGAGAAGAGAAGAGAAGAGAAGAGAAGAGAAGAGAAGAGAAGAGAAGAGAAGAGAAGAGAAGAGAAGAGAAGAGAAGAGAAGAGAAGAGAATGGAGAATGGAGAATGGAGAATGGAATAGAGAGGAGAGGAGAGGAGAGGGGAGGGGAGGGGAGGGGAGGGGAGGGGAGGGGAGAATAGAGAATGGAAGGGGAGGGGAGGGGAGGGGAGAGGAGAGGAGAGGAGAGGAGAGGAGAGAAGAGAAGAGAAGAGAAGAGAAGAGAGAGAATAGAGAATAGAGAATAGAGAATAGAGAATGGAATGGAATAGAGAGAGGAGAGGAGAGGAGAGGAGAGGAGAGGAGAAGATGAGAGGAGAGGAGAGGAGAGGAGAGGAGAGGAGAGGAGAGGAGAAGAGAAGAGAAGAGAGAAGAGAAGAGAAGAGAAGAGAAGAGAAGAGAAGAGAAGAGAAGAGAAAGGAGAATAGAGAATGGAAGGGGAGGGGAGGGGAGGGGAGGAGAGGAGAGGAGAAGAGAAGAGAAGAGAAGAGAAGAGAAGAGAAGAGAAGAGAAGAGAAGAGAAGAGAAGAGAAGAGAAGAGAAGAGAAGAGAGAATGGAAGGGGGAGGGGGAGGGGAGGGGAGGGGAGGGGAGAGGAGAGAAGAGAAGAGAAAGAGAAGAGAAGAGAAGAGAAGAGAAGAGAAGAGAAGAGAAGAGAAGAGAAGAGAAGAGAAGAGAAGAGAAGAGACATCACAGTCCAGTCCGGATGTATACATGTACAATCAGTTGACCTCCTCTTTGTGGCAGCCCCTCAAATATTGGAACGCTGCCATCATGTCACCCGTAGTCCTTCTTTTTCCTGGATAGTCTGTTGTTGGTTTTTTTTTTTTTTTTTTTGCTTTAGATTCTTTCAATATTGGAGCAGGTTATCAGCAGGCAAAAAGTAAGACTTTCTGAAGCATTCAGGCATCAGTTCCAGAAATTATGTTCTTATGTCTGTTAAACATAACTTAAAAATAGTCTTAATCTGGACTCAGGATTTCTGATAGACAGAAATCCTGTCTATCCCCCTATTCCATTCTGAAATGTTATTAGAGACATTAGGCAGCTGTTACATATAAGCTGGGTTGACAAAATCAGAAATGAGGTGATAAGCCACCTGGGAAAGTCAAGGGAAATCATCAAAACCCTAAAAAAGTGAAAGTTAGAATATTTCGGACATGTGATGTGACACCCAGAAAAATACACCATCCTTCACTTAATCCTCTCCAGGGAAAGATTGAAGACAAATGAGATCCAGGCAGAAGAAGAACATAGTGGCTTCAAAACCTAAGGGACCAGTTTGGACAAAACTCAACAGCCCTTTTTCATGCGGCTGTTGATAAAAAATAGGATGGCCAACATGATTGCCAACATCCGATGACGGATATGGCACAAGAAGAAGATTAGCGACATCCAAAAGATTTGCATTTATAACCCTCTTATCTTTTTTTCCTACTTTTTCCTCCTAAGAATAACATGGTGTTTACTCTAGTGGTGCCCTTAACCATCAGTTGACAATACAAGGAACTTTCTTCCTGGAAGCTCTTACTGTAAACCAACATCAGATATGCTAAATGTTTTGCAATAACATGTTACAGAGGACCCACCTTTCTTAACAAGTCTGCTTCTGTTCAGCCGTCAAACCATTCAGATTTCCTCTGGAATCCGAGAAATAGCAATCAAGAACAAAGAAAGACCTTTTTCACAAAACCTCTTGCAAAAATTTAGATGTCCACCACTCATCCATCATCTTCAACGAGGCGAAAAGCCTGTTTGGTGGTAATTCTGTAGAGTTGTGTATGTTAGGATTTCTCCAAACACTTAAAAAAAAAATTTTTTCCAAGCAAGCCAGTTGGGTAGAGAAGAGAATTAAAGAAGCATTTGTAATTAAAAATGAAAATGAGAGCAATCTACCAGCATCTAGGGGAGATGGGGATAATTTCATGGGGAAATTCATGGTAGAAACATGGCACGGGGCAGCCAAGAATGAAAGGATGGCTTTATGGTTTAATAAAGTCCAGATCACATTTTTTTTCCAAACGCATTGATCCATCCTAATTCCAAGAAACAAAAAGTGAAGTTTCATCACCGATGCAGAGTGTTTAGGAGAAATTCCTTAAAACACAAAGGAGCAAAAAAGAGCCATCAATTTTAGGTTAATGACAGCCGATCAACAAAGTGACAGGCAAGAAAACCAGTCCCTGCCTTAAATCAAGCTGTCAGTCTCTCTTACCATGTCTGTCAATCCTAGAGAAAGAGATTTGTCCAGATGGGTGGGTTTCAGTGCTCTGAAATTCTCACCCAGGCTCAAGGAATTCTGCTGAGTGGAAGTCCACAGAGTGGCAAAAAGCTGGACTCCATTGAGGTTCCTGAGGATTTCCACAGGAGAATTCAGAGGCTGAATTAGAAATTCTTTGCACAAAAAAATGGGAAGTACACAACGTATGATCAAAAAGAGCCTGTAGCACAGTGGACTAAAGCACTGTTATTAACATCTGCTGCCTGCAATTACTGCAGGTTCGAATCTTACCAGGCTCAAGGTTGACTCAGCCTTCCATCCTTTCAAAGGTAGGTGAAATGAGGACCCAGTTTGTGGGGGCAATAAGCTGACTTTGTATAAATATACAAAAGTATGAAGGCTATTGCTTAACGCATTGTAAGCCGCCCTGAGTCTCTGGAGAAGGGCGGCATATAAATTAAAGGGGAAAAAAAAATAGGGATCAGAAATTTCGTTGCTAAAGCAAGGTGGTTGTTGAACGAGTCATGCCCCATTTTATGACCCCTTGAGCCACGGTTGTACAGCATCTCACTGCAGTTGTTAAGTGAATCATGCAGTTGTTAAACAGATCCAGCTTCCCCCATTGACTGTTTGTAGGAAGCCAGCTGGGAAGGTTGCAAATGGAATCATATGACTCCAAAATGCTGCATGTGTATGAATTTTGATGATATGACCATGCAATGGTCATAAGTGCAATAAGCCACCTTTTTTTTAGTACCGTTGTAACTTTGAACATGGTTGCAAGTCAAGGGCTGCCTATACAGATACCCATTTTATTTCTGCTATTCCACTTTGGAGTCTTCTCTACACAGGACTGAAATTCATTTTTTTTTTTTTTTGTGCCACAGATACCTGGAAAAAAAAATACCTGGCTCTGATAATATCAAATGTGGAAGCCTTAGCACCTAGTTTCATCTCACAACATCATTCAATCCCCAGCCCTGCCTGCTCTGGATTTTTCTTCAAAATGCAGATTTATTAAAATTACAAATAAAAGGAATTAGCATCTTGCAAAGCCAGCCATGCCAACTCCCTCTTGGCTGTTGACAAGAATGTTTTATCTGTTGCAGTTAGATTTCCCCGGGCATTAAAATAATGGCCAGTGTCTTGCAGTCCAAGGCTCTGCTTTTTTTTTTGTTTCCTTGTTTGCTCTGTTTGTTAAAAATGGTGCAAGTATTTCTAAGGCCACCCAAAGAATGCCATTCTGGGCCAAAGATTGGCACTCGGCACTTAAGAAGTAACCCAATATATGAAAGGACAAGCTGAAGGACAATTAAAATGAGCAAGCGGGAAAGGAGCCAAGTCTTTTTCACTTTGCTGGAAGCAATCAAAATTGTGACCTGTTGTGTATTCAGGGGAGATGGTTCCAGAAAGAGACCTTGTCCCGAGAAGGGACTTGTGTCCACACTAAGATGCCTCTGTGCCCAGATGAAGATTAGGCAGGGTAACGTAGAAAACAAACTAGGAACCAGAGGAGGCAGCCAAAGCCTCATGGACTCACCATGCTCATTGTGGGATCCATTTTGTTAAATTTGCCTTCCGTTCCAGAAAAGTTTGGGGGCTTTCTTTCTTTCTTTCTTTCTTTCTTTTTTTCCTTCCTTCCTTCCTTTCTTCCTTCCTTCCTTCCTTCCTTTTTCCTTCCTTTCTTCTTTTCTTCCATTCTCCCCCTTTCTTTTTCTTTCTCCTTCCCTCCCTCTTTCTTTCTTCCTTCCTTTCTCCCTCCTTTTCTTTCTTTCTTTCTATCTCCCTCCTTTTCTTTCTCTCCCTCTTTCTTTCTTTCCTTCATTCCTTCCTTTCTATTTCCTTCCTTCCTTTTTTCTTTTCTTCCTTCCTTTCCTTCCTTTCTTCCTTTCTTCCATTCTCTCTCCCTTTCTTTCTTTTTCTTTCTCCTTCCCTCCCTCTTTCTTTCCTTCTTCCTTCCTTCCTTTCTCTCTCCCTCCTTTTCTTTCTATCCCTCTTTCTTTCTTTCTTTTTCTTTCTTCCTTTCTCTCTCCTTCTCTCTCTCCCTCTTTCTTTCCTTTCTTTCTTCCTCTTTCTTTCTTTTTTTCCTCTCTCCTTCCTTTTCTTTCTCTCCCTCCCTTTCTTCTTTCTTTCTTTCTTTCCTTCCTCCCTCCCTCCTTCCCTTCCTTCCTTTGCCTAAACTTTTCCAAATACATGCTGACTCCCCTAATAAGATCAAGGGTTATATATAAAACTTGAGAACAAGGAAAGGGACAAATGGATCTGCATACATTTCACAAAGTTGAGGATAAGTACATGCTGAAATCCCATCCTGAAGTGCCTGGCCTGGCTACAGGCTGAGGAGAGAAGGATCAGGTTATAATCTCCTTCTACAAGCTTCAAAGGCTTACATTCCCACAGCTGCAGGTAGAAATATCGACTGAAGCAAAATTCCCTACCCGGAATTTCCAGCGAATACGATGAGGTCTCTTGGGACAATCTCACCTTAATGAAAATTGGATTGAGAAATCTAAAGACCTTGGGAAGCCTTGACGGTCAATCAAAACCCTTTCAGCAGCTTATTGTCCAAAGGCCCACCTTACATTTCCAAGGAAGCAAGTAAAAATACCTTCGCCTACTCCGGCTATACATACTGCTAGCCAAGAATAATGTAAACTATTTTACTGGCAAGGAAACATGATTTTTTAAAAAAATTTATTATGGTGCAATCATAATAGGGGAGTTCAGGTTAAGGCTGGGAAAAATGTATCCGCACTGTCAGCTAACCAACTCTGGCTTTGAGGAAAAGGTGAGTTGATAAATCTACAAGGAAATGACAGGGTGAGTATAATAGACGCCAAGCCCTTCCACAGAATCTGCGAAAGGGCAGAAGTTTCTGAGGGCACCTAATGAAAAATTTGACCACAGATTTGAAGTTCGTTCTTTCTTTCTTTCTTTCTTTCTTTCTTTCTTTCTTTCTTTCTTTCTTTCTTTCTCTTTTTCTTTCTTTCTTTCTTCTTCCTCTTCTTTTCCTTTCTTTCCTTCCTTCCTTTCTTTTTCTTTTTTCTTCTTCCTCTCTTCCTCTTCTTTTCCTTTCTTTCCTCTTTCTTTCTTTCTTTCTTTCTTTCTTCTTTCTTTCTCTTTTTCTTTCTTCTTCCTCTTCTTTTCCTCTTTCTTTCCTTTCTTTCTTTTTCTTTTTTCTTCTTCCTCTCTTCCTCTTCTTTTCCTTTCTTTCCTTTCTTTCTTTCTTTCTCTTTCTTTCTTTCTTTCTTTCTTTCTTTCTTTCTTTCTTTCTCTTTCTTTCTTTCTTTCACTCTTTCATTCTTTCTTTCCTCCCCTCCTCTCTCCTCCCCTCTCTCCTCTCCTTCTTTCCTTTCCTTTCCCCTGCCCTCCTGCCTTATTTCCCTTCCTCTTTCTCACCTTCCCTCCCTCCCTCCCTCCCTTTACCTTAAATATTTAGCTTTCTTGCTTAACGTGCTAATCAAGCTTGCACAAACAAACCCCCTTCTGTTTCCCACATAAAAAGTTAACCTCCTTCTTGAGTGGTTTCAAGAATGGGGTGTGTGGGTGTGGGGGTGAGCAGTTGTGACAAGCCTAGAAAGAATTCAGTAAATAAAATAAAACTCAAATCCAAGGGCAAAGGCAAAGAAGGAAAAAGTCTCCTGGAACAAGCATGGCTGAGGAACTGCGGGGTCGGTGTGTGGGTTGCAGTGGTGGGTTGCCCCCGGTTCGGACCAGTTCGCAAGAACCAGTAGTAAAACCAGTGGGAGGCCCTGCCCACCGCCCCAGATGTCATCATCAGCGATCTGCGCATGCGCAAAAGCTTCCCATTGCGAACCAGTAGTAAAGTTAAGTAGAACCCATCCCTGGTGGGTGGGTGGGGAATGTACCTCCCAACACTCCAGAATCCCCCTCCTCCTCCCCCTCCTACAAGAACTCACCTGAAGATAACACACTCTACCTACCTGCAGCCACCACCACCCCCAGCAGCCCTTTCAAAGTCACATCCTCAGCTCACAAAATCTCCAGAATTTGCATTCCAACCTGTCACAGAGTCTATTCTGTCTCCGCCTGCTAAATCTTGATTACAGGTAGTCCTTGACTTACAACAGTTCACTTAGTGACGGTTCCAGACTTCTGGAACCTCCGGGAGGCCCCTTTTTTGCCCTCCCAGAGCCTCCACCCAGGCTCTGCACTTATCTGGCATCCAAAACGGGCTGCGTGGAGACTCCTGGGAGGGGGCAGGGAGGGGTAGGCAGGGCCAGCAAAGTCCTTGCAACTACCAGTTCGGTGAACCAGATCTAAAATTAGCATCCGATTCACCCGAACCGGTCTGAACCGGCTGAATTCCACCTCTGGCTAACTTGGTCCTGGCTTGTGCGAATGTAGCCATTCTGGTTTACAAAACATAGGTTATAATCTAGTGTGCATGTATACAGGTAGTTCTGGACTTACGACTATTCATTTAGTGACTGTTCAAAGTTACAATGGCACTGAAAAAAGTGACTTATGACCGTTTTTCACACTTACGACATTGCAGTATCCCCATGGTTACGTGATCAAAATTAAGACTCAGATTAATGACCGTTGCCGTGTCCCGGGGGTGTGTGTGTGTGTCACGTGATCCCCTTTTGTGACCTTTTGACAAGCAAAATCAAGGGGAAAGCCAGATTCACTTAACAACCGGATTACTAACTCAACAACTGCAATGTTTCACTTAACAACTAGGTGAGAAAAGTTGCAAAATGAGGCAAAACTCCCTTAATGAATGTCTCGCTTAGGAAAAAGAATTTGGGGCTCAATTCTGGTCGTAAGTCGAAGACTACCTGTCGTTTTTACCGTGCTTAGTTTTTTCTGGAGGGTAACAAGTTGTTGTGGCTGGGTTCCAACAACACACTAAATATGAAACCTAAGAAAACAACACAAATGCCATGGGACTTTCCAAAGCGATACATGTCAGTGCTTGGCAGACATATGAATAAGTCCTTGGCTTACAAGAATTCATTGAGCTGCCTTTGGTGAATTATGTTTTTGAGTAGTTCATAATATAAAATACAAGAATACAAAAGGAAATAATAGGAAAAATAGGGGAGGGAAAAGGGAAGAGAAAAGTGTAGAAAAGAAGGGGAAAAAAAAGACAAGGCATTGACTCCCGACTCCCTTTAATGCAGTAGAATAAGATAGTAATATCAAACCTCAACTTTATACTTTTACATAATAGCCATACCAATAGCACTTCGACTTATATACCGCTTCATAATGCTTTATAGCCCTCTCTAAGTGGTTTAAAAGTCAGCCTCTTGCCCCCAACAATCTGGCTCCTCATTTTGCTGACCTTGGATGGACAGAAGGGTGAGTCAACTTTGAGCTGATCAAGATCGAACTCCTGGCTGTGGGCAGAGTTAGCCTGCAATACTGCATTCTAACAGGAAGGAAGGAAGGAAGACAGGAAGGAAGGAAGGAAGGAAGGAAGGAAGGAAGGAAGGAAGGAAGGAAGGAAGGAAGGAAGGAAGGAAGAAAGGAAGATAGCAATAGCCCTTAGACTTATATACATCTTTGCAGTGCTTATATACCGCTTCATAATGCTTTATAGCCCTCTCTAAGTGGTTTACAAGTCAGCCTCTTGCCCTCAACAATCTGGCTCCTCATTTTGCTGACCTCAGAAGAGTCAACTTTGAGCCAGTCAGGATTGAACTGCTGGCAGTGGGCAGAGCCAGTCTACAATAATACATTCTAACCACTGCACATCATGGATGGATGGATGGATGGAAAGGCAATAGCCCTCTCTAAGCGGTTTACAGAGTCAGTCTCTTGCCCCCAACAATCTGGGTCCTCGTTTTTCCGACCTCGGAAGGATGAAAGGCTGAGTTAACCTTGAGCCGGTTAGAATCAAACTCCTGGCAGTGGGCAGAGTTAGCCTGCAATACTGCATTCTAACCACTGCGCATCATGGATGGATGGATGGGCAATAGGATTTAGACTTATATACTGCTTCACAGGGCTTCACAGCCCACTCTAAGCAGTTTACAGAGTCAGCCTACTGCCCCCAACAATCTGGGTCCTCATTTTACCCACCTCGGAAGGACGGAAGGCTGAGTCAACCTTGAGCCGGTTAGAATTGAATTCCTGGAAGTGATAATAGTTGATCACAGTATCCACTAGCCATTTCTATAGCAACAGATCTATCTAATCCACAAAACTCAAAAACAAAGTTACATTTTTTTCCCCACCTCAGGCACAAAGTCCAGAAGCGGTTTCCAAGCAGAAACAAAAGTTAATTGTGGTTTGTTTGTTTTTTGTTTTATCAAAGCATTTGATAAAGCACTTATTTAGCTCTGCTAAATTCCATGAGCTTTTGCAACTGTTTATCCATTGCGGGGATTGAAGCCTCCTTCCATTTTGTGCAGAAAGTAATTTTGCTGCCATCAACATATATAAGACGTTTAGCAACATTTGGAAGTTACACCAGCAGTGGAAAAAAAAATGGCTAACTACTAAACCTCAACCAGGACTGTTGCAGCCTCTCCAGGTTCACTTTGATCAAAATTCAGGTATTGGCAGCTGGTATGTAATTTATAACGGTTGCGGCATCCCGAAGTCACGCAATTGTCATTTGCGGCTTTCCCGGCCGACGTTCAACAAGCAAAGTCAATGGGGGAAGTTGGAATTTGCTTAAAGACTGTGTGATTCACTTAACAACCATGGCAAAAGTCCTAAAATGGGGTGTGGCTCATTTAAACAACCACCTTGCTTAATAACGGAGAATCTGGGCCCAATTGTGATTGAAAATCGAGGTCTACATATAACTCGCTAATAGATGATTTTTTTTTCCAGATGCTAAACCACAAATGGTCCTATCTCAGAATAGAATAACAGAGTTGGAAGGGACTTTGGAGGTCTTCTAGTCCAACCCCCTGCTCAGGCAGGAAACCCTTATACCATTTCAGGCAAGTGGCTGTCCAGTCTCTTTGTAAAAACTTCCAGTTTTGGAGCAACCACAACTTCTGAAGTTAAATAAATAAACAAATCTCTAACATATTACTAGGGTTTGAATCCCGAGTGCCGCATAGCGGGGTGAGCTCCCATTACTTGTCCCAGCTTCTGCCAACCTAGCAATTCAAAAGCAGGTAAAAAATGCAAGTAGAAAAATAGGGACCACCTTGGTGGGAAGGTGACAGCATTCCATGTGCCTTTGGCGTTTAGTCCAGAGGTGGGTTTCAGCAGGTTCTGACCAGTTCTGGAGAACCAGTAGCAGAAATTTTGAATAATTTGGAGAACCGGTAGTAAAAATGCTGACTGGCCCCGCCCTCATCTATTCTCTGCCTCCCAAGTCCCAGGTGATCAGGAGGGAATGGAGATTTTACACTATCTTTCCCCTGCCACACCCACCAAGCCATGCCCACCAAGCCACACCCACCAAGCCATGCCCACCAAGCCATGCCATGCTCACCAAGCCACGCCCACAGAATGCCCACAGGGGGAAGTTCCAGAAGTCTGGAAACGGGCCCGTTTCCAGCCTCCAGAGGTCCTCTGGAGCCTGGGGGAGGCCATTTTCACCCTCCCAGATGTGTGAGGAAAGCCTCCGGAGCTTGGGGAGGGCAAAAACGCCCTCCCCTTGCAATGCAGGAGGCCGAGTAGGCCACGCCCACCATGGCCACCGCCACCCAGGAACCGGGCAGAGAAACAGTTGCTAAAATTTTTGACTCCCATCGCTGAACCTAGCGCATTGTGATGTAACAGAACGGGGGACGAGACTACTGTCTCTGTTGATCTCTGAGAGACGCCAGAAACTTTGTGCCTGTCCAGGCAAGTCAACTCAATTATTCCTGGCCTTGCAGTGACCCAAATTTTTGTGCTTGTTCATTTTAGTTGCATGGCCATAAACAATGCAGGGAACCTGCCAAATTGGGTTGCCAGCTCTGAGGGTTTTTTTTTTTTTTGCCTGGCATCTTTTCCCCAGCATTCAAGAGATCCCTGGGACAGCAATCATCTTGTCCAAGAAAACAAATCATTTCTGCACATTTGTAAAAGTGCCAACGGAGAACAGTTTGATAGAACTGGTTTGTGCAATTTGGGTTCTAAAACATCCCATTTTTCAAGAGGCAACTGGACTTTCTGGTTTTTCTTTGAAGACGTTTCTCTTTTCATCCAAGAAGCTTCTTCAGCTCTGATTGGATGGTGGGGAATGAAAGGATTTATATTCCTTGCAGACAGCTGGTCATTTGCATCCTTTTAGAGAGTCCTTGAGGCCACTTGGAAGTTCCTCTGTGTCCTCAGGGTCACCTGAGAAGTGCAAAGGGGTGTGGAGCCTTCTTGGAACTGCTGAAAGGACTATGTTGAAGACTGGAGATAGTTGATGTCGTATCCCTCCCCCTCCATTGAGAGAGGGCTGTTCAATTTTGACATAGATGGTCCCTTTGATCCTTCTTTCAATCCAGCGGTCCTCTCTGTCCAAAATGTGGACTTTGTTATCTTCAAAAGAGTGGCCTTTGTCTTTTAAATGCAGATCGACTGCTGAATCCTAGTCCTGTTGGGTTTGTTCTCCTATGTTGTGCCATGTGCTTGTGAAGTGATTGTTTTGTTTCCCCAGTGTACAGAACAGCACATGGCTCGCTGCATTGTACTGCATATACCACACACCATATATCTGGTTCTAAAGCTAAAGCAAGGCGGAGCTGATGGGGCCACCTCTTCTGCAGCCTGAGGCATCTCAGATGCTTTTCATATTTGAAATCAAAATTCAAATGGATTTAGTGCAGGGATCTCCAACTTGCACTTTAAAACCTGTGGATTTCAGCTCTCAGAATTCCCCAGCCAGCCAGTTCAACTCCCAGTCAATTCTGGGAATTGAGGTCCACAGGTCTTAAAGTGATCAAGGTTGGAGACTTAGTGCAAAGTGAATTACAGTGGAGGCAGAGGTAGTATTCAGCAGGTTCTGACCAGTTCTAGAGAACCGGTAGCGGAAATTTTGAGTAGTTCGGAGAACAGGTAAATACCACCTCTGACTGGCCCCGTCCCCATCTATTCTCTGCCTCCCGAGTCCCAGCTGATAGGGTGGAAATGAGGATTTTGCAGTAATCCTTCCCCTGGAGTGGGGTGGGAATGGAGATTTTACAGTATCCTTCCCCTGCCACGCCCACCAAGCCACACCCACCAAGACATGCCACACCCACCAAGACATGCCATGCCCACCAAGACATGCCATGCCATGCCACACCCACCAAACCATGCCCATAGAACTGGTAGTAAAATTTTTTGAATCCCACCACTGAGTGGAGGCAGGGAATGTCAAAGAGCACCATTGAACCAAAACATGAAAAGCTTGTTGTAAACTAATCGAATACAGGTAGTCCTTGACTTATGACCAGTTAGGATCAGAATATCTTAAGCAAGGCAGTCAGTTATGTTTGATTTTGCCACAGCTGTTAAGTCAATTACTGTGGTTAAGTGAATCGTCACTAAATCTGGCTCCCCCCATTGTCTGAGAAGGTCATAAATAGTGAACACATGACCCCAGGATAGTGCCACTGTCATAAATCCATGGCAGTTATTAAGCACCCAGTCCCAGATCACATGACCCAGTGGTGAAATTCAATTTCTTTTACTACCGGATCTGTGGGCGTGGCTTGGTGGCCGTGGTGTGGCTTGGTGGCCGTGGCAGCGGAAGGATACTGCAAAATCCCCATTCCCTCCCCACTCCAGGGGAAGGATACTGCAAAATCTCCATTCCCTCCCCACTCCAGGGGAAGGATACTGCAAAATCCCCACTCCCTCCCCACTCCTGGGGGAAAGATACTGCAAAATCTCCATTCCCTCCCCACTCCTGGGGGAAGGATACTGCAAAATCTCCATTCCCACCCCACTCCAGGGGAAGGATACTGCAAAATCTCCATTCCCACCCCACTCCAGGGGAAGGATACTGCAAAATCTCCATTCCCACCCCACTCTGTGGCCAGCAAGAGGTGGTTTTTGCCGGTTATCCAAACTACTCAAAATTTCCGCTACCGGTTCTCCAGAACCTGTCAGAACCTGCTGGATTTCACCCCTGAAGTGACCATGGGAACACTGCAATGGTCGTACGTGCAAAAAACGGTCGTAAGTCGTCTTTTCCAGGGCCACTGTAGCAGTGCATTTAAAGCTTTAACAGTCTTTAAATGAATGGCTGTAAGTTGAGGTCTAGCTGCATACCATGTTTCTCAGTCTTGGTAACTTTAAGACATGTGGACTTCTATTCCCATAATTCCTCAGTCAGATGTGAAACGGTTTAGCCAGGCTTTCCCTGATCGAATGCCCTCCAAATGTGTCAGACTTCTGTTTTCATAATCAGAAAGGAGCTTGAGGGACCTTAGAAGTTTTCTGGTCCAGCCCCCTGCTCAAGTTATAGAATTTGAGACAAGTGGCTGTCCAGTCTCTTCTTAAAATCCTCCAGCGATGAATCACCCACAACTTATGGTGGCAGGCAGTTCCACTGGTTAATTGTCCTCACTGTTAGGAAGTTTCTCCTCAATTCCAGGTTGCTTCTCTCCTCGATTAGTTTCCATCCATTGTTTCTTGTCCTGCCTTTTTGGTGCTTTGGAAAATACCGTGTTTCCCTGAAAATAAGACCGGGTCTTATATTAATTTTTGCTCTAAAAGATGCATTAGGGCATATTTTCTGGTTAGGGCTTGTTTTGGGGGAAACACAGTACTAAATGCATCCATCTGGCTGACAATCTTAACTAGAGCTTATTTTGGGGGTAGGGCTTATATTACGAGCATCCTGAAAAATCATGCTAGGACTTATTTTCCGGTTTTTGTTTTTGTTTTTAATTTCAAATTTATATACCGCACCTTCTCCCGAGGGACTCAGGGCGGTGTACAGCCAGATAAAAACATACAATACAAACATTAAAAACAATTAAAAGAATATATATTAATTTGGCCCCAGTTTAAAATGACAAACCAATTAAAAATATTTAAAAAATATGTTAGGCCAGCCCAGCTTGCTGGAAAAAGAAGGTTTTAAGGGCACGGCAGAAGGCACCAAGGTCTTGGATTCTCCTTATCTCTGGGGGCAGCTGGTTCCATACGGTAGGTGCCCCCACAGAGAAGGCCCTCCCCCTGGGGGTCACCAGCCTACATTGTTTGGCTGATGGCACCCCGAGGAGGCCCTCTCTGTGGGAGCGCACGGGTCGATGGGATGTTGTTGGTAGCAGCAGGCGGTCTCGAAGATAACTAGGTCCTATGCCATGGAGCGCTTTAAAGGTGGTAACCAACACCTTGAAGCGCACTCAGAAGATCACTGGGAGCCAGTGCAGCTCGCGCAGGAGCGGTGTTATGTGGGAGCACCATGCAGCTCCCATAATTACCCGCGCGGCCACATTCTGGACCAGTTGGAGCCTCCGAGTGCTCTTCAAAGGGAGCCCCATGTAGAGAGCGTTGCAGTAGTCCAGGCGAGAGGTGACGAGGGCATGAGTGACTGTACACAAGGAATCCCGATCAAGAAAGTGTCGCAACTGGCGAATCAGGCGAACCTGACAAAAGGTCCCCCTGGCTACAGCCATCAGATGTTCCTCCAAGGACAGCTGCGTATCCAGGAGGACTCCCAGATTGCGCGCCCTCTCCGAGGAGGCCAAAGACTTGCCCCCAATAGTCAGCGATGGAGTCAGCTGACTATATCGGGATGCTGGGAACCACAGCCACTCAGTCTCAGTTGGTTGGGTCTTATTTTCGGGGAAACAGGCTAAGTTGACTCCCTCCTCTTTGTGGCAGCCCCTCAAGTACTGGAATCCTGCTATCATGTCATCCCTAGTCCTTCTTTTCTCTAGAGTAGCCCTATCCAGTTCCTGCAACCGCTCTTTGTATGTTTTAGTCTCCAGGCCTTTGATCATCTTAGTGGCTCTTCTCTGCACTTTTTCCAAAAGTCTCAACATAATCCCGAAACGTGGACGCTCAGATGAAACAAACAAAATGTTAAAAAGTTATGATATTTATGTAGTTACTTATTATATTCTTATTATTATATTAAAGTAACCAAAATATCGTTAGGATCCTCAAGGCAAGTCACACCTTTTGAGCACCCCTAATGTTTGAAAATTGAAAGTTGAAAAATTTGACACACCCTTCGAAAGGATTGTTAAAATTTTTAGATAATCAGTCCCTATAGCCAGGTCTTATTTCTTGAAACATGCTGGTCCTTGAGTTACAACCATTCTTTAGGGACTGTTTGAAGTTACTGCTGAAAAATGTGACTTACAATCGGTTCTCGCACTTAGGACTGTTGCGACATCAACCCAGTCCTGTTATCAAAATTTGAGCCCTTGGCAACCAGCTCGTATTTACAACAATTTGCAGCTTCAGGTGATCGTGGGGTCACTGTTTATGACCTTCTTCGCTGGCTTTCGACAAGCCAAGTCAATAGGAGAAGCCAGATTTTCTGAACAACTGCATGATTGTTTTAACAGCTGTGCTTTTGTTAATAACTGTGGCAAAAAAAAATAAAAGTTGGAAAACGGGGTGTGGCTCCCAACTGCCTTGCTTGGCAACTGTTCTGCCCCAGCTACGGACCCCAAAGAATGTAGCACACACAAACTCCGAACAAAACTCAGTTTACTTCAAAACACAGTCTTTTGCAAATGCAGGCTGTGAATAAAATGTTCTTAACAACCCGCCAGAAATTCCACAGATAAGATAGAGTCTTACTAGAGTTGGCAGAAAGCCCAGAAGCCGGGTTTGCAGAGAAAATTCAAACCCAATGATCAGCGAACGAACGGACGAACACACGTTGTTTCCTGCAGCTTTTTACAAGCTGTGTGCAAACTTAAGTAGGCTAAGGAAGTGGCCAACTAGCCCCATGCCTTACTCTTGAGGAGACCTCCTCCTGAGTAACCACTCCTGCCTTTTGGCAGCCCTGCGTGCTCGTGCATCGAGAAGAGGCTCCTCCTCTTCATCCTCTTCACTTATGGGAGCTTCTGGAGGTTCTGAAGGCCCTGGCTGAATCCCTGCCTCTGGCCCCACATCTTCTTCAGCCTCCTCACTGTCCAACTCGAGTGCCAGCTGCACAGGCTGCTGGCGCAGCACCACACCAGCCTCCTTGTCGTCCGGATCAGCAACAATCAATGCAGGCCGCTGGCGGGCCACAACAGCAACGGAAATTCTGGTTCCAACTATGGTAGTAAGTTGAGAACTACCTGTATACACCCAAAGGTGTCAAATTGGATTAGGTTGACTTGATCAAAAGGGTCTCCCGCCAGTTTACTATTGGTTCTATTGAACCGGTGCGAACCGGAGGCAACCCACCACTTGTGGAGCATCCACGATTTCTGGAGGCCAGCTGTTCCACTGTCTAATTGTTCTCACTGTTAGGAAGTTTCTCCTTAATTCCAGGTCGCTACTCTCCTTGATTAATTTCCATCCATTGTTTCTTGTCCTGCCTTCTGGTGCTTTGGAGAATAATTTGACCCCCTCTTCTTTGTGGCAGCTCCTCAAATACTGGAATACTGCTATCGTGTCACCCCTAATTCTAGAAAAAGCATTTTTTCTACAACCTCTTCAGCCAAAGAGGTTATAGAAAAAAATGTTTTTAAAAGGAAAAAAAGCCTCTGCCGATCAGGCAAGTCAGCTGGGATCATCAGAGGCTTTTAAAAGCATTTTTTTTACAACCTCTTCAGCCGAAGAGGTTGGAGAAAAAATGGTTTTAAAAGTTAAAAAAAAAAGTCGTCACGCCCACTCAGTCATATTAACCCCCCCACCACCAAGCCACGCCCACAGAACCGGTAGTAACAAATTTTACATTTCACCACTGCCTTACACCATTTCTGACAGATGGCTGTCCAGTCTCTTCTTGAAAGTCTCAAGTGATGAAGCTCCCACAAATTCCGAAGGCAACTTCTGTTCCACTCGTTGATTGTTCTCACTGTCAGAAAATTCCCCCTTATTTCTCTCCTCGGTCAATTTCCATCGATTATTCCTTGTCTGGCCTTCAGGTGCTTTGGAGAATAGCTTGACCCCCTTCCTCCTCTCTGTGGCAGCCCCTCAAATATTGGAAGACTGCTATCGTGTCTCCCCTGGTCCTTCACTTCACTAGACTAGCCATGCCCAGTTCCTGCAACCGTTCATCCTATGTTTTAGCCTCCAGTCCCCTCATCATCCTTGGTTGCTCTTCTCTGCACTCTTTCTAGAGTCTCAACATCTTTTTTATAGTGTGGTGACCAAAACTAGATGTAGTATTCTAGGTGTGGTCTTACTAAGGCTTTATAGGGTGGTATGAGTACCTCCCTTGATCTTGATTGCATCCCTCTGTTAATGCAATTTAGGATTGCGTTGGCTTGTTTAGCTGCCACTGCACACTGCTAGCTCCTATTTAGCTGGTTTTCCACTAAGACTCCAAAATCCCTCTCACAGTCACTGCTATTAAGCCTGGTTTCACTCAGTTTACATGTGTACTTTTGGTTTTTTTTTTTTTTAAAATATTTTTATTAAACAGTTTTTTTAAAAAACAAGCAAATTCAGATATTTACATCTTCTTCTGTTCAACATCTTCCCATCAGTAATCCATATTTATACATTTTCTCTTTCTTATTTTTATATCTTTTATACATATATTTCTAGTATATCATATATATATATATATATATATATATATATATATATATATATATATATATATATATATATATGTATGTATATTATATACCGCTTTAATATATACTATTATTCTAATTATTTTATTTACATTTGACATAAACATTTCCTTTCCACAATTTTTATACCTTCCCATTTATTTTTATATTTCTCCACCTAATTTAACCATTATTTTGTCTTCCTTTGTACTTTTGGTTTTTCTTAAGTGTAGGACTTTACTTTTCTCTACACTGAATTTCATTTTTTTTTTAAATTTGATTTATATGCCGCCCTTCTCCGGAGACTCAGGGTGGCTTACAATGCGTTAAGCAATAGCCTTCATCCTTTTGTATATTTATACAAAGTCAGCTTATTGCCCCCACAAACTGGGTCCTCAGTTTACCTACCTTAGAAAGGATGGAAGGCTGAGTCAACCTTGAGCCTGGCAAGATTCGAACTTACAGTAATTGCAGACAACTGGTGTTAAATTACAGTGCTTTTAGTCTGCAGAGCTATCCAGGCTCAGCAGACTAATTTTGTTAGAAAGGGCCCAGTGTTCAGGTCTGTAGAGTTCCATCTGGATGTTGAGCCTATCTTCTAGGGCGTTGGCTATTCCTGCCATCTTAGTATCATCTGGAAATTTGGTAAGTTCCACTTCTATTTCCTCATCTAAGTCGTTTATGAACATATTGAAGAGTCTAAGAAGTAATACTTACTTCTCTCCATGTAGACGTAGACCCATTAAGGACTACTTGTTTGTCAGCCAGTTTATTTTATTTTATTTTATTATTCATATTTCTATGCCACCCACTCCCCGAGGACTCTGGGCGGCTTACACCAAAGACAGCATACTAAATAGCATATTGCCCCCAACAATCTGGGTCCTCATTTTACCCACCTCGGAAGGATGGAAGGCTGAGTCAACCTTCAGCCAGTGAGATTTGATCTGCTGATCTGCTGAACTAGCAGTCAGCTGAAGTAGCTGCAGTACTGCACTCTAAGCACTGCGCCTCCTCGGCTCAGTTGCAAATCCATCTGGTGGTGAAGCTGCCTTTCCCACTTTTTTCAAGTGAAAATTGGTTGGTTTGGTTTGCATGAGGCAAACCTGGCTATTGTGGTTTGTTTGTGCTGAAGCAAGCCATGAATTAGCGTTAGCCTAGCAAGCAAATCTTCAATTGTTGCATGTCTCTTCTCTCAAGCGGCACTGAAAAAAATGCATTGAGCAGTGGTTTACCCATCTATAATTCAAATGCCACCCCAGAAGATACTATAAATGACTCTCCCTCTGTCTCTCCCTCTCTCTCTCTCTCTCTCTCTCTCTCTCTCTCTCTCTCTCTCTCTCTCTCCTCCCCCCCCTCCATGTGCCAAAAACTTGCATACCACTAAATCTCAAAAGACCTTGGGAATTTTACTTGATGTTTAGTGAGTTTGGGAATTCTTTCTCAAACTCTCAGAAGAGTTCGGGGTGAAGACCCCATGGACTCACAACATGTTATAAGCTTACAAGTTTCTCATTATATCCCTATCTTTAAAAAAAAAAGAAAAAAAGAATATGTACGGAGTGTACCAATGTCAGACCCCAAATGCCAATCACAATGTATTTGATTAATTGTATGAATTAATTTTTTTTTCCTGAGAAAAACTGCACGCAGGAATGTTCAAAAGTCTTGGGTCAAACAAATAAGGAAGGGTTGAGCAGGATTCACAATTGGCTGAATTGTGAATCACACAAATTGTTGTGTGAATGTTCACACAACAACCGAGAGAGGATTGTCCTCAATGGAACTATATCTAGATCAGTTCTAGCGCTGGAAGGGACCTCGGAGGTCTTCTAGTCCAACTAATGAGACCCTATCCCATTCCAGACAAATGGCTGTCCAGTCCCTTTTTAAAAACCTCCAGTGATGCAGCACCCACAGCTTCTGGTGGCAAGCTGTTCCACTGATTAATTGTCCTCACTGTTAGGAAGTTCCTCCTTCATTCCAGGTTGTTTCTTTCTTTGATCAGTTTCCAACGATTGTTTCTTGTCCTGCCTTCTGGTGCTTTGGAGAATAAATTGATCCCCCTCTTCTTTGGGGCAGCCCCTCGAAACTGGAAAACTGCTATCATGTCACCCCTAGTCCTCCCTTTCTCTAGACTAGCCAGACCCAAATCCTCCAACCGTTCTGTGAGAGATCTCACGAAGGCTGATGGTTCGTTGAGGGCGCTTCCAAGAAAAAGGCAGCACGCAAGGATGCAATCAAGTTGAATCTTTAGGAATAAAGTAGAGAAAATGAGTTCCCTGGCATGGAGGCATCCATGCCTGGATTGAGCCCATGGATCAGTCCCGTAGGAAGCTAGAACAAGAGCCAAAGGGCAGCCCCTGTGCAGGGGGTCTTATAGGGGCCAATGAGTGTGAGGGGGCCGGAGGGCCATTAACTCTCCCCAATGGGGCTGCAGGGGCCGGAGCCCCTTGATCCACCAGTGGGATCAAAGGTGCCTCTTTGCTCCCATCTGGTGGCCTTTTAAGAAACTGCCATGGCTGGCACAAAACACCTTTTTTTTTTTATTATTTGATTTATATGCCGCCCTTCTCCGGAGACTCAGGGCGGCTTACAATGCGTTAAGCAATAGCCTTCATACTTTTGTATATTTATACAAAGTCAGCTTATTGCCCCCACAATCCGGATCCTCATTTTACCTACCTTAGAAAGGATGGAAGGCTGAGTCAACCTTGAACCTGGTGAGATTTGAACTTGCAGTAATTGCAGGCAGCCGGTGTTAATCACAATGCTATCAGTCTGCTGAGCCACCAGGCAGGTTCTTCATATGTTTTAGTCTCCAAGCCTTTAATCATCCTAGTTTGCTCTTCTCTCCACATTTCCAAATGGAGGGAAGAAGGGGTGGGTTCTACTTACCTTTACTACCGGTTCGCAACTCTTCACTCGCGCAGAAGCTTCTGCGCATGCCCAGAAGCATTCTTTTGACGTCGTGGTTGGTGGGCGGAGCCTCCTTCTGGTTTTACTACCGGTTCTATAGAATCGGTCCAAACCGGGGGCAACCCACCACTGGAGGGAAGCATATGGTGGGGTACCTCATGGTTCAGTCTTGGGTTAAATACTATTCAACATTTTCATAATGACCTAGACAAGGAGATAGTGTAGAAAGTTAGCACCCACCCCTCTCCTAGAAGAATGAAACATTTTGAGAAATATTAAAAAGTCAAAATATTATATTTCCTTAATAGCCAACAGCAGATGTCAGCACTTAAGAGATAAAGAGATAGCTAGCTCTATTCATAAGCAAATTCCCTGCAGCAAGGTCTGAACACAGGTAGGGTTAGCGCTCAGCCACAATAGGAATTGCCCAACAAGCCCCTTCATTGCATCAGCCCAAACTTCAACCAAACGTAGCTCAGACAAACATGGCCCCATGGGAGTCTGACAACAGCCAATAGAATACATGTTCTTGCACAGGAACAGGAAGCTCAAGTGCAAAGCCCAAGGGAAGGTATAAATACCCCCTCCATGTGGTCAGATGCACCAGAGAACCATGTGCTTGATGGTTCTACTTCACCATTAAACCTTCTATCCAATCAGCTTCCATGTTTCCAGTGTCTTCCTCTTGGCTTGGAACTGAACCAGGTGGATATTTCTTCCAACAATTGAAAGGGAACTCATCAAATTTGCAGGTGACACCAAGCAAAGAGGGAATAGCCAGCACTTGAGAAGATGGGCTCAGAATCCAGAAGGACCTTGACAGACGTGGAACACTGGGCCTGTCCAACAAGCTGCAGTTCAGTGGTGAGAAAAGTATGGTCCTGCACTTAGGCAGGAAAAAGCTGTAAGGTCCCAAAATACACTTGAGTCACCAGAATGCCAAAGAGAGAGACTCAAGACGAGGCTTGCAAAAAAACAGATTTTATTTATGGCCAAAAACAAAATACTGGGTGGAACTATATCCAGAACATACAGATACAATGCATGCGAGGAGATAGCCACCCCTTGGGGAAGGTATGGCGTCCTTTTATACCCTCAGAGATGTCAGCTTAGTACCCAATTCTGGCCTCCTAATTTAGGTTTGTGTATTCCTTGTTACCCTGCAAGGGGGAATAGAAACTTCCCAATTAGTATTATCTTAAGCATTTCTTTGTTTACTCAATTGGCCACTTAGCCCCCTGGCTCTGGAAGACAGGAGTTTATCCAGATCAAACATAAATTAGGCTGAGGTGTAAATTATCCCTTTGTTGATGGCTGTAGTTTCAACTGAGATAACGTACCGTGCTTTTAGATAGATTGATATGAGTTCAGGTCAAACGGCAGGGACATACGTTTGACAAATACCAGATACATTACAGAGGCCTAATAACAATATGTTTGTAACAGGAGATACAAATAGAAAGGAATAATATGTATTACAGGAACCTAATGGTTACAGAATCTAGTATACCAGTATATCATATTCTAGTATTATTTATTATATCCTTATTATTGTTTCCCTTTCAAAGCCAAATGCACAGGTATGGTATAGGTGGTACCTGTGAGAGGAATCTAGGAATCTAGTAGATTACCACTTACGTATGAGTCAGCAGTTTGCTGTAGCCACCAAAAAAACCCAATGCAGTCCTAGGCTGTACCAAGATAGGGATAGTTATCAGAATAATGAGAAGTGATAGTATGGCTTTACACCACACTGGTGAGCCCACACTTGGAACGCTGTATCCAGTTCTGGTCACCACATTACAAAAAAAATGTTAAGATCCTGGAAAGTTTGCAGAGAAGATCATAAAGAGTCTGGAGTTTAAATTATATGATGAACAGTTGTGAGAGCGAGGTATGTCTAACCTTTCAAATAGAAGAATAAGGGAGGACAATATTTGAGGGGCTGTTACAGAGGAGAGGGGGTTAACCTATTCTCTAAAGCACTTGAGGGCAGGACAACAAGAAATGGGTAGAAACTCCTTAGAGGGAGACCCAACCTGGAATTAAGGAGATGAACGATGAACAGTTGCAGGAACTGGGCATGGCTAGTCTAGTGAAAAGAAGGAACAGGAGAGACATGATAGCAGTCTTCCAATATCTGAGGGGCTTCCCCAGAGAGGAGGAAGGGGGTCAGGCTATTTTTCCAAACCACCTGAAGGCCGGACAAGGAATAATGGATGGAAACTGACCAAGGAGAGATTCAACCTGGAAATAAGGAGGAATTTTCTGACAGTGAGAAACGATCAACCCATGGAACAGAAGTTGCCTTCGGAAGTTGTGGGAGCTTCATCACTGGAGGCTTTCAAGAAGAGACTGGACTGCCATCTGTCAGAAATGGTGTAGGGTCTCCTTGCTTGGGCGGGGGGTTGGACTAGATGACCTTCAAGGTCCCTTCCAACTCTGTTAATCTGTTTTTTTAAAAAAATTCCTGACAGTGAGAGCTCCATTGTGGGTGCTCCATCACTGTAGGTTTTCAAGAAGAAATTGGACAACCATTTTCCAGAATGGTTTAGGCTCGCCTGATGAAGCAGTGAGTTGGACTGGAAGACTTCCAATTCTGTTATTCTCCATTCTGTATTTTGTTTTCACAATAGGCCAGGCGTGAGGGGAGGAGGTGGCCACCCACTCTTGCCAACAGGAAAGGGCTTGGTTTGGCAATGGACCAAGGAAGAGTAGGCCAGTCTGCTTTCAGCAAACAGCACTTTCTCCCTATCAGGGAAAGTGGCAGCAGCCCAGGAGATTAGTCAGCCAAAGATAAAGGATAGGAAATGATGCTTTAGCTGACTATTTTTCTCTCTTCAGCTACCCAAAAAAAGGCCCGTCAGTGGGACAATTCCAGGTAAAAGGTAAAGATTAAGTCTGACAAATAAAGAGAAGCTTGCCATGGGTTGGGTGGAGCAACTGATTTGCCAAAAAGGAGAAGATTGTTGGCCTTTGCCTCTGACCCCCCATTTCCTACTGCTTGTTTTGGCTCTGCTGATATAGCCTTCCCCAACTCAAGAAAGGTCCAAAGTCAGGATTGTTGGCATTTCCAGATCAGCAGAGGTTAGCCAAAGTCTGTGAGGAGCAAAGGATCAAGACTATGCATTAAGTTGCTCTTCAGAAGGTCTATGGAGATTCTCAGTCATGGTTGTCCCAAAGGTACTTTGGGAAGACGTTTCTCTTCTCATCCAAGAAGCTTCTTCACCCCTGACCGGATGGTGGGGAATGGAAAGATTTATACTCCTTGCAGACATCTGGATCTAGGGCGCCCTTCTTTCCGAAGAAGATTCGTACTTCACATGAAGCAGAAAATCACAATGCTACTATTTGGGCTGGGCTAAAATTCTGCAGCTAGCATTGCCCTCCTGTGGCAATTTCATTATTGCTACAGCTTTCAGACTAATGAAGGCAATGGTGCTGTTCCCAGGGCATTCTCTGGAAGTGAAAGTTTTATTTTTATTTATTTATATCATACAAAATTTAATGTTTACATAAACAGTGTGTTGTCTGGGTACAGATCATTTTTAAAAAGTAGTAACGACAATAATAACAATAATATTCATAGCATAAATAGTAATCAGATAATAATAATAATACCATGTTTCCCCGAAAATAAGACCCTGTCTTATACTGTATTTTTTCTTTTTTTTTTATTAAAAAAGTTTTACAAATACAAATTTTCCCATTTCCCCCCCCTTCCCTCCCTAACCCTCCCTAACCCTCCCCTCCTCCCATGACTTCCCCAAGGTGAAATCCGTCCACATTATATTATATCATACTTTACCACCCTTCTATTCTCCCCCCTGTATACTACACATTTCTACATTATATTGTATTTTTTTGATCTCCGAAATAAGCACTTGGCCTTATTTTCGGGGAGGTCTTATTATTTTGGGGCAAGTGGAGCAAGACGGGGCTCCGTCTTGCTCCACTTTTGGGCTTATTTTCAGGAAAACAGGGTAGTATGTGCTTGTCCATTTTAATGTAATTAAATTGTAATTTAATTTAATGTAATTAAATTGTAATTTAATTTAATGTAATTAATGTAATTCATAAGTAATGGATCTTACTTATATAATTACCTCTTATGCTTTTAAATTTCTAACTTCTGTTTACATTAGTTAGCCATTGGTAAAACAAATCCCATGTTAAGAAGTATTCAGTTTCATTTTTCTCCTTTACTTTAATCTATCTATTTCTGCACATTCTAATATTTTTTTATTACATTTTCATCTGGTGGGATCTCTTTGTCTTTCCAATGTTGTGCAAACACAATTCTAGCCGCTGTTAACACATGTAAAATTAAATATGTATCATATTTTTCTGGTAAAATACCCCACAGGAATATTTCTGGTTTTAAATCTATGTGTTGCTTTACCATTTTTTCTAACCATGTGTGTATTTTTCTCCAATATTATTTTTGCCTTTGGGCACGTCCACCACATACGAACCCGGTGTCTGATTACATTTCCAACATTTATCAGACATGTTCTTAAACATTTTTGCCAATCTTGCTGGTGGAAAGTGCCATCTATAAAACATTTTATATAAGTTTTCCTTATATGCAGTTGACATTGTTAGTTTATACTTCCTAACTCACAATTTCTGCCATTTATCTAACGCTATAGTATAACCAAAATTTTTAGCCCTTACTATCATTGTTTCCTTTACTTGTTCTTCTTCCATTTTAATGCTCAAGAGATAATTATAGTTTTTTTTAAAATTAGTTTTTCATCTGTCCCTATTAGTATCTGATCTAGTTCTGTTGGCACGTTATAAATACCATACATTTTAGCATCTTTCTCATATCTTGCTTTTATTTGCACACACGGACACCGTGTTAAATCAATCCCTTGATTTTTCAGTTCTTGGTTAGTTTTAAGTTCCCCCTTTTCATTCAAAATGTCCTTGTATTTTCTGATCCCCCCCCCCCATGTTTACAAGTGGGATTTTGAAAACGCAGATAGAAAGAGTACCGATAGGGAGTAATTGGAGTTACAGAAACAGGAACATAAATCACTAACATAAATTAACAATGAATCATAAAGATAGATATATGAGTAAGATCAAACAAGGAAGAGTCAAAACACAAATAAGAACATACATTACTGTTGTTTATTTGACAATATATATTTGACAAAATGTATATTTGAAATCTTTGTTTACATGTTTTGTTCTGTGTGTTTTGTTGTCACTAGTTCTGTTTTGCTTGTACTTTTAAACAAATAAAAATTTATTTAATTAAAAAAAAGAAAGAAAGAAAGAAAGAAAGAAAGAAAGAAAGAAAGAAAGAAAGAAAGAAAGAAAGAAAGAAAGAGTACCGATATTATTTTCAGAAAAACAGCAAAGCAACCTAATGATCCCTGGGGTGCTTTCTCAAAAGGCAACTGGATTTTCTTGGTTTTATTCCTTGAAAACGTTTCACTTCTCATCCAAGGAGCTTCCTCAGTTCTTCGTGGACGGGAAGCAAAATATTTTCAAGGGGAAAACAAACAAACCAGGAAGTAAGTCCAGTTGCGTTTTGGGACAGACATGACAGGGATGATTGAGAATCTCCATAGACTTAATGATTCAGGATTACGCCAAAGTTATCACTCAAGAGACACAAATGAGGAGGTTCAAATTGTTGGCTGCCACAATATTTTTTTAAAAAAAAAATGCTGTCAGGTTTTCATTTAGTGACTTCTGTCAGAAATGGTGTAGACAGGGTCTCCTGCTTGGGCAGAGAAGGGGGTTGGACTAGATGATCTCCAAGATCCCTTTGAACTCTCTTATTCTGTTCTGTTCTATATGCTTTTGATGTTTGGTGGCTTTTATGCTATTCCTCTTATTTTGTCGCAAATTCAGATGTTCAGGCTGGATTTGGCATTTTTATTTACCCATTGACTCCTTCCAAAGGGTCTGGGATAGACAGATGCTGTTGCTTGATACAGAATAACAGAGTTGGAAGGGGTCTTATAGGTCATCTAGTCCAACCGCCCCCCGCCCAAGCAGGAGACCTTACACCAGGGGTCCCCAAACTTGGCAGCTTTAAGACTTGTGGACTTCAGCTCCCAGAATTCTCCAGCCAGCTATGCTGGCTGGAGAATTCTGGGAGTTGAAGTCCACAAGTCTTCAAGCTGCCAAGTTTGAAGACCTCTGCCTTACACCATCTTCCATGGTCTTAAATCTAGATGGGCGCTAAGACCCAGAGGACACCCGCCGATCCCTTTCCTGCCGCCGCGAACCCGTTCCCTCCGATAGAAGAACCCAGCGGAGGAATATTAATAGCGGGCCACTGAGCGCTCCATTGCGCCTGCGCAAAAAAAGCCTTCCTCGTAAAAATAAGGGACGTCAGCAGCCTGTTTTGCAAATTTTGTACGAAGAAAGAGAACGGGTTGGCTAAGCAGTCAGGATGGCCGAGCGGTCTAAGGCGCTGCGTTCAGGTCGCAGTCTCCCCTGGAGGCGTGGGTTCGAATCCCACTTCTGACAAATGCTAAAATTTTTTCCAAATAATAAAATAAATAAAATTTTATTTTTGCAGAAGTTCTCTCGATTAATTCTTCCTTTACCAGCCGCCACCAACGCCCCAGATCTCAGCAGGCGAGGGAAAAGAAAAACACCGCTAACTTCAACCGGTGCGGGCTTGGGAAGTAGAGCCAGTGCTCCCTCCGGATTAACAGCGGCCCCGTGTAAACGGTTCCATCCGAATCCGGATAGACAAGGCTTAAACCCAGAAAACCGGACTGCAAAATCTGGGGTCCTTCGTCTTCTACGGCTTCTCGGTTACTCCTCTTGATTGCAACCTTCCCAAGCCACTATAGACACAGACATTTGCAATAATTATTATATTATATTATATTATATTATATTATATTATATTATATTATATTATATTATATTATATTATATTATATTATATTATATTATATTATATTATATTATATTATAATTATTATTATATTATTATATTACATTATATTATATTATATTTATTATATTATTATTTTACATTACATTACATTATATTATATTATATTTTATTATATTATATTTATTATATTATTATTTTGCATTACTTTACATTACATTATATTATATTGTATTATTATATCATATCACATCATATCCACAGACACAGACAGACACACACATATATAGTAATATATGTATATATAAATATATATGCAATGGCATTATATATATATGGCAAATTTCTGTGCTTTCTTCCCCCCTAAAGACCCTTTCTGTTCCAGCCTTTTTTCTTTCCAGGGAAAAGTTAATAGAAGAGATCTCGGATTTATTTATTTTTTTTTAAAAAATTAGTTTGTTCATTTATTTATTTTCATTAGTTTGTTGGGGATACTGTGCTGTCTGAAGGAGCCTTTCCCCGAAGCACTTATTATAACTATCCAGGAACCCCAAATGTCCAGTTTGAGAGACCAAAAGTTGCCAGAGGTGGAACGAAATATTTTTTAAAACCCAAACTATAAAATAACTCCTAATGAAAACGATTGGCTTCTGTTGATAAAATCTAATGCTTTCTTTAATTTTCCATACACACAGAGTTCATACATGTGAGAGACACACAACCAATTAGAGAGATAGAAGAAATACAGATTAAATAATGGGATGGATGGATAGATAGAAGATAGATAGACAGACAGACAGACAGATGATAGAGATAGGGATGGATGGATAGAAGATAGACAGACAGACAGACAGACAGACAGACAGACAGACAGATGATAGAGATAGGGATGGATGGATAGAAGATAAATAGATATAGATAGATAGATAGATAGATAGATAGATAGATAGATAGATGATAGAGATAGGGATGGATGGATGGATGGATGGATAGAAGATAGATAGATAGATAGATAGATAGATAGATAGATAGATAGATGATAGAGATAGGGACGGATGGATGGATAGAAGATAGATAGATAGATAGATAGATAGATAGATAGATAGATAGATGATAGAGATAGGGTTGGTTGGATGGATAGATAGATAGACGATAGATAGATAGATAGATAGATAGATAGATAGATAGATAGATAGATAAATTAAAGATTGATGATAGAGCAGAATAGATAGTTTTAGGTATAAGTACACACACACACATATATATACACAGTCAGAAAAATAGAGAGAAGAATGATAGACAGAGATAGATAAGTAGATAGATAGATAGATAGATAGATAGATAGATAGATAGATAATAGAGATAGGGATGGATGGATAGATAGAAGATAGATAAATAGACAGACAGATGATAGAGATAGGGATGGATGGATGGACGGATAGAAGATAGATAGACAGACAGACAGACAGACAGATGATAGAGATAGGGATGGATGGATGGATAGAAGATAGATAGATAGATAGATAGATAGATAGATAGATAGATAGATAGATAGATGATAGAGATAGGGATGGATGGATGGATGGTAGATAATAGATAGATAGATAGATAGATAGATAGATAGATAGATAGATAGATAGGTAGATAGATAGATGATAGAGATAGGGATGGATGGATGGGTGGATGGATAGATGATAGATAGATAGATAGATAGATAGATAGATAGATAGATAGATAAATTAAAGATTGATGATAGAGCAGAATAGATAGTTTTAGGTATAAGTACACACACACACATATATATACACAGTCAGAAAAATAGAGAGAA
The DNA here is from genome assembly GCF_029215685.1 of Pituophis catenifer annectens. Taxonomy (NCBI): domain Eukaryota; kingdom Metazoa; phylum Chordata; class Lepidosauria; order Squamata; family Colubridae; genus Pituophis; species Pituophis catenifer. The sequence goes on from NW_027256893.1 coordinate 4,970,422, forward strand.
GAATGATAGACAGAGATAGATAAGTAGATCGATAGATAGATAGATAGATAGATAGATAGATAGATAGATAGATAGATAGATAGATAATAGAGATAGGGATGGATGGATAGATAGAAGATAGATAAATAGATAGACAGACAGATGATAGAGATAGGGATGGATGGATGGATGGATAGAAGATAGATAGACAGACAGACAGATGATAGAGAGGGATGGATGGATGGATAGAAGATAGATAGATAGATAGATAGATAGATAGATAGATAGATAGATAGCTAGATAGATAGATGATAGAGATAGGGATGGATGGATGGTAGATAATAGATAGATAGATAGATAGATAGATAGATAGATAGATAGATAGATAGATAGATAAATTAAAGATTGATGATAGAGCAGAATAGATAGTTTTAGGTATAAGTACACACACACACACACATATATATATATATACACAGTTAGAAAAATAGAGAGAAGAAAGATAGACAGAGATAGATAAATAGATAGATAGATAGATAGATAGATAGATAGATAGATAGATAGATAATAGAGATAGGGATGGATGGATAGATAGAAGATAGATAAATAGATAGACAGACAGACAGATGATAGAGATAGGGATGGATGGATGGATAGAAGATAGATAGATAGATAGATAGATAGATAGATAGATAGATAGATAGATAGATAGATGATAGAGATAGGGATGGATGGATGGTAGATAATAGATAGATTGATAGATAGATAGATAGATAGATAAATTAAAGATTGATGATAGAGCAGAATAGATAGTTTTAGGTATAAGTACACACACACACACACACACATATATATATATACACAGTTAGAAAAATAGAGAGAAGAAAGATAGACAGAGATAGATAAGTAGATAGATAGATAGATAGATAGATAGATAGATAGATAATAGAGATAGGGATGGATGGATAGATAGAAGATAGATAAATAGATAGACAGACAGACAGATGATAGAGATAGGGATGGATGGATGGATAGAAGATAGATAGAGAGATAGACAGACAGACAGACAGACAGACAGACAGACAGATAATAGAGATAGGGATGGATGGATGGATGGATGGATGGAAGATAGATAGATAGATAGATAGATAGATAGATAGATAGATAATAGAGATAGGGATGGATGGATAGATAGAAGATAGATAAATAGATAGACAGACAGACAGATGATAGAGATAGGGATGGATGGATGGATGGGTAGAAGATAGATAAACAGATAGACAGACAGACAGATGATAGAGATAGGGATGGATGGATGGGTAGAAGATAGATAGAGAGATAGACAGACAGACAGACAGACAGACAGATAATAGAGATAGGGATGGATGGATGGATGGAAGATAGATAGATAGATAGATAGATAGATAGATAGATAGATCCCTTCCCTTCCTTGGGGACCACAGACTAAGCGAAATTGCAGTGCAATCCTTTGGGCATGACTTTTTTTTTTTTTTAAATTTGATTTATATGCCGCCCTTCTCCGGAGACTCAGGGCGGCTTACAATGCGCTAAGCAATAGCCTTCATCCTTTTGTATATTTATACAAAGTCAGCTTATTGCCCCCACAAACTGGGTCCTCAATTTACCTACCTTAGAAAGGATGGAAGGCTGAGTCAACCTTGAGCCTTGGCAAGATTCGAACCCTGCAGTAATTGCAGGCAGCTGGTCTTAATAAGCTTAATAACAGGGTGCCTTAACCCCTGTACTACCAAGGCTCTTCACTTGACACCAGTGAGTCCCAACTGAACCCAACCTGGCCCTGGAGACCAACCCCTTCACCCAGTCTGGAGCTCCCTCGAATCTTAACTGCATGGAAAGAAAGTGGATCAGAGTCCCTTTTAATTCTCTAGAGACCCCCCCCTCCAACTGGGAGGTATTGAAATCCTTCTTGGGGTTTACCTCTGAGTCGCCTTTTTTGATTGTCTGAATGCGCTTTCTCCAAGGGGATCCCATTGCCTGGGGAAGTCTGGATCTCATCATTTCTATAGTTCAGGATTGAACTGTAGAGTCCTTAGAACTCTCTGAGCCTGGTGGTTCCCTTGCAGATGTTTTATTACCCAACTAGGTAACATCATCAGTGCTAGAAGCGAGTGGGGTTTGCAGAGAGGAGGAGGAGGAGGAAGAATGTGGGGTCCTTAGTGCAGCCTGAGCTTGGTGGTTTGCTTGCAGACATCTCATTATCCAACTAGATAACATCATCAGTGGTAGAAGGGAGTGGGGTTTGCATGGAGGAGGAGGAGGAGGAGGAGGAATATGGGGTTCTCAATGCTCTCTGAGCTTGCAGACATCTCATTACCCAATTATGTAACATAATCAGTGCTGAAAGGAAGTGGGGTTTCCAGGGAGGAGGAGGAGGAGGAAAGTGGGGGCCTTGGTGCTTTCTGAGCTTGGTGGTTTGCTTGCAGAATTCTCATTACCCAACTAGGGGCTGGTGCCGATGATGTTACCTAGTTGGGTAATGAAACCTCTGCAAGAAAACCACCAAACTCAGAAAGGAACTTCACCTTTCAAATTTGGTCCATAACTGCTGGCTAATTTTATATTCTGGGTTTCAACCCTCTACCAATATCAGGGCTGCCTTCCCTCAACTTACTGAACTCGACCACTTAAAGAGATACTCATTTTAATTACTCTTCTTCTTCTTCTTCTTCTTCTTCTTCTTCTTCTTCTTCTTCTTCTTCTTCTTCTTCTTCTTCTTCTTCTTCTTCTTCTTCTTCTTCTCCTTCTCCTTCTCCTTCTCCTTCTCTTCCTCCTCCTTCTCCTTCTTCTTCTTCTTCTCCTCCTCCTCCACCTCCTCCTCCTTCTTTTGCTTAACCTGCTGAGTAACTCCCTTGGGTTACTGTACTGGTGCAACAGATTGTAACCAAGGTAACTCCAACATCTGCGGATTAAGCTCCAGTCGGGGGAGTTCACCTATTACAGGAAGATATAAATCATCGTTTAAAAGACCCAACGGTTGGAATCATGCAGGAGGAGATGCCAAAATTCAACCCAAGGGCCCCTTTTTAGCAATTAAGCTGGCTGTGACTTTACTGGGACCTGATGCATTTGTGCCTCCATCCTTTGGGGTGGGGGGAGCAGCTGCCTGCCACATATCTTGGGGCTAGTTATTGCTTTGGTGGGTTGAGAGAACCAGTAAAAGTACGAATAACAGACTTGGAAGGGACCTTGGAGGTCTTCTAGTCCAACCCCCAGCTTAAGCAGGAAACCCTCCACCACTTCAGACCAAGAGTTGTCCAATCTCTTCTTTAAAACTTCCAGTGTTGGAGCATTCACAACTTCTGGCGTCAACTTTCAGTGGTTAATGGTTCTCACTTTTAGGAAGTTTCTCCTTAACAGCAACTTGCTTCTCTCCTTGATTCGTTTCCGTCCATTGTTTCTTCTCCTGCCTTCTGGTGCTTTGGAGAATAATTTGACCCTCCCCTACTCTTCTTTGTGGCAGCCCCTCAAATACTGGAACGCCGCTATCCTGTCACCCCGGTCCTTCTTTCCATTAAAACAGACATCCCCCAATTCCAGCATCTGTTCTTTATATGTTTATTTATTTATTGGTTCGATTTATATGCCGCCCTTCTCCGGAGACTCAGGGCGGCTTACAATGCATTAAGCAATAGCCTTCATACTTTTGTATATACCTGCTTAGTAGGGCTTTCGCCCCCCCCCCAGCGGTGTTCTTTTTTTTAATACAAAGTCAGCTTATTGCCCCCACAATCCGGGTCCTCATTTTACCTACCTCGGAAGGATGGAAGGCTGACTCAACCTTGAGCCTGGTGAGATTTGAACTTGCAGTAATTATTATTATTATTACTATTATTACCATTATTATTATTATTATTATTATTATTATTATTATTATTATTATTATTAATTGAATTTGTATACCGCCCTACTCACGAAGGACTCAGGGCGGTGAACAGCCAAATAAAATACATATAATACAAATGTTAAAAAAACCATTAAAATACAATTAAATAATTGGCCTGGAAAACGAAATTTGCAGGCAGCTGGTGTTACTTAACAGCACCTTAGTCTGCTGTGCAAACAAGGCTCTTGTTTTAGCCTGCAGCCCCCTAATCATCTTGGTAGCTTTTCTTTTGCACCTCTTTTTAGAGCAGGGGGTCTCCAACCTTGGCAACTTTAAGCCTGGATAGCTCTGCAGACTAAAAGCATTGTGATTAACACCAGCTGTCTGCAATTAAAGTAAGTTTGAATCTCCCCAGGCTCAAGGTTGACTCAGCCTTCCATCCTTTCTAAAGTGGCTAAATTGAGGACCCGGATTGTGGGGGCAATAAGCTGACTTTGTATAAATATACAAAAGGATGAAGGCTATTGCTTAACGCATTGTAAGCCGCCCTGAGTCTCCGGAGAAGGGCGGCATATAAATCAAATTAAAAAAAAAAAAAGAAAAAGAAAAAAAAAGCCTGGCGGACTTCAACTCCCAGAATTCCCCAGCCAGCAAAGCTTGAAGTCTGCCAGGCTTAAAGTGGCCAAGGTTGGAGACCTCTTGCTCTAGTCTAGAGCAGTGTTTCCCAAACTTGGGAACTTCAAGATGTATGGACTTCAACTCCCAAAATCCCACAGCCAGCCATGCTGGCTGGGGGATTCTGGGAGTTGAAGTCCACCCATCTTCAAGCTACCAAGGTTGAGAAACACTGCTCTAGAGGATGTTGAGATGCTGCAGTCAGTCGGCGCCCTTCCTGGAAGCGGTGGATGTAACGGTGGTCGTGTGAGCGTGGCCAGGGAAGGAGAGGGCAAACACGTGTAGAAGGGCCCTCACTTCTGGGGCTCCCACCGCGGGTCCTCCGCCTAAGGTCGGCCCAGCAGGTTGCAGGGCAGGGCTGCCCCGGCTGGTCCCTCCTCCGCCTCCCGGCGCTGCCAACCAGCAACCGGAGCGCCCCTCCAGCCGCGCCCCGGGCAACCACCCCACCCCAAGCCGCAGCCCCAGCGCCTCCCCCGGGTGGCACCAATTGCTCCAGCTCGCCCGGCTGCGCTCCGGAGCCGCGTCGCTCTTCTGCGCTCCGGAGCCCTGTCGGCCCCCTCTCGCCCTTTTGCAGCCGCTTCCACCGGGGCGCAACGCGTCTCCTCCGGGCCGGGGGGGGCGCCCAGCCGGCGGGATGACTGAATTCCCGGCCAAAGTCAGCACCCGCACCAGCACCCCCCGCCGGGGAGCCGGCTTTCCACGCGCCCGCCTTGGATCTGGACTTCGTCAAGTCCCCCTTCGGCATCCTGATGGTCGTGGAAATCGTGAGTAGCGTGCCTCTGAGCTCGTGCAGAGGGCCCTCTCCTCCCCCAAGTCCGGAAAAACAGGCGGGCCGCCTTTTTTGCCGCTGTCCAGCGGACCCAGGGTGGAAGGAAGCGGGCTGCTCTTCTTTGCGCCCAGGCAACGGTTCGTTTGCACGGGGCGGCTCCTTCCCAGGTTGAGCTGAAGGGTGGCACAGGTTTCCTTCCAAGGCAGGGCTTAACCCTGAATCCTGGCTTGCGAAACCTCGATTGTCTGGGCTTCATCGTACCAACTGTTAACCCAGATGCGAGGAAAACATCTGCAGCTTTGGCGCGCTTGGTTCCTGTCTTTATTGCGCCCAGGAGAAAGGATGGTGGGTGGGAGACCACGAGGTGTTTTTTTTTCTCCTGCAACGATCTCCTTGCTAGGTAGGCTGGTCTAAGCGAGAGGGACGGGGACTAAAGTCCTCAGGGAAAGGAGTAAGATTCGAATCTAAGTCTCGCCCAAGCTCTGTTCCAACACTTCCCCACTGCCCGTAGGGACTTGATATGGACTTTCTTCTATCAGCCCAGAACAGTCCTCCTATCCCATAAAACCCAGTTTTATACAGTAACCATTAATATGGATAAATAATTAGTTTCAAACTTAACTTCGTCTTTTTATTATATTTTATGTAATAATTCTTTTCAGTTCTTTATGGTTAATACCCCAAATTTTTTTTTTAAAATCTTGCAGGATACATCTGTTAATATTGTACGTCATTCTAAGCTGAATATTTGCTTCCTTTTTGGAAATCTAGAGAGACATTTTATCTAAGAACTTTAGTTCTAATAATGTACACCCTTCTAGCATTTGTTTTATTACATCATGTTAGCACACTTGATCTTATCATACCTTTCCCTTTTCTCTTCTCCCTTTCCTTCTCCCTTCCCTCCCTTCTCTTCCCTTCCCTCTTCTCCCTTCCCATCTCCCTTTCCTTCCCTCCCTCCCCTCCCCTTCCTTGCTTTTTTCCTTGCTCCTTTCTTCTTCCTTGTTCCCTCCCCTCCCCTCCCCTTCCCTTCCTTGCTCCTTTCCCCTTCCCTTCCCTTCCCTTCCCTTCCTTCCACCCCATTCCAGGGGAAGGATATTGCAAAATCCCCATTCCCTCCCCACTCCTGGGGGAAGGATACTGCAAAATCTCCATTCCCTCCCCACTCCTGAGAGAAGGATATTGCAAAATCCCCATTCCCTCCCCACTCCTGGGGGAAGGATATTGCAAAATCTCCATTCCCTCCCCACTCTGGGGCCAGCCAGAGGTGGTATTTGCCGGTTCTCCAAACTACTCAAAATTTCTGCTACCAGTTCTCCAGAACCTGTCAGAACCTGCTGGATTTCACCCCTGGGTGGGGACTCGTGTCGTCCCCCAGAAAGTGGTGGTTGAGCACCGTATTTTCCACCTTGGTTCCTGGAGTAGAAGCTTCTAGGATTTCTGCCTTTAAATAACTCGACAATATAAAATTGCGATGGGTGGAGTAGCCTTCAGCACAGGCAAAGAATCTTTTCAGGGCTTCTGGTGTAAATATAAACATCCACAACTTCCTGTGAGTGGAATAATAATAGCACTGCATGGAGTAGTGTATTTCCCATACTAATCCAGCTGAGAATGGTGATTCCTGCTGTCTTTTTAATGCTTACGGAGTAAGTAAGACTCCCCGTCATGTTTTCTAAGACAGGGGTCTCCAACCTTGGCAGCTTTACGACTTGTGGACTTCAACTCCCAGAATTCCTCAGCCAGTGCATGCGCTGCACTGAGGAATTCTGGGAGTTGAAGTCCACAAGTTGTAAAGTTGCCAAGGTTGGAGACCCCTGTTCTAAGAGACCAAAGTCAGGGCCATATATAGACGAGACCATTTTATACCAATTGTGGTGCTCAGCTCAGTAGTATGAGCTCAATTGTGGTGCTCAGCTCAGTAGTATGAGCTCAACTGTGGTGCTCAGCTCAGTAGTATGAGCTCAATTGTGGTGCTCAGCTCAGTAGTATGAGCTTTGTAGTGCCACTCACTTGGAGGCCACTGATGTGGAGAAAGGGGGAAGGGGATTCTTTTTCAAAGGCTGAGATGTTTGGGGTGCAAGGATGTAGGTGTGCAAGGAACAGGGGTAGATCACGTTACCTCCGTTGGGCAAAGCTCACAGACTGTCATGAGGAGTGGGAGATGGAGGGGGGTTTGAGGGGTGATAGAGCCAATAGAGCCAGTTCAGTCTAGTGGTTAAGGCACCAGGCTAGAAACAAGGAGATGGTGAGTTCTAGTTCCACCTTGAGCATGAAAACCAATTGGGTGACTTTAGGCCACTCACCAGGAGATGGTGAGTTCTAGTTCAGCCTTAGGCAAGAAAGGTAGCTGAGCGATTTTGGATCAATCACTAGGAGACGGTGAGTTCTAGTCCTGCCTTAACCATGAAAGCCAGTTGGGTGACTTTGAGCCAATCACCAGGAGATGGTGAGTTCTAGTCCTGCCTTAGCTATGAAAGCTGACTGGGTGACTTGGGCCAGTCCCTCTCTCTTAGCCAAACCCTCTTCACAAGGTTGTTATTGTGGGTAAAAGAGGAGAAAGGCATAGGTTTGCTGAGTAACATAAATTAACAAAGATGGGGGTCATTAATGCATAAACAATACATCGATGGCAAATACCAACTCCTCCCTTTGCTAAGACCAGAAATAAAGGATGATTATCCAGAGCAGAGACGTAGCCACCATCTCAAAAGGGGAAGGGGGCAGATAATGCCAAGAAATTCCCATGCTATTTCTCATGACCCCCTCCCCAATTCTTGCCTTGACCCCCTTCCCCTAAAAAAAATGCATACAATTTGGCTCCTGCTTTGAAAGAGCCAAAAGATCCTCCCACGAGTTCCGAGAGGACAATGAACACACCACAAAATAGTTCACGGTGGCAGAATGCGTCATGCAACCCCGGAGTTGTTTTCAGCAAACCGAGTCCTGATGGCGGCCAAACAGACAGCCAAACTTCCCACAAACCTGAGCCACAGTACAGATATGTGTTTGTTTGTTTGTTTGTTTGTTCAATTTGTGAGAATCATTTATTGTTTATATTCCAGCTAAGGAAATGCACAGTGGTTGCATCCGTGTGACCTGTTCCTCTGGGTGGAGGTTTTGCAACAGGCAAGCGGTGTTAGTTTATGGTAGCCGAAAGCACCAGGAAAAGCATATTTCTGCCTCCAGGCAGAAAAGCTGCCTGGAGGCCGTGCAGGTCTGGATGGGTAGGAACAGGTTCAGACTCAACCCGTCCAAGACCGAGTGGCTGTGGCTACCGGCGTCCTGATATAGTCAGCAGGTCCCATCGCTGACTATTGGGGGTGAATCTTTGCCCCCCACGGAGAGGGCTCGCAATCTGGGCGTCCTCCTGGACACACGGCTGTCTTTAGAAGAGCATATGACGGCCGTGGCTAGGGGGGCCTTTTATCAGGTTTGCCTGATTCGCCAGTTGCATCCCTTTCTGGACCGGGACGCCTTGCGCACGGTCACTCATGCCCTTGTCACCTCCCGGCTGGACTATTGTAATGCTCTCTACATGGGGCTCCCCTTGAAGAGCACTCGGAGGCTCCAACTGGTCCAGAATGCGGCTGCGCGGGTGGTTATGGGCGCAACTTGTGCCCGCGTGACACCCCTCCTGCGCGAGCTGCACTGGCTCCCAGTGGTCTTCCGGGTGCGATTCAAGGTGTTGGTTACCACCTTTAAAGCGCTCCATGGCATGGGACCCGGGTGTCTTCGAGACCGACTTCTGCCACCAATAGCCTCCCGCCGGCCAGTTCGCTCCCACAGAGAGGGTCTCCTCCGGGTGCCATCAGCCAAGTTATGTCGGCTGGCGACACCCAGGGGGACTCCCACCTCTGTGGGAGCCCCAGCCCTGTGGAATGAACTGCCCCCGGAAATACGTAAGATCTCCGACCTCCGGGTGGTTCGCTGCGCACTGAAGACCCTGTTGTTTCGCCAGGCCGGGCTATTAACATAACGATTTTAAATTGGGGTATTTTAAATTTCTGGGATTTTAAATTGAGCCAAATTTATTTAATTATTTTAAATTTTTAATCGATGTTTTGTCTTGTGTTTTTAAATAGGCTGTACACCGCACTGAGTCCTTCGGTAGAAGGGCGGTATAGAAATAAAATTATTATTATTATTATTATTATTATTATTATTATTATTATTATTATTACTATTATTACTATTACTATTACTATTACCATTACTATTATTATTATATATGGCTTTTCGTAAAATTTGTTCGTTGGAAAATGTGCTGGCAAGCTCCTTCCGGTTTTAGATTAGTTTTGAGAATCATATTGTGCCTTGATTTAATCCAGTGGTGAAATCCAATTTTTTTTTTACTACCGGTTCTGTGGGCGTGGCTTGGTGGGAATGGTGTGGCTCGGTGGGCATGGCTTGGTGGGCATGGCAGGGGAAGGATACTGTAAAATCTCGATTTCCACCCCATTCCAGGGGAAGGTTACTGCAAAATCCCCATTTCCTCCCAATCTGCTGGGACTCGGTAGGCAGAGAATAGATGGGGGCGGGGTCAGCCAGAGGTGGTATTTGCCGGTTCTCCGAACTACTGAAAATTTCCACTACCGGTTCTCCAGAACTGGTCAGAACCTGCTGAAACCCACCTCTGGTGGTGTGGCTTGGTGGGCGTGGCTTGGTGGGCATGGCAGGGAAAGGATACTGCAAAATCCCCATTCCCTCCCCACTCCTGGGGGAAGGATATTGCAAAATCCCCATTCCCACCCCACTCTGGGGCCAGCCAGAGGTGGTATTTGCCGGTTCTCCAAACTGCTTAAAATTTCCGCTACCAGTTCTCCAGAACCTGTCAGAACCTGCTGGATTTCACCCGTGGTTTAATCCTTCCCCCTCGGTTAGTTGAGGGTGCGGTACGCAGAGGTAGAAAATGTTTTCAAACCAAAGCCTACATGAATTACTGATTAGCTAAAATGAATCCCATGTTAAAAAATAGTCTGTTTCTTCCTTCTCCTTAATTTCAAGTGTTAATCTATCCATTTCTGCACATTTTAGTATTACGCTTTCTTCTGTAGGGATCCCTTTATTTTTCCACTGTTGTGCAAACACAATTCTCGCCCCTGTTAACCCATGTAAAATTAAATAGGTATTCCCTTTTTTGCACTTTTCCGGTAAGATACCCAACAAAAAATATTTCTGGTTTTAGGTCTATATATCTTGCTTTACCATTTTTTCCTAACCATCTATGTATTTTTGTCCAATGGCTAACTAACAGAAACAGAAGTTAGAATTTTAAAAGCATAAGAGAATGGTTAATTATATCAGGAAGGTTTATTGAAATGGATAAGCAAATATTATTATGATGTGATTATTATCAATGTTATGAATATTGTTGTTGTTTTTATTATTATTACTATTTTTCAAAATTGACTGTACTCATGAATTACTGACTAACGATTCAGTTTCAGGGGGCAATTGCCTCCCCAGAGTCTTGACATGAAAGTGGGCGCTTAAAAGGTGCCACCTCCCTCAACGTCAATCAGAATAAAGCAGGGGTGAAATGCTCCTGGTTCGGACTTGATCGCCCAATCTGGTAGCGATGGAGGCGGGTGGTTCGGAGAACCGGTAGCAAAAATCCCTGCCCCCCCCCATGCCCAGCTGAGCCGCACAATCATCAGAGGCTTTTTTTTTTATTTTTAAAAGCATTTTTTCTACAACCTCTTTGGCCGAAAAAATGCTTTTAAAAGTAAAAAAAAAAAAAGCCTCTGATGATCTCGCGGTTCAGCTGGGATCTTCAAATGCTTTCAAAAGGCTCTGACGATCCCAGCTGAGTTGCCTGATTGGCAAAGGCTTTTTTTCTTTTAAATGCCTCTGACGATCCCAGCTGAGTTGCCTGATTGGCAGAGGCTTTTTTTCTTTTAAATGCCTCTGATGATCCCAGCTGAGTTGCCTGATCGGCAGAGGCTTATTTTCTTTTAAATGCCTCTGATGATCCAAGCTGAGTTGCCTGATCGGCAGAGGCTTTTAAAAGAAAAAAAGCCTCTGCCGATCAGGCAACTCATTTGGGATCATCAGAACCTTTTGAAAGCATTTTTTTACAACCTCTTCGCTGAAGAGGTTATAGAAAAAATGGCTTTAAAAGTAAAAAAAAAAAATGGCCACGCCCACTGAGTCACATTACCCCCCCCACCAAGCCACGCCCACAAAACCGGTAGTAACAAATTTTAGATTTCACCACTGGCTGGAAGGGACCTTGGAGGCAGTGGTGAAATCCTTCACAGTTTGCCACCGGTTCGCTGCCCACGCATGCGTGGTGCACGCCAAAAGCACGCTGCACTCATGCGCAGTGCACACCAAACGCACACTGCGTGCATGCGCAGTGCAAGCCAAATGTGCGCTTCGCACAGAAAAAGGTAAGTAGAACAGCGAGGGGGGAGGAACAGCTGTGCCATGTGATTTAGATTTGCTAGAAAGCAGGATTTCCTGCTTTCTAACAAATATAAATTGCGCGGCATAGCTGATCATCGGAAATACCAGTTCGGACAAATCTATGGCTTTTTTTTTTACTACCAGTTCTCCCGAACAGGTGAGAACTGGTAGCATTTCACCACTGCTTGGAGGTCTTCTAGTCCAACCCCCTGCTCAAACAGGAGAACCTAGACCAAGCTATGCTGGCTGGAGAATTCTGGGAGTTGAAGTCCACAAGTCTTAAAGCTGCCAAGTTTGAAGACCTCTGCCCTAGACTATTTCAATCAATCAACTCCCTGCCATCCGTCTGCTAAGGGTTTTGAGCTGGGTGGGGAGTTGGCCGAGCTGTTTTCCTTTGTTTCATGATAAGAATGCTTTCAGAGCAACTCTGGGCGAAACTTCCTCTGATTATTATTATTATTATTTTTTGTTCTGGGAAAAAAAAAATTGGAACACTCTTTTCCCCCCCCCCATCCGACTGGCTAAAGATGGGTAGGGGGAAAAAAATCAGGCTGGAAAGGTTTTCAGCACTGCCCAGATTGAAAGCGGCAGGTGCCACAGCTACACAACTTTTAAAAAAATTATTTAATAGATTTTGTTTAAAATCCTGCTTTTATTACTTTGTAAGGACTTCAAAAGTGGTGAATGTTCATAATACTCCTTGCTCCTCCACTTTTCCCCCCACAATAACTCTGTGAGGCGGGTTGGGCTGAAAGGGAGTGGTTGGGCCAAAGTCACCCAGTCTTTCGTGCCTAAGAGGGGACTAGAACTCACCCTCTCCTACAGATTGGCGGGAAGGATATTGCAAAATCTCCATTCCGACCCCATTCTGGGGTCAGCCAGAGGTGGCATTTGCCGGTGCTCCAAACTGCTCAAAATTTCTGCTTGGTGGTGGGGGGGTAATGTGACTGGGTGGGCGTGGTCAACTTTAAAAAAAAATTTTTTTTCCATTTTTTTCTACAACTTCTTTGGTCAAATCCCTCCCCCACCCATTGCCTAGCTGAGCCACGCAATCATCAGAGGCGCTTTTTTTTATTTTTAAAAGCATTTTTTCTACAACCTCTTTGCCCGAAAAAATGCTTTTAAAAGTAAAAAAAAAAAGCCCAGCTGGGATCGTCAGAGGCTTTTAAAAGCATTTTTTTTACAACCTCTTCAGCCAAAGAGGTTGTAGAAAAAAATGATTTTAAAAGTAAAAAAAAAGTTGGCCACGCCCACTCAGTCATATTACCACCACCACCACCAAGCCCCGCCCACAGAACCGGTAGTAACAAATTTTACATTTCACCACTGCTCTGATGATTGCGCGGCTCACCTGGGCATGGGGAGGACCAGGGATTTTTGCTACCGGTTTTCCGAACCACTGCCGACATCGCTTCCAGATCGGGTGATCCAGTCCGAACCGGGAGCATTTCACCCCTGAAGTGCGTTCATTTTTCTAGGCCATTATCATCAGGGTTGAGTTTACACCCCTTGCTTTGAAGCTTCCACCTTTGTTGGGGAGGACAAAGGAGGCTGGTTGTAACTTTCTGTACTCGGCCACAAAAGGAAAAGGAGATTTCTTAGCCTTGTGTTCTGACTTTGGCCAATAGACTTGTTCAAACATGCAGGGAACGGAAAGGGAGGGTGTGGGGGCAGGAAGTCAGACTTGGCTATGCCACGATCGGGGGCAGATTGTCGTGCTTAATAAAATGAAAGAGATTATCTTCAAAGACTATCTGTTTGGAAATGCAATTTATTTTATTTGAGACGATATCGAAACCTGACAGTCACAGGCCGAGGAAGAAGAAGGCAGGGCAAAGTTGTTTCTGGCCAAGAAAACTCCCATGGAAGACTGACTCAAAGGTGTGCACACAGAAAGAGACTCTCAATTGCAATCAAAGCCTTGATTTAATGTATGGAGCTCAGAACGGTGGACTTCCCACAAACCAGGTTAAATTGGGAATTCAGCTGGTCACACGATGAGGTCATTACATGCAAGTGGTTCAGAGGACACATAAGGACACAGTTGTGCGAGTGACCCAGATGACACCACTTGTATCAGTTGCTGCCAGCTGTGTGATGACATCATTACACAAATGGTGCTTTGGTTGGGTCATGACGTCATCCTAGAAATTTGCCTCATTTACATTGCTGTAATAATATCCTTTTCAGATGATCAGACTTTGGAACATAACCAGGGGTGTCTACAGTCTCTTCTTGAAAAAGTGACCAGGAACTCAGCTGTCTATAAAAGGAGATCTATTAAAAGACTACCGGTCCTGATTTTAACCTTGCTTGCGAAAGAACCATGCTGATGAACTTTCTGAGGGCGATATCGGGCTCCAAGTAATGCACCCATCACAAATCGAATTCTGAGGCATTGCTTTTCCTCAAAGAACAAATTGATTTAGATACATCATCTTGATGCTACTGGTGAAAAGCCAGTATTAAAGTTCCCGGGCTTTTCACTCCAATATAAGTTTCAGTTTTTTCAAGTTCCCAAAACAAACTGTCACATTGTCCAACCAAGATGGGTGACTTCTCTCCCCTTCCTCCGGTCAACCAGCCGTTGGAATGTGTTTGACTCATTGGCTAGGAATGATATTTTGACGGAAGCTCTGTCCTCCTTCAGCTTCCAACTGTGTCAAACTGAATTCATGTCAGAATACCCAAGGATGCAAACAATCCCACACCTCAATCAAATTCAGGCTTGACAGGCAATTTAATAATCGAAGATATTGGAATGGGAGCTTCAGTTTTAAAAGACTGAACATATGTATAGGATGATGGTGGTTTGGTTCTGCAACCCAACAAGACAGACAGAGACTTCAGAGGATAATTAGAACTGCAGAAAAAACCATGGCTACCAACCTGCCTTCCATTGAGGATCTGTATACTGCACGAGTCAAAAAGAGGGCTGGGAAAATATTTACAGACCCCTCGCATCCTGCACACAAACTGTTTCAACTCTTACCCTCAAAACGACGCTCTAGAGCACTGCACACTAGAACAACTAGACACAAGAACAGTTTTTTCCTGAAGGCCATCACTCTGTTAAACAAATAATTCCCTCAATACTCAATACTGTCAAACTATTCACTAAGTCTGCACTACTATTAATCTTCTCATTGTTCCTATCACCCTTCTCCTTCCACTTATGACTGTATGACTGTAACTTTGTTGCTGGTATCCTTATGATTTATATTGATATTGTCTCCTGATTGTTTATTTGTACCCTATGACTATCATTATTTTTATTTATTTATTTATTTTTATATGCCGCCCTTCTCCGGAGACTCAGGGCGGCTTACAATGTGTTAAGCAATAGCCTTCATACTTTTGTATATTTTATACTAAGTCAGCTTATTGCCCCCACAAACTGGGTCCTCATTTACCCACCTTAGAAAGGATGGAAGGCTGAGTCGACCTTGAGCCTGGTGAGAATTGAACTCGCAGTAATTGCAGGCAGCTGGATGTTAAATGCTGCCTTAGTAGGAGGCATTAGCCTCCTACGCCACTCAGGCTCTTAAGTGTTGCACCTTATGATTCTTGATGAACGTATCTTTTCTTTTATGTACACTGAGAGCATATGTACCAAGACAAATTCCTTGTGTGTCCAAACACACTTGGCCAATGAAAAATTCTATTCTATGATGACTTTCAGTGAAGCAGACCCATTGAGCAATGTCCGGCTCAAACATTCTTTTTTTAAAAAAAATATATTTTATTTTATTCAAAAGGTTAATATCCAAAATCCAGAAAGATTTGGATTTAGGGAATGCCTTCTTCTCTCCTCTTAGAAAAATTTGGAAAAACTGCCCCTCCAGTTTCTCCACTTGCAGACGGAGCAGAGAACTTCAGAAAGCCAGTTACATTTCTAGCAATGTATGAGTAGTTCTCAGCTTATCATTGCAATTGGAACGGAAAATCTACCATATTTTTCGGAGTATAAGACACACCTTTTTCCCCCTTAAAAGGGGGTGAAAATGTAGGTGCGTCTTATACACCAAATGTAGCCCCGCCCACCCACTGACCCCCACCCTTTGGCCTCTGCCTCCCAGCAATTTACCTCCTTGTAAGCAAATAGCAAGAAGAAACAGCTCATTTCAGCTTCAGCACAGCCTAATTAGCACAAGTTGCTTGGATCGGCCTCCCAACTCTCAGCTGATTTGCTCTCAGCTGTTTTGCACAGGGCTCTGCTGCTTGCTGCAAGGAGGTAAATTGCTGGAGCAGATTTTCTTTCCCCTTGTGCTAATCAAGCTATGCTGAAAACGAAAATGAAAGTAAAGCTGTTTGCTGTTTGCTGCAACCAGGCAAAATTGCTCAGAGGCAGAGGCAGATTTCTTTTTCTTCTTTTCCTCACCAAAAAAGGTAGGTGCATCTTATACTCCGAAAAATACGGTAGTGGTTATTATGGTTGTAAGTTTGAGGAGACCACCTGACCGGAAGTGTTTTACAACCTTGTTGGCGGCAGTTTTTGGGTGAATATGGCAGTCATTAAATGAACACGGTGGTCATAAATATAAATCCGTTCATTCGGATGGGCATTTCTTCTTGCCAGAAACCAGCCCAAACATTGCAAATTGTATTCCCGTGACTGCAAAATGCTGCAATCGGTCATAAAAGCGACGTGTTGACATGTGTTGACATGCAGTCATATGACCATGGACGGGTGTCACAGCAATTTATGATGGCTGGACAGTCCTTTATGGACTGTAAATTTGTTCTGCTTTAGGGACTGTAAAGCACAGTTTCCTATAAATGCAAATGCCCTTTAAGTGATGGTCATAAGTGGAGGAATACCTGCATATTTATTTTCTATCTATTTATTTGGTATGCTTAAGATTTATATTGACTGTTTCCCTATGACTATCATTAAGTGTTGTACCTTGTGATTCTTGATGAACGTATCTTTTCTTTTATGTACACTGAGAGCGTATGCACCAAAGACAAATTCCTTGTGTGTCCAATCACACTTGGCCAATCAAGAATTCTATTCTATTATTCTATTCTATTCTTGTATTCTGAAACCTCTTTCAGAGTGCTATTTGATCTGTGCTTGCCTGATGTTTCCTAACCTGTATTTCCCACCGAAGAGCAATTGGTTTTCACGTTTCATAATCCACGGAGGAAACAAAAGCTGCAAGACAAAAGAAAGAGGAAAGACAAAGGAGTAGACCGGAAAACAAGCAGGCCAGGAGGAGAGCTGCAGCTTTCAAGCAAAGGCTGGAGGATTAGCCGTTAAAGGAAGCATGAATGGGAAAGGAGTTTGTCTCCACTTGTTCTCACCAAACTGAAAGTCAATTTATTCTCCAAAGCGTGCGTGTGAGATGCAGGACAAGAAGCAACCGGTGGAATGTCATTAAAGAGAGATCCTATCTAGAACTAAGGAGAAAACAGTGAGAACAATTAACCAGTGGAACAACTTGCCACCAGAAGTTGTGAGTGCTCCATGACTGGAGGCTTTTAAGAAGAGATTGGACAGCCATTTGTCTGAAGTGGTATAGGGCTCTGATGGCGAACCTTTTCCGGACTGAGTGCCCAAAGCGTGCATGCATGCCCGAATCCCCCCAAATGCAAAGCATGTGTGGCACATGTGCCCCACCACCCACGTATGCATGCGTGCCCCCCCGCACATGCCCCACCCACAACACATGCACGCGTGGCCACCCATGCATGTGCGACCGAGACCCGCTGACCAGCTGGCTGGTGGGAGGTGCGTACCAGTGGTGGGTTCCTCCCGGTTCGGCCCGGTTCAGCCGAGCCGGTAGCGGTGACGATGTGACGTCACCGAACCGGTTCTCTTTGTTTGGGAGCTGGGCCCTCCCGCCCACCCACCCCCCGTTATTCTTACCTTTTATTTGGCCCCGCCCCCAATCTATTGCTGCCTCCCGAGTCCCAGCTGATTGGCTAGAAGGAAAAAAACTGTTTAAACTCTTGCCGCGGGGCTTCAAAGGGCCGCCTTACAGCTGATCAGTGTTAAAAGGCAGTGTGGTGGTAGACCGGTACCTCCAAAAACGAATGAGTAGACCGGGGCCTCCAAAAACGAATGAGTAGACTGGTGCCTCCAAAAACAAATGAGTAGACCGGGGCCTCCAAAAACGAATGAGTAGACTGGTGCCTCCAAAAACGAATGAGTAGACTGGTGCCTCCAAAAACAAATGGGTAGACCAGGACGCTCCAAGAATAAATGGGTAGACCGGTACAGCTCTGCAAGCAGTTAAAAGCCTGGTAGATCAGTACCTCTGCTAAATCCTAAAGAATTGTCACATGACCATCAAGCCACGCCCACAAAATAAGCCATGCCCACAGAACCGGTAGTAACAAATTTTAGAACCCACCCCTGGCGCATACACATGCATGACAGAGCTGAACTGGGGTGACGGCTCGAGCGCCCACAGAGAGGGCTCTGCGTGCCACCTATGGCATGCGTGCCACAGGTTCGCCATCACGGGTATAGGGTTTCCTGCTTGTGTAGAGGGTTGGACTAGAAGACCTCCAAGGCCCCTTCCAACGCTGTTATTCTGTGTTTTATGGTCTATGAATGTTTGCTCATTCGAATAAAGTTTCCTAACCCCTGAATCACTCTTGCTCTGTTAATGTTTTTATCCGCTGTGCTGTTTTTTTTAATGATGGATGAGTTTAATGTGTTTTAATGTTGTAATGTTGTTAGCTGCCCAGAGATTCATTGGATACGAGATGGCTTGCAAATAAATGTTATAAACAAACAAACACACAGCTGGGTTTTATTTATTTATTTATTTTTTCCAAAAAGTTTATTATTATTTTTTTAAACAAAAACCACATAAAAACATCATCCTTCCAAACAATCACAGACAGTGTTTCGATCGGTTAAAATCATTTCGTGCTCTCAAAATTTGCAAAATCTCAATATATGACAAATGTTCTTTCCTCTAACAAAAGACAAGGGTTTACACATTTTATCAAAATTTCATTTCATATACACTGCTCAAAAAAATCAAGGGAACACAAGCAGAAGACATCCGAGATCTGAATGAATGAAATAGCCTTATTAAATACTTTGTTTGTTACATACAGTAGTTTTGTGTTCCCTTTAGTTGTTTGAGCAGTGTATAAACTACTGTATGTAAAGAACAAAGTATTTAATAAGGCTATTTCATTCATTCAGATCTCGGATGTCTTCTGCTTGTGTTCCCTTGATTTTTTTTGAGCAGGATATAATATTTCATCTCCATACTTTATTGTCTATCCATTGATAAAATAGCTCCCATATCAAATAATATTGTTTATCTTCCTGTTCTCTTATTTCAAATGTCAATCTACTCATTTCAGCACAATCCAATATTTTCTTAATAATTTCTTCATCAGTAATTATCTTCTCTCCTTTCCAATTTTTTGCAAATACAATTCTAGCTTCTGTTAGAATATTCACAATTAAATATTGCAATTCTTTATTAAATGTCTCTGGTAAGATCCCTAATCAAAACATCTCTGGTTTAAGGTCAATATGTCTCTTTGTCATTTTTTCCAACCACGTGTGTATCTTAGTCCAAAATCTCCTTGCTTCTATGCATGTCCACCACATATGGTAATAAGATCCTGGGGTCTGATGAGATTTCCAACACTTCTCCGATTTGTTCTTGAACATTCTGGCTATCCTCGTCGGGGGTAAATGCCACCTGTAAAACATCTTATACAAATTCTCCTCATATGCTGTAAACATTGTCATTTTATAATTATGTGACCACAATTTTTGCCATTTCTCTAAATCAATACCATAACCAAAATTTTGGTTGTTAGCCTGATATGGGACTTGGAGAAGACTCCCCATTCTGCTTTCGGTGGCCCTTTGGGTTGGAAAGATTTTTTTAAACATAATTTTTGATTAAGATTATAAAAACGTACAATGCAAATGCAGATCAAGGTAATAGAGTGTGGGAAGCCCCCTTCTCCTGGAAGAATGAAATATTTTGAGAAATATTAAAAAGGCAGAATGTTATATTTCCCTAAATGAGAAATGGAGAAACGTGGGAGGTTTTTTTAGAGGCAGGAGGCAGCTTTTAGAAATGCAGATTTGGTAATTCATTCAAGACACGAATAAAACCCCAAGGAAACCAGCATCTAGGATTAAATTATATTTGTTAAACAAGATTAAAAATCCAAGTAAGGAGCAATTTAGACTCATTGCCGGCCTTCGCGAGACAAACTAATTAAAACCAAATAACAAACTGTACAAAACAAGCCTCTAAATTACAAAATGCTGTAGAAAAAACAAACAAACACGGTATAAAAATCCATGTACTCATCAAACTAATTGGTCAGCTGACCCAGGACTGCTGTTGGTTCTGCTTCATCAATAAACCATCTTTTCCCATCAGCTTCCGTGTTTCCAGTGTCTTCCTCTCAGCTTGGAACTGAAGCAGAACCAGATGAGTATTTCTTCCAATAAGGGAAATGGGAAGGGGAACAAAAAGAAGGAGGAGAAGTGAGGGATAAAGGGAAAAGAAAAACAAACAAACAATTGGCTTCCAACTTGTTTTCAGCGAAGTAAAATACGAAAAAGAATTACTGCCTCAATTTTTTTACTTTTACATACCGTATTTTTCGGAGTATAAGACGCACCTTAGTTTTTGAGGAGGAAAATAAGAAAAAAGCTGATTGGCAGGTGGATTGGACTCCCGGAATACCCCCAATCAGCTGTTTCCAGAGGTGAATTTTAGCAACAGGTTCCTTGGTTGTGAGCTCTGTGGCTTGCTTTTTTTTTCTGACTCTGAAACTTCTGAAACTTTGTTTCAGGAAAAACTTTTTTTCCTGCCTCTGAAAGCCTCTGAAACAGAGCTTCAGAAAAAAAAAGCCTCTGAAGCTCTTTTGGGGGCTTTTTTTCTGGAGCTCTGTTTGGGGGCTTTTTTCTGAAGCTCTGTTTGGAGGCTTCTTTTCTGAAGCTCTGTTTGGGGGCTTCTTTTATGGAGCTCTGTTTGGGGGCTTTTTTCTGAAGCTCTGTTTGGGGGCTTAGTTTCTGGAGCTCTGTTTGGAGGCTTCTTTTCTGGAGCTCTGTTTGGGGGCTTTTTTCTGAAGCTCTGTTTGGGGGCTTAGTTTCTGGAGCTCTGGGGGCTTCTTTTCTAGAGCTCTGTTTGGAGGCTTCTTTTCTGAAGCTCTGTTTGGGGGCTTCTTTTCTGGAGCTCTGTTTGGAGGCTTCTTTTCTGAAGCTCTGTTTGGGGGCTTCTTTTCTGGAGCTCTGTTTGGAGGCTTCTTTTCTGACGCTCTGTTTGGAGGCTTCTTTTCTGGAGCTCTGTTTGGGGGCTTTTTTTCTGAAGCTCTGTTTGGAGGCTTCTTTTCTGACGCTCTGTTTGGAGGCTTCTTTTCTGGAGCTCTGTTTGGGAGCTTTTTTTCTGAAGCTCTGTTTGGGGGCTTTTTTTCTGGAGCTCTGTTTGGAGGCTTCTTTTCTGAAGCTCTGTTTGGGAGCTTTTTTTCTGAAGCTCTGTTTGGGGACTTTATTTCTGAAACTTCTTTTCTGAAGCTTCATTTCTGATGCTTTTTTCAGCCTCTGAAACCTCCGGTTGAGAGGCTGGGTGGGGCTACATTCAGAGTATAAGACGCACCCAGATTTTCACCCACTTTTTGGGGGGGGAAAGGTGCGTCTTATACTCCGAAAAATACGGTACTCAGAGATTAGTTTGGGGCAGGGGTGTACCTGTGAGGAAGAAAGGAAGGAGGGATTAAAAAAAAGTCTAGATTATGACTGCAACCGCAGGATTAAACCCTGGCCGGTTGTGCATGTATCCTTGTGATGTGCTGCTATCCATAGAATGGCTTGGCGTTTCAGTTGTGTATTTAGGACCCACATCTTGTCTAGACACACCAAAGACATGACCTGCTAATAAACACAGAGCTGAAGGTGAGTATAGTCTAGATCAGAGCTGTCCAACCTTGACAACTTTTAAGACTTGTGGAATTCAACTCCCAGAAGTCTATGCTGGCTGGAGAATTCTGGGAGTTGAAGTCCACAAATCTTAAAAGTTGCCAAGGTTGGACAGCCCTGGTCTAGAGGCCATGTTTAATATCACAGGTTTGTTTTCCACCAAGGTCTCAAGACAGACCATGATTGGGAGCCCAGAGAATAAGGGTTAACATCCTGGATAAGTTTTTTTCTTTATTTTCCTTGTTTGGCCGCCATCCGATCATTGTTCTTCCACGGAAAAGTCCCAGCTGGATTCCTAGCCAACACCCCCATGTTGGGCATTGATTTGATCTCTTCCCCAGAGCAGTGGAGAAGAATTTCCATCCCACTTCATGGAACTGGGATATCTAGGGACCCTGCTTTTCTTGGCAGCCTCCCACCCCCACAGCGCCTCTGTAAACTATACTTTCATGGCTTGGTTTGTAGAATAGCAGTGCAAAATGGAAGGGGATTTGGGGTGACTTTCCTAAGCATCTAAATCGTGGCAGTCGTGTGAATAATTCAGAGACCACAAATCAATAGAAGAGAATCTGTGTAACTAGGGAGTCCCTGCTCTGCAGGAAAACAAGAGAGCATCAAGGACCCCACAGTTGTTGTCCTCCTCCTCCTCCTCTTCCCCTTCTCATTCTCCTCCACTCCACAATCCCCACTCCCTTCTAACTCTGATGATGTTACCTAGTTGTGTCAAGAAATGTCTGCAGGAAATCAACCAAGCTCAGAGAGCATCAAGAAGTCCACAGTTTTCTCCTTCTCCTTCTCCTTCTCCTTCTCCTTCTTCTCCTTCTCCTTCTCCTTCTCCTTCTCCTTCTCCTTCTCCTTCTCCTTCTCCTTCTCCTTCTCCTCTTCCTCCTCCTCCCTTCTTCCTTCTTCCTTCTTCTTCTCCTTCTCCTTCTCCTCCTCCTCCCTTCTTCCTTCTTCTTCTTCTTCTCCTTCTCCTTCTCCTCCTTCTCCTCCTTCTTCTCCTCCTCCTCCTCCTCCCTTCTTCTTCTCCTTCTCCTTCTCCTTCTCCTTCTCCTCCTTCTTCTCCTCCTCCTCCTCCCTTCCTCCTCCTCCTCCTCCTCCTCCTCCTCCTCCTCCTTCTTCTTCTTCTTCTTCTTCTTCTCCTCCTCCTCCTCCTCCTCCTCCTCCTCCTCCTTCTCCTCCTTCCTCCTCCCTTCTTTCTCCTTCTTCTCCTTCTCCTTCTCCTTCTCCTTCTCCTTCTTCTTCTTCTCCTTCTCTTTCTTCTCCTCTTCCTCCTTCTCCTCCTCCTCCTTCTTCTCCTCCTCCTCCTCCCTTCTTCTTCTTCTTCTTCTTCTTCTTCTTCTCCTTCTCCTTCTCCTTCTCCTCCTTCTCCTTCTCCTTCTCCTTCTCCTCCTCTTCCCTTCTTCCTTCTTCCTTCTTCTTCTCCTCTCCTTCTCCTCCTCCTCCCTTCTTCTTCCTCCTCCTCCTCCTCCTCCTCCTCCTCCTCCTCCTCCTCCTCCTCCTCCTTCTTCTTCTTCTTCTTCTTCTTCTTCTTTCTTCTTCTTTCTCCTTCTTCTCCTTCTCCTTCTTCTCCTTCTCCTTCTCCTTCTCCTTCTCCTTCTCCTTCTCCTCCTCTTCGTCCTTCTCCTCCTCCTTCTCCTCCTCCTCCTCCTCCCTTCTTTCTTCTTCTTCTTCTTCTTCTTCTTCTTCTTCTTCTTCTTCTTCTTCTTCTTCTTCTTCTTCTTCTTCTTCTTCTTCTTCTCCTCCTCCTCCTCCTCCTCCTCCTCCTCCTCCTCCTCCTCCTCCTCCTCCTCTTCCTCCTCCTCCTCCTCCTCCTCGAAAATGGAGGGTATTTTATTTTTTATTTTATTTTATTTTGAATTTGTATACCGCCCTTCTCCCTGAGGACTCAGGGCAGTGAACAGCCAAATAAAAACATCAAATACAAATATTAAAATACAGTTAAAAATATATATAGATTTGGCCCCATTAATTAAAACGATAAACAAAACAATTAAAAACACTTAAAAAGAATTAGGCCAGCCTGGCTTGTTGGAAAAAGAAGGTTTTAAGGGCTCGGCGGAAGGCACTGAGGTCTTGGATTCTCCTTATCTCTGGGGGCAACTGATTCCATAGGGTAGGTGCCCCCACAGAGAAGGCCCTCCCCCTGGGGGTCACCAGCCTGCATTGTTTGGCTGAGGGCACCCCGAGGAGGCCCTCTTTGTGGGAGCGCACGGGTCGATGGGAGGTCGTCGGTGGCAGTGAAGTCCACCCATCTTCAAGTGGCCAAGGTTGACAAATATTTCTTCAGAACACCTCTAATTATTTTTTGTGTGTTGCCTCTTGTGGTGTTCCTAACAAAAATAGGCTTTTAGGGGGAGGAACTGCAACAAACGCCCTAAAATAAAATTCTTCCTTTTTCTTCCCCTTTCTGGAAAAAAAAAATGAAATGATAACGGATCTTTTTTCCAGTGGACAAAATCTCTCATCTAGAGCTGCTACGCCCCTGTGGGAAAATCTGGCCTCAATCAAGAGCTGTGTTTCTGCTGTACTTTTCAGCTCCTAAACAAATGATCTTTTTTTAAAAAAAGAAAAAAAATAGCTTGTACTTCATCTGTTCTGGGAGCTGCCAGAGGGTGGGGGGGAGGGGAAAGGACACCATTGTCCAGGCCGAAAGAATCGGGGGGGGGGGGAGAGGCATCATAGCATTTGTGTTGAGTCAAACAATGTCTCTTTGGCAGCTCTGTGGCTGCCTCGTGGCTGCAACCGAGTGAGAGCTTTGTAGAACATAGAATGCTTGGGCTGGAAGGAATCTTGGAGGTCTTCTAATCTAGTGTCCAATCATCTGCTCAAGAGGCAGGAGAATATACTATACTTAGACTACCTTGGTCAAATGGTTGTTGTCAGGGCTGCATCTTTCCTAGCCAAGCTTCATGAGTTGACAGCCTGACATTTGCAACGGAGGGAAGGGCGGGAGGGAAAGATCGGAATGTAAGGAGGAAGAACGGGAGGCATGGAAGCCCAGCTGAGCCTTCTGAGAAGCTTCTGCCAGCCAAGGTCAACCATCTGGAGGCAAGGGTGGGAACCGAGAACCTGTTTCCTAAATGATGATGATGAATAATAACTAACTAACTAACTAACTAACTAACTAACTAACTAACTAACTAACTAACTAAATAAATAAATAAATAAATAAATAGATGATAAGTGACACTGCCATTCAGTTGGGAGAAGTGGGGGGCCCTGGATTCGATTTATTAGCATTGACTGTGTCAACAGATATTTTACAACCTATATCCTGGTGCCGGAGTGCCTTGAGATCTCCTTACCTTTGGGGAATGTTTATGACGGCCATGTGGGTTGTTTCACTTTAAAGGATAACGGAGGATAGCAATGGGAATGCATTGGGGTGGATTCTACATACCTTTACTACTGGTTCACATCGTGCTCGCACGCACGCACATGCGCAGATCACTTATGATGATGTCCGGGTCAGTGGGTGGAGCCTCCCGCCGGTTTTACTGCCAGTTCTTGCGAACCAGTTCGAACCGGGGGCAACCCACCACTGGAATGTATGTTTATCTGGTTCTCAGGGCAGCTGGTAAAGAAAATATCTTCACATATCTTCACATATGTATTGGCTAAAATCTGCATTCTGGCTTAAGGGAGGGGTCTCTACTGCTTTAATCCTACTTGTTTTGCCTAAGGGTATTCAGACGTTGCTTTGAACCCATTGCTGTCACTTCTGCTTAATAAAAGGGTCCTTTTGAAATACTACGTTTCAAGAGTCTTCGCTTTCTTAAGTTAGAGGGAGAGGCAATCCTTACACTTTACAGATAACTGCGAGATGGGGGGAGAGGGAGATTTACTTTGCATTGTTTGTGCGGGAAAACTTCAGATTCGGCTTCGCTACTTCTGTGATATTTTAAACTTCAGTAAAGTGTGTACTCTTGGCAAAAACAAATGGCCAGGGGTCTTTCACTGAGTGGGATGGTTGACACCTTCCTTGAAAACCTCCAGTGATGGAGCATCCACAACTTCTAAGAAGCAAGCCGTTCCATTGCTTAGTTGTTCTCACAGTCAGAAAATTTTACTTCCAGGTTGCATCTCTCTTTGATAAGCTTCCATCCATAATTTCAAGTGGTTTGGAGAAGAGGTTGATGCTCTCTTCTCTGTGGCAGCCCCTCAAATATTGGAAGGCTGCTATCATGTCACCCCTAGTCCTTCTCTTCCTTAGGCTAGACATGCCTAGTCTTGGTAATTGCTGAAAAGTTTCATTGTTTTTCCAGTGTTGAATACAAAGCCTACAAGTGGTTTTCAATTAGAAATAACAATAGATAGAATCTTTTCTTTAATAAAACAGTCAGAATTGACATCTCCCTCAATTCCACCAGCTTTACCATCCATTCTTCAATTAGGGGAAAGAGTAGGCTAGACTAGATTGGAATAGAGAAAGGATAGGATAGGATAGGATAGACTGTAGAATAGAATAGAATAGAATAGGATAGGATAGGATAGGATAGGATAGGATAGGATAGGATAGGATAGGATAGGATAGGATAGGATAGGATAGGATGAGGAAGAGGAAGAGGAAGAGGAAGAGGAAGAGGAAGAGAAAGAAAGAAAGAGAAAGAGAAAGAGAAAGAGAAAGAGAAAGACAAAGACAAAGACAAAGACAAAGACAAAGACAAAGACAAAGACAAAGACAAAGACAAAGACAAAGACAAAGAAAGAGAACAGGAATAGAGTAGGATAGGATAGGATAGGATAGGATAGGATAGGATAGGATAGGATAGGATAGGACAGGACAGGACAGGACAGGACAGGACAGGACAGGACAGGACAGGGACAGGAACAAGGACTGGACACGACAGGACAGGACTAGACTAGACTAGACTAGGACAGGACAAGAATAGAATAGAATAGAATAGAATAGAATAGAATAGAATAGAATAGAATAGAATAGAATAGAATAGAATAGAATAGAATAGAATAGAACAGAACATAATAACTTTATTGTCACTTTGAATATACACTATGCAC
This sequence comes from Pituophis catenifer annectens, assembly GCF_029215685.1. Lineage (NCBI taxonomy): Eukaryota > Metazoa > Chordata > Lepidosauria > Squamata > Colubridae > Pituophis > Pituophis catenifer. The sequence continues at coordinate 4,997,062 of NW_027256893.1, forward strand.
AGGTCCGTCTTGTGCGCCAGTTGCGCCCGTTCCTAGACCGGGATGCCCTCGCCACAGTCACTCACGCCCTTGTTACCTCTAGGTTGGACTACTGTAACACCCTCTACATGGGGCTGCCCTTGGGATGTGTCCGGAGGCTTCAGCTAGTCCAAAATGCAGCCGCGCGGGTAGTTACGGGGGCGTCTAGATACTCCCGTGTAACACCTCTCCTGCGTGAGCTGCGCTGGCTACCGGTGGCACTCCGGATACGTTTCAAGGTGCTGGTGCTCACCTATTTAAGGTAGCATCCGCTGAAAAGTCTAGGGCAACTATAACCTTGCTTATATCTTGGTGGGTCCTCAGGTCGGAGACCGGGAGTCTGGCCTGGAGTTGGCGAAGCCATAAGATAGAGGCTCGGTTAAAAAAGGAGGCGGCCAAGGAGGCCTTGACCGACCAGGCAGTAGCCTGGTGTGATCTAACTAGGGAATGCTCCAGCCGTCTATCCTCCGGGCGTAGACCTTCATCAGGAGGCCCCGTCAAATTAGAGGGGGCTGACAATTCCGCTACCGGTTGGTCTACTGAAGGGACCTGCAAAAGAGAGGACAGTTCAGGTGCCAAATTATAGAGACGTCTGTCATTAGCATTGGGGCTGGGTCCAGAAGCAGGGGCCGCCCATTGTCTTTGAAGAACATCCTTAAATATCTTGGGGCCAGGGATCTCCTCAGATTCAATGGCAGGTTCCTCAAAGAGGGGAATGGAAGAGGAAGGGCCTTCCCCCGCATTAACCGATGAGGTATGAGAGGAACCCAAACCTGTGACGGCCTTGGCCTTGTGGAGCAGGGAACGGAAAAGCTGGGGCTTAAAAAGACCCACAAATGCTGGTTGGTCTGGGGCCAGACCTTCATCATCCGATAAATCCTGGTCCAGAGGATCAGGAGCTCCTAAGGATTCCCTGTCCGAATGATCAGGTGACCCTGCCTTCATGGCTTAGGCCCAGGGTACTTGCAGGACCATCTCCAGCCGTTCTCCCATCGTCCTGTGCGCTCTCACAGAGTCGGCCTCCTCAGGGTGCCGTCGGCCAAACAATGTCGGCTGACGACCCCCAGGGGGAGGGCGTTCTCTGTGGGAGCCCCGACCCTCTGGAATGGATTGCCCACCGAGCTCAGGACAGCCCCCGACCTTCTTTCCTCTCGTCGTGAGCTGAAGACGTGGCTCTTCCGCCAATTAAACTGATCCGTTTGGGGGTACACTGGTGTAATTTTAAATCGTTTTTTAATTGGGTTACTGATTTTAATTTGGTATTGTATTGTGATTTGTATTGAAGTTGTCATTTTGTAAGCCGCCTTGAGTCCCTAAGGAGAAAGGCGGCATATAAATCGCAATAAATAAATAAATAAATAAATAAATAAATAAATAAATAAATAAATAAATAAATAAATAAATAAATAAATAAATAATTGGCATACATTAAAAATGAAATTTTGTTGCATACAGCTCTTAAAGGGTCACCACCTCCAATTTTACAGTCCATAAACATGACAAGATAACTAAAATTATGTATATACCCACATATATTATATGACACTAATGCATATAGACTAAAGAAGATAGCGATCGGATCCCAGGGTGTGTGTGACCTTCTTCTTCTTCTTGTGTTTTGCACAGGTGCTGGGCTGCTTGGTGTGGGCCCTGATTGCCGACACGTACTACCAACCCTACCCTTCCTACGGCTGGGTGATGTTCGTAGCTATCTTCTTCTGGATGGTGACGGTCATTATTTTTGTGATGTATCTGTTTCAGCTTCAGTTGAAATTCTACATGATCCCTTGGCCTATTGTGGTGAGTGTGGAAGGCTGGGGAAAATATATAATTCTACCGTCTTCTCAGATGGCCTTTGACCAGTTCCGTTGGACTGGAGTACCTTTCAACTTCTGACTATTTGGGATGTAATGATGGGAGTTGGGTTACCTTTGAGGTCCTTGCGTGGTGTCAGATCTCCTGACTCTTCCGAGATTACCTTGACTTCTCATCTTGACTTGGCTAAAACTTATAAAAATTGTGGGCACTCCATCACTGGAGGTTTCTAAGAAGAAATTAAACAGTCACTTGTCTGAATTGGCATGGGTTCTCCTACTTGAGCAGGGGGCTGGACTAGAAGACCTCCAAGGTCCCTTCCACCTCTATTTTGCTCTGCTCTGCTCTGCTCTGCTCTGATTCTATTCTATTCTATTCTAGTCTAGTCTAGTCTAGTCTAGTCTAGTCTAGTCTAGTCTAGTCTAGTCTAGTCTAGTCTAGTCCAGTCCAGTCCAGTCCAGTCCAGTCCAGTCCAGTCCATTCTCTCTTCTCTTCTCTTCTCTTCTCTTCTCTTCTCTTCTCTTCTCTTCTCTTCTCTTCTCTTCTCTTCTCTTCTCTTCTCTTCTCTTCTCTTCTCTTCTCTTCTCCTCTCCTCTCCTCTCCTCTCCTCTCCTCTCCTCTCCTCCCTTCCCTTCCCTTCGCTTCCCTTCCCTATCCTATCCTATCCTATCCTATCCTATCCTATCCTATCCTATCCTATCCTATCCTATCCTATTCTATTGTCAGCACTTCAACCTGCATTTACTCTAGTGCTGACATAAGAAGGAGAAGAGGGGGCAGCTGACAAGAGGAGGCTTGACTTCTCACCTACTTATTTTCCCTGAAGATAATATCCCCTAGGAGATGAGATGGGAGGGGGGACATTCCTGGGAGCTGAAATAGTAGATATGGGGAAAGTGATTTGGAAGATGGCCAATGAGACACAGAGAATTGGAGAATGGAAAGGGAAGGTTTGGGGTCAGGAAGTCAGTGTTGGCTACGCCATGATCGGGGACAGATTGTCACGCTTAATAAAATGAAAGATTTCATCAAAGACTATTTGTTTGGAAATGCAATTTATTTTGAGATGACATCAAAACCTGACTTCTATTCTATTCTATTCTATTCTATTCTATTCTATTCTATTCTATTCTATTCTATTCTATTCTATTCTATTCTATTCTCTCCAATGTGGCTTGGCTAGCTTAAAATCTTTATTGCAGAGAATAAAGCTGCACTAAAAGTTGATTGTCTACTGATTGTAAGAAGATGTACATTAGCTTTCTATCCTTGGGAATTTAAATTCCAGGTTTCTTACAAATTATTGGATACTTGGTGGCCTTCAAGTCAGTGGTGGGTTGCTACCTGTTCGCCCCAGTTCAGGCGAATCGGTAGCAGTGGTGGCGGTGGGAGGCTCTGCCCACCCACCTGGAAGCTTCTGCGTAGAAGCGCCGCGTGCAAGCACAAGCGCATGCACCCCCATGAGTGAACCAATAGCGATGGGATTTGGAACCCGCCCCCTATTTCAAGTCTAAAAGACAGGTCTATTGGTGGCTTCTAGCTCCTGCAGTTCATCTCTAGGTATTGGGTGTACAGGAGCCTGAATGGGAGAGGAAGACAAGCTTGATAGCAATAGCAATAACACTTAGACTTATATACCACTTCCCAGTGCTTTACAGCCTTCTCTAAGCGGTTTACAGAGTCAGCCTCTTGCCCCCCCAACAATCTGGGTCCTCATTTTACCCACCTCGGAAGGATGGAAGGCTGAGTCAACCTTGAGCTGGTCAGGATCGAACTCCTGAAAGTGGGAATGCAATGCTGCATTCTAACCACTGTGCATCATGGATGGATGGATGGAAGGGCAATAACACTTAGTCTTATATACCGCTTTCCAGTGCTTTACAGCCCTGTCTAAGTGGTTTACAGAGTCAGCTTTTTGCCCCCAACAATCTGGGTCCTCATTTTACCCACCTCGGAAGGATGGAAGGCTGAGTCAACCTCTTGAGCCAGTGAGAATCGAACTCTTGGCAGTGGGCAGAGTCAGCCTGCAATACTGCATTCTAACAGGAAGGAAGGAAGGAAGGAAGGAAGGAAGGAAGGAAGGAAGGAAGGAAGGAAGGAAGGAAGGAAGGAAGGAAGGAATAGCACTTAGACTTATACAGTATACCGCTTCACAGTGCTTTCCAGCCCTCTCTAAGCAGTTTACAGAGTCAGCCTATTTGTCCCCAACAATCTGGCTCCTCATTTTACCCACCTCGGAAGGACGGAAGGCTGAGTCAACCTTGAGCCTGGTGAGATTTGAACTCCTGGCAGTGGGCAGAGCTAGCCTGCAATACTACATTCTAACCTCTGCAAAGGATGGATGGATGGAAGGAAGGAATAGCACTTAGACTTATATATCGCTTTACAATGCTTTACAGCCCTCTCTAAGCAGTTTACAGAGTCAGCCTCTTGCCCCCAACAATCTGGCTCCTCATTTTACCCACCTCGGAAGGACGGAAGGCTGAGTCAACCTTGAGCCGGTCAGAATCGAACTGCTGGAGTGAGCAGTGAGTTTGCCCTGCAGTACTGCATTTTAACCACTGTGCCACCACGACTCTTACTGATGCGTGTATTGATTCTGAGATACTTCTGGTTGGTTAAACCATGAGAGGTGAAATGCTGACCTGAAGGCTCAGGTCTGTTTTCAGGTTCCCGAGGCAGATAGTTCTTTTAAGTTTGCATAAAAGCGATCTTTTGTCTGGGGATCTCTGGTCCCACCTGAAACCTTACATATCACGATAGTTAGCAGTAAACCTGAAAACTATACAGTAGGTTTTTTTGCCTGATCCCCCCAAAGGGAAAAAAATAAGGTGGGTGGAAAAGAAGAGGAATATTTCACATCCCTATCTGAGAGTGTCATATACAGGTAGTCCTTGACTTATGATGGTGGTTTAACAACCATTCAAAGTTACAGTGGCCTCAGAAAGCCTCAGCACTTCTGGCTGTTATAAAATGTTGCACCCCTGTTGTGACCCAGGCCCAAGTAGGTATTATCAGACGCAATCAGTTCGAAACAAACAGACTTTATTAGAACAGCTGAGAATGAACTCCTTCTCAGCGTAGTCCAAACTAATTCAAAACAAATTCTTCATAACACAATTCTTCAGCCTTATCACCAACCTTGATCTACTTTGGCAACCTGCCAAAGGCTTCTCTTGGCACAAGTTCAGAAGCAGAAGACGCCGACAAGAAATAAATGCAGCAAGACAAGAAACAAATCTATCAACGTTGTTTTTCTGACAAAGAACCCAAGAGCCGTTGCTGGTCTTTTAAGCCTTATGGGAGGGGCCAATCATCTCTTGGCCTTACTCCTGAGTCGTCCTTTTTGCTTTAGCTGCTCCTGCCTCCTGGCAGCACTTCTCATACGTGCACTAGGAACAGGCTCCTCCTGTTCCTCTGCCTCTCTGCTATCCACCTCTGGAGGCTCCGGAATCCACACATCACTCCCCGATGGCCCTGGCCCCATCTCTGCCTCCGACGCAGAGCCCTCATCCGGGCCTTCCCCAGCCCATGTTCAGCCTCCTCACTGTCCGACTCCTCTGCCAGCTCTGCAGGCTGCTGGCAGACCACAACAACCCCCTTCTGCAGTCATATGATCATGATGTGGGTGCTTAGCAATCTGTTTACACTAACAATCGATTGCCAAGTGCCCCATGATCATGTGATCACAATTTGCAAACTTCTCTGCTGGCTTCCCCAGAAAGTCACTGGGGAACCCGGCAGGAAAAGTTGGAAGTTGTTGCTGCTACTTGCCTAGAAGACTCCCTCATCTCTGGGAACTGGCTAGAAGAGCTCCCACTGAGGGGAGCTGAACTTCTCTGGCGGGCTGCAGAAACAGAACTCTGATCCTGAAATCCAAGGTCCGTTCCTGCAGACTGCTGGGACAGTTCTCTTTCGTGCATAGATGGGAGCTGAACTCAGCTGGCAGCTCTTTCTCTCTGTCCACTTAACAACCCAAGAGATCTTTTAATGACCACAACTGTGAGTACTGGGATTGCGGTTGTTGGGCAAAGCATTCATGTGAGCATCTCACTTAATGACCGTTTTGCATAACGACCAATATTCTGGTCCCATTTGTGCTTGTATCTCAAGGACTACCTACAAGGGTAAAAGAAGGTTCAAGAGAACAGTGAGGAACAAGCCCACCTCTTTACTTTCTCTTAAATTACGTGTCATCACAGGGCGTCTTGCGAGAGCAGCCACAATAATTGCACACGTCTCATCCCTTCTCAAAAGATCTTTTTCTCTTGAGGCTCTTCAGCTTTGAGGAATGGCAAACCCTTGGCATCTGGAGAGGTCCAGACCGATCCCTTGATTTCTCCAGCTCGGGTGACTCACCCTGAAGCCTGCGAGATGCTGTTGCTCAAAGGCCATTGTGCACCAGGCGTGGAACTCAGTTCCTGCACTGATTCATTTTCTGCACTCGCAACTTATTGTGAGCCATGACCTCACTCAATGGGCTTTGCCCAGTGCCCTTAAGCCACAATAATAAGAGCTTCGTATTCGGTGCAAGTGAAGCTACTACTTAAGTAACTTGTTTAAACAGGTTGAGTAAATAAGAGCCAATACTGAGCTAGGTGAAATACGTTTATGACATGATCCAGGGGTGGGTTCTACTTACCTTTACTACTGGTTCGCAATGGGATCACGCGCATGCACAGATCGCTGATGATGACATCCGGGGCGATGGGTGGGGCCTCCTGCCAGTTTCACTACCAGTTCTTGAGAACCGGTCCGAACCAGGGGCAACCCACCACCGACATGATCATTTCCTAAATGAATCATACCTTCACTTTTGCCCCTCTTTCTTCTGCTTTAAGTCATAAGACCAAGGAAATCCATTTTTATCATAGTTTAACAGATTTAACAGTTTTACAGAGTTGGAAGGGACCTTGTAGGTCTAGAAAAGGGGTCTTTTACCTTAAACACTCAAAGAGCCCTTTGGACCCATTTCCCACAGAAAAGAAAACACCGGGAGCCACAAAACCCTTCCCGTGCCTGACTATTTCTTGAGCGGCCCCAAAACTAGCATATGTAGTTGAATTAAATGTTCTGTTTTCTTCTGAAACTTTTCTTTTCTTGGATTTATCCATGATTGGCCTACCAGGGGTTGAAAAGCTCAATAAATTGTGTGCCGGCAGGGACACACATTGGCGGTTGTGATGGATATTTTGAGTGACAGGGAGCCGCAGCAGAGGGGTGAAAGAGCCACATGTGGCTCCAGGCCCGTTTTGGCTCCCAGGGGGGTGCAGGAGGCCGAGTGCTGCCTGTCACACCCCCTGGCCACGCCCATCATGGCCACACCCACCCAGCCGGTCATTAGGGCAGAGAACCAGTTGTTAAATTATTTGAATCCCACCACTGATTACATCTCCACTCGCAGCTCCAACTTACGAGTCCTCTCTCCCAACAGTTAAGAGTCCTGTCTCATCTGTCCTAGAGTGACCAACAACCGCCTTTCCATTTCTGGTGGCCTTGCCCTGGGTTGAAGGAGAGTAACAGTGCTGCTCTTGTTATCCTTCCCTAAAGTGAAAGGGCAGTGCTGACTGGCAAGTCACCGAAGTAGGCCCGTTTCAGCTAGAAAACATCCCACGCCAACGCCGTGTGGCAGTTCTAAAAAAATGTGACCAAATCATCTCTGCATGGGTCGCTTACAGAAGGCAGAATAACAGAGTTGGAAGGGACTTGGAGGTCTCCTAATGCTCTTATTTTGATTTCTACGCTGTTCCTTTGAAAGGTGGCTCAGCTCCCAGGAATGACTGCATCAGTCATGTTTAAATAACGGGAAACCAAGCCCACTGTAAAAGAAAGCACCACACTGGAGCATTCAGGGCTGTGCGTGCTGTCACAAAAACTAGAAATGGCATTTTCAGGAACGCCAATGTAGCACTTGCCTGCAACTCATTAAAGCAGCCGCATCTTCTTACAGGTTTCCTGGCTGCAGAAATTTCCCCCCAAACTTTTCTGGGTGATCCCAGAAAAAGATGAAACTGTTTTAGTGAGTTGTAGCCAGGGGTTGTCTTTCCTCTCTTAATGTGCATTTCACGTGTCAATGTCAGTGGTGGGATTCAGCCGGTTCTGTCCGGATCGCGCGAACCAGTAGCAGCAACTGCGCTCGGATGTAATGCATGACTACTGCGCATGCACAGAAGGCCATGTGCATGCGCAGAGTGTTCACGTTTGCGAACCGGTAGGGAAGGGAAGGGAATCCCACCTCTAGTCAATGTCATATTCAGTAGCTCCAGGTCTCATGCCTTGGAAAATGAGTTGAATAGCTGCATCTCATTCCATCGTTCACCTTCTGCATTTGGTTTCCTTGTCAGTCAACACTAAAATATGACTTGTTTTATTTATTATCTGTTGACTCAATTCTTCTCTTCGTCGGGATGAGCATTCCAGTATTCTGCAACCCAGTCTCTTAAAAGTCCCATATTTTGTTTACATCTTCTCCATGTGTGGTGGAAGTGACCCAGAAGTGACTTCACTAATTTGAAAGTCAATCTACCTTTTATAATACCTATAATACCTGTTTCCTTTTTCTTTGAGAAGGAAGAAGTCCTATAGGTTAAAGCAACCAACCAGGATGGGCGTCCATTAGCGAGTATCTGTGTGTTCAAAGTTTTTGTCTTTTTTCAAAAGCAGGATGATAATCTTTAAGGATGTATATGCCTTAAAGCCGTGATGGCTATCCTTTTCGGCACCGAGTGCCAAAACTGGAGCACATATGCACCAGAGCACCGGAACCCGGAAGAGAGCAGCTGGCTGCTGCACATGTGTATGACGGCCAGCTGCTCTTACGAGTTCTGTCGCGTGCATGCGCCCCGGCCAGCTGCTCTGTTCCGGGTTGCAGCACACATGCGTGCGCTGGAACCCAGAAGAGAGCAGCTGGCCAGGGCGCAAGTGTGTGATGGAACCCAGAAGAGCAGCTGTCAATGGCACATGTGCCCACAGAGAGGGTTCTGTGTGCCACCTCTGGCATGCATGCCATAGGTTCACTATCACAGCCTTAAAGGATATATATAGTGGCACAGTGGTTAGAATGCAGTATTGCAGGTTAACTCTGCCCTCAGCCAGCAGATCAATCCTGACTAGTTCGAGGTTGACTCAGCCTACCGTCCTTCCGAAGTGGGTAAAATGAGGACCCAGATTGTTGGGGGCAAGAGGCTGACTCTGTAAACCACTTAGAGAGGCCTGTAAAAGCACTATGAAGCGGTATATAATCCATCCTTCCTTCCTTCCTTCCTTCCTTCCTTCCTTCCTTCCTTCCTTCCTTCCTTCCTTCCTTCCTTCCTTCCTGTTAGAATGCAGTATTGCAGGCTAACTCTGCCCACTGCCAAGAGTTTGATTCTCAATGCCTCAAGAGGTTGACTCAGCCTACCATCCTTCCGAGGTGGGTAAAATGAGGACCCAGATTGTTGGGGGCAAGAGGCTGACTCTGTAAACCGCTTAGAGAGGCCTGTAAAAGCACTATGAAGCGGTATATAATCAATCCTTCCTTCCTTCCTTCCTTCCTTCCTTCCTTCCTTCCTTCCTTCCTTCCTTCCTTCCTTCCTTCCTTCCTTCCTTCCTGTTAGAATGCAGTATTGCAGGCTAACTCTGCCCACTGCCAAGAGTTCGATTCTCAATGGCTCAAGAGGTTGACTTGGCCTTCCATCTTTCCAAGATGGGTAAAATGAGGACCCAGATTGTTGGGAGCAAATAGGCTGACTCTGTAAACCACTTAGAGAGGGCTGTAAAGCATTGTAAAGCGGTATATAAGTCTAAGTGCTATTCCTTCCTTCCATCCATCCATCCTTTGCAGTGGTTAGAATGCAGTATTGCAGGCTAGCTCTGCCCACTGCCAGGAGTTCAATTCTCACCAGGCTCAAAGGTTGACTCATCCTTCCATCCTTCCGAGGTGGGTAAAATGAGGACCCAGATTGTTGGGGGCAGGAGGCTGACTCTGTAAAACGCTTAAGAGAGGGCTGGAAAGCACTGTGAAATGGTATATAAATCTAAGTGCTATAGCTATATAACTGTGATGGCAAACCTATGGCATGTGTGCCAAAGGTGGCACACAGAGCCCTCTCTGTGGGCACACATGCCATCACCAGCTGCTCTTCTGGTTTCTGGCATGCATATCAGCTGGTTTTCACGGGCGTTGGGACACCGAAAAACGCCCAAAAAACTGTTTTGGGGGCCGTTTTTGGCCTGGAAAACGGCCTGAAAACAGGCATGCGTGCACCAGCCAGCTGGGTTTCCGGTGCTCCAGTGCGTGCACATGCATGCACTTGCACGCGTGTTCCGGTTTGGGCACTCGGTGCCAAAAAGGTTCGCCATCCCTGCTCTATAACGTTGTTTAGATAGGAGGGAGATGAAAAAGGAAGTCAATTTGTCAATACAGCCTGTTTATCACAAAGGAAGTGGATGGAGCAAATTGGTTGAGTAAATAGAGTTGTAAACATAAACAGTGAGCCTGTTTCGCAAGGGGCAGGGAACTACTATTCTTTTAATATATTTTATCAGTTTTCAACTAGGGAGGACAATTTATGTTTATGGTTTTTTTTTTCTCTTTCTCTTTTGTATGCACTGTATTTTTATTTTTATTTTATGTCTTCTTTAGTTCTGTTTTTATATTTTTTTCCTTTCGTTTTGGACTTTGTATTTTTAACGTTGCAAATAAAATAATTAAAAAGAAAAAAAGAAACGGGGGCCAGCAAGGCTAAAACCTGGGCTGAGCCCCTGCCAAGATACAGTCCAGAATTTTAAGAGATTTTCACCTCTGGATTCCCCGGTTCTCTCCTCTTTTACCCAGCTTGTGGTGTTAAATGTCTCAGCCGCTGTCATGTATGCAACAGCCTTCATAACCAGCGCTGCATCGGTTGAACCGTATTCCTGGCCCCATTCCCCGGACTACAACAGAAGGGCCTCAGCATCGGTAGGTAACCATTAAGCCTTGTTATTTCTTTAGGCTGAGCCATGGAGTAGCTGCCAGTCCCATAGAATTTTCATTGCCCCCCTCCAAATGGGGTTGAGCCTCTGCTCCTTTCCCCAATCATAGCAGAATAGAATAAGAATAGGATAGGATAGGATAGGATAGGATAGGATAGGATAGGATAGGATAGGATAGGATAGGATAGGATAGGATAGGATAGGATAGAATACAGTACAGTACAGTACAGTACAATACAATACAATACAATACAATACAATACAGGAATAGAGTGGAGTGGAGTGGAGTGGAGTGGAGTGGAGTGGAGTGGAATGGAATGGAATACAGTACAATACAATACAATACAATACAATACAATACAATACAATACAATACAATACAATACAATACAATACAATACAATACAATACAATACAATACAATAGAGGAGTGGAGTGGAGTGGAGTGGAGTGGAATGGAATGGAATGGAATAGAATAGAATAGAATAGAATAGAATAGAATAGAATAGAATAGAATAGAATAGAATAGAATAGAATAGAATAGAATGAGGAGAGCAGAGCAGAGGAGAGGAGAGGAGAGAAAAGAATGGAGAATGGAATGGAATGGAATGGAATGGAATAGAATAGAATAGAATAGAATAGAATAGAATAGAATAGAATAGAATAGAATAGAATAGAATAGAATAGAATAGAATAATAGAATAGAATAGAATTCTTTATTGGCCAAGAGTGATTGGAACACAAGGAATTTGTCTCTGGTGCATAAGCTCTCAGTGTATATACAAACAACAAAGTGATAACGTCATAGATCATAAATCATAGTTACAATAATTAATTATAAGATATAAACAAGTGATAAATCATAGGATACCGATAGGAGAAGATTTATTTATTAGTTCGATTTATAAGCCACCCTTTTCCAGAGACTCAGGGTGGCTTACAATGCATTAAGCAATAGCCTTCATACTTTTGTATATACCTGCTTAGTAGGGTTTTTTGCCCCCCCCCAAGCGGTGTTCTTTTTTTATACAAAGTCAGCTTATTGCCCCCACAATCCGGGTCCTCATTTTACCTACCTCGAAAGGATGGAAGGCTGAGTCAACCTTGAGCCTGGTGAGAATTGAACTCGCAGTAATTGCAGGCAGCTGGCAGCTAAGTACTACTTTAACAGCAGCAGGTTAGTCCACTGCGCCACCAAGGCTCTTAAGCTAGTAGGAAAGATGAGAAAAGATGAAAAATAAGATGAGAAGGATCATATAGCAATACAGCCCTACAACATGGGAAAATATTTTTAGGCCTAAAACATTGCTGTGGGAATTAGATGTTCAGCAGAGTGATGGCACAGAGGAAAAAAAACTATCTTTGTGTCTAGTTGTTTTGGCATGCAATGATCTATAGCAGTGATGGCTAACCCTTTTGCCGTCGTGTGCCAAAAGCGGGGGTCGCAGGGGGGTCGTGTGTGTGTGTGTGTGCCCACATCCATAATTCAATGCGCCCCGCCCTCCCGTGCATGTGCATGTGACCCCCCCCATACTTCTCCCTACTTTTGGCACACGATGGCCCGGTGGGCCTGTTTTCCCCCCCTCCCCAGGCTCCAGAGGCTTTCTAGGAGCCTGGGGAGGGCAAAAACAGCCTTCCCCATCCCCCCGGAGGCCTTCCGGAGGCCAGAAACAGTCAGTTTCCCGACTTCCGGTGGGACTGGAAGGCCTGAAAATCAATTGGCTGGTGCGTGCATGCGCGCTGGAGCTGAGCTAGGGCAACACTCACGTGCCCACCAATATGGCTCCGCGTGCCACCTGTGGCACCCGTGCCATAGGTTCGCCATAGCAACGTCCAGAGGGTAGAAGTTGAAAGAGTTCGTGTCCAGGATGCGAGGGCTCTGCAGATATTTTCTCAGCCCTCTTTCTGGTTCCTGCAGTGTACACGGCCTCAATGGAAGGCAGCCTGGTTGCGATTGTTTTTTCTGCAGTCCTAACTATCCGTCGAAATCTGCACCTGTCCTGTTTCGTTGCTGTGCCAAACCAGCCAGTTACTGAGGTAGAAATGACAGACTCAATAATTCCCCTGTAGAACTGTACTATCATGATTTATCATATGATGATATGCAATGTGAAGAATCAGTGATGGGATTCAATTTTTTTTACTACCGGTTCTGTGGGCGTGGCTTGGTGGGCATGGCGTGGCTTGGTGGGTGTGGCAGGGGAAGGATACTGTAAAATCTCCATTCCCTCCCCAAACCAGGGGAAGGTTACTGCAAAATCCCCATTTCTTCCCGATCAGCTGGGACTTGGGAGGCAGAGAATAGATGGGGGCGGGGCCAGTCAAAATTTTTACTACCGGTTCTGTGGGCGTGGCTTGGTGGGCGTGGCGTGGCTTGGTGGGTGTAGCAGGGGAAGGATACTGTAAAATCTCCATTCCCTCCCCAAACCAGGGGAAGGTTACTGCAAAATCCCCATTTCTTCCCGATCAGCTGGGACTTGGGAGGCAGAGAATAGATGGGGGCGGGGCCAGTCAAAATTTTTACTACCGGTTCTGTGGGCGTGGCTTGGTGGGCGTGGCGTGGCTTGGTGGGTGTAGCAGGGGAAGGATACTGTAAAATCTCCATTCCCTCCCCAAACCAGGGGAAGGTTACTGCAAAATCCCCATTTCTTCCCGATCAGCTGGGACTTGGGAGGCCGAGAATAGATGGGGGTGGAGGTGGTATTTACCGGTTCTCCGAATTACTCAAAATTTCCGCTACCGGTTCTCCAGAACTGGTCAGAACCTGCTGAAACCCCCCTCTGAATGCGATGATTTCTCTCCCATATTTTTTTGTTCTCCTCGTCTTGTTTCACTCACTGCGCAGCTTGCTTTTCCTTTAAAACGGGGCTGGCTTTTTAAGCCTCAAGTCGTGTAATGGCAGCCATGAGCTAATCTTCATTCGTGAGTGAAGCAGCAGCTGAGGAGCTACATCATGCATCAGAACTCCTTTTGCTTTCCAAGATGCACAGTCTTGGATTCAAGGGTCAGTCACCAGCATGTAAACTAAGGCTTCCTCAAGTTGGCACCATCTGTGGGACCTGGGTCCCACCGGCCACCCCGGAGGGTCATTGACACAACTTCTCTGAAGGAACCAGATGGAAAGAGCCAGCTCTTGAAACAGCTGGGCTTCTTTGAAATAGAAACTGGTACATTTTAAGACTTTTTAGCATCGTTTGCCTCCTGGGAAGTAACCAAACCCACCCACCTCTGCCAAATTTAGCTTCGTTGGTGCAGGGTTGTTGGGGTTTTTTTGGATGGATTTATGTGTTTTTCATAACAGAGATCAGAACCCAAGAATGATTTTTATTGATGCTGCTTCAGTTTCTCGGCTCCTGCACGACCGTATTTGCATTCTGAACTGAATAGTGAATGGTGTGATTGTTTACATGTGAAAATCTAAAAGAAACTCTTGCATTGTCTCCTCTTTTAGCTGAAATATTTTCACTGTCTTCAGCTGAACAGGCTGCCGGGCAGCTCACGTACAGTAGTGGCCAAAATTGTGGAAACCTTTTGGGAAAAGTGTATTTTTGAGGTTTGATGGCTGATAACACCACTTTTTTTTTTGGAGTTTCAAGATAATCCTATTCCACTGCTGGAATGGCCTGGGAATAGCCCAGACCTTAACCCTAAATCTATGGAGCCGACTAAAGAAACTTGTTAGTCAGACGCGACCCAGCAGTTAATAGAAGCAATAATTCAATCTTGGTTTCACATTAGAACAGCTGCAGAACTAAAAGACTTGGTTCACTCCATGGGAAGATGTTGTAAGGCCGTCATTCGTGCTAAAGGTTACCCAACTAAGGATTAACTGACATGGGAATCATTTTTGTACATCTTGTTTTTTCTATGGTGATAATTTTTATATATCTCATTTTTTCTACGTATTTCACTTTTCTTCTTTATACTGTAATTGCTATTCTAATAGCAAATCCTTCATAAAAGTGATTGCATTATATTCTTGATTAAACTGTCTTTCCATTGATATATAATTTTATGGTACTACTAAAAAAAAAAAAGTGGTGTTATTAGCTAGTTTTAGAAAATACACTTTTCCCCCCAAAAGGTTTCCATATTTTTGGCCACTACTGTACAGCCAGTGGGAAGAATCAAACTCTCTGCCTTGCCAAATACAGATAGTCCTCGACTTACGACCACCATTGAGAACCCAAAGCTCCTGTTGTTAAGCGAGACATTGGTTAAGTGAGTTTTGCCCCATTTTACGAGCTTTCTTGCCACAGCTCTTAAGTGAATCACTGAAGTGATTAAGTTAGCAACCTGGTTGTTGAGGGCATCTGCCTTCCCCATGGACATTGCTTGTCAGGTCGCAAAAGGGGATGACACGACCCAGAGACATAGCAACCGCCATCAAAATGAGTCAATTGCCAAGCGAGTGAATTTTGATCCCGTATCCCGTAAGCATCTGAATTTTGATCCCGTGGCCACGGGGATGCTGCAATGGTCATAAGTGTGAAAAATGGCCATAAGTCACTTTTTTCAGTGCCATTTTAACTTTGAACGGTCACAAATGAGCTGATGTAAATTGAGGACTATCTGTAATCTTATGCTTCTTCTCTACGGGGTTTGAAGTTCCAGATCGCCTGGAAATGGACTTGAGATCCAGTCCCGAAGGTGTTTTTCTTTCCAAGAGGCAACTGTTTTTTTCTTTGAAGAAGTTTCGCTTCTCAACCAAGAAGCTTCTTCAGCTCTGACTGGATGGTGGGGAATGGAAGGATTTATGCTCCTTGCGGACAGCTGGTCATTTGCATCCTTTTTAGAGAGTCGTTGAGGCCGCTTGGAGGTTCTTTCATTGAGAAGTTTGAGTTGTACTTTCTGCAGGATGTTTTCCTGCCCTGTGTCCCTTCCTTGTTTTTTTATTTTATTGAAAAAGTTTTAAAACAAACACAATTTCCCCCCAACCCTCCCCCCAACCCCCCTCCCCCTCCCCGACTTCCCAGAGCAGAACACAAGGTATTTCTATTAACTTTTAACAATAAACTAAATTGCTTAACCAATCATTAAACTAACACCCCCTAAAAAAAAATTCTTAACCCCCCATAGATAAAATCCTACTTCTTAGACATAAAACTTCTAATATCACTTATATAACGCTTATACAGTTAAAAGAAATCATTCATAAGCTATTTGATGTTTTTTGGTCTGATACTTATTTTGAATATAATCAATCCATCTTCTCCAGTCCTGTATATACCTTTCTTGTGTATGATCCTTCAAATATGCTGAAATTTTAGCCATTTCAGCTAAATTAGTTACTTTCAGTATCCAGTCATCAATAGTAGGCAAAAAATCCTTCTTCCAGTGTTGTGCTATCAGCAATCTTGCTGCTGTTATCAAGTTCAAAATCAGTTTAGTCTCTGCAACTGTACAATCCATAGTTATACCCAGTAAAAACAACTGTGGAGTAAATTTCAGTCTCTTTTTTTTAGAATATTCTGCATCACCCACCAAATCTTTATCCAAAATGCTTTGATTTTTCTACAAGTCCACCATATATGATAATAAGTTGCATCATCACAGTCACATCTCCAACATTTAGCTTGCACATTAGGATACATACATGATAATTTTTTGGGATCTAAGTGCCATCTGTAAAACATTTTATAAAAGTTTTCTCTTAAATTTTGTGCTTGTGTAATGTCCCTTCCTTGTTGAAGAGAGGCGGAGGCTTTTGGGGAAGAGTTGGGGTTGTCTGCATCGCAACCTGAAACGCCAATGGTTCCTGTAGCCTGCAGTTTTTCTGGGAATCCTTCCATTCCCCGCCATCCACTCAGAGCTGAAGAAGCTTCTTGGTTGAGAAGCGAAACGTCTTCAAAGAAAAACAAGAGAGTCCAGTTGCCTCTTGAAAAAAAGCACCTTCAGGACTGGATCTCAAGCCCATTTCCAGGCGATCTGGAACTTCAAACCTGATAGAGAAGAAGCATAAGATTACAGCTGGCCCCTCGACTTAACAAGAGCTCATTTAGTGACCGTTCATAGTTACAATGGCACTGAAAAAAGCGACTTATGGCCATTTTTCACAAGAGACTGGACAGTCACTTGTCTAAGATGGTATAGGATCTCCTGCTTCAACAGGGGGCTGGACTAGAAGACCTCCAAGGTCCCTTCCAGCTTCTATTCTATTCTATTCTATTCTATTCTATTCTATTCTATTCTATTCTATTCTATTCTATTCTTCATTTCATTATTCTATTCTATTCTATTCTATTCTATTCTATTCTATTCTATTCTATTCTATTCTATTCTTTCTACCCTGTTTCCCCAAAAATAAGCCCTCCCTGAAAATATTTAAACGCAGACCTGGAAATCAGGTAAGATGGCAAGAGGAGCCCCAACTTGCTCCACACACCCCAAAATAATAAGACCTCCCTGAAAATAAGGCTAAGCACTTATTTCGGGCTCAAAAAATATAAGACAAGGTCTTATTTTCAGGAAAACACGGTATACTATACTATACTATACTATACTATACTATACTATACTATACTATACTATACTATACTATTACTATACTACTATACTACACTACACTACACTACCCTGTTTCCCCCCAAATAAGACATCCCCTGATAATAAGCCCAATTAGGCTTTTGAGCACATGGCAATAAGGCCAAGCACTTATTTCAGGGTTCAGAAAAATATAAGACAGGGTCTTATTTTCGGGAAAACACGGTGTACTGTACTGTACTGTACTGTACTGTACTGTACTGTACTGTACTGTACTGTACTGTACTGTACTGTACTATACTATACTATACTATACTATACTATACTATACTATACTATACTGTTGTGACTCCGGCTCCCAAGCCTATCCTCACGGAGGAAGATGACTCTGAAAGTGATGGGGAGGAACTGACAAGGCCTCCCTCTCCAGGACCCTCCTTTCTGGCAACGCCTCAGGTTCCAGCTGAAGGCCAGGAGGAAAGCATGTCGGGGCACCCACTAATAGGGAGTGATGAAGATCAATCTTGGATTGATCCCAGGCAGCGTCGGAGGGCGAGGCGTGCGCAGCAAAGGAAGAGGTGGGGAAGGGCCAGAGATTGCTGAGTCACTGAGCCACGCCCCACAGGGGATAAAAGTGGGTGGGGTTGCTCTGCAGGCTCTGTGACGGACAAAAACTTCATATCGTGAGCTTCAGATGGGATATCTTTCGGAATTAAGGCTTGGACTTTGTGAATGACTTCTGACTACTCTTTGAACTCTTGGTTGCCCCAGCAACGGACTACACATACGCTGACTCCTGTTTCTAGAGCTGATAAGAAACTTGGCAGGCATTCGGAAAGTAGCTGCCAGAATTTGCAGCTGCCAAAGGGATTCAGGTCGGCTTGTAGAAATAAATTACTGTAGAAGTCTTTTGCTCGTGTGTCTGCCTATGTGAGGTGGGGGGACAGAACACTATTGTCAGCACTTCAACCTGCATTTACTCTAGTGCTGACATAAGAAGGAGAAGAGGGGGCAGCTGGCAAGAGGACGCTTGACTTCTCACCTACTTATTTTCCCTGAAGATAATATCCCCTAGGAGATGAGATAGGAGGGGGGACATTCCTGGGAGCTTAAGTAGTAGATATGGGGAGAGTGATTTGGAAGGCGGCCAATGAGACGCAGAGAATTGGGGAACGGAAAGGGAAGGTTTGGGGTCAGGAAGTCAGTGTTGGCTACGCCACAATCGGGGACAGGTTGTCATGCTTAATAAAATGAAAGATTTCTTCAAAGACTATCTGTTTGGAAATGCAATTTATTTTATTTGAGACGACATCGAAACCTGACAACTATACTATGCTATGCTGTGCTATGCTATGCTATGCTATGCTATGCTATGCTATGCTATGCTATGCTATGCTATGCTATGCTATGCTATGCTATGCCATGCCATGCCATGCCATACCATACTATACCATACCATACTATACCTTCATTCCTTCTACTCTATTCTGCTGTTATTTCTATTCTATTCTATTTTTTATTCTATTTCTTCTTCTATTTCTTATTCCTCTTCTGTTTTGTTCTGCTCTACTCACAAGAAAGCCCACTTGCCTCTTGAAAAAAAGCACAACCATGACCTGGGAGACTGAGAATCTCCCTTGAGACTTCCCATCCAGGGTGACCTACAGCCGCCTCTCCCGTTGCCTACTTTAATCCCTACGTCTCTTTTGTCTTTCCCAGTTCTTTGCCTGCCTGGTGATGATCGGCTACGGGATCAGTTCCTGCTTCAGCATCCGAGCCTGGAGGGGTTATGGGAGCAACGCGGCCACCAGCCAAGCGGGCATCTCCAATCATGCTTAAAAGAAACTGTGCCTCTTTTTGAATTGATGGGGAGGGGGGGGGGTCCAAGGTGATGGCTTTTGCAGCTTCTGTCCCTGCTCTTCCACACGTACGTGGCCTGGCCTGGAAACGATGTCCTGTCCCAGCTTCAGTAGGGGCTGTTCCGATCACAGGGCTCACCTCCCTCTCCCGTGCTCTTAACTGGCCATCTTCGACAGAGTGGCTAAGGCCCGGATGAGATAGGCAGCCTCATGCTGGTTTTCATGATTCCTGGTTTGTCCCTAACCCCAGAGCTAAAACTTTTCGATGTGCCTAAATGCTACTTTCAGTGATTAACATTTATATGTATTTATATGCATGGGTGCAGGTATATACATATGTATTACAAACTGTTCTAAAAATATGAGTCCCAGGTATATTAGTAAAAAAGGAAGCAGACATACTGCGAACTCCGGAATTTAAGATTTTAAAATTTCAAAAGAATTAAAATTTTATTTTACTAATACTCTTGAGTTTAATACTCTGACAGAGTTTAATACTCTGACGATGTCAGCCGATGGCTGACGAAAGCTTAGTAAAATAAAGTTTTAATTCTTTTGAAATTTTAAAATCTTAAGTTCCGGAGTTCGCAGTATGTCTGCTTCCCTTTATACATATGTATGTATATGGCATGTCTTATATGTGTGTTATGTATGTGTGCATGTTTGACAGCAGGAAAGGAATCTCATTTTTAATACGTGCCATTATGCCCACAATAAAAAAAAAATGACAATAACGGTTACCAACCTTTACCCCCCCGTGGCAAAGATGATATTAGTAGTCTTAACTTAAGCTAAATTTGGCTGTTCTCACTTGTATTGCAAGGGTCTCCAACCTTGGCGATGTTAAGACTTGTGGACTTCAACTCCCAGAATTCCCCAGCCAGCTGGCTAGGGAATTCTGGAAGTGAAAAAGTACGCAAGTCCTAAAATGGCCCCAGTTGGACATCTCTGCACTACAGTTTCTAGGAATTAAAATCTACAAGTCTTTAACATTGCCAAGGTTGGACATCCCTGCTTCTAGGAGTTGAAATCCACAGATCTTCAAACTCTTGCATTACAGACTTCTGGGAGTTGAAAGTCCACAGGTCTTAAAGTTGCCAAGGTTGGATACCCCCACCCCACCCCTTGCTATAATGTTTGCAGAGGAGTGGAGTAAAAGATGTGCAAAGCAATCCAGAGACTGCATGTCTCTAGGGATGGCCACGCATTTCTCACCGGAACTAAGCAAACTGAAACTCGTAGGCTCACCACTTGCAGCTAGCGCCGGTAAATAATGTTTTAACGATTAATTCCGTTTTGTTTTGTAGTACAGTAGCAGAAATGCCTCTGGCATATACACCCAACAAATGTTTTATTTCTAAAAAAAAAAAAATGCACCCATTTTAAATAAATTTTTAAAAGACCTTCTGCATTGTTCTCATTTGTAAAAAGGAGGTTTCTTCAGAACATAATTTGCTCAGAAAAGATGCCCAGAGAATCTGTGGGAAAAGTTTATCCTTTCGATTTTGAAGATCTAGAGAGCGCCAGGCATGATCTAAGCTAGGGTTGTAGACTTCAACTCCCAGAATTCCCCAGCGTTGGCTAGGGAATTCTGGGAGTGGGAAGTCCACAGGTCTTAAAAGTCAACAAGGTCAAAACCCGATCTAGGCTTCCAAGGTAGGAGTGTGTAAAATATACACGCTCGATACACTAGCGATAATGATTTAGTATGAAATGAGAGAGCCGAAGTAGATCTGTTTTCCTTCCATGGCTAGCCAGACAAACAGCATTTTCAATTTTTCCACCTGCAGAAATAAAAGGGAAGGACAGCAGAAGTCCGGTAGAATTTCAGAAGGGAGAATAGAGGCTCAGCAACTAAAGAGTTAATGAGCCTCAAGCATACCAGGAGATTTAACTATTGAAGTTATTTATTGCACTTTGTCATTCTTTCCTGAAGAATCTTCTATCTGGGTGCCAAATCATTTGTTTCCTTCCAGGCACTGCTGGGCCAGGAGCGAGACCCTTCGGGTGGCTGGAGGATACCTTTAAAATCACATAGAAAGCTGAATTATGATCCTACTCTCTGGCTCTCACAACTCTTTCCTTCATTAGTTCCACCTCAAGTCCGAGGGGAATATCGGCAGCCACCTCCACCATCTGCTGTGGAAACAGAACAAACAAGCCGCGAAGGAGAATAGGGCTCCTTTGTGGCTCCTTTTGGAGGCCTGCTTTGCTCTCCCATCAGCAGGGCTGACTTCTCTTTTAACAGAATAACAGAGTTAGAAGGGACCTTGGAGGTCTTCTAGTCCTACCCCCTGCTCGAGCACGAGACCTTGGACCAGTGATGGTTAACCTTTTTGCCGTCGTGTGCCAAAAGTGGGGGGAGCGTGGCGGCGGGGGTGTGTGTGTCACACACGCGCATTCGCACACCCATAATTCAGTGCGCCCCATCCCCTGCACATGCACATGCTCCCCCCACTTTTGGCATGTGATGGGATGGTGGGCCTGTTTTTTTGCCCTCCCCAGGCTCCAGAGCCTCTCTAGGAGCCTGGAGAGGGCAAAAATGGCCTTCCCCACCACACTGGAGGCCCTCTGGAGGCCAGAAACAGCCCGTTTCCTGACTTCCGGTGGGCCGGAAAATCAGGTGGCCAGCACGCGCATGCACGCTGGAGCTGAGCTAGGGCAACGCTCACATGCCCACAGATATGGTTCCGCGTGCCACCCTATACCATTTCAGACCAATAGCTGTCCAGTCTCTTCTTAAAAATCTCCAGGGATGGAGCACCCACAATTTCTGAAGGGAATTTGTTCCACTGGTTAATTGTCCTCAATGTTAGGAAGTTTCTCCTTGATTCCAAGTTGCTTCTCTCCTTAATTAGTTTCCATCCATTACTTGCTTCACCTTGGACAATTTAAGCAGCCAACAGAATCTGAGACTGTTTCAGAGCTACTTCAGGGTCAAAACACAGAGCAGAACGAAAATAAGAGACCCATATAAGAGACCCATACTTACATGCTTCATTGGTTAAGATCAGGAATTTGGGGAAGGGGATACGAAGGAGAAGGGCATATCAAATGGCAAGAGCCATTGAATAAATGACTTTAAAAGCTCATTTTTTTCCCTCCAATAAACCCCCCCTATCATTTTTTATCTGCATACAGAGGATCACCTTTAACCTGTCGGAATAATTTATTTGCCACATTGCACAGGGTATCTTTTTACCAAGCATGCAGATTTTATTATTAGCACGAAGCAAGCGAAATACAAGAGAGGTGCTCGCGTACCACGATGGGGGCTGCTGCCAGGAGACTCTTGAGAGGCGGAGGTTTCCTAGATGTTACCTCCGTAACGTTTTCTATGCAATGCTCCAAGGATTTCCCAAGCCTATTGCGTACTACAGGGAGTAGCTTCAAAAAAACACAGGTAGCGCTGTGAATCCGGCACACTTAACTCAGCCTTTCTGACTTGGTGTCCCTGGCTGTCTTGACTTCTAATTCCTCCTTATCCTAGCCCACCTGTTATCCAGGTATCTAAGCCAGGGATCTCCAACCTTGGCAACTTTAAGCCTGAAGGACTTCAACTCCCAGAATTCCCCAGCCAGCAAAGCTGGCTGGGGAATTCTGGGAGTTGAAGTCTTCCAGGCTTAAAGTTGCCAAGGTTGGAGACCCCTTGATCTAATATATCTGAAATGCCATTTCAACTAGGGAAAACAAATATTTTTCTTATTGCTCTTCTCGATGCAGCTCTGGGATGCCGAAACTTAGTGCCTTCGCAATTAAAATTGGCAATTATGACAAAATGAAAAAAAAAGAGAAATTCTGCATAGGATCCTGCAATCTTATCCTTGCTAGCCAAGCACCGATTGTTACTGATGGAGAGACTGGGCTTTTGAAAAAAAAAATGCCAACAGTGCCAAGGTAAATACTGATCGATAAATTTCCAGTGCGCTTGACTAGGCCTGTCTGATAACGCATCACCTGCACAGTTCAATCTTGGTAATAATGCCCACTACTTTTACATTTCGTGAGTGGGAACCTGAAAGAATAAATGCTCTTGGCTGAAAAATTAAGAATTAATTTCTTTCGCCAAGCAGAACGGGCTTCCGGAATAAAGATCTCAAAAATGCTGCCGGAGACCAACTTCCAATGAGAAGCTGAGAATGTTACAGAAAAGAAATTTACAAGGAAAACACTGCAGTAACTGTAAATATTGTAATTGCTTTTTTAAGAAACACTACGTTCTCTTTACTCTCTCCAGTCTTAAAACATTGTCTGCAAGAGGGTCCCTGATTCTGTATGGAAGATGATCTTCCCTACCCCCAAGGGGCACCTAGAAAACATCTCGGGCCCCATTGAGGAGCCGCAGGTGAATATACCCGGGCCCCTGGCAAGGGAGAGCGTAAAGAGCATCTGTCTACTGATCATGGCTGGTCCTCCTCCTCAATGGCACTCAAGATGGCTACAACTGCTCCATTCTTCCCAGCAGGTGGAAGACAAACTTAGGCAGGGGTCAAAGAGAACGTGGATGAGGAGCTAGCTATGAGTGGACAATGCACATCACTGGCACTTGATTTGGCTCAATACGGAGGGCGGCGTGGCTTTGCAGACAAGAATTTGACTGAAGGAACCAGAAACGTTCTCAAGAAGTCCTAATAGCTAGGTTCATTGTAGGACATGGCTATATCCTTATGTTACGAGCTATAAGTCATAGCATGGACACCGTGTGGTAGTTTCCCTAGAAAAGATGAAATGTACGTTTCGAAAAATATCACAACCCTCTTGAGGTAAAAGGGGTGAAAGCCCTACAAAGTGGTGAGAAAAAGCCTGTTGACTGGAGAAGGACTCAAGTTCACCATCCGTAGAGAACATTTTCATGCTACATATATTTTTTTAAAAAATCGCATCGAACACTGACAGAAAGCACCCAAATGCGTATTACCTGTTAAGCCAGGGGTCTCCAACCTTGGCAACTTTAAGACTTGTGGACTTCAACTCCCAGAATTCTTCAGCCAGCAAAGAGGAATTCTGGGAGCTGAAGTCCACAAGTCTTAAAGCTGCCAAGGTTGGAGACCCCTGTGTTAAGTCAACGTGTTCACAGCCGCACACATTCACAGCCGCACACAAAGACAATTTACCAGCGGTCCTGTGGTTGTGAAACTCGAGACCAGGGGGGCTATAGAGATGGCCCCCTCACGCCCGACATTAGTCTTCCATGACCATTGTCCCACCCAAAAAAAAGAAAGGAGCTTAGGATGTCCTCAGAGAAACGATTGCGCGTTGATCTCCGCAATGTAAAATCCGGTTGGGTGGGAATCGCAGGAGTCCCAGTGCTCTGATGGAGAGATGATAGTGGCGGTGGTGGTGGAACCATCCATAGAAGGAGCCGAAGAGAAGATCAGGCTTGCTGAGTTCCCTCATTCCTCTCTTTCCTATTGGAGGCACCCCAACAGGCCTCCTCTGGAGCCAAACACTAATGCCACAGGCTGTTCTGGGGGGGTGACCTGGAGGGCTTGCTTAAAGGGGTGACCACCAACCCGGCACTGAGGTCCAGGCCTCGTCCTTCTTTCTCCTAGAGCGAGACACAAAAACAACACTTCAGTTTGGGGGGCATTTGTAAAGAAAAGACTGGCAGATGAAAAAGGAAAGCAATTTACCAATACTGGGCTTTTATACTTCCCCCCAACTTTGGAGTAGAAATCACAATGCAGTGTGATTTTTACCTCCGGTAAAAACATAGAATATTTTAACAACCACGGAAAACAAGGATTTTAGTGGTGGGACACTGCTGTGGTGGGGTGGGGTGGGAGCTGGAGAGGATTCTAGGAGATCACTGGTCCCCTGCACAGATGCCTACTCTTTCCTTTATAGGATGATAACTTGACTGTCACTCGGAATGTACACTAATTGGCATACATTAAACTGAAATTGCGTGGCATGAAGCTCTCAAAGGGTCACCGCCTCCAATATACAATAAACATGACAAAACAAATAAATACAAAATTATGCACATACCCACGTATTATATGACACAGAGAAACAACACGGTCTAGTTCTGATGTACACATGTACTGTACATCGAGAAAAAAACAAATCTTGCAAGGTTACCAGACAGAGGGAATAAAACTGTTCCAAAATCTGGTTGTCCTGCTAGAAATACTTGGAAACCTCCTCCCAGACTGCGAAGTGGGCGTGTGGGGTCTCTAACAATGCTTCGAGTTCTAAGCAAATAGCACTTATAAGCAGTATCCTGAATGACAGGAAGTGAGCTTCCTATAATCTTCTTCATTGTCCTTACCACTTTCTGTAAGGACTTCCTATCTGAGGCACTTCTCTTCCTATGACCCCGCAGAACCACTGTTAATGGGCAAACATGACCCCAGGTCAGAGGGGACCAGCATACTGGTGTTCAGCACTCGCCCCCCCCGCCTCGCCCCAGCTCAATTTTGAAATACTTACAGCTCTGTAATCCAGGAACATCTCTTTAAATGCCAGAAAGTCAGTGAATGTGAGAAGCATATCAAAAATGTCTCCTGCTATTTCATCCTTGTGCTGCCTGCAAGTGAGAGATAGGTGATTAATGTGGAAAAGGTATTTGAGATTGTAAAGGATTACAACATCTGTTCTGGAGAAGTGAAGAGGAAAACACTACAGGCAGTCCTTGCTTAACAGCCACAGCTGGGACTGGCAACTTGGTTGAGGAGTGCCACGGTTGTTAAGTGAAACGCACACGGCCATGACTTGCGATTTCACTGCCAGCTTCTCCACTTGCTCTGCTCGTTCGGAAGCCAATTGTGGTGATCACATGACTGCAGAATGTTGCAATGGTCGTATGTGTGAGGACCGGTCATGAAATTATCTTTTCAGAGCCATTGTAACTTTGAATGATCGCTAAGCAGGAGGCTCTTAAGCAATGACTACCTCCTGCCCCTTCCATAAATGTGATTGTGCAGAAAATGACAGGGTTACTTAGGATATTTTCAATTATCCCTGAAGAATTACTATACTGTAGAATCCTAAGAATTACATCGTTCCTATAATGAAGAATTAGACAATAAGGAAAAAGGCCACACCCACAAAAAAATGTTCAACTGAACATTCAAAAATGCATCACAAATCACCAGTCAATGGTATTTGTGATGCATTTTTGAATGTTCAGTTGACTGAGTTTCATGTTTAATGAATAAAGTAAATAATAATTCAAATACAATCATCATTTGGAACACAACACGCCAGATATCATGGTTGCCGAGGGCCAAAGCATACAGTTTATTAATATCGCTGTACCAGGAGACACCAGAGTCGAAGAAAAAGAACTGGAAAAAATCACGAAATATCGTGACCTGGCCATCGAAACTACACGGCTATGGATGAAACATGCAACAGTGATACCCATTGTCATTGGGGCACTTGGTACCATGTCCAAGAATTTTACAAAACACATCAAGAAACTGCAGCTTCCTGCAATGACACCAGCGGAACTGCAAAAAACTGTGCTACTCGGAACATCATATATTTTGAGAAGATGCTTGGTTGATACCTAGGACGCTGGCAGCAACCCGTGTCAACCATTAGCACCAATCAATGGTATTTGTGACACATTTTTAAATGTGCAGTTGACTGAGTTTCATGTTTAAGGAATAAAAGAAATAATAATAATAATAATAATAATAATAATAATAATAATAATAATAATAATAATAATAATGCAAACAGAAGGAATTTCATAATCAAAATGAAAACTCTGACATTAGCTTTGATCTAATCTAAAAAGGGATGACAAGCAGTCATCATCAGAGGAATGGCTGCCCCGTTTTCTTTGCACTTCTCCAAGGGAGAATGTAATCCCAAAGCCATCGGCAAATTGCATTAAGTTCGAATCTCTGTGTTAAACAGAATTCCTGCTTAAGGATTCTATCTTGAGGTTGGTTCTTTCATCGCTGCTTTCGGTGCCAAGCAATCCTGAGTTGTGAAATTAGAAATGACTGCTTTGGTTGATCCCTTAATGCAGCTCTTGCTTGTGGGAGTCTCTCTGAAGTAGTAGCAGGTAGACAGACTTCCTGGGGCAGGCAATCCCCAAATCCATATGGGGCTTAGGAAATGCAATCTTCTACTTAAAGAGGGAAGGATTAGGCCCCTAGCCTGCTGCCAGGTGCCACCTGCTAAGGGTCTGGGGAACGTTGGAAGAAATGAATCAAGCGTCTCCCGATGCTACAAATTCTCCCCACCCACCGACTTGCAACTTCTTCTCTCCAAAATGTCTCTACCATTGTTTTACTATTTAATAAATTTAATAAAAAAAATTAATAAAAAAAACCTATTACAGTAGTGGCCAAAACTGTGGAAATGTTTGGGGAAAGTGTATTTTTGAGGTTTCATGGCTAATAACTCCCCCCCCCTTTATTTTTTTGGAGTTTCAAAATAATCCTATTCCACTGCTGGAATGGCCTGGGAATAGCCCAGATCTTCACCCAATTGAAAAATCTATGGAGCCGACTAAAGAAACTTATTAGTCAGAAGCGACCCAGCAATAAAACCCAGTTAATAGAAGCCATCATTCAATCTTGGTTTCACATTATAACTGCAGAACTCAAAGACTTGGTTCACTCCATGGGCAGACGTTGTAAGGCCGTCATTCATGCTAAAGGTTACCCAACTTTACAAGAGCCTTGGTAGTACAGTGGTCTAAAGCACCCTGTTATTAAGACCAGCTGCCTGCAATTACTGCAGGTTCCAATCTCTCCAGGCTCAAGGTTGACTCAGCCTTCCATCCTTTCTAAGGTAGGTAAATTGAGGACCCAGTTTCTGGGGACAATAAGCTGACTTTGTATAAATATACAAAAGGATGAAGGCTATTGCTTAGCGCATTGTAAGCCACCCTGAGTCTCCGGAGAAGGGCGGCATATAAATCAAATTAAAAGAAAAAAAAACAAAACAAAAACTAAGTATTAACTGACATGGTGATCATTTTTGTATATCTCCTTTCACCTTTCTTCTAGGCTGACTCTGTAAACCGCTCAGAGATGGCTGTAAAGCACTGTGAAGGGATCTAAGTGTGACCTTTCTTGCCACAGTCGTTAAGTGATTCTGGTTTCCCTGTTGACATTGCTTCTCAGAGGGTTGCAAAAGGGTATCACATGACCCAGGGACCCTGCAACTCTCATAAATACGTGCTAGCTGTCCAACGTCTGAATTTTGATCATGTGACATGGGGATGCTGCAATGATTGCGTTAAAAACAATCATAAGTTACTCTTTTCAGTGCCGCTGTAATTTCCAAATGGTCATTAAACAAACCATTGTAAACTGTAAGTTGAGAACTACCTCTAATCCATTTGTGCCTGTGTCTGTAACAGGTTCATCTTGCTATTATTTCACTGGGCCCCCACATGGGAAAAAAAGAAATTAAAGTATAAATATGGTGGCACTCAGAGGTGGGTTTCAGCAGGTTCTGACCAGTTCTGGAGAACCGGTAGCAGAAATTTTGAGTAGTTCTGAGAACCGGTAGTAAAAATTCTGGTTGGCCCTGCCCACATCTATTCTCTGCCTCCCAAATCCCAGCTGAGGAAATGGGGATTTTACAGTATCCTTCCCTGGGAATGGGGAGAGAATGGGGATTTTACAGTATCCTTCCCCTGGAGTGGAGAGGGAATAGGGATTTTACAGTATCCTTCCCCTGGAGTGGGGAGGGAATGGAGGTTTTACAGTATCCTTCCCCTGCCACGCCCGCCAAGCCACACCCACAGAACCGGTAGTAAAAAAATTTGAAACCCACCACTGGTGGCACCCCAAGAATACATCCAGGTCCATGTGCCATGAAACCCAATGGCAGCAGCTCACTTGCCCAAGATTTAAAAGGGGAGAGAAAAAAATTACAGGGAGTCCTCCACTTACAACAGTTTGCTCAGTGACTGTTTAAAGTTATAACAGCACTGAAAAAAGTGACTTTTCACACTTATGACAGTTGAAGCATCCCCATAGTCCCGTGATTTGCATTTGGATGATTGACAACTGTCTCACATTTATGACGGCTGCAGTGTCCTGGGGGGGGGGGGGGTCATGTGGGATCACCGTTTTGTGATATTCTGGCAAGCAAAGTCCATAAGGAAGCCAAATTCATTTAACAACTAATTTAACCACCGCACTTAACAAGTGTGGCAAGAAAAGTCGTAAAATGGGGGCAAATCTCACTTAACGAATTTCTCACTTAGCGTCATAAATTTTGGGCTCAATTGTGGTTGTACGATGAGGACGACCTGAACGGAGGAAAAACAGAGGAAGACATCAGAACAGAAAGAACTCAACCAACTTTAAACACACACACACACACAAACAGACAGAAAACTGACTTACTGTAAAGACAAGGTGAAGGCGGACATGTTGAAACCAGGAATCCTGTCCAAGAGTTTCGCTTCGATGTATTTTTCAACTAAGCAGATCTAAAATGAGAAGGTTTTATTTATTTGCTTCTTCTTGCCTTTACATGCTGTTCAGTGGTAGGTTTCAATTTTTTTTTACTACTGGTTCTGTGGGTGTGACTTGGTGGGCGTGGCAGGGGAAGGATACTGTAAAATCTCCATTCCCACCCCACTCCAGGGGAAAATTACTGCAAAATCCCCATTCTTCCTGATCAGCTGGGACTTAGGAAGCAGAGAATAGATGAGGGTGGGGCCAGTAAGAATTTTTACTACCGGTTCTGTGGGTGTGGCTTGGTGGGGCCGTCCGGTGCGCTCTCACAGGGAGGGCCTACTCAGGGTGCCGTCGGCTAGACAATGTCGGCTGGCGACCCCCAGAGGTAGAGCTTTCTCTGTGGGCGCACCCACCCTTTGGAATCAACTCCCCTGGGGGCTCCGGTTGGCCCCTGACCTTCGCACTTTCCGCTGCGAACTAAAAACATGGCTGTTTAAATTGCCCAGCCTGGACTGATGGGGTTTTGATTTTTAATGTATTTTAATATGTGCTTCATATGTATTTTAACATGTTTCTTACTTGGATTGAGATTGCATATCTTAATTGTTGTGAGCCGCCCTGAGTCCTATGGAGATAGAGCGGCATATAAATCTAATTAAAATAAATAAAAATCAGTTGGGACTCAGGAGGCAGAGAATAGATGGGGGCGGGGCCAGTCAGAATTTTTACTACTGATTCTTTGAACTACTCAAAATTTCCGCTACCGATTCGCCAGAACTGATCAGAACCTGCTGAAACCCACCTCTGATGCCCTTCCAATTGTGAATGGCATACACACCTGGCAGCCGTAAACCAGGTTAAAATAATTAAAAGAGTGTTTCTCAACTCTGGCCACTTGAAAATACCTGGACTTCAATTCTCAGAATGATAACCCAACAGGCTACCATTCCGAAGCTAAAGGTAACCCCTGGGATAATTCAGAGGGCCCACTTCTGATTTACAGTATCTCTTATGGCTAAATGTTTTAATGAACCTGTGGCAAAAATTAACCTTCTGCTTGCTGAATTTGCTAATGAAGGTACAGTTATCTGATAATTAGGATGCTACATTTAATGCACTGTCTTTTTCAACGACTCAACAATTAAGAACACATAAGTAAAGGTAAAGGCTCCCCTCGCACTTATGTGCTAGTCGTTCCCGACTCTAGGGGGCGGTGTTCATCCCCGTTTCAAAGCCGAAAAGCTTTTGCAACCGCTTCCATTTTTTTGCTAGCTAGGATGGCTCTTGTAGGACCAGAGTTCTTGGAAGCAAATGCATATCTGGCAGGAAAGAAGGATGGAAGGCTGACTCTGCCCACAGCCAGGTGTTGAATTCTGACTGGCTCAAGGTTGACTCAGCCTTCCATCCTTCCTTCTGAGGTCGGTAAAATGAGGACCCAAATTGTTGAGGGCAATATGCTTATGCTGTGAACCGCTTAGAAGGCCTGTAAACATTGTGAAGCGGTAGGTAAGTCTAAGTGCTATTGATATTTCTTCATGCTGGCTTACAGAGTTCACACAAAAAAACTAAAGAACTTATAATTGACTTCAGGAGGAAGAGAGATGTACATCTACCATTGTACATAAATGGTGAGGAGGTGGAGAGGGTTGGTAGTTTTAAATTTCTGGGCATTTATATCTCGGAGGACCTCTCATGGACTATGAATGCTAACATGCTTGTGAAGAAGGCACAGAAGAGGCTGTACTTCCTGAGAATGCTGAGGAAGATAAATCTATCTTAGGATCTACTTCTGTCCTACTATCGCAGCACCATTGAGAGTGTCCCGACATACGGCATTCTTGCATGGTTTGGGAGCAGCTCTGCAGCGGACAAAAAAGCTCTACAGACAATCATTAAAACTGCCCAGAATATCATCGGACTCCAGCTACCAGCCCTGGATGACATCTTCGAATCTCGCTCTTTGAGGAAGTTGCCTAACATTCTCAGAGACTCTTTCCATCCTGCTTACAATCTTTTTGGATTGTTGACTTCTGGCAGAAGATACAGAACAATTAAAACTCGGACCACACGTTTTCTGAATAGTTTTTATCCCAGAGCTATAATTGCACTCAACAATGAACTGAAGAGCCACCATCTATGAGCTGTTGGACACCATTACTTGGTCTGTTGTGTGGATGTTTGGGTGGTTTAGGGGTGGGGAATCTGTGGTGGGTGGGAGTGTGTTTGGGGATTGTTGTGTGTGTTGGACCTGGTCTTTGGGTGTTAAGTGAATTTCGTTGTATGGGTATACTGTGTATACATGTACAATGACAATAAAGTTATTTATTTATTTATTATTTATGATGTACAGCTGAGCACCCTCTAATGGGCCATGTGGGGTGAAGTGACAGAGCAGGTGATGAGGCCACCCCTGCCAATCAACTGCAGGGCTTCGTGGAGGTTCTGCCACAGAGGTCCTCAACCCCCAGGCCACAGCCCACTACTGGCCCTCAAGCCTTTCGGAACTGGGTCACGGAAGTGGTGGGTAAGCATGGGCACATATCCCTACTCGCACAGGCATGGACCACATGTGCCTGCCACTCACGCAAATTGAGCTGCGTGCATACTCGCCTGCTACACGCACAGAACCATCTCCTCTCTTCCTCCTGCCAGCCAGCAAAGCCGATAAGGTTGGGGAACTCTGTTCTACCAAGTCATACAATTTCTCTGTATGTGAGTGATGCCAGAATACACATTCTTGCCCAGTTCAAACTCTTTAGCATCTTTATAAATGAGCCAAACACCAATTCAACCTCTGGGGGGGGGGGAGGGGGGGAAATCTTATCTGTACGGACCAAAAAGACCACAACAAACTTACATATTCATTAAAGATAGGTGTGTAGACCAGTTTATTCTCCTCTGTGTCATCGAACTCTTGGTAGTATTTATCCATGAAGTTTCTTTGTATTAGCTGGAAGTCATCGTCTGAAATCACAAAACAGCTGCTAAAGAGGGCGACTATTTAGCTGAAAGACAGTGACTCCATTCTTCGGGCCCGCTACGCTCAACTTGCAATCCAGCACATTGTGCTCTGGCTCAGGCATGACAACAGCACAGCTGCAACTTGTGGGGGAGAGTGGGGGCACGATCTATGCAACCGCTTCCATTTTTTTGCTAGCTAGGATGGCTCTTGTAGGACCAGAGTTCTTGGAAGCAAATCTCCTAAAAGTCTTTTGGAAGACTCCTTGAAGAAGGGACATATATTCCCTAGAGCAGAGGTGTCAAGCTCAAGGCCTGGGGGCCGAATCCAGCCTGTGGGGTGCTTAGATCTGGCTGGCGGGGGCCGCGCTGGAAACAGCGAAGAACCGGCCAGCGGTGCCTCTGCCAGCGAAAACAGAGGTCGGGAGGGCTGCGTGTAGCCCTCCCAAATTCCGTTTTTGCTGGCAGAGGGTTGCAGGAGGCCATCACAGCTGTAAATGGAACTCGGGGGCCTGTTTTCGCTGGCAGAGCACTCAGGCCACCACAGGCGCTCCCAACATGAGTGACGTCGAGCTGGCCATGCCCTCCTCCCCGGCCTCCCAAGGTCAAACACAACCCTGATGCGGCCCTCAATGAAATCAAGTTTGGGTCAAATTAAAGATATGGCTAGAAGAAATGATATATTGACTTAAAACCGGAGCTGTTCCTATTGGGTATCCTTCCAGAGAAAATTAGTAAAGAAAAGATATATTTGATTATTCATGTAATAACAGCAGCGAAGATTGTATTTGCGCAAAATTGGAAAGCAGAGAAAATACCTCTGGAAGAGGAAGTAATTAAGAAAATTTTAGACTGGGCAGAAATGAATAGATTAACTTTGAAAATTAAAGAAAGAGAGGATTCAGAATATTTTAAGATATGGGGTCAAATTTACGATTGGCTAGATAAAAGATGTAGATAAACAAATTAATAGTTATGCAAGAGAATGGTATAATTAAAACATTGTATTTTTGAAGAGAGGCTGTAATAGATTAAGAGAAAATGAAGAAAGAATAACAAGATGAAGCCATTAAAGAAACACCGAGATGACACAAGAAAGGATTGACTGATGTATTAAGTGTTTGTTTGTATATAAAATAAAAACTTTTAAAAAATGAAATAGAGTTTGACACCCCTGCCCTAGAGAATTTGACAGGCCTACAACAGTGTTCCCTTTATCATGATTAACATGGTGGTTTATACAGGAAGAGCGAATTGACATTAAGCAGACTGATCATTCCAAATGTTTGCCTGATCATGAAATCCCATCAAGTTTGGCATGTAGTTTGAAGAGCCCTGTTGCAGATAATATGTGCAACAACAAAACACAGACCAAATCCGTCTAGCAGACTTTAAAATGAGTGACACTGAAGATGTGTTTAAAATCTTCCATGAACTTGGAACTAGTAGGTTTAACCAGCTGTCTGGCAATGATCAGGCTTCAAGTGTCCTCCTCAGCTGAAGAGCAGGGCCAGAAGACGACGAATGTCTCTGGACATCCTCTCATCATTCTGGCAACAGTGATGGATTCAGCAGAAGCTTCTGACCCTGGGACAGAAGCAATATTTATAAACCAGGTCAAAAACAGACGACCACTCCATCTAGCAGGCTTTGGCCTAGATCAGAAGCTTCATGTATCCTCAGAAGGAGCTGAGGGTAGAAGAGTCAAAAGAGGCACAGAAACAGTTATCCTCAGAAATTTGGGATTACTGAGGGGCAAAGCTTCTGAGAGAAGTCAGGTCTTCTCAGAGCTAGTCATGCTCAGATTAGGGCAAGGCACATTTTATGCAGAAAATAGCCTTGCTTGGAGTATCTGCTGCAGCAACATCGCTCAAGCATGAGAATGGCTTGATACAAGGAGCGTACCGATGTTTGACTTGGCTGCCTCCTCCTCCTCCTCCTGCTTGCTGTCTTCCTGGTGAACTGGACAGACTACATTTACGATAGGGAATATATATCTATATTAGGCCTATCAATCAAATACAAGCTGTTCTTTGTGAGGCTGGAGTACTGAGGGAGGCCTCTGGGGGGCAGTATTGACTATCAAAGCAGAACTCACCCATTACAATATCTTCCAAATATCCTACAATAGCATCGAATTCCGCATCAGAGGGCGATGAGCTGAAATAGAGACACGAGCCATTTAGATTTCAGTTACCAGGGGAGGTGAAATGCACATTATGTCAAACGGGCTGACATGGAATTGATTTAAGAACTACATTAATTAATCCAGGTTTCTGGTAGCAGTCTCTAGGTCAGAGCTCTTCAAACTTGGCCGCTTTAAGACTTGTGGACTTCAACTCCCAAAATTCTCCAGCCAGCAAAGCTTTTTGTGGGATTTTTGTGAGAATTGAAGTCCACAAGACTTAAAGCGGCCAACCTTGAAGACCTCTACTCTAGTTCTATCATTTTGTGGCCTTTCAAGGTTTTTCTAAAATTAATATTTGGCAGGAATTGAAGGACATAGGCTGTCCAATCTCTGTAAAATACCTCCAGTGATGGGAGCACCCACAGCTTCTGGAGGGAAGCCTTTCCACTGATTAATTGTTCTCACTCTCAAATTTCTCCTTAGTTCTAAGTTGGGCCTCTTTTTAATGATCTTCCTCCTGTTATTCCTTGTCGGGTCCTCTGGTGTCTTAGACAGTAAGTCAATCCTCCCTTCTTTGGGATAGCTCCTCAAGTAACTGGAAGACAGTTATGTCACACACACACACCCAATCCCTCTCTTTGTTAGGTTAGACATACCCAGCTCCCTCATGATTTTGCCTCTAGAACCTTTATCATTTTTGTTGCTATTCTCTGTCCTCTTACTAGTGAAAATATCTTGGGAAGCCTTCTGTTTCATCTACATCCCTCACTCCAAAATTTGCCGCAATTGGTTGTTTCAGGTTCCCAGAGGCTCCACCTTCCCTCTTGCACTCTTAACCACTTCAAAAAAAGAACCAGAATTTTCATCCCATCCTCTCGGGGCCCTATAGAAGATCACAAGGCTGAGTTGCCACCCCCAAAACTCCCAGCTTGTTGGTTTCCTTATATTCCCAATGAAACTGCATGCCTTGCAGAAGTACAAATAGACTTACATGGATACGCCAAAATTTTCTTCTTCTAAAGTCTCCATTCTTGCTTTGCTACCTGTGTTTATGGAGGAAAGATTTGAACATGGTTGACTCGTTTTCAGAACCCAGTGCACATCCCGGACACCCCCGATATATTTCCCATATGAGTGGACTTAAATTCTCAGGATTTGGATTCTTTGCAACAGCCAGTTGGGGATGCCTGTTCTAAATGAAAATAGCTTTCATCTTTCATCAGGAAGCTTTTCATCTTAATCGTTCATCATGGAGGATTTTACAGTGGTGAAATCCACTTACCTTTGCTACTGGTTTGGAAACGGGAGCGCGCGGGCACACCACTTTGGGGCATGTGTAGAGCCTTCTGCGCATGCACAGAGGGTAAAAAATGGGACGTAATGACGTCCTGGTAGGCAGGTGGGTAGAGCCTCCCTCCACCAGTGCTACCGGTTTGCACGAGCCGTATAGATCTGGCCGGGTTTCACTGCTGGATTTTTAATAGTTAACGGTAGAAGGAGAGCACATTGATGCTGGTCAAAAATATCGATCAAAGAAAGGCAGAGATGCCTTTGATGATACCAAGAAAATGCCTACAATTGCCCATCTGAGCTGCGGTGGTGCAGTGGCTAGAGTGCAGTACTGCAGGCTACTTCTGTTGACTGCCGGCTGCCACCAGTTTGGCAGATCGAATCTCACCAGGCTCAAGGTTGGCTCAACCTTCCATCCTTCCGAGGTGGGTAAAATGAGGACCCAGATTATCGGGGGCAAGAGACTGACTCTGTAAACCGCTTAGAGAGGGCTAGAAAGCACTATGAAGCAGTATATAAGACTAAGTGCTATTACTATCTTAAATTCTTAACTCTGCGCAGTTAACAATCTGTCTGGTTATTTACGGGACCGCCTACTACCACCAATAGCCTCCCACCGGCCAGTACGCTCTCATAGAGAGGGACTCCTCCGGGTGCTGTCAGCCAAACAGTGTCGACTGGCGGCCCCTAGAGGGAGAGCCTTCTCTGTGGGGGCACCTACTGTCTGGAATGAGCTCCCCCCGGAGATACGGAGGATCCCGGATCTGCGCTCCTTCCGCCGTGCTGTGAAGATCTTTTTATTCCATCAAGCGGGCTTGGCCTGATCTCTTCCCTTTTTAAATATGTAAATTTTAATCTGTTTTTAAATTATTGGGGTATTTTAATTTGTCTGGGCCAAAAAGTTTAGTTTGATTTTATCGGGTTTTTAAATTTTGTGTATTTATGTATTTTATTGTTGGCTGTTCACCGCCCTGAGTCCTTCGGGAGTAGGGCGGTATACAAATCAAATAAATAAAATAAATAAATAAATAAACAATCAATACATGGGAGGAAAAAAATTTGATAAAACCCATATAAATTAAACCAAAAACAGAATTAAAAAAATAATCCTTCAGAACAGGAAACAGCACTCAAGATATATGATGTAAATTGTGCCAAGACCTTCATCTAAGAACTGGTGTACATAATAGAATCCAAACCTTATTAACTTTATTTAAGAGAACGGGGTTCGCTTTGTGTGAGGTTCTGACGGTATTTAACATGGTTTTGTGACTCTTCAGCCAATTCTTAGATTTTTAAATAAGTCTATTTAGAAGATAGTTCAGAAGAATGGAAAACTGCGGTCATATTATCTTACTGCGTTCTTTCTACAAAATCCCCTGCTCTGTGGAATATCCTTTCTCCCGAGATCTGGCTGTTCCTGCAAGGGTTGGGGTAGAATTAGTCTGGAACTCAGTGTAGTTAAAAGTGAAGTATATTGCCTTTGGAATGCTGGGAGGTTTTGTTACACAGTTTTTAATAGGTTTTTTTTTTTTTTTGATATTATTATTCTGTGAGTTGCCCAGAGTAGAAAAAATAAAAATAGGGGCCTTCCAATAAGCAAACTCAATGGGGAAAAGCAAATTCACTTAACAACTGCAGCAGAAAAGGTTGTAAAATTCACAATTGCATCACTTAGCTATGGAACTTCTGGTCTCAATTGTAGTCATAACAGAATAACAGGGTTAAAAAGGGACCTTGGAGGTCTTCTAATCAATCCTTTGCTCTAGCAGGAAACCCAATACCATTTCAGACGAATCCAATCTCTTGGATTTGTCCGATCTCTTCTTAAAAGCTTCCAGTAACAGAGCAGCCACACCTCCTAGAACAGAGTTTCTCCAGCTTGGTAGCTTGAAGATGGGTGGACTTCAACTCCCAGAATCCCCCAGCCAGCAGCGCTGGCTGGGGGATTCTGGGAGTTGAAGTCCACCCATCTTCAAGCTTCCAAGGTTGAGAAACACTGTTCTAGAGGCAAGCTGTTCCACTAATTATTCTCACTGTCAGGAAATTTCCTCTTAGTTCTAGGTTGCTTCTCTCCTGGATTAGTTTCCATCCTTTGCTTCTTGTCCTGCCTTCAGGTGCTTTGGAGAATAGCTTGACTCCCTCTTCTTTGAGGCAGCCCCTCAAATATTGGGAACACTGCTATCATGTCACCCCCTAGTCCTTCTTTTCATTAAAATCAAATCAAATATTTCTGATTGGTAATCAAAATAAGAGCTGGAAGGGACCTTGGAGAAATGAAGATGTTTGTTGGGTCTCCCGCTCTTCTAAGCACTTTCTAACGCTCAGGAAGGCATGGAGTGAATGCAACCAAACAGGAGCGATAACCAGATTCATTCCTTATATTAGGCTGATAAAGGTGGCAGAAATTTATTATTTCTGTGCCCCGATTGTGTCGTGGTCTAGGTGGCCTATTCCACCTGGGGAAGGAAGGGCCATGGAACCTTTTATAGAGCCACGGGGAAGAGTATTCATGTCATCTGGTAGATAAAATCAAGGGCGAGTCAGAATAACAGAGAGAAGGGGCCTTGGAAGTCTTCTAGTCCAGCCCCCTGCTTCTGAATTTACACAATTCAGATCTGCTCATTTTATTTAATCTTTACAGGATGTTAATTTTGCTTCTTTGGAAACGTTTTAAGGTATTGCCATAGACATGAACGTGTGTGTGTGTGTGTGTGTGTGTGTGTGTGTGTGTGTGTGTGTGTGTGCGTGCGCGCGCCATTGGGCTGAGCAATGCAAGAGCTCCAGAGTTTATAAAATTTATATAGTTGCCCATCTCACCAAAGGCAGCATGCCACTAATGAGAGCAATGCAGGGGTGAAATCCAGCAGGTTCTGGCGAACTGGTAGCGGAACTTTTGAGTAGTTCAGAGAACCAGCAAATACCATCTCTGGATGGCCCCAGGGTGGGGAGGGAATGGGGATTTTGCAGTATCCTTCCCCTGCCACGTCCACCAAGCCACTCCACACCCACAGAACCACAGTAGTAAAAAAAAATTGGATTTCACCACTGGAGCAATGAGCATGGGGAATTCTGGGAGATGAATTCCACCCATTTGGAGGGCATCCAGACTGACTCAACAGGGATCCCTTTATCAATAATTATATTATTTGTGGGGGGGAGCTTTCTATTAGCAGAGGAGGAGGAGAGACATAAAAGAAATGTCAGGAAGGCCTCGGCTATAAAAGTCAACTCAAAACCTCTTAGGCTCAGGCTAATTTTGCAATGCTGCTCCATCAATTCATCTAATTAAGTTAGAATTAAATAACTATTTCCTTTAGGCTTGGAGAGGCTTTGAAATGCTGCTAAATAAAAAATGCTGCTAAATTAAAAAAAAAAAAAACCAAAAAAGAGGAAAATTATAAATGAAATGCATAGCTTCTTCAGGCCTGGGGCCACCTTGACATGCTGCTAAGCAAATGAATAAAATTGATAGAAACTATCAAGCAGAATAAATAAGCCCTCCAGGCCTTTGAAACATGATTAAATAAACAAATAAACAAACCTTTAAGTGAATAAAGGCTTTTAGGCCTGGGAGGCAGCTTTGAAACGTTGCTAAATTAATAGAAATAACTAGAAACAAACGAAGCCTCCGGGCTTTATTTTTGGAGGGGGGGGGGGTGTCTTTGAAACGCTGCCCCAAAAACTGAAATATAATTTAATTTTAAAATTAATAAAAAAATTTTTTTAAAAAAAGAAATATAATTTAATTTTAAAATTAATAAAGAATATTTTTTTAAAAAAGAAATATAATCTAATTTTAAAATTAATAAAAAATATATTTTTTTTTAAAAAAAAGAAATATAATTTAATTTAGGCCGCCCAGAGATTTAACACCGATTTCACTGAAAAGGGGGGGGGGGCCCTCGGGAAAAATAAAAGGCACCGCTCGCCCCCCAATCGACGCGCGCCCGTTGACTCAGGAGATGGAGCCTCCTGCTCCAAGCGCAGTCTACCTGCGGCCACACAGTGGACCGAGCGGGACGGCGAACTCCCCCTCCCTCTTTCCAACAGCGACAGCCCCCACCCCCACCCCGGCCCCATCTCTGCCCGGTTCTCCGCGCTGCTCACCGGGATCAAAGCAGAAGCCAAGACCGCCGCGGCGCCACCGCTGCCGCCATAGAGTCCGTTAAAAGGGCCGCGGCTCTTTCCCCCCCACTCCTCCCGTCGTCCGGGCAACGGCTGCTTCCGGTAACGCAAGCTTGAGCAGGGAGCCAATCGGCAGGAAGGGAGATGGGGAAGGGGCAGGGCTTCTCCGGTCTCCTAGGAAAGGCCAATCAAATATACGGAAGGGGCGGGGCTTCCCGACTCACCTTTGCATAGGTGAGGTGGGAGTGGTTCTCCGCGTCTGTGATGTGTGTATGTTGTGAAAATACTTAAAACAATATTGTGCATACTTAATTCGATTGTTTAAATATTTACAGCAGGGGTCCCCAAACTTGGCAGCTTTAAGACTTGTGGACTTCAACTCCCAGAATTCTCCAGCCAGCTATGCTATGCTATAACCAGCTATGCTGGCTGGAGAATTCTGGGAGTTGAAGTTCCACAAGTCTTAAAGGTGCCAAGTTTGAAGACCTCTGATTTACAGCTGTATTTTGGGCCCCGCTGTGTGCTAATAAAATGTGCTTGCATCTTGGGATGGACGCCATCCCTTTTATTAAGGTCTGAGCCCAATGGAAAGAAACGAATTACAGTGATCACTTGGGCAGCTAATCAGATTAGAGCTGGAAGGGACCTTGGAAGTCTTCTAGTCCAACCCCCTGCTCAAGCAGGAGAGCCTATACCTTTTTAGATAAGCGGCTGTCCAGTCTCTTCTTAAAAAGGTCCAATTATGGAGCACCCTCGATTTCTAGTGGCAAGCTGTTCCACTGGTTAATTGTCCTCACTGTTAGAAAGTTTCTCCTTAATTCCAGGTTGCTTCTCTCCTTGATTTAGTTCCCAATTCATTGTTTCCTGTCTTGGCTACTGGCAGCACTCTACTTCGTTTTTGCCTGTTTTCTGCAGCGTGGGTTAAAATTTTTGAACCTTGCTCTAATGATAGCAGTCTTCCAATATTTGAGGGGCTGCCAGAGAAGAGGGGGTCAAGCTATTCTCCAAAGCACCTGAAGGCCAGAGAAGGAAGAATGGATGGAAACTGAACAAGGAGAGATTCAACCTGGAAATAAGGAGAAATTTTCTGACAGAACAATCAACCCATGGAACAGAAGTTGCCTTCAGAAGTTGTGGGAGCTTCAACCCTGGAAGCTTTCAAGAAGAGACTGGACTGCCATCTTATCAGAAATGGTGTAGGGTCTCCTGCTTTGGGTGTGGACTAGAATATAGATGACTTATAAAGCCCCTTCCAAGTCTGTTATTGTATGTAATGATTTTCTTAAAAGAGCCTATTTAGCCTTTAAACTGTACTGCTAAAAATGTATTCGTGTTTTGAAATTTGTACTTATCTTTCTTATTTATCATAAGCAGCTCCGAGTTCTGTAGAGTAGGAAAGAGCTGATACCAAAGCAGAATGAATCAGTTGCATATTTTGAAGATACTTAGAAAATACTGCCTCACCCATGTAGCTATCAATCTAGGTCAAAGCATTGATTATATGGAGGACAAATGTTGACTGCAGAGTGCAGAACAAGGCAGGTGCAAATATTCTGGGGTGAGCAATCTTTCTAACAGAAAGCAATTGTTGCAGGAACAATTTCAGTTTGTACATTAACTAGCTTCCACTGTTCATTAACAGCTGGAGGAATTGTGCTGGTTTAGTTCTTGACTTGCAACACAATTGGAACCAGAATTCCCACTGCTCAGCAAGGCAGTTGTCAAATCGCACCCAACTTTACCATCTTTTTTGTCATGGGATGGTGCAACCATGGTAAATATGTGCCAGTTGCCAAGTATCCAAATTCTGACCCATGACCATACAGATGCTGCAATGGTCGTTAAGTGTGAAAAATGGTCACGTCACATTTTTTTCGGTGCAGTCACGAAAACCAATAGTTGTAAAGTCAAGAACTGCCTTTACGGATCAAAGCCACACACTGAATTTTAGCTACAGCACATGCTTAATATCTAGAGCAGGGTTTCCAACCTTGGCAACTTTTAAGACTTGAGGACTTCAACTCCCAGAATGCCCTAGCCAGCCATGCTGGGAGATGAAATCCACATCTCTGAATGTTGCTATAAGTTTGGGGAATCTTATCTAGAGGTTCTTCTATGTTGCAAGAAGGAAAACTTCAACCAACAATAAAAACAGACTTAATCCTCAAGGAAAGAGGTGGAGAAACTAGTTTTAACATTAAGAATGGGGCTACAAGGCAGCTGCCGGATACAATAAATACATTAGCATGCTGGCTTCGGTTTGGCTTGACAATCGTTGTTGGACACCAGGATGATACGGCTTAGTTTAAACTACACAGCCTTCCAGTAAGAGATCAGCAATACAGGCAGTCCTCGAATTTCAACAGTTCGTTTAGTGACTGTTCAAAGTAACGGCACTGAAAAAAGTGACTTACGACCATTTTTCACATTTATGACCATTGCAGCATCCCCATGGTCCTGTGATTTACATTCGGATGCATGACTGCTGGTTCATATTTATGACAGTTGCAGTGCCCCGGGGCCTTTTG
Source organism: Pituophis catenifer annectens (assembly GCF_029215685.1). Lineage (NCBI taxonomy): Eukaryota > Metazoa > Chordata > Lepidosauria > Squamata > Colubridae > Pituophis > Pituophis catenifer. The sequence goes on from NW_027256893.1 coordinate 5,039,606, forward strand.
CAACCTTCGGACGAGCAGTCAGTGGGGAAGCCAGATTCGCTTTTAACAACTGCAGTGATTTAACAACTGTGACAAAAAAAGGCGAAATGGGACAAAATTCCACTTAACTAATGTCTCAGGTAGCAACAAATTCTGGCCTCAATTGTGGTCGTAGGTAGAGGACTATCTGTATCTTAGAAATGATCTGTCTCCATGTGGCAAATATAACAAGCAAAAAGATGGGAACTGCTTTCTAAACCTATTTCTCCACAGGGCCTGAAGGCTTAGATAACTTTTAGGGATTACGGGTGATCTTTGACTTGCGATTGCAACTGAGCCCCACATTTCTGTTGCTAAGACAATTGTTAAAATAAGCTTTGCTCCATTTTATGAACTTTCTTGCTGTTTGTGTGTTGCTAAGTGAATCACTGAAGCTGTTAGTAACTCGGTTGTTAAGTGAAACTGGCTTTTCCCATCGACTTTGCTTGTCAGGTGGTCGCCAAAGGAATCAATCTCACATGACCTCCGGGACATTGTGACCGTCATAAATGCATGCCAGTTGCTAACTGCCCAAATTTTAATCACATGACCATGGGGATGCTGGAAAAAATGTTGTAAAAAAAGAACAACAACTTTGAATATAGTCACGAGTCACTTTTTGCAGTGCTGTTGTAGCTTCGGTCACTAAATGAACAGTTGTAAGTTGAAGACTACCTGTATTGCCGATCCCTTATTGGAGGGCTGTGTAGGTTAAAATAAGCAGTACCATCCTGGTGGCCAACAACATATTTGTACAGGCAACCTGTACTAGAAAGGGTTGGAGGAGGCAAGCACAGAAATGATATGGCAATTTGGTCGCATTGCTTAAGGGATTTGGAAGGGTTGCTTCATTCAAAAGATTGAAATATCCTTTTAGCAGCTTTGTAGAGACCTCCTGAGTGATTTCTCAACCTTGGCACCATAACTGGCTGGGAGTTGAAGTCCACATATTTTAAAGTTGCCAAGGCTGTGAAATATGGCCCTACTGAATAGCCACAAAGGGATATACGGTAGCAATACCGCTTCAGTGTTTTCCAGCCTTCTCTAAGCAGTTTAGTCAGCCTATTGCCCCCAACAATCTGGGTCTTCATGTCTACATATACACTTACATAGATTAACAGAGTTTGAAGGGATCCTTGTAGGTCATCTAATCCACCCCCACCTACCCAAGCAGGAGACCCTACACCATTTCTGACAGATAGAAGTCCAGTCTCTTCTTGAAAGCCTCCAGGGATGAAGCTCCCACAACGTCCGAAGGCAACTTCTGTTCCATGGGTTGATTGTTCTGTCAGAAAATTTCTCCTTATTTCCAGGTTGAATCTCTCCTTGTTCAATTTCCATCTATTATTCCTTGTTTGGCCTTCAGGTGCTTTGGAGAATAGCTTGACCCCCTTCTCTTTGTGGCAGCCCCTCAGATATTGGAAGATGCTCTCCTGTCTCCCCTGGTCCTTCTCTTCACTAGACTAGCCCTGCCCAGTTCCTGCAACCATTCATTGTATGTTTTAGCCTCAGGTCCCCTAATCATCCTGGTTGCTCTTCTCTGCGCTTTTTCTAGAGTCTCAACATCTTTTTTTTATAGTGTGGGGACCAAAACTGGATGCAGGATTCTAGGTATCAGATACTCCTCGGTTCCAATCCTAGTGAGCAATAAAATCTTAGATCCCCACTTCTTGGCCTTTTGACTAAGATCAAGTATGTGTAGATCCCCTCTTCCTCTTTTTACGAGACACGTTTGTATGTGAGAATTTTTTTATAAAACATTCCTGGCATACTACTAGTTTTAAACCTGGGAATCCATTTTGAGGCAGTGAGCTCCTAAACGCTCCGCACATGTTAAATATTAACAGTTAAATCACTCCACATCCACTTTTAAAAATCTTTTTTATGGGTTTGGTTTTGTGATGCAACTGCAAAATGGGATCAACTTTCATTCCAGTAAGAGCTGCATTTCCCTGACTCTGCAATAAATAAATATGCTAGCATGAAGTGCAATGCCATAAACTTAAAAAGGATTATGCAATTTCTTTTACTCAGTCTTTCCTGAGTACTTTTTCTACCAGTTTATTCTGTTCTTGCCTCAGAAACTCATCTGTAACGTTATAATGATATGCAACTTAGTTACCGGTAATTGTGAAGTTGAGATTTTTTCTTCCCCATCTCCCTCTCTTCTTAAAATCCAGCAGATCTTATTTAATCTCAGGATGAACATTTTGATATGGCTTTGTACTATCTTACGACTTCTGCTTCTTCAGAAATCCACGGGGAACTAGGAGCAAGATTGAGGCAACTGTTTTACAGAAGTCGCCTGAGTAAACACCATAATATAAAAAATAGTTAGGATCGTCTTAAGTAGAAGTTAACCAAATCAAGCTATTTGCTATTCAAACATGTATTTCTTCAAAACAATATTAACACATTTGCTCCATATTCTTCCCAGATCTTAAGATCCGTAGCTCACTATTTTCAAAATGTACAGAACTTGCAAGGACAGATTGTTTTTTTTTTAAAAAAAGCAATGATCAATGGTACCTTAAAAATACCTAGAATATCAAACTATCTCCAGTCTGTTGCTGCATTTGTAAGAATTCCTCCTGAAAATTAGCTTTTTTCTCTTTTTCACAAAATTGTAGGTACTGAAACTGAAGGAATTAGAAATACTATGAATGAAAATAACCAATTTTCCTCAGAAATCAGTTTCTTCATGTCGATTTCAAGTCTCTTAACATTTCCATGCTAACAGTTCAAAATATATATAGGGGTTGTACTCTGACCAGCAGGAAGCTACAGTGACAAAGTAATTAAAAAAAATGCATAATGGCTACCAAAACAAAGGCTTTGGGAAACAGCTACGTCCCCATTTTAGGAGATTATGCATTAAACGTTTCCAGTGCAAAGTCTTCAGTGTGTGAATGGAAGGAGTTGAGAAGGAAAGGCAAAAATTAACCAGAGAAAGAAATGAAGAAGGCTTTCCTAACCAATCTTGAAGGAGGGATAAATTAAATGGTAAGTCAGCTTTCACCACCAATTTTCATGACCACTGAAAAGAAAGCATCTCGCGAGGATGGTACGTTGCAGCAATTTAACAGGCTTCCCATCTGTGATCTTTATGGGGATGAGGAGGCTGGGCTTCGGCCTGGGGGAAGGGGGAGGGGGGAAACGGGACACGAGATGGAGCTTGTTTTGAGCTGCCTTCTGGCGCTGGATGGAATGGACCAGTTGGCAAATCCACAAGAGACCGAATTCTCCCGGTGTCATGAAATGTGAGCAATCTGTCGGACGCGGGTCTGAATTTCTTGCCGACACAAAGGGCAGGTTTCTAGTTGCAAGGCACATTCCATGCACAGATCACTGAAAGAGACAAGGATGCAAGAAGAGTTAAGGCGGTTTCTTTCCCAGAAGAGCGTCAAGCAAACTTTAAAGGGTTAAAAAGGTGCCAAATATATTGAAGGTTATTGTGGGTTTGGCCCACTCACCTCTTATCTTGAAGGAAATATTTGGAATCAACGGGGGAACATAGTGCATTCTAGGGCAGGAACTTTTTATATGGATGTGGGAATGCGTAGATTAGTGATTCTCAACATTGGCAACGTTAAGATACATGGATTTCAACTCCCAGAAGTCCCCAGCCAGCATAGCTGCCTGGGGACTTCTGGGAGTTGAAGTCCATGTATCTTAACGTTGCCAATGTTGAGAAACACCGGCACAGATTTTAAGCAAGCGACGTTTACTTCCTCTTAGCAGATCTAATCCAGGGATAATTGGGAAGGATGACATGAACACCTGGAGATTTCCTCTTGCTGACCTCATTGCTGAGAGATCCATTTTATTCTCCTTCCATTTATGGTTCCATTTTTTTTTTTTTTTAATTAGATTTGTATGCCGCCCTTCTCCGGAGACTCAGGGCGGCTTACAATGCGCTAAGCAATAGCCTTCATCCTTTTGTATATTTTATACAAAGTCAGCTTATTGCCCCCACAAACTGGGTCCTCAATTTACCTACCTTAGAAAGGATGGAAGGCTGAGTCAACCTTGAGCCTGGCGAGATTCGAACCTGCAGTAATTGCAGGCAGCTGGTCTTAATAACAGGGTGCTTTAGACCACTGTACTACCAAGGCTCCTTGTTTTGGGTTTTTAGGATATTTATTATTATGGTTCTTATACTTCAATTTGCTAGGGGGGGGTTATACTTTTTGATTTCTGTTGTGTGCTGCGGCGCGCGGAGTTGCCTTCAGTGAGATGGGTGGCTACATAAATTTGATAAATAAATACATCAATGGGATAGAGCCTTGTGGAAGAGAAGGAGTTGGGTCTTCTTGGGCTGTTAGGTAGGGAGTCACCCACGTAAGCCCTCTCAAAAAATCAGAACAGCACCAAACAGATTGGGCAACAGCTTGCAAGCCCTGAACAGGGAAAGCAGCACGCACTTCCTCTCTTGCACGCTGAAGCTGCGTGCCAGTCAGCAAGATGGTGATTGGAGTGGTGTGAGGCAAGACCAGTCACTGAGACAGACGCCGGGTTTACAACACAACGCTCTGTCTACTACAGGGTTGATTTGGACACAATGCTGAATATTGCTTGGTAGTCGAGAACTGGTAGTCCCTGGCTTACAACCATTCACTTATGACCATTCAAAGTTATGAAAGTATTGGAAAAAAGTGACTAGGGACCAAGTTTGGCTCTTGGGACCTTTGCAGCATCTCCAGAGTCATGTGGTCAAAATTCAGGATGCTTGGCAACTGGCATGTATTCATGATGGTTGCAGAGTCTTGGGATCATGTGACTACCTTTTGTGACCTTCTGACAAATGAAGTCAATGAGGGAAGCCAAATTTTGATGAATGACTGCATAATTCTTTTAACAGCTGTCATGATTTGCTTAACAACTGTGGCAAGAAAGGTCATAAAATGGGGCAAAACTCACTTAACAACCAGCTTCCGTTTAGCAACAGAAAGTTGGGGCTAAATCATAAATTGAGGACTATATATAATCTGTTTCCCCGAAAATAAGACCCAACCGGAAAATAAGCCCTAGCATGATTTTTCAGGGTGCTCGTAATATAAGCCCTACCCCAAAATAAGCCCCAGTTAAGATCATCAGCCAGATGGACACATTTAGTACTGTATTTCCCCCAGAATAAGACCTAACCGGAAAATAAGTACTAATGTGTCTTTTGGAGCAAAAATTAATAAAAGAACTAATCTTATTTTCGGGCAAACATGGGTATATATCTAGATCAGACGGGCTTGGCACGTGTCCACACTGCCAAGGGCAATGTGTGTGTGTGTGTGTGTGTGTGTGTGTGTGTGTGTGTGTGTGTGTGTGAAATTACAAGAAACGTCGATCAAAAGTCACTGTTTCTCAAAGTACCTGTGTCCACAAGGCCTGAGTTCTGTGTCAGCTATTTCATCGCAGCAAAGCGTACAGCAATTTTCTCGAATGCTCACTTGCTTTAACAAGGCCAGGCGTCTATGTCTGAAGATTAAATAGGAGGAGGTGAAAAACAGACACACAACTGACAGGGGGCTTCATATTCACACTTAATGTCTTCCTTGGGTGAGGAGTTAATGTATTGCTTACTGATGTGAGCAATGCATTAACTCCTCACCCGAGGAAGTCAATCATTTACTATCTGCAAATAAAGGGAAGATGCAGAGCACAAAAGTGCACCCCAGCTTCCCAGGTCCACGCACGTTACCTTGGTAAAATGATTTTCTCTTCCGCCGTCAGAAACGCGTAATCGTTAAAGGTGTTAAATTTTGCAGAGGGAGGGTATTTGAAAGGCTTTGCTCCAAAATTGAACTCACACTGTTGATAGGACATGAAACTAGCGGCAGCAAAGAAGCCGGAACTGCACGATAAAAGAATGAAAAACAAAAATCAGTGCGACAATACTAGCTACCTGTTGGGAGTTAATTCTTCATAGTGAGAGTTGAGAGGAAACAACCATGATTTTTAAAGCCAGCCAATGGCTGTGTGTCTTTTGTGGCTCTCCAAATCCTGGACTACAACCTTCATCATCCCTAACACTTCCTTTAGAGAAGGGATGTCATAAGGGTAGTGGCATTCACAGCTGGAGGCGTTGTTTTTATTTTTTTAAGGCCCAGATGACTTCTGTGGCTAGGAGTGATATTTATCAGCATGGGTCGATGGGCATTCTCTGCATCAATGTTTCTCAAGCTAGGCGACTTGAAGATGTATGGACTTCAAGTCCCAGAATTCCCCAGCCAGAAAAGGGTGACCCCATTTACAATCATCACAAGTTATGGTCGGGATGGGCAGGCCCCATTGCGGTTATAACTCGAGGATAGCATACAGGTGGTCTTCAAATTATGATTGTAATGGAGCCTGTCCATCATGATCATAACTTGTGACCGTCGAAAATCAGGTAACCCACGACTGACCCAATTTTTTTAATTTTTTTTTTGCAACTGTTGTTAATGTGTCACTTTGAGCAATTGCCCCTCCTTTTCTTAGCAGCAGGGACCTGGGAATTCAAAATTGCTATATCCCATTAAGGAAGAAGCTGTGAAATAAGCTTCGAGAAAACTCAAAAGTCACAGAAAAATAGTCACAGAAAACACAAAGCAAGGATCTCCCCAAGAAAATAGGCTGGTGGAGGAAGGGAAAGAATAATATAGGAACTGGGTCAGCTGTACTTGAAAATAGAAAGGACATTTTAAAAGGCCAAAGCAAAGCCATACTAGTGTTCATATCTGAGAATTTTAAAAAACCATGATTTATTACACAAGCCCCAGTGATTTAATACTGTATTAAATCAAAATGAGTGGATTTACCCATCATGCTTAGTTAAAACACAAGCCAATAAATCCTCATTGGAGATTAACATTTTGTTTGAATCAGACCAATCTGTATATACAGCTGGGCTCCTTCGGGCACTTCAGGTTCTGGGCCTCCTCAGAGTCAAGTCTTATTTTACTAAATATTTATTGCTAATTCTGCAAAGACGGATTTCTAGTGCAAAATGGGCATCGCCCTCAGAAGAATGAACTTACATAGCTGATGAAAACACTTGCTTCTCAGCAGGAAGCTGATTCCCGTTTAAATAAAAAACCATCTTCTTCTCTTGCAAGTCCAGTAAAAATCCTATAGTGTCACCTTAGTTAACATAAGAAAACAAGCAATTGAAACACAAGATATCACCCAGACATGATCACTATATCCTGCAAAAGAGGAATAGGGAGCTCAGGTCTTATCTGACAACTACTGAAAGAGTCCCAGTAGTTGGGTTACATTTGTGTTCCCCATAACACCCAATCCATACTAAGCAAGGTGCCTGAAACAGTCTATGGATTTGTGTTTCCATCTTTCCCACTTTTGTGTGTTTCTATCCCCATGTATAAAAACCTTTCAATAAATATTCAGATATGTGGAGTAGATAAAATGACTGTTCTCTACGTGTTTACAAATTAAAAGCCAGTCTTGCAAACAGGGACGCTATCTTAGAATAAATGCTATCTTCTTCCTTTTAACAGTTTTAACCATATTTATTCCATCTAACTAAAACCAAGAAAACTACCAATACCAGGTGTTATCTCAACAAGGATTTGTAAACCTGCTTCAAATCCTGGTTAAAATAAAAGCTAAATCAGCATCAGAATTGACATTAGTTACTCTACAAATAATGGTATGCAAGGGGATAAAAAATCATATATGAGAGAAAGAACCCATTTATGAAGTTGGCTTCTGATATGCCAACCATGATTTACTAGTTGGGTTACTAACAGCCTTATCTTCAAAAGCATTTCAGCATATTAAAAAAAAAAGGATTTAGAAAGTTACACAGAATTTGGCTGCAGGAACATGCTTTCTTTTTAAAACCAAACTATTTACAATCTGTAATATGGAGGGATGCTGCAAAAGTTCCACCCCAAGATGAATTAATATGTTTATGTCTTAATAGGTTTGACATATTAAGAGAAATATGGTGCTCATCAAGGTGATGTCCATGAAATGCAGCCGTGTCATAAATGAATGACTGACTAATTCAGGCTTGCTACAAAGTCACTGCCATCTTCACAACATGCTCTCTATTGATTTTATTCTGCCTACCAAAACATTAGCCTACTAATTAGCTACAGTATTTGCAATTTACTCCATTTCCATGAATGGAGGAAGGCCTCCTGAACTCACACAAGATCACTGAGGAAGCACTGAACTAATAATAAGCACAGGAAACAGGTGTACAGACATCCCCATAAAAAGACTACTGGGGAGCGAGACTCCTGCAGCTGCAGGTATCTTTCTCCATTGTTCAAAAATCTATTTCATGACATTTTTCTTCCGGTTTTTAAGTCTCTGTGCTAGAATCACAGACAGGAAGGGTCACTTGAGCCCAACTCCTTTGCTCAATGGAGCAATCCAAATTATGCCATCCCCAAGAAATGGCTGCCCACCTTCTGGTTGAAACACCTGGAGCAAAAGGAAGCCAGTTATTTGTAATTGGTTCCATCTGCTCCCATGGTAAGATTTTCCTAGCACTGGAAATTAGATCATTGTGCTGTGCTCTACACTCTAGGATAACAGAAAACAAATGAGGGCCAACTGGATAGTGACCCAACTTCAGCAACGAGAAAACGAGTGGGACAATATCATACCTTCCTTCCAGCATGGGTGGGAATGTGGTTTACTTCGGGCATTATACCAGATCAGCTGCCGGCAGCCGTCGTAAGCACAAGAGTATTCATCATCCCCGATACCATAACCTTCCTTCAGGAAATATAGAATACAGTATTTCATTAAAGGATGTGTCATGTTCTGCCTACACATTTGGCTAATAATGAGGAGGATCACAATACGATGCAGACGGGTGTTCTGATCTGAATGGAATTTCCCCACTTATTCTATGGGTCAAAGCATAAAAGGGATAGAGGTAAGACCGTGATGGTGAACCTATGGCACAGCGCCCTCTCTGTGGGCATGCAAGCTGTCATCCCAGTTCAGCTTCGCAATGCATGCACATGCGCTTCCCAGCAGCCAGCTGGTCGTCAGGTCTCTGCCGCGCATGCACGGGCCACATACACGGGGGCCGCATACACGTTGGATTTTTGGGGTTTGGGCACACGCGCATTGGGGACTCGGTCCAGAAAAGGTTAACCGTTATTGTCGTTAAGAGATTTGTCAGAAGGAACTCTTAAGAGAAAATATGACTAAATAAAACCATTTCACTACAACACCCGCATGTTTCCAACTTTAAGTATTATCAAAATATCAATACTAATCAGAATAGAATTGGAAGGGACCTTGGAGGTCTTATAGTCCAACCCCCTGCTCAAGCAGAAGACCCTATACCATTTCACAGGTGACTTCCAAATCTTTTCTTAAAAACCTCCAGTGATGAAGGGCCTACAACCTCTGAAGGCAAGCTGTTCCACTGGTTAATTATTCTCACTGTCAGTAAGTTTCTCTTTAGTTCTAGATTGCTTCTCTCCTTGATTAGTTTCCATCCATTGTTTCTTGTCCTGCCTTCTGGTGCTTTGGAAAATAGGTTGACCCTCTCTTCCTTGTGGCAGCCCCTCAAATACTGGATTTTCCTAGACTAACCAAACCCAAATCCGCCAACTGTTCTTTTTTTTTTTTTTTTTATTGAAAAAGTTTTTCAAATACAAGTTTTTCCCCCTTTTCCTCCCTTCTTCCCTAACCCCCCCTCACCACCCATCCCCCCCTGTGACTTCTTCTTCACAACAATAAACTAATTCATAATTAATTACATAATATTTTACCATGCCCTTACTCACTCCTCAAAATGCTGACCCTTAGCATAGTATTCTTATAACTCCGCTTTTCTCCGCTTTTCACAATCTACCCTTTTTCTCCTCCCCCAAACTTATAAAATATTATTATTATTACAACAACATAACCTTTACTTTTATATATATTAATTTAACATTTCAAAGCAGCCTTCTCCAAATTTAACATTTATTCAGTTCTATCCAATTCTTCCACTCCCCGAAATTTATGACTTAAAAATCCTTTTTCTTAAACTAATCAATCACTAAACTAACCTATTTCAACCCAGTTTCCTGCAAGATTACCATGCACTACAATTCTAAATATAATCCACTGCCCACTCTGCTAAAATATACATATGTCTATATATACATTCCATTTTATAAAAAAAGAAAAGACAATAACTTTAAATTTATAATTCATTTAGTATCTTCTTTGATGTCTTTCCACTAGATTGTTAAATCCATCATCCATAATAGGGTAACATAGCATCCTGGTGCAACAGTTTATTCAAAATCTTCAGTCATCTTCTGCCCCCATCAATAATGAATATCCTCATGTATATATAAAAGTAAAAACAACCACCCGAGTGACATTATAATTATATTCCATATAGTTGTAATTGTGGTTTTCATCAGGATTATAAATCCCCATCATCTTAGTGGGTAACAACCAGATCTTCTGCATGCCCCAGCATGACTCTCTTGCCTTGTAACTCGAAATAGATATAATATATTTATCGGTAAAAGAAATCCAAAATAGATAGTTCAAATCCAACAGTGTAAGGCTCTTTCCACATCCCAAAATCACGGCATTGCAGAGATCTGCCACTTTCCTCAAGATAGTATTAAACGATAATTCGCCTCCAATATCTTTTCACATATTCATTTATTTTTTTTAAAATCCCTGGCTTCACTGTTGCTTAGTTTAGAAACTACTATTTCTATGAGATCTGTTTCTTTTCTTTTTCTTTTGCGGGTTGCATTTCCATCCAGATTTCCTTCCTACAAGTTGTGTATCAGCTGTTCGGTTGTCATTCTGCTTTGTAAATTGATCTTGTTGGTTTTGTTTTATTATCTCATATGTCTTTTCCATCACTTGTATATCAACTAATTGATTTGCGCACTTGTCTGTAAGTTGATAGTTCATCACATTAGAATCAGATGACACTGCTCTCAAATTTATAGACAATCCAGCTGGGGTATCCAAGGAGTCCAAAGACAGTTTATCTACCACAGCCTCTGTAATTTGATGTTTTCCCTTTATTTCCAACTCCTTTTGCTTATCCTGTGTTATGCCTAAAGATGTTAAATTTATTTTTAAATTTTTTTGATAAAATTCTTCCGCTTTTTCGACAGTATTCAGTTGGTATCTTACTCCTTGGTATCTCAATATTAAACCAACTGGGACGTCCCACCTAAATAGAATATTCCTTTTTTTTAACTCATTCACTAAAAAACCAAATTTCTTCCTCTCCATTAACATCTTGGGCGGGAGTTCCTTAAAAATCCAAATCTTTCTTCCACGAAATTGCAAAGCAGAATCATAAGAATTCTGGACAATATTATTTCTAATTTCTTTGTCTGTAAAATAAATCACCACATCTCTAGGCAATTGCCTTTGTTTTGCCAACCAGGAGTTTATTCTATAAATTCTGTCAATCCTGCAAAACACTTCATCAGGTTGAACCTTTAAAATCCCAGCCAGAATTTCAGAAGATATCTTCCTTAAATCATCTCTGTCATCTTCCTGCAAACCTCTCAGTCTAATTGCATATTCTGTAAAATTGTATTGGATCCTTAAAACTTCTCTTTCAATCCTCTGTTGTACATTTGTACATTGTACATTTTCTTCATTAACAGACTTTTGATCAGCCTCCATTTTAAGTTTGTCTTCTGAACTATTATCCTGAATGTTTGCCAAATCCTTTTTAATTTTTTGGATCTTGTCATCCAAATTCTCCTCAGTTTCTTTCATTTTAGAATTAGTATTTGCTTCCAACTGAGTCATAAAGTCTGCTAAGCCTTTAGCTACTTTTAAAATCTTTCGATCCAAAAAGCCAAACTTAGATTTCACCAATTCACCAATTTCTTTGATTTCCAACTTAAATTTTTCAAGTTGCTGATTCACAATCTCATCCCTTCTTACAATCTCCTCAAGAAGAAATTCTATTATATTAAAGTCAGATTTCTGAGACTGGAGAGTTAAAACTTGTTGATGTAATTTATTAATGGGGGAATCCCCCCCCCACTGCCTGTTTGTCTAGTTTTATAAGTCTCAGTGCCATTTTTCCACGCAGACAAAATTTACTGGAAAAGAGAGAGAAAAAAAAACTTTTTTCCAACCAAGATCAATATCAGATCCTCAAAGAGAAGAAAAAAAAGAAAAAAAAACAGAAGTGAGAGTGAGATTTTGCCTCAGTTACAGCCAAAAGTATTCATTCCGCTACTTTGTAATTGAAAACGGAAGGAGTTTCCCTTTCAGCCTCTCTTCAAACCGCAGCAGCAATCGCCATTTTAAAAAAAAAACTTTTTTTCCCTTCACTTCACTTCTTAGGCAAAATAGAATAGAAAGAATACTTGCGCTTCAGGATCAGAGGTCCAACTCATATCTTCTTTAATTAATTTATTTGACAGATTTACAGGCTTGCTTTTGCCCCCTAGCTCTGCGTGTAGCAGAGATTTCCCAGAGCCCGGAGCATCGGCTGGGGATACGGGGAGTCTCTTCCGCTCCCTCCCAAAAGTAAATAAAAAACTTTTGGGATTAGGCAGAGGACTCTACCCACCCTAGCCGGCTCTATCTCCGTTTCCTAATGGAAACGGAGTTTTTTCGAGCCGCCATTCCGCTGAAAAAGGCGGCTCTTTACAGGCAGTGGGTTCGACGATCCCGAAGGAGCGTCCAGCGGGGACAAGCAGCAAACCAGAAGTCCCGCCAACTGTTCTTCATATGTTTTTGTCTCCAGGCCTTTAATTATCTTAATTGCTCTTCTCTGCACATTTTCCAAAGTCTCAGCATCTTTACTGTAATGTGATGACCAAAACGGGATCAAAACCAAAACAATTCTGCATAACACAATTGAACCTTGTTCCCTTCTCCATGTTGCTGGGAGGAGACACCCTTGAACCTGTTTTCACAAAGCAACCCCAGAAGGAACTGATGGGCAATAAGTCCATCCACCCCACTGCCCATTAGTGACCAGTAAACAATTATTGGAATACAACCAGGGCAAGAGAATCATGTCTTGATCAGATCTGCTTCAAAGTGAAGATTAAGTTGGAAGAAACTGAAAAGCTGAAGGTTGCCAAATGAGCCTGGAAGATGAACAGGGCTCTGAACTTCTATTTCCCAGGTCCCTGTCCAGAGTCCCCCCACCCCCTGCCGCTTTATGAATGGCCATCAGCCAGCCTGAAGAGCAACACCAGCTGTTCTGACCTAGGCTTCCCCAGAGCACGAAGCCGAGTCCTTGTCCCGATAAACCCCTTTTATTTAATTTACAATGAATTCCTCTCCAGCAAAGTCTTTCCTCTCCCTCAGTCTTTCAAGATAGTTCACCATTACCGACCTTTATCAGGCTTGGAGACTGGCCAGGCCGATATCTGTCAGACGCTGCAATATTTGGCAAGAATGCAGTAATGAACTAATTGTCTCCTGCAAACTCCCCTCCCCTTTCACTCCTCTTTTATTCCCTCTGGGACAGGCCATTCATCGTCTACCTGTGGCCTTACTCCCAAGTCGACCCTTATTCTTTAGCCGTTCTCTTAGTCTGGCAACTCTGCGCATGCGCACACTGGGAACAGGATCCAGCTGTTCATCTGCCTCACTGATGTCTGACTCCAAAGGCAGCTGATAACAGTCAGACGGCCCTGGCCCCCCCTCTGCCTCCGACGCAGAGTACTCGTCAGAGCCTTCCCCAGACTCCAGGATTGGCCCATGTTCCTCCCCAACCTCCTCACTCTCCGAATCTGCTGCCAGATCCACTGGCCGCTGGCGGGCCACAACACCAGCAGGGTGAATGATTCACCATGCCCCCTGCAAGAGATGACTACCTTCTCTGCTCTGTGTGAAAAATACCAAAAGCCAGTGATTACTTGGCTTCCACAAATACCTCAGTACAGCAAAATCCAGGAAAATATTGCTAGGATGGGTAGTTCAGCAAACATGCCACAAAGAATATTATTCATGTAAGTTGCTTTCAAGTCAAACTTTCAGAGGTGGGATGAAGAGGTGAGAGGATAGGGGGGTTTGTCCGGTGCCAGTTCAATTTGATAGACAGATTCCCACTGACAAGAGCAGCACTTACGTGATTGAGAAACTTGCTGTCTTTTGTAGCCCATCCTATCTGCATCACTCCGGAAGTAATGACTGTGACTTCATAGTACCAAGCTCCAGAATCTACACAGAAGGTACATCGGACACTTTCAAAAGACGAAGCATCGCATCGGGCCTAGCAGACAAAAATGTGGGGGTGAAAAATTAAACTCCATGTGCAAATTTGACGCCAAAAGGCACATTAAAGTGCTCAGCCTCCCAATTTATTAATCTCATATATTTGTTGGGAGAATTGTAAGTCTCAGAAGCCTCAACCAGCACAGTCAACTGGCTAGGAATCCAGGTGCTGCAGTATTATTCATCTTGAGGCTTGGAGCTGGAGAGGGCAGATCACTGCACATCTGATACAGAAAGGATGAAGATATGCAAGGAATGGAGACGTGTTGTCAACCATTCCACTGAGTCATCTAGCAAAGAAAGACCCCTCAACTCCAGGACTGGTCCTCACACTTAGGATCTTTGGGGTCCCCTTGATCTGGTGATTGAGATTTAGTTGCTTGCAACCAGCAGGAAGTTATGACTGTCACTGCACCCCATGATTACGTGACTGCCATTGGCATGCTTCACAGCCGGGCAACAACAAGAGGAGTCAATGGAGAAGTAGGTAGCAAAACTGCAAGTCGTGGCCACATACTGCTCTGCTTAATGACCATGTTGCTGGGCCCAATTATGATCTTTTTGGGACTACATAGCTCTGAAAAACTGCCATTTTGAATTTTATCAGAAATTCAAGACCATAAGCATTTTACTAGACTCTCTCGGAGACTGGAAACACCAACCCCTGAATAGGAGTTTGGTTTAACCCAGTGATCTATATATCAGGTCCTGAATGCAAGCCCTTAGTCAATTTTTAAACAATGGGGGGAAATCCTGACTTGGCCTTTTCCAAAATAGGATGCCAGGTTTGATGGGACAAGACTTAACTGGAACCTTTCATCGCTGCACAGGTAGCCCTTGACTTACAACCATTTGTTTAGTGACTTGTTACAACAGCACTGAAAAGTGACATATGACGGGTTCTCACATTTAGGACGTTCATAACATCCCTAGGGTCATGTAATCAAAATATGGGTGCTTGGCAACCAGCATGCATTGATGACTGTTACAGCATCCTGGGGTGATCGCCATTTGCTACCTCCCAACTGGCTTCCGACATACAAAGTCAATGGGGAAACTGCGTATGCTTAACAAGTGGAGTGATTCACTTAACAACCATAGCCTAAAAGGTCATAAAACTGGGCACGACTCACTTGTTTAGCAACGGAAAGTCTGGTCGCAATTATGGTTGTAAGCCAAGGCCTGCCTGCCTGTATATTATATCTCCATGCACTTACCAGTAAAGAGGGCCCATCTCTCTTTCTCAAGCTAAGATCCATGTGGTGAGACAATCAAGAATGATGTATTTATTTTGTGTCTCCAAAGAGCTACAGATCTTACCCAGCATGCCTTTATAGTATGCACTTTCCTCCATTAATTACACAGAAATGTTTTTTTAAAAATGCTGTCTGATTTGAGTTAAAAGCAAAATAATTAAAATATGCACTCTGAAAGCAATATGTCTTTTAGTTCATAGAAACTCCCTCCCTCCAGACCTCCCCTGCTATTCAGGGAAATTGAGCCGGCATAAACAGTATTTCATAATTAATGCACAAAAACACACACACAAGGCTACCTCCAACCCATGCGGCGAGATCTTCAGATATTCACTGACATCATTGCTGTTCAGCATGGCTCTAATATTGGTCAGGTCGACTTTCTCGTACGTAAACTGTCTCCCTTCTTTCAAAACTGCAGGAAACAAGAGGAATGGTTATACGGGCTATCCCAGCAATGTAGTAATGGTAACCTAGAAAACTGAATTCGTCTGCCCAATTCCGGCCATTTAAGAATGAATCAAACACTTTCCAAATAAGCAACTATCCCTTTAAATGACAGGCATTCAAAGATTGAATTCTTTAGAATTTGGGCTTAAGGGGAATGAGCCCACATGCTAAATGCTTCCTGCCAACAAAAGCAATTAAGCATAACTGCTCCATCTGTGGTTTGCTTAGCATTATGTGCAAATGGGAATCCCTAGCTGGTTTTTCTTCTAACAAATTGGAGTCATTAGCTTCCCTTACAATTTTAGCATGTCAAAAGAAGAGCAAACCAGGGACTATGATTTCTACATGTCTCTAACCAAGATGAGAGGATCCATTCTCACCACCAGCAGAGGAGCTTGCAAAAAGGAACCTGCACAGAGCAGATACTAATATACAATATCCCCCAAAATGCAGTTATATATTGAATTTAAGAGTGACGGCTCTTAAATAAATATTGGCTAGGGATACTGTAGTTGGTATTTCTCCAGAAAGCTTCTTTCTCTGATTAAACTAGACCGAATATAACAAAACCTGTGATTCTGGGCTTCTATACGCATTCTATTAATACTAGCTACATGTAGCTGCTGGCAATTTACCAATTAAGAAATTCAATTTCAATGGCTTTTCATTAATGAAAGACTTCATCTTCTGAAAATTGATATGGTATTTGTTTTAGAAATGAATTAGATTATCTAACACCATCTGCATTCAAAACAGGACAAATAACACTGGTGTCATTTTGTATTCTTTCCCCTCCGGATCTGGGTCTCAAACCAGTTTGTCTTTTTGGCTGACATTACTTTATCTACAAAGAAAAGTCTAGAGAACCCAGCTTCCAGGCTAAATGAACAGTTTAATTCGAGTTTAGAATCTCCAATTAAAACCTCTTCAGTCAGGACAAGTTCATGGCTATGTTTCATTAAGACACTTGATTAATAGTGTAAATTGTATGTGCCACTTTCCTTGGAATTACCAACAGTGGAGAATTGGATCTATAGCTAAATGCTAGCACAGGTATTAAAACAAGACCTTTGCAGACATGGAGAAATGTGCTAATTTACCTGCTCCCTTTCAGTAATGGAGAATCCTGATAGGTTGTACTCTTCTACAACAGGATTCTCCAAACCTGACAATTTTACAACTTATCGACTTCAACTCCCAGAACTTCTCAGCCAGCGCATTGAAGTCTACAAGTTTTAAAGTTGCCAAGTTTGGAAACCCCTTGCAACAAAACAATGTATTATTTCTATTTGTCTGATTTCCCAATTTATACTATATTGTGCCCTAATAATCACCATTACTAGTGTGTCAGATCTCTAACCAAGAGAATATTACATTTTAAGCGCAGATGCTAAAAACAATATGGATTTAGAAGAATTAAAATTCACAACAGTGATATGTCAGTGAAACAGCTGCTTCTCTCAGTTTTCCTCCTCCTCCTGCTCCATCTTACCAACGTATGTTCATCCATACCACTTGTATACCATTCAGGAATTGCACCCCCAAACATCTGATGAAATGAATATGCAAGTTTATTTTATAAACGTATTAGTGTTAAGGGTTGTTACTTTTGCTGCAAACACTAGACATTTCTAATAACCATGCTGTTTAGAAACATCACCTTCACAGTAGAAAAACATTGTTACTTACACAGATTGTCTAAACTCCACTGAGCACAGAATCCAACTTGGCGTTTTAAATAGTCTGGATTGTTTGTCCATTTCTCTAACAAAACTAGCTGATCACTGATGCAGGTATCGGAAACTGTCATTTTATTCTCACCTAGAGTTGGAACGGGTTCACAATTATGGGGGGGAAAATCATGATCATTAAAAACCCAGCATTTCTGAAAGGAAAAAAGGCTTTTGTGCTCCCCCCACTTTCCCCCCCATATTCCCCATTCTCATACTATATAAATTCTACCATAATCCATTAAAGCTTCAGCAGCCAGTAGCTGCTGGCAGACAGTCAGGGCCAGAGGCCAAGAAAGCAACTCCAGCTGCAGTCATTGTCAGGAGCTGAATTCAGCTCAGTGGCATCTTGATTTTACTATCCGTTTTTTTTTTAAGGATACACAAATAGCAATAACACTTAGACTTATATACCGCTTCACAGTGCTTTACTAACCCTCTCTAAGCGGTTTATAGAATCAGCCTCTTGCCCCCAACAATCTGGGTCCTCATTTTACCCACTTCGGAAGGATAGAAGGCTGAATCAACCTTGAGCCGGTCAGGATCGAACTGCTGACAGTCGACAGTCAGCCTGCAATACTGCATTCTAACTACTGCCAACTATGGATGGATGGATGGATGGATGGGAGGGCAATAGCAATAGCTCTTAGACTTAACATACCACTTCACAGTGCTTTACAGCCCCCTCTAAGTGGTTTACAGAATCAGCCTCTTGCCCCCAACAATCTGGGTCCTCATTTTACCCACCTCGGAAGGATGGAAGGCTGAGTCAACCTTGAGCCTGGTGAGATTCAAACTGCCAAAACTGCTGGCAGCTGGTGATCAGCAGAAGTAGCCTGCAGTGCTGCGTTCTAACCACAGCGCCACCGCGGCTCATGTTTAAACACATGTGAATGTGTATTTGAACACAGACAATGCAGGTCAAACCAGAGGCACATCAGTTCTGTCCCCATTTCTTGACAATGAATCTAGTCTCTTGCAGCTTTGAAATTTGGGGAAGAAGTC
Organism: Pituophis catenifer annectens; assembly: GCF_029215685.1. NCBI lineage: Eukaryota > Metazoa > Chordata > Lepidosauria > Squamata > Colubridae > Pituophis > Pituophis catenifer. Next base: position 5,058,258 of record NW_027256893.1, read on the forward strand.
CTCAACAAGCATCATCAAGGTCCTAATGGGTGACGGAATTTGTCATGCTTCTCCGCCCCTGAAGGCCGCACCTAGGGAGCGGCTGAGGATTCAAAACTTATGCTTGACAAGCCTTCCTGCTTTCTCCACTTCCATCTCCAGTGGTGTGAAAGGAACAGCAGGAAGGAGATCTTGGCTCCTACACTAATTGCTACCTGCTGGTTATTTGCTAAAAACACTAATGCTACCACCACTCTTGACCACCGCCAGGTAGGAATTTGGAAGAAAAGAATAAATCCAACCCCTGAATACTTTCAAGCCTTTGGATCAGGGTGAGCGGAGCAGACCTCCGAAGTGGTTTGCCATTGCCTCCTTCCTAGGGCAAAAGAGACTGGCTGGCTCAAGGTCACCCAGCTGGGCTTCATGTGTAATGCGAGTCTAGAACTCACAGCTTCCCATTTTGTAACCCAGTGCTTTAAGTACTGCACTGAACTTGCTCTCTGGATAAGCTATAATGGAGCGTATTTTAGTTCTGGTTGCATGTTATTGTTTTAATTGGTTTTTAATGGTACATGGTTTTTTTTTTGTATTGTTTTATTTGTATGCTAGCCAAAGTCATGCTGTTTGATTTGGGCAGCCATATAAATGCTCAAAATACTGTAAATATCCCAGATCATAACCCATCCTGGGTCCTGTTTTGTCTTTAACTCTGCATTTCAAATGTGCACACTTACTTGTTTGTGCAAACTTCTCCAGGGCTATTAGTGCAAAAAGCATGACAGTCGGATGGGACTGGAACTCCTAAGATAAAGAAGGGAAATTATTGCATTCAATATTCCTCAAATTTGTCTTCAAAATCAAGCGTTGGTTAGTTTTTCCAACAAAAGGGGGGTGGGTTTGTGTGGGTAAAAAAAAATACTCTTTAACACAATAAAAATAGCCTGAAGACAAGGCTTACTTCGGAGAGCCAGGCATCAATACAAACTGCTTTCCTACACAAAAGGAAATAAGACAACTATTCTAGTTGTCTAGTTTAGCAAGTGAAAAAGCCAGAAGTTCTAGCTACAGGATCACCCCTTCCTCTTCCCCACTCAAAAAAGGTTCCTCATCTTCCAAACCATAGTTTCTGCAGAGGTAAGTTACACCACATATAGTTAAGGCTATGGTTTTCCCAGTTGCAATGTATGGTTGTGAAAGTTGGACCATAAGGAAGGCTGAGTGCCTTTGAACTCTGGTGCTGGAGGAGACTCCTGCGAGTCCCCTGGATTGCAAGGCGATCCAACTGGTCGGTCCTAGAGAAGATCAACCCTGATTGCTCTTTCGAAGGCCAGATCCTGAAGATGAAACTCAAATACTTTGGCCACCTAATGAGGAGGAAGGACTCCCTGGAGAAGAGCCGAATGCTGGGAAAGATGGAGGGCCAAAGAAGAAGAAGGGGACGGCAGAGAAGGAGGTGGCTGGATGGAGTCACTGAAGCAGTCCGGGTAAGCTTAAATGGACTCCGGAGGATGGTAGAGGACAGGAAAGCCTGGAGGAACGTTGTCCATGGGGTTGCGATGGGTCAGACACGACTTCACAACTAACAACAAGTTACACCAAAGGTCCTCAACCTTTCTGGCTTGGTGGCCTGGCAGGGGGGTGGGGGAGAAGGGATGGTTGTTATTGGTAGGAGTGTGCGTGAGCATGCATAGCTCCATTTGTACTCCCACAAATGGAGCTTTGTGCGCAAATGCAAGCACCCAACACTCACGCAAGTAAAGCTGTGCACGCGCACACACTTGCCCACTGCTTGCGTAGCCTGGTTCTGAAGGGGGAAGGTTCTGTGCAAGTGCCCACCATTCATGCAAGTGGAGGTCCGTGCACGCGCACACACTCGCCTACTGCTCACAACCCGATTCTGAATGGGAGAGGGCCGATACTTCTGTGCGAGTGCCCGACATTAGTGCAAGCGGAGCTGCGCGCGTGCACACACGCTCGTTCATTGCTCACAGGGCCCGGTTCCAAATGGGCCGCAGTTTCGGAATTGGGGACCCCCAAGTTACACCATCCCATTTGCAGCCTTCACCTCTTCCACAATGTCAGAACCACCTCAAACCTCCTTCACCCCAATTCCGATTCATGTATTTCTTTGGGGGAAGGTTTAAAGATTAAATGGGGGCCTTAAGGTTTTGATTCCAGGCCCACCTACCCTGATATCACAAGCCACATTTCTGCAGCCTACAGACCAAGCTGAAGGAGAGGCCTTTATCATTTTAAGAATCCCTTCTGAAGCTTTAATGTGACTAATGATGAGATCCCCACGCTCCATGTAAATTATACTGCTAAAATGAAGAAAAGTAGGCATGGATTTTATGTAAAATAACAGTGACTTCAATTCTAATACATTACTGTTAAAAGTAAAAAGGCAGCTGCTCCTTAAACCAGAATCCTTATATTACCATGCTATACACAGCTCTGGGTAATTGATCTGATTAAAGAAAAGAATACAGTAGATGCACAAGTATTTTTAGTAGCACGTAAGTAATTTACAGCTACTTTCCCTTAAGTTGTCAAGTACATGTTGCCTGACTGCCTTAAAAAGTGAAAAGGTTGTTCAATTTAAATGTTGCTGGTGTTTCTGTATTTCTCTACGGCTGAAATTGGAGTGATTCGCAACTTTTATTTATAATTACATATAAAAATTCACCGAAAGCAAAAATAGGGTTGTGGATGAAGTGAGCATGTGTTTTGCCCAAGAAAATATGTTAGTAGTTATGTGATAGTTTCATTAAATGATAACATTCAAAATGTCCTATACAGCTGGACTGCTAGTCAATCTAGCTAGCAAAAATATTAACTGCATTAGTAGCAGCTTTTGAAAAGTTTGACAGTAACCATGGCCCAGAGAGATGTCGGTGTCTTAAGCAAACATGCTAACTTCTGAACTGTGGCTCTTCTCTTCTTCTTTACCAAAACCTGTCAACCTTCACTGTGCCACTGAAAAATAATTGCAATGGCTGGACACACTATGCTGCGGCTTCCTTTTTTTAGTGACACAAGACTAAATGAGATCAGGCCATAGAAATCCCTTCAAATGTTTACACATACAATACTTAGCATACTGATTTATTTTGGTACTCACCAAGCTCTGCAGTAAGTACTCCAAGATTCCTTGGCTGAGTAAACCTACACTTGCAGGGCCTGTAAAAACACTAAAAATGAAACACGTGCATCGAAGGTGCTGTTTTACATTGTTTAAGAAGTCTTTTCAGAAAAGTTTAGGACCCTGCACTGCCTTTCCAGTTCTCTTGCTTTACGGACGGAAGAAGCATGCAGCAAAGAAGATATAGCTGCAAAAATATTTTTGACTAAGTTTTTTTTCTCTCTCCCCCCCCTCTCCCTCTCTCTCATTACCACAGAAGAATACAAGCAACACATAAAGTGATTTACATAATCTGACACCTCCAGTCTTGTTTGTCCTTTTAAAAAGGTTGGTTAAATTCAGTAGTGACATTTTGTTTCCCACCTTCCTTCCGAGAAAACAGACTTCCCCTCTGTAGATATTGCCATATGGGAGTCAGAACAGGAATCTATATGTAAACATCTCACTCCTACCACTCATAAACCACTGTACTGCATTCTGGCAAATGGCACCAGGGATTACAAATTAATTTAAAGAGATTAAAACACTGTTATGCCATCTGAAGGATGCTCTATGAGCAGATGTCTAATTATAGACAATATATTTATTATAGATTAGGAGAGGGTGATGCTGTAAAACCTAAAAACAACAGTGGTGTGTGGAGAAGTCCTAAAGAATTGAACTGTAACCTCCCCAAAGAGACATAAAGAAATCCCAGAATCTTTACCTGCAAGCTTTTCTGCCAAACAGCCCAGAACTGCAGTGGTATTCCGATGTTTGGCAGGATGACAGGCATCCTGGAGAGCCACTGTGCCATTTAAATTTAATATTTCTGTCAATTTCTGCAATGCATCCTACACAGGAAAAGGAGCAGGCTGTTGAAAGTCAGATCACCAAAAGAAACGTTCCATTCCATTCATATCTTAGTACCGTATAAGGTAACCTATCTATACTTATACAGGCACAAACTGAATTTGAAATAACCCTTGATCCTAACAAGCACTGAAATTGCACCAACAAAATTTATAAAATAAAATAAAAATAATTAAAAAAAATAAAGGAGTGAATTAAAAAGAAAACAACAAAAATCCTCAAAGGGCAGATTCAATGGACCATTGAATCTTTTTCTGCTTTCTATGTTTCTATGAAATAACAAAATTAAGTTTTTTCTTTTGGAGAGACTTTTACTTAAGATGACTTTCCAATACGGACGATAAGACACCAAACAGTGATGGCTCACAATATTTAACTAGAAGTCACAAGATTGAAGGAAGCTGAGAAACACTATTAAAAGCCATATTTTTCTCCCATTGTGCTTCAAGCAAACATAATTAATTTGCATTGTAAAACCAATATACTTAAGTTGTACATCTAAAAGGCACACCTAAGAAAACACGCAAGCCATTGTGGACGATGTCTGTTAACCTTATCCCTATACTAGGTGTCACTGTGGATTGTGGTCTGAAGCAAAAGATCAGCAATTTGGAGAAAACTGATATACATAATTGCACTATAAGCAGTTAGCAAATGTATATATACATTTATATATATATATATATATATATATATATATATATATATATATATAGACACAGTTTGTGAAATTACATCTTCAAATACAGCATTAGGAATCACATACTGAATTCTAATTATCTAAGATTTAGTTAGTTTTTTAAATGGTATTCTATTTTTTCAGAGCAGTAAAGTTAAAAAAGCACACTTCTAAAGGAGATTAAAATCAAGGAGATTAAAGCAGACCTTTAAAGCGGTTGCTTTAATTTTAGATTTAATCAGGTATTTTATTTGACCAATCTGTATATTTAACTTACTTTGGTTGGTAATGGGCACTCATCCAAGAGTAAAGTTATAACAGCTGGTCCCAAAGGGTCTTCTAATGGAATAACTCTTATTAAGGACTGGACAACTTCCAGCCATCCTTCATCTGTCAACCACCAAAGAATAAAAACAAATATCTTAACTTAAAGGAATAGAGAGATATATCACTAATCAAAAACAGGATTTCATCAGCATTCAATGGGACAAATCATCTCAGACATATGTTAAAAATAAAACGATTGGCTGTTGATCCAGAGTGGAATAGCAGGACAAAATTAGGCCTCTTGGGAGTCAAGACAGACACTCGTAATAACCAAACGGAATGTCAGGGCAAATTTTCACTTATACAAAATTCAACTACACAAGATTGTGGAAACCAGGATGCTTTGGGCAGATGGTGCTACAGACGGAACTTGACACTTTCCACAGGTGAAACACACAATATTCCCCACTGAAGTCAATCTTATTTTATCACATGCAAGACTATTAGTGAGTTTCCACAATTCCTGCAGTGTCAGATTTTGCTCTCTTTCGTGTGTGCGGGATGGGGAGGTTTATCTCTATTTTCTGCTGAAGCCATCTCATTTGTTAGATTTACAGGTAGTTCTTGACTTACGACCACAATTGAGCCCAAAATTTCTGTTGAGACATTTGTTAAGTGAGCTTTGCCCCCAATTTTATGACTTTTCTAGCAGGGTTAAATTAATCACTGCAGTTGATAAGTTAGGCACATGATTGTTACGGTAAGTGAATCTGGCTTCCCTATTGACTTTGCTTGCCAGAAGGACACAAAAGGGGGATCACATGACCTTGGGACAAAGCAATGTTTGTAAGTATGAACCAGTTACCAAGCATCTGGATTTTGATCACGTGACCATAGGGATAAGTGGCCATAAGTCGCTGTAACTTTGAACAATCGCTTAATGAACTGTTGTAAGTTGAGGACTACCTGTATATCCTCCTGTTCAGGAGCCTCTCCTCTTGGTTTTTACCCAAAACAATAATCCCATAAGGTAAATTGGGCCGAGAGAATGAATTATCCAAAGAAAGTTGAGGGGATTTTGTCCCTTCCCAAAGCCCACAAAATGTGGGGCTTTGGCAAAGGACAAAACTCAAACACATTGACTCCCCAATGTCATTTTGAAATCCCCAAACTCTGTATGGTGTTTTAATGGGAGTTAAAGATAAAAAAGACATTGCTTCACCCTAAATTGGAGAAAGAAATGCGGGGGGGGGGGGGGAGGGAGATGTTGTACCCAATAGTCATATCCAAATAGACTCTCTTTCTCCAGCAAATCAGAGACACTCAATCATATTTTCCACAATATGTACAGAAAATTGAGTCATAATGAATTGCTAGTCATAAAAGGGAACTTTGAAATTCTCAAGAATGGCTGTAATCACTTTATTCAGGAACAGTGTTTTAATCTGGCCTACCTCCTAGTTCCTTCTTGAAGGAAAAGGGGAAGAAGAAAAAAATAATGATGGAGCTTTTGCAAAGTACACAGCAGGATCGAGACTTAAACTGCTTTTCTGTTTTCAGCACAATAAGAACAGCTTAAATTTAGAATGGTTACATGCAATACAGGAGATCACAACGGCATGGAGTAAAGAAAGCACAGATAGGTAGTAGGTAGGCCTCAATTTACACCAGTCACTTAGTGACTGAGGTTCCATTAGATCCCCCAAAAGGTATTTATGACCTGGTTCTGAAGTTTTCCTCCCACTCACACAAGTGTCCTGCATTTACAGCCATCTGCAGCGTCCTGTGGTCACATGACCATTTCTAGTTTTTCCAAAAACACCCCATAACAAGCAATGGGTTCATTTAATGCATAGCTGGCTGGAGAATTCTGGGACTTGAAGTCCACAAGTCTTAAAGCTGCCAAGTTTGAAGGCCTCAGATTTAATGACTATAGCATCCACTTAACAACTGCTGCAAAAAAGATCATAAAACTGGGCTGGTCACATGATGGCCCGCTTTATCTGTCCTGATTTATGATCACAATGAGAGGCTTCACTGTGGTTGCTAAGTCAAAGACTGTATCCAGGTGTGGGTCTGTGTAGGTATGTAGGTTTCCCATAAGATATGCTACCAAACTGCAGAATTTTATGAGCAGCTTCCAGTCTCTCCAACTCATCTTGGAGCCCCAGAATAGAATAATTTAGACTTTTTGTAACTGTGCCAAGCAATCAAATACTTAATATGCACAGCAGCTTGGGGGAAATCTAGAGGTATCCGTACACATTGAAGGTCTTCCCTGCTCCTGCAAACCTTCTTGGTTTTTAATTACAACTTTCTTTTCCATTTAGATGAAAAGTACGTAGCTGCTCCTCTGGTGATTCTAAGATGAATTACTTGATCGCAGTAGAAATAAAATAAGTCAGCTGGCAGGCTGATTTTTTCCAATGGCATAATTCATAAATTTAGCCAGATTAAACAGGTACATTTATAATTATCAAAGAAATAGTTATTTTATTTTACCAAGCTTGCTGTCAGGCAGAGGTATCATTTAAATAATTGCTCAACCTCACATAATAAACACACATTGCAACTCTGTACTTCTTTCCAGAGTGAAAAGTTTATTTCAGCAAAGAACAATTGAAGTGCCACCCAACAGAAAGGAAATACCTGTTTCTGCCATTTCGTGCAAGGTCATCATCGAATAAGGAGGTTCCTGATCACTAAAAGGGGGGAAAAAAAGTAAAAACCTTGTTAATTATTACCGAGTTGGTACATTTCTACCTGCCCACATTGAATGAAAAATAGTGCAGGTAGTCTGCAACTTACAACCACAATTCAACTAAGCAAGACAGTTGTTAAATGAATTTTGCCCCATTTTATGACCATTCTCAGCACAATTGTTAAGTGAATCACTGCAGTTGTTAAGTTAGAAACCCCACTGACATGGCTTGTCAGAAAGTTGCCAAAGGTGATCACATGACCATCCTAAATACATGTGAGTTGCCAAGCATCCAAATTTTGATCACATGACCAGACGGATGCTGCAGTGGTCATAAATGTGAAAAATGGTTATGTCACCTTTTCAGTGCTGGTGTAACTTTGAACGGTCACTCAATGAATGGCTGTAAGTCGAGGACCACCTATAACCCCAACTCATGACAAAGTTCTCTATCTAATCTGTAGAATGGTTACACTCTACTCCAAGGGTCACCAACCTTTCGGACCTCAGGAACCACTAAATTCATAATTTTAAATCCCGCGGACCACTATGATCTGCCTAATGACTGGCTAGGTGGTCATGTGACTGGGTGGACGTGGCCAACTTGATGTCACTTGCATCAAGGGGCGCCTCACTGGCCTCTACTCGCCCCTCCCTGCCCAGCCACTCCTCGCCTGTCTGCCTGGGCTCCTTAGGACCCCAACAGGAAGCAGTTGTTGGAGCTAAGTAGCCACCATGAGAAAGAGTTGGCAAAACAGCTGGCTCAGTTCAAATTGGATCTGACCGAGAAGGAGGCTCAGCAGAAGCACCTCACTGAGGACTAGGAGCATAGGCTTTCCAAGCAGAGGGAAGATCTGCGGGAGTGCAAGGTACTGGCGCCTGGACACTCAGCAGGCTGAGATGGTCAGCCAGTTCCAGGCCATGATGCAGTCCCACTGGAACAAGGACCTCCAGCTCTTCGCCACCAGCAGCACTTCCCTCCAGCCTTCGCCCAAAGCCCTGCACCAGGAGGCTGAAGCAGACCCCAAGTCGGAAATTCTGCCCCCCTCCAACCCACACAAAAAGACCCCGAAGGGAGAGACTCTCTGCAGCAACACAAACGTTCACTGCACATATCCGGTCCAGGGGCCATAGTTTGAGGACCCCTGATTTAATGCAATATAAAAAATGCAAATAATTTTTCTGCGGACCACCAAAATTTTCTCGTGGACCGCCAGTTGGTGACCACTGCTCTACTCAGTTCAACTATCCAACTAATTCTTACATCATCCTTTCTTCAAGGAGCTAAAACCAGCAGGTATATTTTGCCTTTTATCCTTACAATAATTCTGCTAGTCTCTCCTACAATGGAGGACTTTTACTACTGCTAGCTTATAAAATAACATAAGTGCAGGACTTCAGACAGACAGCACAGCTCAACTGCGAGTCTTTAGCACAGCTAACATGATAGGATTATTTGGGGGATAAAAGAGGGGTAACCTTCTGGATGAACACTTGATTCTATGGAAGGATAACTGGAGCCAAGTGAAATAAATTGCCATTCAAGCTACTGCTGCAGAGACCAGAATAACCATTACAGCTGTTTATTCAAGGATGTGGGGGAAAAAAAGATGGTTTAGTACAATTTTGTGAAACAGGATTCTTTTTTTTTCCTCAACAAAAGACCAATGGAAATAGGAACAGAACTAATTAGCCAATGAAGGGGCTTCATAAAGAGCACCAGCGAAATTCAATGCAAACAAATGTCTGGTATGACATTGATATTCTGTCTGTCTTTAATTATAGAACTCAAAGGAGAATAGGCAGGGCTGCCTGGCTGTTTTACATCCTTATACTAGTAACAGCCAGCATGGTCGTCTTTGCTTACAATATCAAACATGCCCAGGGTGCTTTGTTCCTTGCCAGAAAAGACACAAGAGGTACAAGAATAGCTGATAAAGAATGATTATCTAAAGAATTATGAGAGCTTTTGACAGCAGCAAAGGTATCCTAGAACAGGAATGTCCAACTTTGGCAACTTTTAAGACTTGTAGACTTCAACTCCCAGAATTTCCCAGCAAGCCATGCTTGGGAGAAAAAGCCGCAAAAAAAGGGGGGGGGAGTTGCAACTTGCAACCTTTTTCGAGCTTCCCCATTGACTCGGTTTGTGGGAAGTCAGCAGGGAAGGTGGTGAATGGCAGTTACGTGATTAGGGGATGCTACCACTCTCTGAATTGCAACAAGCTAGTTGCCAAGCGTCCCAATCCTGATCACAGGCTGAAACTTTGAGGACTGGTCGTAATTCCCTTAGTTCAACACTGTTGTAACTTCAAGCAGTACCTGAACAGTGGTTGTAACCTGAAGGTTACCTGTAATAAGTGGCACATGTTCAATTCTTTGTTTAAAATCGCCTCTTTCATTCTTCCAGCATCCCAAGTAACCTGCATAGCATTCCTTCTACCTTCATCATAACAAGTAAACTATGAGTTGGATGGGCACTGACTAGTAAACCACTGAGTTTCAACTGCTGGGGTGGAACTGAAGCTGGATCTGATCCAACAGCTTAACAACTACAGGTAGTCCTCGACTTACAACAGTTGCTTAGTGACCGTTTAAAGTTACAACGGCACTGCAAAAAGTGACTTATGATCATTTCCCACACTTATGACCATTACAGTATCTCCATGGTCACATGATCAAAATTCTGATACTTGGCAACTGACTCATATTTATGACGGTTGCAGTGTGATCCCCTTTTGCAACCTTCTGACAAGCAAAGTCAATGGGGAAACCAGATTCACTTAATAACTGTGTTACTAACTTAACAACTGCAGCGATTCACATAACAAATGAGGCAAGAAAAGTCGTAAAACGGGGCAAAACCCACTTAACAAATTTCTCACTTAGAAACATATTGGGATCAATTGTGGTTGTAAGTTGAGGACCATCTGTACTCATTTAGTATTTTTTCTACAGCTATCAATTAAATGCCAACAATAATTCAGGGAAACAACAGCTGTATCTTGCTCCTTTTTCTAAATGTCTAGTATTTGTTGTGTATGATTCTAATCTTAGTGATAAGCATGTTATGATAAGAGACACTCAGAAACCAATCCTCCATTATCTAGTCTTCTTTTAAAACCCTGAACTGCTTTGCACTCTTCCTTCTCCATCACTTCTCTTTTTTGTAACATATCTATTACATCATCTAGAAACCAGTGCAATAGTGATGCAGTAGAGAGACTGCACCTCTGTGGTTTAAAAAAAAAGTTTTCTTTGTTAAGCTTGTCTTTTGGTGACTGGATATGTATACACCCTATACCTTTTTTGGCAATAAAATGCAATGATCTCAGGAGTCAGGAGACAGGAGTCAGATAAAGGTTTCTCCCAAAACTGTCTTCTAAGCAGGCTTTTTCCAATGTTTTCATCTAGTGATTCACTATCAACATCCTGAAAAAGTGGTTTATGGAAATCCTTCATCAGCAATGATCCCAGGAGCATTTACAAGTATTAGCAACACACATTCTTTCCTGTCAAAAATGTGTGGAACCAGCTTTAGCCTCTTTCACTACAACTTATACGTCTGATTAATGCCTATGAACCACTTTTATATTGTACTTATTCTTCTTAGTTTGATTATGTCACCCTTGGCTCATGAAAGGCTATAAAGTAGAATTAGGGTGTGTTGGGTTAAAAACCTAAAACAAAAGTTATAATCCAGGCAGTGTTAAAACTAAAAGGCTAAACCAAAAGAAACATAAATATCTTCCTTATCCCATTGAACTACAGTTTCCAAATTCTCCAACCAGCATGACCAAAAGGGGCTGATAATATCTAATTCATTCAGTCTTTCCTGAAAAGTTAGCAGAAATGTCCAAATTCGATATCCTCAGACACCAAAGACAGGGTTCAGATAAGAGTCTCTCTCCAAAACTACCTTCTTAATAAGTACTTTCCAATGATATCATCTAATGATTCAGCATCCTGAAAATGTGTCTTAAGGAAGCCACAAACACACCCATTTTTCTCCCCATTAAGCCTAGAGCTTCAGCACTCTGATGGCTTCAGAAAGCAATTGCAGGATCTGTTGCAGCCAGGTTCATTCACTGCCTCATTGCTCTCCAGATACTTACTTGTCTACTAATGTCCGAATTACTGCCAGCGTGTCAAGTACTAAAACATCAACATTATGTTTTTTCCTTCTGGGTTCATGTGGCCCCCGCCCCCGCCGGGGGGGCCGTACTGGGTCCCTCTGATGGCTCCTTGTTTCAGGTACAGGCATTCTGCTGTTCTCTGCCTGGTGATTCCTGGATTCTGCATTATCTTCTGCACTGCTGTCTTCTCGACAAACGCAGGAATTGCCCATGCTGCTAACTCCCAAGGTTTGTAGCAAACAGAGAATATGCCGTTCAAAGGTCAGCCGTAAACCTTGGAAAAGGTTTCTGCTTGCATAGAGCACAACCAAAGCAACAACAATCATCTAGACAGTTTTAAAATCAATGTTTTTGGGATGTTGAATTGTAGCCTTTGCATCATACAAGTTTGTAAAAACTGGAACGGGCAGGAAATGGTTGGTTTACTTTTTGACATCATCACTGGTGATACTCATTGGTTATCCAAGAGAGGCCTGCAAAAAAAGAAGAAGACACCCAAATCAATCTGGATTTTAATTATAACGAGGCAAACAAGCCCTCCCACACCCCTGTATTCAAATCATAGATTTTTAACAACAGCATGTCATTGTGGCTTAAACTCACCAGTTACCTTTAGCAGAAAATAGAAAATCTGGAATTTGTCCCACCTGCAAACTTTGCCTGTTTATCCCAAAATTTGCTAAAGTCACCAACATGCTATTTCTTATTATCTGTTCTAGGTTCAGACACTTCGTTATTCAGGACTACTTCAAGGACAATAAGCTATAGCGTGCCACAATTTACTTTTTTTCTCTGTAGCATCTCCACATATTAGAAAGCTTTATATTCTTTGCAAGAAGTACATTTCCAGTCTTTGTCTCCTTGCTGCCCATCAAGAATAGATTGATTGGTTCCAAGAAAAGACAAAGGGAGCACCAGCCAGTTCAACAGATGACAGGACGAGCAACTGAGGCAACATAGCTTGGAGTTTCTCTACCCATGACTGTTTTGTGGGAGGCTGTGCATATTTCTTGAAAATGATGCAAAAGAAGCATACGCAGCCTTCTATTTATCTATATCCAGAAAAAGTAGTTTGGAAACCAATGATTTTAGAAAATCCTTCAGTTAACTGTCAGACATGTTTTTTCAGACTTCTAGAGAGGAATACCAAGAGCCTTGGTAGTACAGTGGTCTAAAGCACCCTGTTATTAAGGTGGTTATTAAGACCAGCTGCCTGCAATTACTGCAGGTTCAAATCTCGCCAAGGCTCAAGGTTGACTCAGTCTTCCATCCTTTCTAAGGTAGGTAAATTGAGGATCCATTTGTGGGGGCAATAAGCTGACTTTGTATAAATATACAAAAGGATGAAGGCTATTGCTGAGCACACTGTAAGCCACCCTGAGTCTCCGGAGAAGGGCGGCATATAAATAATATATATATATATATATATATATATATATATATATATATATATATATATATATATATATATATATGTGTGTGTGTGTGTGTGTGTGTTTTTCTTCTAGCCAGTTTTTCCCTACGTAACCAAGGTTTTTTGTAGCTCCAGCTCAGTAGAATCACATCTACTCGGTTCTGGGCTTTTTTCCTTTCTAACAGCTAGCAAGCTCTAACTGCTAGGTGGGAGACCTAAATAGATCCATTTCTAGCTCGTTTGCTTTCATCAGTAGGCCATACCCATATCTTATGTATCCTCCCTGTAAAGGTACAGTATCAATTTTCTTACTAATTTTCTTACTATATATATATATATATGTCAATCACCCCAAGTCTTCCCAATATAAGGCAACCTGTCAGACGGACTGTCTACCAAATAAGACAATACAACCGTAACAGACAGCACAATAAAACTTTGTCAAACAATTCACTTATAAATCACAAGTAGCAAAGTCATACTTTTAAATAGAGAATTCTAGGAATCTTCCAAGGCAATGACAAAAGGTAACCGTGTCTCTTCTCTATAGAAACTGCAAAAACAACACAAAATCTTGTGGTAATTAAAATGCCACTCTATACAATGTATATGGCCAATTGGTGCAACTGTATGCCTCTGGCTGATTTAAGAATAATTAAAGACTATGCATAGGACAATACAGCATAAACACAGCAGCTGAAGTAAAAAGTGTCCCACTACCAAATTAATATAACCATTATTATGCTGCAAGTTTTCATATCTATATTCTTTTCACTATTACAAATCTATTACAAATCTCCTACAAACCCTTCAATAGCTGCTTTCATCTCTTTTATGACAGTGCTATGTATTAAATGGACATTAGCAGCTACATACTGAATATAAAGGTTAAGCCAAACCAGTATTAGCACCCAAACTACTGCCAAAAGCTGATGAACCACAGTATTTTCTTTCCCAGCTCTGTTCTTTTTTTCTTTTTCTTTTACCATTCAAAGGTTGGAACAGACTTTAGCAGGATGCATCTTAGGGAAACTTCCTATCCTGGAAATACACTTACAGAAGACAGGCCCTTTTTAAAAGAATGAGCGTGCCAATGAAGTATGTGCAATAATACCAGTATGCTGCTTGTTAGAGAACCAAAATCAGCCAACCAGGGACTTCAGAAGACTTCCTAGAGTTAATCACCATGCATGGAACAACGGTATCAATGGAAACTCAGAGTTGAACTGTAGATTCCTTGGTGCTTTCAGAGCTTGGTGGTTTGTTTGCAGAGGTTTCAGGACCAGAATAGGTAACATTTTCTAGCACTGAAGATATTCTCTGAGCTTGGTTGTTTTCTTGCAGACATTTCATTATCAAACTAGGCAACATCATCAGTTGCTAGTTTCAACCCCGAGCTGCAAATACTTTCCTTTACTCTACTGAAGATATTACCTAAAAAAAGGTAAAAAAAAAGTCTGTAAGCAAACCACCTGGCTCAGACAGCACCAAGGACTTCTTCACGTTCAACAACAATGGTCAGCAGCACTAAATATTTATGAAATGAGACTTGCAAAGAACCACAAGGACTTTAAACTACCAAGTTGCTTTCAGCTATTGTATCTTATTTGCCATATATTTTTAGCAACATTCGCCAACCAATTTCATCAGATATAAATTCTTAGAGCAGGAATTCTATTTTTTGAGCGACCCAGAAACAAAACTTGTGAATATGTTTCAGGATCTTTTGATATCTAGTACTTTTCTTTATCAGAATAAAAACTGCACACCATACTTCCTGTGAGCTAGCTTAATGAACATAAGCATGCAACTGCCATCCTGTATGCAATAAATTTGTTTGTTTGTTTATTTAATTTGTTGGACAATGTACTCACACAATACATATTGTAAACATTGTTTTAACTCACAAATATATTTTCAAAGCTGATGCGTTCGTAAGAGATCCAAATGACTGAAAAATGATAGAAATTTAATTTAATTTAATTTAATTTAATTTAATTTAATTTAATTTCGAATTTATATACCGCCCTTCTCCCTGAGGACTCAGGGCGGTGTACAGCCAAGATAAAAAACATAGAATACAAATATTAAAACATTTAAAAATATATATAAAATTTGGCCCAAAAAATTAAAAATCACAGACTAATTAAAAGAATTTAAAAATTTTAAAAATTTCTTCTTAAGCCAACCCGGCTTGCTGAAAAAGATAGGTTTTCAGGGAACGACGGAAGGCATTGAGGTCCTGGATTCTTCTTATCTCCGGGGGCAACTGATTCCAGAGGTTGGGAGCCCCCACAGAGAAAGCCCTCCCCCTGGGGGCCACCAGCCTACATTGTTTGGCTGATGGCACCCTGAGGAGGCCCTCTCTGTGGGAGCGCACGGGTCGATGGGAGGTCATCGGTAGCAGCAGGCGGTCTCGGAGATAGCTAGGCCCTATGCCATGGAGCGAAATGGTACCAGTCTACTTGTTTCTATAACATGTAATGAAATAATCACTATTTCAGAGATTCTACGATTTTTACACCGTAACCATCAGTGTAGAAAAAAAAACCTTGCACTCTAAATTACTGCCAAGACACCAAACTTGAATATTTCAACCACCAAGCTTATTTCAATTTCTTTACTGATTGCCAATATATGAAAACTCAGCTTTCAGATAGCTAACCCACAAAAGCTATTAGCAACATTGTGGTGATCCCAGAAAATAAAAATATTTTTGTCTCTTGTTTACATTCATATATGTGAAAAACTTCCAATATGATGAATTACTGAAGACATGCCTTATCTCACACCATCAAGATTTGCCTTATATTCTAACATTAAATTTGTTTAATAAGTTCACATTCAATAAATTCCTATTAAAAAAACATTTTCTTATCACAAGTTTGCCCTTCTTGTTTTTGTTAAATTCATTGGTTGTTACAAAACTTTCCAGAATCTCTATTTTAATCATAAAGTTGTTTTAACTGCAAGAATACTACAGTCTAAAGTCTGGATGACATTTGGCATTAACCTCAAAACTGCTTTTCAGATTGACAGGCCATTAATGGTGAACATTAATAAGTACGTATAAATAATTAAGTGTTCATATCTTACTGGCCATTACATTACATTAAATATATCAACACACACATTTCTGCTAATGGCTTAGTCCTAATCCAACTTGAAATAGCGAGATATTCAAGAACAGGTTATATCAAGCATTCTGATAGCAAGATTCATAAGAGAATACTGTATCCAACACTTTCAAAGAACCATCAAAACAAAACACACAATTAATATATTTACAATCACTCCAGTTTCCATCATGATAAATAAAGAGATAATAAGGGGCATATGGCAATTTTTGAAATTAAGTTGGGAAAAAAGATTTTATGAGCTACAACTGTACTATTTTTAAGCATCTGCATCAGGGGTGAAATCCAGCAGGTTCTGACAGGTTCTGGAGAACCGGTAGCAGAAATTTTGAGTAGTTGGGAGAACTGGCAAATACCACTTGTGGCTGGCCCCAGAGTGGGATGGGAATGGAGATTTTGCAATATCCTTCCCGCAGGAGTGGTGAGGGAATGGAGATTTTGCAGTATCCTTCCCCTGCCATGCCCACCAAGCCACACCCACCAAGCCACACCACACCCATCAAGCCGCACCCACCGAACCGGTAGTAAAAAAAATTGAATTCCACACTGAACTACATGACTGGTTTTCTAAGCATATTTGAACCACAACTAGTCAATAAAATATTTTTCAACTGTTATCAAATGTGAAAAGTTCGCTTAACCATAGTTTATTGAACAGGCCACAATTGGCTGTGTTCACACCACAGAGGAAACCAAACAAATGGATTATGGTTTAATTAATTTATAGTTTCCTATAATGCAACACCTGCAAAGAGCTGGAAGGACCAGGAACCAGTCTTTTGAACAATAACTTACTCCACATCAGAATATGGATATCAATTTTATCCATAAAATTGCTCCAAACAAAAGCCTGTATTCTCCCATAAAAAGTTTTGTTTTTTTCCTCTTGAACCCTTGTTTTTAAGACACATTTTGCTCTGTTGAACAGTTGCATGCATCAGCCACAGAACTACGTGGCTCATAGTTCATCATACTATGCTGACTGGGATAAAACGATGCATTCCCACCCTTTTCCTTCTAGTAATTAAAAACTACACAGCTCCACAGGCTATTAAATTGTACATACAAAGAGTCACTGTTTGAGGGAAATGGGTGATACATAAATGTGAAAAATAAAAAAAATATACACTATAAATTTTGATTTTAAATGCTGAACCAAGACCACTCAGCTGCCCTGAGCCTATTGAAAAAAGCTGTAGGTCTGTAACTATTTTATTTCTTTCAGCTACTACTGGAAAAGTCCTAGCATTTTTTTCAGCACATGTCTAGCAAATATGCTAAACCACAAGCATTGGCTTTAGCCAGATATACATAGATGGAACAGCAGCCATGCCTTACGAGAGTCAAAAATAAGAGAATACTAATTCGAGATCTGACTTATAAGAATATTCGTTTGAGTCCATATCCTATATAGTTTTTCAACATCACTTCTTTTTCTTTTCTATAACTTCAGCTCCTGATGAGAGCATCCATGCATTTGGAATAGGTTGCCATAATGTTCTCGTAGGATGTTTTTCAATTTACCAATTTAGCTAATAGTCTGGGAATTTCAAAATGGTTTCCCAATCCAAAAAAAGCAGCTCAATTAATTTTTATCACAAAACAGCAATCCAGGAGAATTCCAGAATTGTTTCCATGCTGTCATTGAGTAGTTAAACTATGCTCTGTTCTCTGCCCAGTTTCTTATGAGAAAATGTGTGGGAAGAATGTTTGGAATGCCATAAAAATTTCTCAAACAGGTGAAATGTGTCTCAGCGTACTGAGCAGCAAACCTCACATCACATTCAAATGAAATGAAAATACAGAACACCCAACTTGAAGGGCAGTTTTAATTCTCTTCATGCCAAGAACCGGCCCACGGTGCCTCTGCTGGCCAAAACGGGCCGCAAGGCCTCTGTGCAGCCTGTTTTTGACCGGCAGAGCGCTTCTGGAGGCTGGGGAGTATTGTGGAAAGAAAGGAGAAAGGAAAAAGCTCATCTTGAGCCTGTGTCAAATGCCCACCATGACCACGCCCACCTCCCCTCCCCCCTGGCCCTTCAAAGTCAAACATAACCCTGATGAGGCCCTCAATGAAATTGAGTTTGACACCTCCTGATATAGTGTCCTGCTTGAGCAGGGACTAGAAGACCTCCAACTTCCCTTTCAACTCTGTTATTCTGTTAAATTCTTTTAAATATTCTGAGATCCTAGTCATTCTGCTTTGTTAAATCCATAATGGCTAAGCGAACAGTGTGAATCAATTCTATGTGTAGAACTAGTTCTAGGTGAGGAAAATTTTTAAAAATTCAGGGGGAAAAAAGCAATCTCACTTAGACACATGCAAAACATTTAATGGTCAAAATATTCTGATTTTAAAACAGGCTGTTTCAAGGCTTCAGATACTGGAAGTGATGTGATTTCAAAATAAAGTGTTGCAACCTCCATTTTGAGATTTATTGCACAGTAACTTATCCTTTTTAATAGTTTTAATGTTTAAAAAATCCTTTTAATTTATTGTTGATTTTTCTGCAGACATGAGAAGACCTGTAACTATGCAGAAACAACCATTTTATTTGCAGGTTATTTCATTTTTCTGCCCAACTGATAAGCACAAAATTGCAAGAAAACCTTGAAGGACACTTCTGCTAGCCTTAAATAAACCAATTAAAGCAGCTATCTAGGAATGTGCAGTATTTCATATCTGAAGCCAAAAAAGTGTTCCAAGTAAATGTGGGCATGTTGTTGGTGTTTCCTTAACTCAAGTGCTTGTTTTCTTGGGAGCCAGCTTCTCTAAGGAAGCACTAACATCTTAACTTGGGATCCAAAGGGTCACGTACCCCTAGAGATCCCCAGAGTATCAGAGCAACAGAGTCAGAAGAGAGATAAATCATTATATAGGAAGTAAAGATAAGCTTTTAAAAGGAATAGACAGAAAATCCACAATTTCTATAAAATTCTTATGCAAGTAAATAATTTTTGGTGAGTTCTTTCTCTTTAGCATACTACTGGGAGGGGGGTGATTATAACAAAAAAAGGAAAAAGAGAGGTATCCAAAAAGAAAAGATGTCCTCACCCACTGCTTGCTCTGACCATTAATATCACATAGCCCTGAAAGATGACTGAAGGAATGCTGCTTAAAATAATTCAAGAAAAGGTCTGGAATATGCAATTTAACATTATGTGGAGCTTACCCCTCCATTTTGAACAGAGGTAAATCCAGGGCAGGAACTCAGGAAAAGAAGGAACAGACAACCTCTCCCAAGAGATGGATCATTTTACTGCTTTGAAAGTGACTCAGTAATGCAAATAGGTCAGAATTATCTATATCCTGAGGAAGCCTACAATACTAGAAAAACATACAGCATTAATCACTGAAGCACACAGAGGCAGCTATTTCACGGAGTTCGTACTTTGGGCTTTTATTAATCTCTCTTTTCTTACTTATCAGCAGCACATGTGATTTGTGCATTACTGGATTTAAGAAGAAAGAAGAAATACCTGCCAATCTCCAAGAAACTCGAGTTTGTGATAAAAAATTAAATACTGAGCAAAGTCTGACATCCTCAACCATTCCACTTCTGTCCATTTTTATTTTATTTTATTTTTGGCATTAACATTCAAAGTAATTCCCAACAGACATTTACCTCCAGTGAAACTTTCTTTCCCTCTGGCTCTCCTTTCAGTACAATATCTCTTTCTTCTCATCGTTTCAGTTTTTCCTAGTTTCCAAACCTTTGACTCATAGAAATGCATTTTCTCCTTCCCAGAATAAGGATAGGTTCACATTCAAGGTTGTACTGGGTACAGGTTAATAGGCACCTTAGCTATGGGCTTCATGGTGAACAATTATGCTTATTTATGTCTGCCACTGGAACTATATTGTGCATTGAGTACAGACCAAGAGAATAACATGCAGGTAATCCTTGATTTACAACCATAACTGAATCCATGATTTCAGTCCTAAGGCGGGCCACCAATTTTACTGTGACCAATTTTACAATCTTTTTTTGTGGTGGTTCTCAAGTGAATGCCACCATTGTTAACTCATTTGTTGCTATTCTTTAGCAACTAAAAGCTGGCAAAAATGGTGATTTATGCCGGTTTTGATAGCTTTCAGCAAAAATGGCATAAATTGCAGTCATGTGACCCTGCGACATTGCAAATGGTTGTAAATGGGGGCTGGTTGCTAAGTGCCCAAAATGCAGTCATGTGACTAGAGGACACACACACACACACACATTTCCTCTGTCGGGATCTGTTGTAACTTCAGTCACTAAGTGGCCAGTCATTAAGTCTAAGGACTATCTGTACTGCCTCTCTTGTATTTTCTCTTTAGTTCCACTTATGAAAGGACAAAAGAAAATTAAGGCAAGGCAAGGAGGTGGTTGTAGAGAAGAGGAATATAATGGAAGTGAGTAGGAAATGGCATTCGCTGAAGATTTAGTGATGCCCACAGACAGTATTGGGAGGCAAAGCAGAACAAATCAATAAAGAGGAAAGCCTATTTAAAAAAATAAATAAATAAAGATGCCCGGAACCAATTCCCGAAAATGGAAAGAAAACTACATCACCCTAATAAAATTTAAGCCACTGGTGTAGTGCACTTTAAAAATCTTACCAGGGATATTTATTTTGGCAAACCAGAGCACCAGACCCCACAGTCTTGCATGTGAATGGCTGTTTTGTGCAAAATGCCAGTTCTTTTTCTCCCCCCTTCCACTTCTCCCTTCTTTGATAATCTACATGACATGAATATGTATGAATGCCATTTAAATTATTTACACAGCTACCACCACCACCTTAAAAAATCACTCAGGGCAATTTGCTACTCCCCACCGAAACAGTACAAACCAATATATATATATATAAAAACCAAGCTGAAGACAGAAAACTGGGATTGCAAGCAGCCTATATGCGTCCCTTTCTACTGAATTGGGGGCAGCTGATAAATAAACACCGTGTTTCCCCGAAAATAAGACCCTGTCTTATATTTTTTTGAACCCTGAAATAAACGCTTGGCCTTATTTTTGGGGAGGTATTATTTTGGGGCGCATGAAACAAGACAGGGTTCCTCTTGCCATCTTACCTGATTTCCAGCTCTGTCTCCCTAACCCTAACCCAGTGTTTCTCAACCTTGGAAGCTTGAAGATGGGTGGACTTCAACTCCCAGAATCCCTCAGCCAGCGCTGGTGGCTGGGGGATTCTGGGAGTTGAAATCCACCCATCTTCAAGCTACCAAGCTGGAGAAACACTGCCCTAACCAGAGGAGGGGACCGGCTGTGCATGCAGTTAAATATTTTTGGGGAGGGCTTATTTTCGTTGGGGGAAGGGCTTATTTTAGCGCATGCACTCAAAAGCCCGATGGGGGTTTTATTTTCAGGGGAGGTCTTATTTTCGGGGAAACAGGGTATATATATATATATATATTTTTAAAAAAGACGTTTCAAATCCATACCGGCTGTAACATAGATCTTTTGCCCATCTATCTTCATCCTTCCAAAGGTGGCCAGGGGTTCAAAATCCAATATCTAACCCAGATAGATATGTACACCCCCCCACCGCCCTAAATAACACTGTCTGACTGATTGTATTGTATTATAATACATTTCAATAAAAAATTTTTAAAAAAAGATATACACCCCCCCAACCACCATCATCATTGCACCCCACAGGCAAACCTGCAAATCTCCCGTCTGGATTGGTGGGCACTGCAGAGGTCGGCCAAACGCACCTATACACACACACACACGTATCTTTTGCATGTGTGTGTGTGTAAATGCCGTATAGGGAGCCAGCCTGCAGAGATCCTCCTCCTTTTCTTCCTCCTCTGCGGAGACCAGAGAATATCAACCCTCCGGGAAAGGTGTGCAAAAGCGCAGCCAGGCTGGAACAATGAAGCCCGCGGCGACACGGGTTTGCGCGGAACGTGTGAACGGGGGAAATGGGGGGGGAGGGGCGTATCAGTTCCCTCACAAGGGGTCGCGCGCCTGCTCACCTCCCCGGAGGGTTCGCCCAGACGAAGAAGACGCCGCCTCAGGCGGGCAGGCGGATGGACGGACGGACTGAGGGTTCCTCCCCTCAACTCGACGCCGCGGCGTTTTTCCTGCTCGCCAACCGCTCGGCTGGGCTCCTCCGTAAAGCGAGGCCCGGCTTCCAAGGGATTGAGGAGGATGGAGCCCCGGTTTACTTTCACCTCAGGGCCTCGAAGCCGAAGCTGTGGCGGCGACAACCCTCCGGTCTCTTCGCGCCATCGATTCTCCTCAGCAGCGGCCAGGCGGAAAGGCCCGGCGCGCCCGCCTTCAGCGCGCGCCTGCGCACGAGCGAGCCAAAGAGAGAGAAAAAAAAAGAGAAAGAGCCTGATAAGGGGGGCGGGGCGGCCCCGCCCACTTCTCAGCGCCGCATCTCCGAGCAACCGAGCCGCGCCCCTTTTCTCTCTCTCTCTCTCTCTCTCTCTCTCTCTCTCTCTCTCTCACACACACACACACACACAGACACACTCTTACTCTCTCTCTGCCGCGCCCACTCTATAAACTATACCGAGGCCGAACCAATCGCTCCTCTCTTTCGTTTGATTGACGGGTTCTGGAGAGGGTGGGAGGGAGGGAAGGGAAAGAAGGCAACCCTTTCGGTGCCTTGGAGGCAGGAGGGGAGGTGTTGACGGGACGTAACCCCGCCCCCTTGCCATGGATCCTTGTTTTTTCTCATTGGCCGGCCGGCCTCCTGGCTTGGATTGGGATTCGCCGAGCGGGCGGAAGAGGCGGGGCGGAAGTGCGGAAGGGTCGGGGAGGCGTGTCCTCGGGGGGAAGCCGGGCCTCTAGGCCGCGAGGTGGGTCTGAGGGAAAGGAGCGAGTCGCCTGAGGGGTTCCATGGCGGTGAGGTGGGTCTTTCTTTGAGGGGGCGTCCTTTTATGGCCTGAGAGCCCCCCCGTGGCCGGGCTTCGGAGGAGAGGAGCGGGGAAGGGGTCGCGTGAGGAGAAAGCGGGGCAAAGATGATCCGGTTCTGTCCGTGAGGGGGAAAAAAAAACCTGTTTCGAATCGACCTTTTTTTTTTTTTGCGAAACTCTCCCGGTTCGGCGTTTTGCCGGAGATTTTGCTGAGGATCCGGCGACAGACCAGCTTAATCCATTATTAGGATGACGTTTACCCGTCCTTCATGCAAAACGTAGCCTTCCCGATAATGGTTCCCGCTCCCATCAGCCACAGCCACAGTCACATGGGCTCGTTGGAGGCTACAGGAGTGGGGTGTCTCTCGACGGGCCAGACTCCATAACCCTTCGGGGTTCCTTATAAACGACCTTGAGCACAGCCAGGATGGGAAAATCAGTAGGATGGGAGACCACCAGGAAAGATTTCAGGGGGGGGAGAACCATTCAGGACAGGTAGTCCTCGACTTACAACCGTTCAAAGTTGCAACGGTGCTGCAAAAAAAAAAAGAGAGACTTAGGACCATATTTTGCGCTTAACGACCGTTGCTGCATCCATCCCCCCCACGATCAAAATTCAGACACATGACAATTGACTCATATTTACGACGGTTGCATTGTCCTGGCATTGTGTGGTCCCCTTTAGCGACCTTCTGCCAAGCAAAGTCGATGGGGAAGCCGGATTCACTTAACCACCAGGTTACTGAACTTAATTAGCTGCAGTGATCCGCTTAAGCGCTGTGGCTAGAAAGGTGGTAAAATGGGGCTGAACAAATGTTTGTTCATTTATTTATTTACTTACTTACTTACTTACTTATTTATTTATTGGTTCGATTTATATGCCGCCCTTCTCCAGAGACTCAGGGTGGCTTACAATGCGTTAAGCAATAGTCTTCATACTTTTGTTTGTTTGTTTGTTTGTTTGTTTATTGAATTTGTATACCGCCCTACTCCCGAAGGACTCAGGGCGGTGAACAGCCAAATAAAATACATATAATACAAATGTTAAAAAACCATTAAAATACAATTATATAATTGGCCTGGAAAATGAAATTTAAAACACCCCAAATTCATAAGACAAATTTAAAATTTAAAAATTTTAAAAAACAGTTTAAAAGAGAGGTTAGGCTAGGCCGGCCTGCTGGAAAAGATATACTAAGCAGGTATATACCTGCTTAGTAGGGCCTTGCCCCCCCCCCCAGCAGTGTTCTTTTTATACAAAGTCAGTTTATTGCCCCCACAATCCGGGTCCTCATTTTACCTACCTTGGATGGATGGAAGGCTGAGTCAACCTTGAGCCTGGTGAGATTTGAACTTGCAGTAATTGCAGACAGCTGGCAGCTAAGTGCTACTTAACAGCACTTCAGTTGACTGCACCACCAAGGCTCCTTGGTTTTGGTTAGCAACAGGCATTTTGGGCTCCGTTGTGGTCGTAAATCAAGGACTACCGGTACTAGCATTGTTGCTGATCTCTTTTCTTCGCCCCTCCTATATTGTAATGAGTAGTAGTGTTGTGTGCCATATACGCACGACACCCATCTGGACTTCCTTATTAGCTTTTTAAACTTCTGCACAGTGGGGAAATCCAAACTTTTTTACTACTGGTTCTGTGGGAATGGCTTGGTGGGCATGGCATGGCTTGATTGGCATGGCTTGGTGGTCGTGGCAGGGGAAGGATACTGCACAATCTTCATTCCCTCCCTACTTCTGGGGGAAGAATATTGCAAAATCTCCATTCCCACCCCACTCTGGGGCCAGCCAGAAGTGGTATTTGCCGGTTCTCTGAACTGCTCAAAATTTCCGCTACCAGTTCTCCAGAACTTGTCAGAACCTGCTGAATTTCACTCCTGCTTCTGCAGTTTGGGGACATTTTTTCAGAAATAAAAAATCCCATCCGCAATACAGGTAATCCTTGATTTACAACCATTCATTTAGTGACCTTTCAAAAGTTATAACAACACAGGGGAAAAATGACTTATAACCATTTCAGCATCCTCAGGGTTATGTAATCAAAACCTGGATCCTTTGGTGTGTATTTATGATAGTTGTACTCTCCTGGAGTCAGATAACATTCCCAGCTGGCTTCCGATAAGCAAAAATCAGTGGGTGAAGCTGGATTCACTTAACAACTGCAGTAATTTGCTTAACTGTGGAAAAAATGTCATAAAATGGGGCATGTCATCTAGCGGACAGTCTTGTGTAGTCACATAAATGTTTTGGTTCATAAATCAAGGACCAGCTGTACTGCCCAGGTAGTAAACCCTCTCAAAACATGGGTTTTTATTCATTCATATTAAATAGTATCCCTATCACAGCTGCCACTCTCATGGTTCTATGTCAATTAATTTAAAAGTTCCAGGAAAAAGCTCTGATTAAATCTAATTCTTCTGAATTTGTATGTTGAGACTTGGTTTAATAGAGGGAAGAATTCGTCCCTACAGCTGAAGAAATAGTGTGTGTTGCTGCCTCCTTTTCGTTTCTAGTGTTAAATCTGTATAATCCTAAATTTTATGAGTGATAAGGCAGAAATAATTGCATTCTTTGTCCCACCATTTTTTTTTCACCCAGAGCTTCTCAAGCATAAAAAGATCTTTGCTTGAAATCATTTACAGTTCGTTGAGGATTCAAGTGGATCCAACCTTCCCTTTTCCAAAAGGGCCTGTCATTGTTTATTTTGGAAGGTCTTTATCCCTAGTCAATGAAAGAACCTTAAAAGTCAAATTTGGTCAGTGGAAAATCTGTTTTTCAAACGCCAATAGGAGATTGAAGAAAGGAGAAAATTAATTTGATTCTTTGATTCAAATATCTTTGCATTTTTTTTTAGTTGATAGGCATCTGACATGTCCTTTGTGTTCTCGTCTTCCTTTGTCTGTTTGTTGGGCAAATGATCACACTTGCAAAGTGCTAGACCTGTATTATTAAGTCAAGATACAAGGCAAAAATTGCATTATTGACCATTCTAGGCTAGAAAGCACAGCTTATAGTTACAGGCCTGGTTCTAACCCTTTTTTCTGCATAGGCTGCTCCAGAATGGAAGGTGGAGAAAGCAGTGCGGACCTTGTAATTAACAAAAGATTTGTCTCAGAAGCTGAGTTAGAAGAACGACGCAAGCGAAGACAGGAGGAATGGGAGAAGGTTCGGAAACCTGAAGACCCCAAAGGTATTTGGCTGTCAGTTGGGGGATTATCTAAAGAGTCACAATCCCAAGCAGGTTCAGTGTGGATCTAAGGAGCATTCAACCAAGTACTGGCCCATGGACATGCACTGCAACCTATTTGAGTAAAGTTATAAGTAATAACCAAGATGAAACTATTGGAGTATAAGACGCACCTTTTTTCCCCCTAAAAAGGGGTGAAAATTTAGGTGTGTCTTATACACCAAATGTAGCTCCGCCCACCCACTGGCCCCCACCTTTTGGTGTCTGCCTCCCAGCAGTTTACCTCCTTGCAGCAAGAAGAAACAGCTCCTTTCAGCTTCAGCACAGCCTAATTATCACAAGTTGATTGGATCGGCCTCCTGACTCTCAGCTGTTTTGCTCTCAGCTATTTTGCCTGGGCCTCTGCTGCTTGCTGCAAGGAGGTAAATTGCTGGGAGCAGATTTTTTTTTCCCTTATGCTAATCAAGCTATGCTGAAAACGAAAATGAAAGTAAAGCAGGCTGTTTGCTGCAAGGAGGCAAAATTGCTGAGAGGCAGAGGCAGATTTCTTTTTCTTGTTTTCCTCACCAAAAAAGGTAGGTGTGTCTTATAGTCCGGTACATCTTATAGTCTGAAAAATACAGTAATAGACCAGTTCAATGTCATCCTGAAAATATTCCTAGCTATTTATTTAACTGGAAAAGGAAGCTAAGGAAGAAAGTTTGTATAGTAATATAGAACAGATAACAATGTTCCAGTGGTGGATTGCCCCCGGTTCACATGTGGTTGATTAACTCGATGGATGGAGTAAATTTTCTGTTAGAGCAATTCCTGAATTCTGACTGACAAATCTGTTTCTCCTTCTCCTAGAATGTCCCGAAGAAGTGTATGACCCCCGATCTCTCTATGAAAGGCTTCAGGAACAGAAGGACAAGAAGCAACAGGAGTTTGAAGAACAGTTCAAATTCAGTAAGTTTCACTAAACCACACAAAGATTGACCCCTTGTTTTTTCTTTCTTGTCTCCCTGGAATGGCATCCTTAAGAACAGAACTGTCCCTCCTGAAATGCTTCCTTATGGAGAAGGCTTTGCCATCCTCTTACAGTTGTGCCAGGGTACCACAGCTGGCTTCTTGGCTACTGCTGGAATCCAGAAACCAGTCAGCCCACTTCTGCAGAGGAAAGGGGAAAGCATTGAAGTGTGAAGCTTGGCAAAGCTGCCAACTTTTCTTCTTTGCTTCAAAAGTTGAAGGTTTAGTCACAGGTTTCTTCTACCTTCCTACGTCCGTGGACAATGGGGAAATGACCTCGAGAAGAAATCATTTGTGTGTTATCTTTCCATCTGGCACCACTTGTTGTTAACTTCCTGATCTTTCTTCCCTAATGTGAAGCTTTATGTCAGGGGTGCGGCTTTAATACTTGTGGACTTCAACTCCCAGAATTCCCCAACCCGCCATGGGCACTTGAAGTCCACCTTCCTTAAAGTTGCTAAGTTTGACAAAGTCTGCCTTAGAGCAGCCCCATGATCCTTAGAAAAGAGGTGCAGACAAGGGTGAAATGCTCCCGGTTTGGACCGGATCACCTGATCCAGTAGTGATAGCGGCAGGTGCTTTGGAGAACCGGTAGCAAAAATCCCTGCCCCTCCCCCCATGCCTAGCTGAGCCACGCGATCATCAGAGGCTTTTTTTTTTTTTACTTTTAAAAGCATTTTTTTCTGCAACCTCTTCGGCCGAAGTGGTTGTCGAAAAAAAATGCTTTTAAAAGCCTCTGATGATCTCAAGTGAGTTGCCTGATCGTCAGAGACTTTTAAAAGCATTTTTTTCTGCAACCTCTTGAGGTTATAGAAAAAATGCTTTTAAAAGTAAAAAAAAAAAAGTTGGCCACGCCCACCCAGTCACATTACCCCCACCACCAAGCCACGCCCACAGAACCAGTAGTAACAAATTTTACATTTCATCACTGGGTGCAGCTGCTTTGAAGCATTAACACATAGATGTTATGTTTGCACTCCTGCATGCTCAGAAACCCCTTTTGATGCTTGAATATTTATTTATTTATTTATTTATTTATTTATTTATTTATTTATTTATTTATTTATTATATTTCTATACCGCCTTTCTCAAGGACTCAAGGCGGTGTACAGTCAAGAAAAATATAGACACACAAACATCATAAAATTGCTAATTAAAATTATTATTATGAGGTGTTCTCCAATCCTTCAACTCAGAATTATCTCACTGTATCCAATTAGTCAACTCCCTAGCTCAGTATTCCAGTGTTGGCAACTTTAAAGTGTATGGATTTTCTGGCTGGGGAATTCTGGGAATTGAAGCCCACACAAGTTGCTAAAGTTAATAAACACAGTTCTAGCTTGTTTACGTTGGCTGGCAACAGCCTTTCAGGTAAGGATCATCCGGACAGTTGTGAGATGCAACATCCGTAGACTGGCCTTTCCTTCATTCTGTCATGGAATCATTGGCTTTTGGAAAGGAGTGGTTGTACATTGTGCTGAGCCACAATTGTCTTGGCTTCGGTTGAAAGAGTCTATTGGTGCATTTTAAGTAATTGGTTTTGTCTGCCTCTTGTGCTGCTTCATCGCCACCTCTCTTTTTTGTATTTTGTTATCTTGGTGTGTAAAAGTATCACCCGGTCTGCAGACATAGGCTCTTTTTCAGGGCTAAGTGGTTTGCCGACTCCGAGTAGAATTTCGTATAGTTAACACTAACAGTAAACACACTGCTTTGTTAATGTTTATAGTCCTTAAGATTATAAAGATGCATGGGAACAATTTTACTTAGCCTTTGGGTTAAGATCAAGCATTGTATCTTCAGTAGCTTTTGATCTCAGAACCCAGATTATTGAATGAACCTCCAGATTCCATAGTGAGGAATTTTAGTTCAGAGTGGCGCTCTTTTTCCTAGAGTTACGTTTTCTATTTCTGCTTTCTGACAGGTTCACACATTGTGGCAAGCGGTAAAGGCGATTTTGCCTTAGCATGTTGCATTATCCCAACGATTGGGTTTTATAAATGAAGGTTTCTGATTTTTATGCTACGCGTAAGCCAGGGCACTGCAAGCTAGTTCATCAAATTGCGCTAAAAGTTTGGCAGCCCAGGCCCTACTATGATGAAATCTGTTTCTGGGCTGCTTCAGATTGGCAGTGGGGTGTATGGGTAAGTGCTCCTCAAGCCAAAAAAATATATTCCTGTCTAGGAAGCTATAGTGTTATAAAAGAAGACTGTGTAAACTTTCACATTCTTGGGAAATGTGGGTCTTGAAAGCAGATTAAATGGCAGCAAAACAGGTAAATATGAATGTGTATTTACTGTGATAGCATCAGCCAGGATGGTGGTTCAGCCTTTTTATCAATTATTTATTTATTTATTTATTTATTTATTTATTTATTTATTTATTTATTTATTTATTTATTATTTATTTATTAGTCCAATTTATATGCCGCCCTTCTCCGTAGACTCAGGGCGGCTTACAATGCATTATAGCAATAGCCTGCATACTTTTTTATACATACCTGCTTATTAGGGCTTTCAGCCCCCCCAAGCGGTGTTGTTCTATACAAAGTTGGCTTATTGCCCCCACAATCCGGGTCCTCAATTTACCTACCTCGAAAGGATGGAAGGCTGAGTCAACCTTGAGCCTGGTGAGATTCGAACTTGCACTAATTGCAGGCAGCTGGCAGCTAAGTGCTAGCATTTAACAGCACTTTAGTCTGCTGCACCACTGAGGCTCTTAAATCTTCAGTAAAAGCTTGAATGGTGGAAGGAGGGGGGTCTGCAGGAACCAAAAGTCTGTTAAAGCCGATCGATGACATTTCCATAATTAATGCAATTCCATAGTCAGACAAGTAAATTTACATAAATGATATAAGATACATCAATTGTCTGGAGTTCTTCAGAAACAGCGTTTGTAAGTTTGAGACGAGGTCCAAACTCAAATGTGGCCCGTCGCATCTGAATGGGAGGTCCATCCAACAGGCTGTCCCATATCTTCCTAACTGATGGAATTTTTTAAAAAAACATGCTGAAATAAGACGGCAGAGATGCTGTAGCCAAATTTGTGGGTTTATCGCAATCTTAGCTTGTTCTCTACAGAAAATATGGTCAGGGGCCTGGATGAAGATGAGTCCAAGTTCCTCGATGAAGTTTCTCGGCAGCAAGTCCTGATAGAAAAGCAGCGTCACGAAGAAGACCTCAAGGAATTGAACGAGTACCGGATATCCTTGGCCCTAAAGGGGGGCGGGGTCCTTCTTCCTCTGGGGTAGGGGAGGATTTCAGAAGCAGCCATCAGCGTGTTTCCTGGGAAGCCTTGTTTTTGTCTTTGAACTATTTGGAGTGTTAAATTCTTCTAAGACAAGTGCCAAGTTTACATTATTGGTGTGCAAGGTATTTCAACTATTCCTCAATTTACCACCAGAATAGAGCAAAAAAAAATTTTATGTGGCTAAGCAACTTTCTGTATTAAGTGAGTTTTGCCCCATTTTATGATCTTTCTTGCCACAGTTGTTAAGTGAACCCTTGTAGTTATTAAGTCAGTAACCCGGTTGTTAAATGAATCTGGCTTCCCCATTGACTTTGATTGTCAGAAGGTCGCAAAAGGGGAACCGGATGACTCTGGGACATAAATATGAGTCAATTGACAAGTGTCCAAATTTTGATCACGTGACCTTGGGGATGCTGCAACAGTCCTAAGTGTGTAAAACGGTCATAAATCACTTTTTTTTAGTGCCGTTGTAACTTTCAACGGTCACTAAATGAGTGGCTTTAATAGTTTAGTCGGGGTGAATAAGCGTCCCTGCTGTGACATGATGTGTCACACTTATAAATCGTTTTGCTGCTTTAAATCTTTGGCCTGAGGCAGTCAATAAAATTTGATTTGAAAAGTAAACTGTAATGATATCCATACATTTATATTCTTAACTATTGCCACTTATACAGTTTTAGTGTCTATTGTTATATTTTATCATGAACTTTTAACATCGGACAACTTTGTGTAGGTAGTCCCTCATTTTCAACCGTTCATTTAGCAACGGTTCAAAGTTAACAATGCACTGAAAAAAGTGATTTATGACCAGTCTTAACAATCATCACAACATAATCATATGATCAACATTTGGGCACTTGGGCTGCCTTTCTCCTTTGCAGGGAGCGTCAGATCTTTCCATCTCTGTGCCTACAGGTAGTCCTCGGCTTATGTCTGGTTGCTTAGCAACCATTTGAAGTTACACCAGACCTCCCATTTGAGTAGTTCCAACAGGTGCCTCGCTCTCCCTGGTCATGTGATTAAATTTTGGGCATTTGGCAACTGATTTGCATTTTTTACCCAAACTTATGACATAGTATGCAGGTTTCTTCAGGTTTCCAGCAAAAAAAAAAAAAACAATTCTGTTAGGTAAAACAGACTCACTTAATGACTGTCATGACTTACAGCCATCATTCTGGGCTTAATAACAGTCATAAAGTGAAGACAGCTGAAATAATAATCTCACTACAAACTGACTCCCATTTAAAATTTACAGTATCTTTTCTTCTTTAGCGACCAAACCAGTCAACTTGTGCAAATCTAGAAATATCCACCAGGAATTATCATAAAAGTACATATTTTTTTTAAATTGACTGCAGAGTGTGGTCTGTCCAGATTCCCGATTCGGTGAGTCCCTCATCATGGTCTACATGTCTCCTTGATTTTAAATATTTAAAATATCAGGTTTGTTGCATATGGATTGAACCAGCGGTGAAATGCTCCCGGTTCAGCGATGGCAGCCCCCACCCCCCCACCCCCCGCCCAGTTGAGCCGCGCAATCATCAGAGAGTTTTTTTTTTTTTTACTTTTAAAAGCATTTTTCGGCCGAAGAGGTTGTAGAAAAAAATGCTTTTCAAAGTTAAAAAAAAAAAAGTTGGCCACGCCCACCCAGTCACATTACCCCCCCCCACCAAGCCACGCCCACAAAACCTGTAGTAACAAATTTTACATTTCATCACTGGATTGAACAAACAGCAGGCTGGGGTTATTAGTTCAGCTAATAATGTGAGTAAAATCTACTGGGGCGGGGGATGAAAAGCCATTGAATTCCTGTTCAAGCACACGTCTGCTAGTCTTTGCCAGACTAAGCTTCTAAAGGGCTAGGTCGGGCTGGTTTGACTGAGGCTCCGCTGTAAATTTTCCATGATTTCATCCTTTTATCTTTTGTTTGCTTAGTTGTTTCCAGTTTCCATCTGTGACTTACCAGTTGCTGCTCTGTGGGCTGTGCCTGACTATGCAGCATCTATGAAAAAGAAATACTAACATGCTTTTTCAGGAGGCAACTGGACTTTCCTTTACTCCGCTACTTGTAGCCAGCTTTAGGTGGCAGTGCTCATCTCTGTTTCTTTAAGCCAGGGTTTCTCAACCTGGCCACTTGAAGATGGGTGGACTTCAACTCCTAAAATTCCCAAGCCAGTTCAAGGTTGCCTCCTCTGAGATCGATAAAATGAGGACCCAGATTATTGGGGGTCAATATGCTGATTCTGTAAAACGCTTAGAGAGGGCTTTAAAGCACTGTGAAGTGGTATATAAATCTAAGTGTTGTGGCTATTTTGGGCTGTTTTCCATAAAGATCCTGCTCAGTGTTGGTTTTTGGTAAGCGTGCCAGTGCCATTCTCAGATTCAGTTGGTGGCACTAGAGAGCTAATTTAGCGGAACTCTAAGCTAATTATGATATGAATCTGATGTGGCAGAGATTATCTATCTAGATCTCTCTCTATCTAGATCTCTATTTAGAGGAGGGAGAGAGAGAGAGAGAGATGCACACAAGAGAGAGAAATATACACAGATTAGCTTTAGCTGGGGTAAAAACTAGGAAATGTAGAATTTGAATCTAATCCTTATTTGGTTTTAAGAAAAAGCTCTTTGTTTGAACTCTAGTATTATAATAGACCAAGTTATGTAGCTCAGTAGATGGTTAACTTGAACGGATTGCGTGTGCCACGTGCAAGTTTTCTTGCTTTAATTGAATAGGTCTTTGTATCAGTCCTCTTAACTTTATGCTTGCTGGGGGGAAAAAGGTCCAGTAAAGTTAGTTTACATATATTTGTACATACAGTACTCTCTTTCCAAACTTTGTGTATGCCAGAACCAAATGCTAAGTAAGTGTAGTAGCAAAGAGGTAAGAAAGAAATTAATAAAACTCTGGTTAATGCTTGTGGGGCTGTAAATACGGCTATGCAACAGCGTATAAAGCTGTAGCACAATTTTGTTTTGCGTGTCTTCTGTGCTTCCCCCACTGCATTCTTTTTCTCCTTAACTTTGAGTTCACAACACTTTGTCAAAAGTCGGAGCGAGCGCCGACTTGAAGAAGGAAGCGGACAAGAAACTCTCGGTCAAATCAGAAAACAAGAGCAAATTCTCTCAGGCCAAGCTGTTGGCAGGAGCTGTGAAACACAGAAGGTATGTTTTGCAACTCGGTAGTTTTGCCCCCGAGGCTCAGAGTAGCAGCAATAACAAAGAATTCAAATCTTTGGACTTTTCCATGCAGTAAAACTAATTAAATGACTCACAGTTACTCATGCCCTAGTCTCTTCCTGTCTTGACTATTGCAACACGCTCTACGTGGGGCTGTCCTTGAAGAGCATCCG
The DNA here is from genome assembly GCF_029215685.1 of Pituophis catenifer annectens. Lineage (NCBI taxonomy): Eukaryota > Metazoa > Chordata > Lepidosauria > Squamata > Colubridae > Pituophis > Pituophis catenifer. The sequence continues at coordinate 5,092,224 of NW_027256893.1, forward strand.
GAAGCTCCAGTTGGTGTAAAATGCAGTGGCCCGCATGGTTTTATGCAGACCCTGGTGTGCACATGTATCACCTCTCCTGCGGGAGCTGCATTGGTTGCCGATTTGCTTCCGGGTTCAATTCAAGGTGCTGGTTGTCACCTTTAAAGCCCTTCATGGCTTGGGACCAGGTGATCTGAGGGACCGTGTCTTGCCGGTCACCCACCATGTTGCAGGTCCCATCCCTGAGGGAGATACACAGTGGTGGGTTGTTACTGGTTCGGGCAAACTGGTAGCGGCTGAACAGAAGTGTCACGCGCGAGCCCCCACGAGCGAACTGGTAGCGATGGGTTTTGAAACCCGCCTCTGGAGATACATCTGGTGGGACCCAGAAGAAGGGCCTTCTCCGTGGTGGCTCCCTCTCCCTGGAACCTCATTACCCCAGAGATTAGAATGGCCTCCACTCTTCATATTCTTCCGGAAGGCGCTGAAGACCTGGTTCTGCCAGCAGGCCTGGGGAACCCAGAGAGGGATGGAGCCCATTAAATGGCTCATGTGATCTGTTGTCGCCAGGACGGGAGGTGGGGGGTGATTTTATTATATTATACTATGTTAATTTATTTGATTCTTTTTATTAGTTTTATTATTTTAAATGTGGTTTTATATTCTATAAGCCGCCTTGAGGTGCCATGGGCGAATAGGCGGCAATATAAATTCAATCAATCAATCAATCAATCAATGCATTCCAGATTTTTTGCAATTGGATGAAATCAATCTCTTTTTTTTCCTCCGGAGTTGGCATTATAACTGTGACATGTATGTACATCCGGAAATGAGGTTCTGCATATCCAGAAGCATCTGGATATATTCAGTTACCATGTTTTCCCGAAAATAAGACCCTGTTTTATATTTTTTTTGAACCCCGAAATAAGCGCTTGGCCTTATTTTCAGGGAGGTCTTCTTATTTTGGGGCGCGTGGAGCAAGATGGGGCTCCTCTTGCCGTCTTACCTGATTTCCAGCTGTGCATTTAAATATTTTCAGGGAGGGCTTATTTTTGGGGGGAGGCTTATTTTAGCGTGTGCTCAAAAGCCCAGTTGGGCTTATTAACGGGATGTCTTATTTAGGGGGAAACAAGGTACACTTGGACCTGCAATGGGCAGCTGCTCAGCGACAAGTCTCCCCAAAGATCTCATTAGGAATTGGATCTCCTTCTGGATACATTCCAGGAAAAGGAGGGGCCAGGTTTCACCAAAGGATTGAAAATGATTTAGGGGGAGCCCAAGAACAGGTAGCAATCAACTTCTAACCCTTTGTTCAGTGACTGTTAGAAGTTACAACAGCACTGAAAAAAAAAGTGACATGGCCTTTTTCATATGACCCTTGCAGCTTCCCCATGGTCATGTGATCAAAATCCACACACTTGGCAACTGCTTCGTATTTATGGCAGTTGCAGCATCCCCGGGTCACATGATCCCCTTTTGCGACCTTCAGACAAGCAAAAGCCAACGAGAAAGCCAGGTTCCCTTAACAGCTGTGTTACAACATACTGTATTTTTCAGAGTATAAGATGCACCTTTTTCCCCCAAAAAAGAGGGTGAAAATCTGGGTACGTCTTATACTCTGAATGTAGCCCCGCCCAGCTTCTCAAACGGAGGTATCAGAGGCTGAAAAAAGCATAAGAAATGAAGCTTCAGAAAAGAAGCCCCCAAACAGAGCTTCAGAGGCTTTTTTTCTGAAGCTGTTTCGGAGGCTTTCAGAGGCAGGAAAAAAAGTTTTTTCTGAAACAGAGTTTCAGAAGTTTCAAAGGCAGGAAAAAAAAGCAAAAAAGGCAAGGCACAAAGCTTACAACCAACAAACCTGTTGCTAAAATTCACCTGTGGGAACAGCTGATTGGGGGTATTCCGGGAACAGATCCACCTGCCAATCAGCTTTTTTCTTATTTTACTCCCCAAAAACTAAGGTGCGTCTTATACTCCAAAAAAATACGGTAATAACTGCAGTTATTCACTTAACAACTGTTGAAAGACAGATCATAAAATGGGGCAAAGTGCTACACTTAAGTTGTCTTGCTTAGCAGTGGCAATTTGGGGCTCAGTTGTGGTTGTAAGTCGAGGATTACCTGTACGAGGAGGAGAGCGAGAGAATCAGTGCATAATGAATTCTCGCCCCAGAGTAGCCGCAGGTTGGAACCCTAAGGCTATGCTAAGTGCTTACAGAGTCGACATGTGCCTGACAGGCTCCTCTCTCCCTCTTCACTATTTTTATATTAGGCAGGTCAGTAGATGGGAAACTGACATGTTGTGAGACGCTGATCCTCAGCCTTGTGGTCTTTCCCAGAAGCCTGAGAGGCAGGATTATTGGATGTTTACCTGATCAGGAGAAACAAGGGATGAGCTGAGACAACAAAAAGATCGTCTAATCCAACTCCTCTACTCAAGCTGGAGACTCTATACCAGTGTTGGCGAACCTTTTCTGCACCGAGTGCCGAAACGGGAGTGTGTGCGCAGGGGGAGTACTGGAAACTGGAAGAGCAGCTCCCGGCATGCACATGCTTCCGGTTTGCAGCATGCGCACTGGCCAGCTGTGTTTTTGGTGTGCATGCATGCACGAAGACAAGCTTACTGGTGTGCATGCATGCACCGCAAACTGGAAGCTCAGCCTCCCGACATGCACATGCATGCTGGGGAGCTGCTTTTCCAGTTTCTGGTGCTCCCACACATGTGAAAACCAGCTGGCCAGCGCACATGTGTGCAACGGAACTCGGAAGAGCAACGGGCAATGGCTGGCATGCCCGGAGAGATGGGTCTCTGCATGCCACTTCTGGCACGCATGCCATAGGTTCGCCATCACGGCTCTATACCACTTTGAAGAAATGTTTCTTCTTCAAAGCCTCTAGTAATGGTGCACTCCTAACTTTTGAAGGCTAGCCATTCCACTGATTTATTCATTGAGCACCACCATCCATTACTGCATGGTAGTGCCCAATGAAGTCTATAGAATAGAATTCTTTATTGGCCAAGTGTGATTGGACACACAAGGAATTTCTCTTGGTGCATACACTCTCGGTGTACATAAAAGAAAAGATACATTCGTCAATCATAAGGTACAACACTTAATGATAGCCATAGGGAACAAATAAGCACTCAATTCATATTAGGAAACAGTCAATATAAATCGTAAGGATACCAGCAACAAGGTTACAGTCATACCGCCATAAATGGGAAGAGATGGATGGTGGGAACAATGAGAAGATTAATAGTAATGCAGCCTTAGTGAACAGTTTGACAGTGTTGAGGGGATTATTTGTTTAGCAGAGTGATGGCGTTTGGGAAAAAACTGTCCTTGTGTCTAATTGTTCTGGTGTGCAGTGCTCTGTGGCGTTGTTTTGAGGGTAGGAGTTGAAACAGTTTATGTCCAGGAACTGAGGGGTCTGTAAATATTTTCACAGCCCTCTTTTTGACTTGTGCACTGTACAGGCCCTCAACGGAAGGCAGTGGGTAGTAGGAAGCCACTCCTAAGTTGGCATTTGTGATTTGTAACGTGTCTCATGAGAACATCATTTTCTTCCGGAGGAGGAGAAAGGCTATCCAGTGTGTGAACAATCAATCTGTCTTCATAGCAGCCATTTCTATTAAGGTGTATTCTAGCATGTTCTCTTAATTGCTAATTTGCAAAGATAAGAATAAGAGAGTTCGGGGTGGGGGGGAGAGGACCTTGGAGGTCTTCTAGTCCAACCTTCTGCTCAAGCAGGAGACCATAGATCATTTCAGACAAATGGTTGTACAATCTCTTCTTAAAAAGCTCCAGTGTTGGAGCATCCACAACTTCTGAAGGCAAGTGGTTCCACTGGTTGATTGTTCTAAATTGTACTGTGTCTTGTACTGTGATAAGCCATAAGGGTAGCATTCTTTTTTCTTCCTATGAGGGTTCATTATCAGGCTAGTAACCGCATGAGAAGCACTGCTGATGTTCCCTAATCTGGTAATGAAACATCTGCCAGTTCTGAGCTACTTCTCATCTCCATTCTTAATACCATAATAGCAGGGTGGATTTGATTTAAATCAAGTTGATTTAAATCACTAGTTAAAAGGTTTGATTTAAATCAACTCGATTTAAATCATAAATTTTAAAGAGCAACTGTCATCTCTGCTACTCCTTTGACCCACTGTTGACTCACCGATAGTCCCAGTGTTGCAGAATATACAGCCTCGTGCTACATAACTAAGCTCCATTTCATGCTGAATAAACTAAATTATTTATGTATCTTAAATAGAAAACTATCTTACAATAGATTTTTACCCCAAAAGCTTTTTATTAAAATAAATTTGATAAAAATTAAAAAAATCTGATTTAAATAAAAAAAAAATCTGATTTTTTTTTATTTTTTTTAAAAAAATCATTGATTTTTATCCACCCTGCATAATAGGGTTGTATAATTTTTAAAAAAATCTTTGGTTTACCAATGCCAAATGAGAACTGCCTTGTAGTTTGTAACTCACCGTTTATGGAGGAATGATGTCAGCCAGCTGTGGCATCTGAACCAACTGCGCTCACCTTAGTATGATGTGTGCCTCTGTTTATATCTTTCTGCTTGCCTGTTTTCCATAAAGGAACTAATTTAAGTTCCGCTTTTTGGATTTGTGTCTCTTTGCAGTTCAGAAGGTGCCAACAGTGTAAAAAGATTGAAACTGGACCCGGATCCTGACCATGATAAGGTTGCAGGTGTGTATCCGAATGTGTTTTTGAAGATTCCAGGTTTATGGGGTTCAGTGCAGTGGTGAAATCTAAAATTAGTTACTACCGGTTCTGTGGGCGTAGCTTGGGGTGGGGGGGGGGGGTAATGTGACTGGGTGGGCATGGCCAATTTTTTTTTTTAACTTTTAAAACCATTTTTTCTACAACCTCTTCGGCAAAGAGGTTGTTAAAAAATGCTTTCAAAAGGCTCTGATGATCCCAGCTGAGTTGCCTGATCGGCAGAGGCTTTTTTTCTTTTAAAAGCCTCTGCCAATCAGGCAACTCAGCTGGGATCGTCAGAGGCATTTAAAAGAAGAAAAGCCTCTGCCAATCAGGCAACTCAGCTTGGATCATCAGAGGCTCTTAAAAGCATTTTTTCTACAACCTCTGAAGAGGTTGTAGAAAAAATGCTTTTAAAAGGCTCTGACGATCCCAGCTGAGCCGCGTGATCATCAGAGGCTTTTTTTTTTTTACTTTTAAAAGCATTTTTTCGGCCAAAGAGGTTGTAGAAAAAAATCTTTTAAAAATTAAAAAAAAAAAAGCCTCTGATGTTTGCACGGCTCATCTGGGCATGGGGGGGGGGCAGGGATTTTTGCTACTGGTTCTCTGAACCACCCGCCTCCATCGCTACCGGATCAGGCGATCCGGTCCGAACCGGGAGCATTTCACCCCTGGTTCAGTGCTTTGCATGGTTAGCTCTGCCTTTGAGAGGTTGGGATGGAAGGGGATTTTACTAATGTGATACTGCGGTGTTTCTCAACCTTGGTGACAGCAAAGCTGGCTGGGGAATTCTGGGAGTTGAAGCCCACCCTTCTTAAAAACGCCAAGAACATTGAGAAACACTGTGATATTGGATGAAATCTAGCAGCAGACTAGACTGAGTGAGCAGCCTTTGACTGTGCTCTTCTTGGAAGAAGCTGTCCATGCAAGGGGGCCTGGTAGGAGAAGATATTTATTTATTTAGCTTATGGCAACAATTTTAAAAAGCACATCATGATTACATTCTCAGTGAACAGAACTGAAATGATTTACTCTGTTTACAAATTCAAAGGTAGGATACTTGAAAAGTCAAGCCACGGTGGAATTGCAGGCAGAAAGTCTCTGAGATTTCCCTCATATATTCCACAATATGTCGCACTGTCTGCTTTGGAGCCCCACCGCTACATTCCGAAGAGGAGAACTTTTCCCATTTATGGAGGAGATTAGCTCAATTGCCGTGTTGGGTCCTAACCCTATTAAGGTCTTAAGGGATAGATAGAATCCAAATTGAATCTTTTGGTTCAGCTGCAGCACACCTGCCATGTTGAGTCCTGGTTCTATTGCGGTCTTATAGGATAGATAGAATCCGAATAGTAGAGGAAACTGGAGTAGAGCAGAGCAGAACAGAATAAAACAGAATAGACTGGAATAGAGCAGAACAGAATAGAATAGACTGGGGTAGGATAGAGTGCAATGGAATGGAACAGAATAGACTGGAGTAGAGTAGAGTAGAGCAGAGCAGAGCAGAGCGGAACGGAATAGAATAGAATAGACTCTGGGGTAGAGTAGAATAGAACAGAACAGAATTGAATTGAATTGAATAGACTGGAGTACAGTACAATACAGTTAGGAAAAAAGCACCTTTGGCTAACTATAAGAATAACTTTATTGTCATTGTACATGTATACACAGTATACCCATACAATGAAATTCACTTAACAGCCAAAGACCAGGTCCAACACATGTAACAATCCCCAAACACACTCCCACCCACCACAAATTCCCCACCTCTAAACCACCCAAACATCCACACAACAGACCAAGTAATGCTGTCCAACAGCTCACTGATGGTGGCCCTTTAGTTCATTGTTGAGTGCAATTAAAGCTCTGGGATAAAAACTATGACACATGATCGAAAGTCTCTTGCGAACATTCAGACAAAATGAATGTGATCCAGCATTGCAATTAGATCAGAGTAACCCGGTGTCTGAAAAGAGTAAAAGATGACTTTTCCAAGCTCAGTATCCTGGTTTGAGAACCGTGCCACTAGCCTCCATACAGATGCTTCGCTGTTTGTTCTGCTTGACATAACTCACAATCTCTTTTACTGATCGTGGCCCTTGAAGTCTCTCCCAGGGCAGAATTGCTAGAGAACTGTGGACAGAAACTTCACAAAATTGGACTGTGTCTGTCTTTGTGATGGTGCCTGGTCCAAACTTTTGCTGTTTTGCTTCCGGAGGCCAGGCATGTGGCTAATTCAAAGGATGGGTGTTGTTGCACACTGCCTCGCCATCTGCTCACTTGGTTCCCCTTCTAAGGTCTCCAGGCTAATTAGCCACAGAAGGGTGGCTGCCTCTAATCTCTTTCAATATTAGTCATTCTCCCAAATGCTTGGCAGGGATGGTTGATAATTCGGTGTGACGCTTGGCCCACAATGGCACATTGCACACACACAAATTTGGCATTTGGAGAGATGTTTTCACTTCACTGGAGGCAGAACGAGGCTTAGGTCTTTCTCCTGGATGGAAAGTCTTCTCAGCCAAAGTTTTCAAATTCTTTCCCATAGCCAGGGATTTTTTTTTATTTATTTAATCGTACCTTTACTCTTTTTATAAATAACTCAAGGTGGCGAACAGATCTGATCCTCCTCCCTCCTTCTATTTTCCCTCCAAGAACAACGCTGTGAGGTGGGTTGTGCTGTGAGAGAATGGCTGGCCCAAAGTCACCCAGCCAGCTCTCATGCCTAACATGGGACTAGAATTCACCGTCTCCTAGTGATTGGCCCAAAGTCACCCAGCCAGCTTTCATGCCTAAGATGGGACTAGAATTCACTGTCTTAGTGATTGGCCCAAAGTCACCCAGCTAGCTTTCATGGCTAAAGCAGGACTAGAACTCTCCATCTCCTAGTGATTGGCCCAAAGTCACCCAACCAGCTTTCATGCCTAACATGGGACTAGAACTCTCCATCTCCTAGTGATTGGCCCAAAGTCACCCAGCCAGCTTTCATGCCTAAAATGGGACTAGAATTCACTGTTTCCAAAGTCACCCATCTGCGTCGATGCCAAAGGCTTATGGTTTTCACACCTAAGGCTAGAACTCACCATCTCCTGGTTTCCAGTCTGATGCCTTCACTGCTAGATGTGCAGAACGGATGTTTTGTCCCTCCCCTCCTGCCTTTTTCCTCACCAATAAGATAAAAGCAGATTGTAACTTTGGATGTACTCAGGCTGCAATCAAGCAAAACAAAACCATAAAAGCTGAGATTAAGAGATCTGGTAAGATTGATTTTTCTAAATTTAGTAATAGTAATATCACTATTGTCCAAGAGAAGGGAAGAAAAAGAATGCATAAAACAAAAAAAACATAACAAAAAAGTGAAAAAATACGAAAAAAATATATACCATTATAACAATACCGTGTTTCCCCGAAAATAAGACCCTGTCTTATATTTTTTTGAACCCTGAAATAAGCGCTTGGCCTTATTGCCATGCGCTCAAAAGCCCGATTGGGCTTATTACCAGGGGGTGTTTTATTTTGGGGAAAACAGGGTAGTTACAATTCTATATATACTTGTCTAAGGCAAATATTATTCAATATATATGTATATATTTCTGATACATTTGCACAACTATCTTTTTTAGTTTAACCTACCGTGTTCTGTATAAGCGAGACCCATATTTATTTCATTACACTTGTCCACACAAAGCCTACGTCTGTAGGCAATCCATTCACAGATGACAACTGCAATCAGGCCTTCAATCCACAGGACCATTTATAGGGCTATAAATTTATCTTTCCAATGCTCTCACCACGGCCAAAAGACTGACATTACGGGATTGCAAGATAAAGAGTTTTCATTGAAATGTCAAAAGATGCCATTCGGCTTTTGATTGCCAAATCAAGTTGTCCATCGATCATTTTGATAGATCTGCAGCGGCATTCATCCAAATTTCTTGCTCTTTGCAAACTTGAGACAGATCCAGCAAATAAAAATCAGAAGATATGCAAGTCATGAATTTTAAGCAATTTCACTGGAGCTAAGAGCTCTTAACATTATCATTTGGATTTATTTTTATTTTCCCCCCCCCCGCTCTTGCTCATGTAGTTTCCTGGACCATCTCAGAGCAATGTGCCAAATATTGAGGGAGTCGTGGAAGAGATTTTCAGTAACAGTAATTACTTCAGTTCAGAACTGAGTTTGGGGAATAGATTGTCCTTGAGTTACGACCATTAGGGAGCCTAATGTAAGTCATATAACAGCCATCTAACAGGATGTAAAACAGGTCATGTGACTGACCAAACTTTATGACTGTTTTCGTGGCAGTCATTAAGCGACTCCCGTGGTCATTAAGCAAACCCATTGATCAGTGGAACAGCTTCTTGTCAGAAGTTGTGGGTGCTCCATCACTGGAGGTTTTTAAGAAGAGACTGGACAGTCTGAAATGATATAGGGCAGAGGTTTTCAAACTTGGCAGCTTTAAGACTTGTGGACTTCAACTCCGGCTGGAGAATTCTGGGAGTTGAAGTCCACAAGTCTTAAAGCTGCCAAGTTTGAAGATCTCTGGTATAGGGTCTCCTGCTTGAGTAAAGGTCCAACTCTATTCTGATTGATGGATGGATGGATGGATGGATGGATTGCTATGGTGCAGCTTGGCCAAAAACTAGAAGTGATGATTTTCCGCAAAACCATCCCAAAACACAGTCACAAGACCACAGGACTCTGCAAACAGCCACAAATGCAGCCTTGTTCCAAGCACCTGAAGTGCAGTCACATGACCAGAGATGGGCAAACTTCATAAATCCCCTTTTTTTGGGTCCATCATAACTTTTTATAGTCACTAAGCAACCACTTATAAGTCAAGGACTGCCCGTACGGGAGGCAGAAGCTTCTAAAGAGATTAGAGCATTGCTTCTCAACCTTGGCAACTTTAAGACATGTGGATTTCAACTGCCAGAACTCCCCAGCCAGCCATGGGAATTCTTATTCTTGAAGGAATTCTGGGAGTTGAAGTCCACACATCTTAAATGTTGCCACAGTTTAGGAACACTTGATTAAGGGGTTAAATGCCCATTTTGCTCCTGTCCTCAGTTTTGGGCAGAAACCCCCTGCAGTCTGTATGGCAAAAGTTGATTCTTTCCTCTGACTCTGCTTACCCAAACCTTAATTTTGATAGAAGAACTTACTTGGATGAGTAACAAAACGTCTCAGTTTTAATAATCCAGTGGCCATGATTTAACCTTTTAAGAGCCTTAACCTTAGGAGCCTGAGTGGCGTAGGAGGCTAATGTCTGCTACTAAGGCAGCATTTACCATCCAGCTGCCTGCAATTACTGTGAGTTCGAATCTCACCAGGCTCAAGGTCGACTCAGCTTTCCATCCTTACTAAGGTGGGTAAAATGAGGATCCGGTTTGTGGGGGCAATAAGCTGACTTTGTATAAAATACAGTCAGGTCCAGAAATATTGGGACATCGACACAGTTCTAACATTTGGCTCTATACCACCACAATGGAGTTGGAATGAAACAAAGACAATGTGGGTTAACTGCAGACTGTCAGCTTTAATTTGAGGGTATGTACATCCAACTCAGGTGAACGGTGTAGGACTTACAGCAGTTTGTATATGTGCCTCCCACTTGTTAAGGGACCAAAAGTAATGGGACAATTGGCTTCTCAGCTGTTCCATGGCCAGGTGTGTGATATTCCCTCATTACCCCAATTACAATGTGCAGATAAAAGGCCCAGAGTTCATTTCAAGTGTGCTATTTGCATTTGGAATCTGTTGCTGTCAACTCTCAAGATGAGATCCAAAGAGCTGTCACTATCAGTGAAGCAAGCCATCATTAGGCTGAAGAAACAAAACAAACCCATCAGAGAGATAGCAAGAACATTAGGCATGGCCAAAACAACTGTTTGAAACATTCTCAAAAAGAAGGAATGCACCAGTGAGCTCAGCAACACCAAAAGACCCGGGAGACCATGGAAAACAAGTGTGATGGATGACCGAAGAATTCTTTCCCTGGTGAAGAAAACACCCTTCACAACAGTTGGCCAGATCAAGAACACTCTCCAGGAGGTAGGTGTATGTGTGTCAAAGTCAACAATCAAGAGAAGACTTCACCAGAGTGAATACAGAGGGTTCACCACAAGATGTAAACCATTGGTGAGCCTCAAAAACAGGAAGGCCAGATTAGAGTTTGCCAAACAACATCTAACAAAGCCTTCACAGTTCTGGAACAAGATCCTATGGACAGATGAGACCAAGATCAACTTGTACCAGCGTGATGGGAAGAGAAGAGTATGGAGAAGGAAAGGAATTGCTCATGATCCTAAGCATACCACCTCATCAGTGAAGCATGGTGGTGGTAATGTCATGGTGTGGGCATGTATGGCTGCCAATGGAACTGGTTCTCTTGTATTTATTAATGATGTGACTGCTGACAAAAGCAGCAGGATGAATTCTGAAGTGTTTCGGGCAATATTATCTGCTCACATTCAGCCAAATGCTGCAGAACTCATTGGACGGCGCTTCACAGTGCAGATGGACAATGACCCAAAGCATATTGCAAAAGCAACCAAAGAGTTTTTGAAGGGACAGAAGTGGAATGTTATGCAATGGCCAAGTCAATCATCTGACCTGAATCCCATTGAGCATGCATTTCACTTGCTGAAGATAAAACTGAAGGGAAAATGCCCCAAGAACAAGCAGGAACTGAAGACAGTTGCAGTAGAGGCCTGGCAGAGCATCACCAGGGATGAAACCCAGCATCTGGTGATGTCTATGCGTTCCAGACTTCAGGCTGTGATTGACTGCAAAGGATTTGCAACCAAGTATTAAGAAGGGAAAGTTTGATTTATGATTATTATTCTGTCCCATTACTTTTGGTCCCTTAACAAGTGGGAGGCACATATGCAAACTGCTGTAAGTCCTACACCGTTCACCTGAGTTGGATGTACATACCCTCAAATTAAAGCTGACAGTCTGCAGTTAACGCACATTGTGTTTGTTTCATTCCAACTCCATTGTGGTGGTGTATAGAGCCAAAGATGTTAGAATTGTGTCGATGTCCCAATATTTCTGGACCTGACTGTAAACAAAAGTATGAAGGCTATTGCTTAACGCATTGTAAGCCGCCCTGAGTCTCCGGAGAAGGGCGGCATATAAAAAATAAATAAAAATAAAATAAAATAGAAAATAAATAAGACGTTCTTCTGTTTGAAGGAAACTGGAAACAGAGCATACGATCGTGAAACTATTTCCACAGTCCTTTTTTTTCTTCTCTTTCAGAAAAACCATCTTGCGTTCCCCTGGGCAGCAGTGCCATGAGCGGCTCTGCCCTCCACTGCCCCTCGGCCGCCGTCTGCATCGGCATCCTGCCCGGCCTTGGGGCTTACTCAGGAAGCAGCGACTCCGAATCCAGCTCGGACAGCGAGGGCACCATCAATTCGACGGGCAAAATTGTTTCCTCCGTGTTCCGTGGCAGCAATTTTTTCGATGCGCCACTCTAGGCCGCTTCTTGGAGTCTCGCTCAGAACTCATGTCCTCTTTCATCCCAGGCGTTCCCTCAAGTTCACCCCTTTTTTTCCCCCAGTTTCCTTTTTTTGCAGGGTGGGACAATGCCAAAATAATGTACTGCAGTAGTTTTTCATGGTATTTTGGCCTCCTCTTTCCCCGTCTCCTCCACCACCCCGAAAAGCCTTTCCCCAAGACTCTGCTTCATTTGAGGGGAGTCTAGCCAGGAAGGAGAAAGTTCAGGGGTACCCATTGAGAATGAAACCCTGGATCCCCTTGAAGGGCAAGGATGAGAAGAGCCTTCAGGCTGAAAGGCGGTGGGGCGATTACACATCATTTTTGGAATATTCTCAGAAGAGATCAGCGGCAGCCTCACTGCAAGGCAAAACGGTCCTTCCTCTAGCTGTTAAAGAGTCATTGTGTGATGTAATTAAAGTGGGGGAAGAGGCCACACAATCACACAGGCAGCAAGAAATGAATTTTGACAAGTGTCACCCAGTTTTCATGTTGTAGTTGATTAAAAATTATCCCGAAGCATTTAAAAAAAAAGGGGGAAAAACGGTCTTGGATTTTGCCCTTCACGTTTCTCCACTTAGTCCTTCTGCCGTGTTTTGCTATCATCCCTTGATCTCCTTGGTAGCCAAAATTCCTCTTTTAACTGCGGAGTTTTAAAGTTGACGGTCAGTTCCAGAAAATCTTGAGTTTCCATTTAAGGCTATCGTGATTTTTTTTTTCTCCCCACAAGACGACTAAGGAGCTTTTGAAGGAGTGGCTGGGTTTAGTGTGGAAGCATTACTACAAAAAGTAATATCCCTGGTAGTTACTTCACAATGCCTAAAATGCCAGAGTAATTTCCTAATGGCTGGGAATCTTGGAGGAGGCCAGTCAGCAACCGAAATTCTCTGGAGCAGAGGTCTCCAACTTTGGCAACCGTCTGGGGAATTCTGGGAGTTGAAGTCCTCCAGGTTTAAAGTGGCCACAGTTGGAGACCCCTGCTCTGGGCGACCTACAGTGCATGTAGTTCTACTTTAATGCTTTGATTGATGTACAAATGAAACTTTCCTGTTCAGCCAGTTGATATTGTGATCTCTGTTTTATTGAAGAAAAGCTATTAAACCCCTGGCTATTGGACAGCCTCCCTTGAGTAACGGTACGCTTGTTCTGGCTACTTTGTAGGAAAGCTTTTAGAATCCAGGTTCTATTGGGCCAAGTCACTCGGATGGACGTGTTTTCGGCGTTGAAACAAAGCTAGTGGTTGGAGTAGCCCCAGGAAGAACGAAGCCCAAGTACAGGGAGAGCACAATGGACCCCAGAACCTCTGTTGCTAAGCGAGACAGTTGTTAAGTGAGTTTTTGGCCCATTTTACGACTTTTCCTTGCCACCGTTGTAAAGTACATAACTTTACATAACTAAATTACGTAGCTAACAACAACTGTAGTTGTTAGGCTAGTTAACATGGTTGTTAAGTGAATCTGGCTCCCCCCATTGACTTTTGCTTGTCAGAAGGGGATCACATGACCGTGGGACACTGCAACCGTCATAAATATGAGTCAGTTGCCAAGCAGCTGAATTTGTGATCACGTGACCATGGGAAGACTGCAGTGGTCATGTGAAAAATGATCATGAGCCACTCTTTTCCAATGTCGCTGTAGCTTCGAATGGTCCCTAAGTGAATTGTAAGGGACTAGCTGTATTTCCATGTTGTTTTAAGTTTCTGAGAACCAGCAGGATGAATGTAAGCTTGATCTACATCTCTCCTCAATCACTGTAAAGAAAAAAATGTATTTTCGTTTTCTACCGTGTTTCCCTGAAAATAAGACCCCGTCTTATATTTTTTGAACCCCGAAATAAGCACTTGGCCTTATTTTTGGGGAGGTCATATTATTTTAGGGCGCGTGGAGCAAGATGGGGCTCCTCTTGCCGTCTTACCTGATTTCCAGCTCTGCGTTTAAATATTTTCGGGGAGGGCTTATTTTCGGGGGAAGCTTATTTTAGTGCATGTGTTCAAATGCCCAATTGGGCTTATTATCAGGGGAGGTCTTATTTTGGGGGAAACACGGTACTACAGAATTGTGGCCATAATTTTGGGGAAAGTGTATTTTTGAGGTTTGATGGCTAATAGCACCACTTTTTGGGGGGAGTTTCATTCCTATTCCACTGCTAGAATGACCTGGGAATAGCCCAGACCTTAATCCAATTAAAGTCTATGGAGCCGACTAAAGAAACTTGTTAGTCAGAAGCGACCCAGCAATAAAACCCAGTTAATAGAAGCAATCCTTCAATCTTGGTTTCACATTAGAACAGCTGCAGAACTAAAAGGCTTGGTTCACTCCATGGGAAGACCTTGTAAGGCCGTAATTCATGCTAAAGGTTACCCAACGAAGGATTAACTGACATGGTGATAATTTTTGTGTATATCATTTTTTTCTGTGTTTCACTTTTCTTGTTTATACTGTAACTGCTACTCTAATAGCAAATCCTTCATAAAAGTTATTGCATTAAATTCTTATTAAATTATCTTTCCATTGATACATAATTTTATGGTACTACTAAAAAAAAAAGTGGTGTTATTAGCTGGTTTTAGAAAATACACTTTTCCCAAAAGGTTTCCACAATTTTGGCCACTACTGTATATCATCTATATTGTCTATCTGTCTGTCTGTCTGTGTATCTATTGTCTATGTCTGTCTGTCTGTCTGTCTGTCTGTCTCTTATCTCTATTTGTCTATCGTCTATTTTGTCTGTCTGTCTGTATCATCTATTTGTGTCTTTCATCTGTCTGTCTATTTGTCTGTACCTATATCATTCTATCTATCTCTATCATCTATCTAATCTATCACTAATTTTGTATTCTCCCCAACAATAGAACTTGGCAAAATGGACACTGGCAGAATTTTTTGGCCAAATAATAATTCACAAATTGAATTCTCTAGCCGGGTCACTCCAAATCTGATGTCAATATGCTGAATGTGATTAATTTCATTTCGGGTGCGAGTGTGTCACTCATACTATGCAAATCCAGACCTTTTGATTAGTTATTTAGTCACTGTGTTTTGTTATCCAATTGTCATTAACAGCCCTAAAGTTGAGACAATGCAACATTCCCTGGAATAGAAAGAAAAACAAAATGCAGACGAGGTTATTGGGCCAGCTTTCCTGCTATCAGCCTTCTCTTAATCAGCTTCTCCTGAACTTAACATTAAAATTAATCTTACAGTTCAAAACAGGACTTTACTTACCAATGAAAGTAGATGAATTTGGTAGCCATGTATTCTTATGAACACAGTGATTGTGAAAATCAGCCCAAAGTGTACTTGCTGTGTGATACCTTTTATTGAAATTAGCTGCACGCTGTTAAGTACTTTATGATACTACTAATACCTAAGATTTAGTCTGGTTTTATTTCGCACAGCACACTACATTTCTTGCTTCAAGCCCCTTGAATGAGTTTGCCTCACATAATAATCCACAAAAAAAAGAAGTTAATATTAATCAAGCTTAATTCTGTTTGCAGGTCTGAATTTAAAAATCAGATTTAGCAAAAACAAAAACTTAATTTAAGGCCGGTATCTTTCATCTGCTTGAAGCCAAACTCTGGCAAGAAAAGCTCATTTGCCTCTAAATTATATTTTCTATATATTTAATTTAAAACCAGTTTAAAACTGGGGGTGGAGGGAAGTAGCCAGTGTGTATCGGGGATAAGATTTCATCTTTACTTTCAGGTTCGGTTTAACTCCTGGTGATTTCAGTTTAATTCCTGGTGAGATACATTCAGGTAATTTTCTTGATTACAATATTAAAGTGATTATTCACTGACTTCTCTCAGCCAAGTTGACCGAAACCAGCAACGGCTTATTTTTATGGAAATTTATGATTGAAACCAGCAACCTTTTTACTTTATGTAAATTCAGTAAGGTCTGAGGATTCACGTCTGAATAGTAACTATCCTGAGAGGCTCCCAATATTTTTTTGTTTCTCAGTGTCAAAGTTACAGGAATTGTGTTGGATTGACGTTGCTAAACTAGGATACGTTCACCTTGATTTACGGCTGGTTGCTTAGCAACCGTTCAAAGTTACCGTGGACCCGTGCTGAAATGTAAAATTTGTTACTACCAGTTCTGTGGGCGTGGCTTGGTGGGGGTGGGGGTGGTAATGTGACTGGGTGGGCATGGCCAACTTTTTTTTTAACTTTTAAAACCATTTTTTCTACCACCTCTTCACTGAACAACTGTGGCAGAAATGACCATTGGGGTGGGGCAGAATTCATTTAGCGGCTGTCTCGCTTAGCAACAGAGGCCTTGGCCTCAGTTGTCATATGTCGAGGATTAACTGTACGGGACTGTATTTTTTTATTTTTTTTTTGCTTTAATTTATATGCCGCCCTTCTCTGGAGACTCAAGGCGGCTTACAATGCATTAAGCAATAGCCTTCATCCTTTTGTATATTTTATACAAAGTCAGCTTATTGCCCCCACAAACTGGGTCCTCATTTCACCTACCTTTGAAAGGATGGAAGGCTGAGTCAACCTTGAGCCTTGGAGAGATTCGAACCTGCAGTAATTGCAGGCAGCTGGTCTTAATAATAGTGCTTTAGTCCACTGTATTACAGGCTCTTACAAGATGGAGCAGTGTTGACCATACTAGCACCTGCAGATTTCTAAGAAGAGATTGGACAATCATATTCTCGGGATGCTATAAGGCCGTGATGGCGAACCTATGACACGCGTGCCAGAGGTGGCACACAAGCGCCCTCTCTGATGGCACGCGAGCCGTCGCCCCAGTTCAACTCTGCTGTGCATGCGCGGGCACCTCCCACAGGCCAGCTGCTCTTTGGATCGCTGCCGTGCATGCGGGGGTGCTGGGTGCATGCGGGGGGGCACGCGCATTGCATTTTGGGGGTTCGGGTGCACACATCTTTGGGCACTTGGTCCGGAAAAGGTTAGCCATCACTGCCATAAGGTCTCCTGCCTTGAGGTTGGGCTAGAAAACCTCCAAGGTCCCTGCCATCCCTCTATGAAAAATGTAAGCAGCCACCTGGAGTCCTTCACAGGTATTTGGTGCAATCCTGATGGGCAGTTGAGATGCAACTCACCTGGACGGATTTGGTTCAAAGAAGGTGCAGGAGGCCTCAGTGGGATCAAATCACAGCAGGCTTCAGGGGAGATGTGAAGAGTTCAGGGTTCTTTTATTAACCTGTGTGTAACAAATAATCATGTGTACATGGTATAAAAATGAACGTAGAGCAGAAGTACAAGTTACAACACATTGAAGGGCGGTCCACATTTCTTTGGGCAATGAGGTTTTAAGAACGTCACACTTGGAGACAGTAAGCTGTGGCTGTAAAAAGGTCCTCTCGGTCCACAAAACTCATACAAAGTACGTTCAGATACTTAAAAAGTTGACTTGTGGAATCAAGGCATGTCCAGTGTCGGCCACAGTGGGTTGTTTCCTTCCAGGATCCTTGGAACGCAGATCCCTAAACTTCTCACGCTGCAAGTTGCCTTTGGAAGGAATCGGGTTATGCTTTGCTCCTTTTGATTAAATGAACTCAGTTAAACGAAACGGGAGACATGCAATCTTCTGCCACCAACGGATGTGGGATACATGCAGGCCAGGAGCAAACGGTTTGACTTCTAAGCAGGTTCTGAGTTGAGGGGTGCCAAATTCTGGTGCTTGAAGTATTGAACCACTTGCTGAGGGAGTTCTGCCAACACAGCCTTGGCCAACGTTTCTTTGGGTGCCTGAAACAACAAGAAAGGCAGAGTCTCAAAAGGCTGGGCCGTATATCTGAGGAAGGGGACTTTGGAAGCCCTTTGGAGGGGAGGGAAGACAACATGAAACTCTGCCTCAACCATCACTCAATAGAGTTGGAAGGGACCTTGAAGGTCTTGTCCAACCCTCTGCTCAAACAGGAGACTATACCAGTGTTTTTCAACCTTGGCAACTTGAAGATGAGTGGACTTCAACTCCCATAGCTGGCTGGGGAATTCTGGGAGTTGAAGCCCACTCATCTTCAAGTTGCCAAGGTTGAAAAACACTGCCATATACCATTTGAGACAAGTGGCTGTCCAGTCTCTTCTTAAAAGCCTCCAGTGATGGAGACCCACAACTTCTGAAGGGAACTTCTGTTCCACTGGTTAATTGTTCTCACTATGAGGAAGTTTCTCCTTAATTCCAGGTTACTTCTCTCCTTGATTAGTTTCCAACCATTGTTCCTTGTTCTCAACCAGGTCTTCCTGGTTTTCAGTTTCATGATGCCCGCTGGCGACATTGAACTGAAGGCCTACAAGTTTTGTAACCTTGACTGGAAGATGCTTGGAGGCATCAACCCCCATGTGCATTGGCTCTCTTGATTTAGGAAGTGAGTTTGCACATGACAGATTTAACATACAGAATTCAACATGTAGAATAGCTGGAAGTAGAGTAGCTGGAAGGGACTTTTTCGTCATCTTCTAGTCCAATCCTCTGTTCAAGCAGGAGGCCCCATGCCATTCAGGACAATTTCTTCCTAAAACCAGTTATGGAGCACCCACAACTTCTGAAGGCAAACTGTTCCACTGTTTAATTGTTCTCCATGTCAGGAAATTCTCCTTAGTTCTAGATAGGATCTCTCTTTGATCATCTTCCATTCATTACTTCTTATCCTACCCTTTGGTGCTTTGGAGAATAAATTGATGCCCTCTTCCCTATGACACCCTTCAAGGACTGTGTTGTGGCTCCGTTGCCTGAGCCTGGGCTATCGACAGATGCAGCCTCTAAGAGTGAGGGAGAGGAGTTGGCAAGGCCTCCCTCTCCAGGACCCTCCTCTCTGGCAATGCCTCCGGAGGACTCCGAAGGCCAAAAGATAGGCTCAGAGCCAAGCACGTCCCCACAGCCACAGGTGGACAGCGACGAAGGAGATAAGTGCTGGCTGGATCCTCGACAGCGGCGTAGGGAGAAGCGTGCGCAGCAGAGGAGAAGGCGTGCCAGAGATTAGCTGAGTCACTGGACCACACCCCACAGGGTATAAATGTGGGTGTGGTGGCCAGTTCAGTTTGTGACAAGCAAAAACTAGAAATAATCCATGATCTCTGTGTTACTGGACTTCTGCCTGCCTTGTCGGACTGCATTTGGACTAATCCTTGTATTGCTGAAACTTTGCCTCCTTTATCGGAATGCTTGCAGTCTAATCTTTGTTTTGTGTGAGTAAAGTCTGAATTGGCAGCTAGCCACTGGGTTGCTGCCAGCTTTATCTTCAAAGACTTTGTCGTGTGGCTTATTAACTCCGGGCCGTCTGTGGGGGTGCATGTGTGGGACAGGGACAGAACACACTGGAAGACATGACACCTCTAGTCTCTTCTCTTTGTTCTTGCCTTCTCTGGGTAAGAAGGAAGGCGTCTGTCTGATATGCTGAAGAGACATTAGGAATACCTAGCTCGGGTGAAATCCAGCAGGTTCTGACAGGTTCTGGAGAACCGGTAGTGGAAATTTTGAGTAGTTCGGAGAACAAGCAAATACAACCTCTGGCTGGCCCCAGAGTGGGGTGGGAATGGAGATTTTGCAATATCCTTCCCCCAGGAGTGGGGTGGGAATGGAGATTTTGCAGTATCCTTCCCCTGCCACGCCCACCAAGTCACACCCACAGAACCGGTAGTAAAAAAATTTGGATTTCACCACTGACCTAGCTGTTCCTGTACTCTGACATGGTTGACCATAGGAGGAAATGGGCACCAAGGCATTTCTTAGGTCTTTACATGGCAAACACCTGGCATAGAAGCACCTTTGGATACAAGTTTCCTTTTGGACTGTTTGATCAAAAGGTCCCTGTTCACAGAGGAAAGGAAGATCCCTGCCCAGTTCCAGAACCTATCAACATAGGACAGTCTTCTCCAAGTTGGTTTCCTTCACAGGTTTGAATGGGAATTCTAGCAGTTGTAAACAGCAGCATACTTGGAAAGTACCATTTTTGGAAAAGCCTAGATGGTACTTTAGGTCAGGGGTCTCCAACCTTGGCATCTTTAAGACTTGTGGACTTCAACTCCCAGAGTTCCTCAGCCAGCAAAGCAAAAGCTCAGTCAGCAAAGCTGGCTGAGGAACTCTGGGAGTTGAAGTCCACAAGTCTTAAAGATGCCAAGGTTGGAGAGGGACCCCTGCTTTAGGTAACTCCAGAATTGGCGTTAGGAGGAAAGGGCATCTTGGTTCCCTCAGCGAGGTTGCTGTGTCTTTGCTGTTTATCATCTGCCAGCTCACTTAGGAGGCTCATCAGGAGTGTCCCAGAAAGACTGCTGCTTGCCCGAAGGAAAACTTGAGAAATTTGATGCTGGAGGATTCCCTAAAACAAATAATGTGTGGAATAATGTGTAGAATAAAAACCAATGAGGGCACAGCTGGGGTTCCATCTTAAAGATGGTAATTCTACAGACTCATCTCTTTAGCTATTGACCCTTTCCTTCCTTCCTTCCTTCCTTCCTTCCTTCCTTCCTTCCTTCCTTCCTTCCTTCCTTCCTTCCTTTCCTCCCTCCCTTTCTTCTTTTCCTTCCTTTTTACCTTCTTCCCTCCCTTTCCTTCCTCCCTCCCTCTTTTTCCCTCCCTTTCTTTTCTTCCCTTCCTTCTTCCCTCCCTTTCTTCCCTCCCTTTCCTTCCTTCCTCCCTCCCTCCCTTTTCCCCCCTCCCTCCTTCCTTCCTCTCTTTTTTCCCTCCCTTTCTTCTTTTCCTCCCTTCCTTCTTTCCTTCCTTCCTTCCTTCCCTCCCTTCCTTCCTTTCCTCCCTCCCTCCCTCCCTCCTCCCTGCCTTCCTCCCTCCTTCTTTTCCTTCCTCCTTTCTTCCCATCTTCTAATGCAAACATGAAATTCTCCTGCACTTACATTGCGGAATTCACGGAATGGCACAAACTGGACAATATCCCGCACAGCCTCCTCGCCCGTGTACGACCGGAGCATGCGATTGTCTGCATCCAGAAACTCCATGGCAGCAAAGTCGGCGTTCCCAACCCCGATGATGATGATGGACATGGGCAGCCTGGAAGCCTGTACGACAGCGTGCCGCGTCTCATCCATGTCGCTGATGACGCCATCGGTGATGATCAGCAGGATGAAATATTGCTGGGGAGAGGGAAAGCAGAGACGAAAATCAGATCCCCACCCAGGAGGAGATGACCAGTACATTTCTATGAGACTTGGCCACTTTAAGACCTGTGAACTTAAGACAACCGTGTGTCCATGGAGATTCTCAAGTCATCCAGGTCATGGTTGTCCCAAAGGTGCTTTTCTCAAAAGGCAACTGGATTTTCTCTGCTTTTCCTTGAGGACATTTCGCTTCTCATCCAAGAAGCTTCTTCACCATCTGACTGGATGGTGGAGAATGGAAGGATTCGTGATATCAGAAGTCACCAGGAGAGCAAAGATCATCAAACATGATCAAAACTCCTTTCTCGAGAGGCAGGACCTGGCTCGGGATTGGCGAGGGGACGTCTATTCCCACACAAAGCATTTTAGACACTTCCTTAATTATCATCGTCGTCATTGGATTGACGCACCCCGTAATTTTAATCTGATTAAGGATTCTTCTCTTCTTCGGTGAGGCCTGCAGAATGCTCTGCTCCTCCCTTCAAAAGGATGTCACAGGGAGCAGAAGAAGAGGGGGATTGCACAAAGAGCCCAAATGAAATGTGAATTAAATTGGGTCCTGATTAGATCCATCTCCCCCCACTGTGCAGATAATTACAGGGCTGCAACTTGTGAATCCGAACGAGGATCTCTAAAAGGAGAATAGAGACGGTTGTGTAACAGCCGAGGCAGAATTTTGTCCTACACTGCGTTTGCTCAAGGCGAAATGAAGTCGGCTTCACAGGACACTAGAGTTCAAGCTTATGGGTACGCACGCAGACAAATCAGAGCTATAAGCCACCTTTAAACCAGAGTTTGCAGTTTCTGGTTTGGAAATCTAGAGATGCAATGAACGGCAGCATTAACTCACGTTTGGACGGCAGTTTTGGGGCTTCCTTACCTTCTTTGGTGAAGGCAAATGGGTTGCATGTAGAAGAAAACGGTTGATTTGCATTATACCATTTACAACATCAGGAAGGTCTTTGTTAACAACTGATAGGACACACACGCACGCACACACATTTCAGAGTGGCAACACACGAAATGCAAAGCATGCTTTAGGCTGGACGTATCCAGCTAGAGGCCAGGCGTGCAAAAGTTTTAAGCTGCGAGAATGGAGGCTTCTGACTTGCTTCAGCTGGCTGGGGGATTCTGGGAGTTGAAGTCCACCCATCTTCAAGCTTCCAAGGTTGAGAAACACTGGCCTAGGCTCTTGCTTGAAACTCTGGCTAGCTAAAAAGAGGTGGGGGTTTTTTTCCTAAGCATTCAAAGCAGAATCCAAGTCAAGGTGCTCTCTGCACTCAAACTAGGAAACATCAGTGCTAGGAGGAGGGCTGGGGCAGTGGTGAAATCTATTTTTTTTAATTACCAGTTCTGTGGGCGTGGCTTGGTGGGTGTGGCTTGGTGGACGTGGTATGGCTTGGTGGGTATGGCAGCAGGAGGATACTGCAAAATCTCCATTCCCTCCCCACTCTAAGAGGATACTGCAAAATCCTCATTCCCTCCCCACTCTAAGGAAAAGATACTGCAAAATCCCCATTCCCTCCCCACTCCTGGGGCCAGCCAGAGGTTGTATTTGCTGGATATTGCAAAATCCCCATTCCCTCCCCACTCCTGGGGAAAGGATGTTGCAAAATCCCCATTCCCTCCCTACTCCTGGGAGAAGGATATTGCAAAATCCTCATTCCCTCCCCACTCCTGGGGGAAGGATGTTGCAAAATCCATATTCCCTCCCCACTCCTGGGGGAAGGATATTGCAAAATCCCCATTCCCACCCCACTCCTGGGGGAAGGATATTGCAAAATCCACATTCCTACCCCACTCTGGGGCCAGCCAGAGGTTGTATTTGCTGGATATTGCAAAATCCCCATTCCCTCCCCACTCCTGGGGAAAGGATGTTGCAAAATCCCCATTCCCTCCCTACTCCTGGGGGAAGGATATTGCAAAATCCCCATTCCCTCCCCACTCCTGGGGGAAGGATGTTGCAAAATCCCCATTCCCTCCCTACTCCTGGGGGAAGGATATTGCAAAATCCCCATTCCCTCCCCACTCCTGGGGGAAGGATGTTGCAAAATCCCCATTCCCACCCCACTCCTGGGGGAAGGATATTGCAAAATCCACATTCCTACCCCACTCCTGGGGAAAGGATATTGCAAAATCCACATTCCCACCCCACTCCTGGGGGAAGGATATTGCAAAATCCCCATTCCCACCCCACTCCTGGGAGAAGGATATTGCAAAATCCACATTCCCACCCCACTCTGGGGCCAGCCAGAGGTTGTATTTGCTGGATATTGCAAAATCCCCATTCCCTCTCCACTCCTGGGGAAAGGATATTGCAAAATCCCCATTCCCACCCCACTCCTGGGGAAAGGATATTGCAAAATCCCCATTCCCACCCCACTCCTGGGGGAAGGATATTGCAAAATCCACATTCCCACCCCACTCTGGGGCCAGCCAGTGGTTGTATTTGCTGGTTCTCCAAACTGCTCAAAATTTCTGCTACCGGTTCTCCAGAACCAGTCAGAACCTGCTGGATTTCACCCTTGATCCAGGGGTCCTTGATGCTCTCTGAGCTCGTTCATTTTCTTGAAGATGTTTCATTACCCAAACTAGGTAACATCTTCAGTGCTAATACTTCACATCCTTCTTTCAGCACTGATGATGTTATACCTACGTTGGGTAATAAAACGTCTGGAAGAAAATGAACGAGCTCAGAGAGCATCAAGGACCCCTCAATTCAACCCTGAGCTACAAAATATTCTCCTTTATTAGAATCCAAGTCAGGAAGGTGAAAGAGCGCGATAGACCCTTCCGGCACTGCAAGACGCGGTAAGAGAACTTACGCTGGCAGATTCCTGCTGGGTCGCTTGGGCCGCGAACCGAGCCACGTGGTTAATGATGGGGGAGAAGTTGGTTGGTCCGTAAAAGCGAATGTGAGGCAGGCAGCTGGAGTAGGCCTGGACGATGCCTTCCACACCTTGGGAAGATGGAGAAGAGAAAGGCAGGGTGAAGGAGGCCACGCCCCATGGCAGCCCTACGAGGCAAACTCCATCCCGATTTGATACAGGTAGTCCTCGATTTACAACTTAGCCACTGTTAGAAGTTCTAACAAACCCCCACGGGGGTACTTACCCAGTACTGAACTTCTGATGTCCCAGGATGGATTACATTTTACAATGTTTTTGCTCAAAACTGGCGTTATACTTCCAGTTTTCGGCGAATCGGGCACATCGCAAACAAGATGCTATCTTGTTTAAGATAGCATCTTAAACTATGACTGTGGCATTGGCTTAAGGACGATGGCAGTTGATTTACCACTACGACGTTCACTTAATAATGGCCACAAGATAAAAGAAAAGGTTGCAAACTCAGATGGCCCATTATATGACCATCACAAATTACGACCATAATGGGGCAGGCTCCGTTGCAGTCGTAAATCAAGGACCATCTGTAATCCTGTGCTTCTCAAGTAAAGGTAAAGTTTCCCCTGTCCAGTCATGTCCAATTTAGTGCTCATCTCCGCTTCCTAGACAAGGGTGCCCCAGCGTTGTCTGAACACATTTCCATGGTCATGTGGCTAATATGGCTATACACCAAGGCACATGGAACGCTGTTAGCAATAGCACTTAGACTTATATACCGCTTCACAGTGCTTTACAGTCCTCTCTAAGCCGTTTACAGAGTCAGCACATTGCCCCCCAACAATTTGGGTCCTCGTTTTACCCACTTCGGAAGGTTGGAAAGCTGAGTCAACCTTGAGCCGGTCAGAATCGAACTACTAAATTGCAGACAGCCAGTAGAAGTAGCCTGCAGTACTGCATTCTAACCATCGTGCCACCACGGTTCTTATCTTACCACTGAAGTAGTGCCTATTTATCTACTTGCATTTGCATGCTTTGAATCTGTTAAAATGGAAAGAGCTGGGGCAAGTAATGGGAGCTCAATCCATCGCACAGCGCTCAGGTCTCGAACCTGGGCTGTCAGCTGACAAACTCAGCATCTTTAACCGCTGAGCCATCGTGGGACCTCCCCCCCCCCTTTGCTCCCTCTCACTTTGCCTAAAATATCTTGTTTCCTTGCCTTTCTGTTTTCCTCTTTTATTCCCAGAGGCTGAGAGGATTCGTACATCAATACATATCATAATTTCATCTGATTGACAGGCCCAGGATATTGCATCAACCCAGATATTAGGGTTCAAAGTCCTTGGTTGCTGAACTCAGCCAACCTTGTTGCATTCGATGGGCTACAGTTCAACCCAATCATTGTCTCCGATACTGTTGGAGCTTAGATGAAAAAGGCTCACAGATCTTCTTTTAAAAACTTTTTTTCCCCCAGTTAATTTGTATTCTACCCCCACCCCCCCCACCCCGGTAAGGCTTTTGAAGAATCTGGTGGCCTCTTGTTTTTATTCCTTTTAATTTTTGTCGTAGAGGCCACAATATATGGTTATTCCACCCCACCTCCCTTTGATGTTTACCACTGTCCTGTGACATTTATGTCAAAGCTTGCCTTGGGGTCAGGAAAAGATAAAATATCCTCCTGCAATTTTGATGGTGATTTAGTTTGATTTATCAAGGAAACTTCATTTAGTGGTCTAAAGGGCGTTCTTTTGCCGGTTGCCCTGGAAGATCACTCAGAAAATGTATAAGTTACATTTATATATAAATATAATTTATATTCAGCCCTGTTCGTTACCATAATACATAAAATACATTTCTTTGAATTGTTTATTTATTCATGTCGAGTGTTTAAGATGTTAGACTAAAATCCGGGAGATGGTGAGTTCTAGTCCCACCTTAGACATGAGACCTGGCTGGGTGACTTTGGCCAATCACTAGGAGACCGTGAGTTCTGGTCCCGCCTTAGCCATGAAAACCAGCTAGGTGACTCTGGACAATTACCAGGAGATAGTGAGTTCTAGTCCCACCTCAGTCAGGAAAACCAGCTAGGTGACTCTGGACAATTACCAGGAGATAGTGAGTTCTAGTCCCACCTCAGTCAGGAAAACCAGCTAGGTGACTCTGGACAATTACCAGGAGACAGTGAGTTCTAGTCCCACCGTAGCCATGAAAGTTGGCTTGGTGACTTTGGGCCACTCATCAGGAGGCCGTGAAGTCTAGTCCTGCTTTAGGCACAAAAGCAGACTGGATGACTTTGGGCCAGTCATTGTCTCTTAAGATGAACCCACCTCGCAAGGTTGTTGTAGGGAAAACAGAGATTTCAAGGGCTTGCTTTCACGTCGCTGTAGATGCACTTACCTAGGCAAAAAGGGTTGGTGGGATTAAAATTAATGGCAAATTCATGAGAAACCTGGGGAAAAAAAGGAAAGGAAAAAAAATGATTAAATTTTGGCTTTTTAATAAGCCTGAAGCATCTCTCACATCAAAGCTTTAGGGACAAGCTGTGGGATACTGTTCACACGATAGTGTAAGCCTCAGGCACAGATAACAAACCGTCGTAGTTGCTAAGCCAAAAGAAACTAAGCTATGGCTTACCATAAACTCAAGTCACATGACCCCACAACATTGCAGTGGTCATAAATACATCCCAGTTGCCAAGTGCTCAAATTTTGATCACGTGACCATGGGAGAATGCTGCAATGGTCATAAATGCGAGGACTGGTTGTAAGCCACTTTTTCGGTGCTATTCTAACTTCGAACAGACACTAAATGAATGGTGGTAAGTCGAGGACTACCTACCTAAAGAAATTTGATAACTCTTCACTCCTTATAAAGGTTGTAAACAAATATCTCTTCTACCGATAACCCATCCCTTATGCACATCCATAAATCACCAGCTGTTCGGCAGAAAGCCCATAAAGGGTTTCCAGAGAAACCTATCTTATCTATCTTCAATTTTATGGGAAGTAAACCCTGGGCATTTTTTTACCCCCAGGCAGAACCGCTTTTCCTTCTCTTTCCGAAACAGCTGGAATCTCGAGATGTTCTTTGACATTTGCAGCACGACTCATGTGTCGGCCAGCCCTCTTCTTCTCCTCTCGGCTCTATGAAAGTATTTGTGCAGCACCATAGCAACAGGAGCATCGGTAGAACAAAGCCGGATCTATTTATCCCTTATCTTTCCATTTATATCTGACTTTGGGTTTGATTACAGAATACAGAATAATGGACTTGGAAGGGACCTTGGGAGATCTTCTAGTCCAACCCCCTGTCTAAGCAGGAGACCCTATGCCTTCTTTTCTTAAACTGGTTAATTGTTCTCATCATTAGGAAATTTCTCCTTAGTTCCAGGTTGCTTCTCTCCTTGATTAGTTTCTATCCGTTGCTTCTTGTCCTGCCCTCAGGTGCTTTGGAGAAAAGCTTGACCCCCTCTTCTCTGTGGCAGCCCCTCAAATATTGGAACTCTGCTATCATGTCCCCCCCCCCCGCCTTTTCTTTAGCTGTATATTTCTTTTGCTGCTTTCCTCTGTCCTGCCAAATCTGGACTCCTGCTGTTGTATTGATAGATGGAGTCCAGAGGCCTTTACATGGACTATGGAAAGACCATGAGAGGACCTCTCATGGACTATGAATGCTAACATGCTTGTGAAGAAGGCACAGAAGAGGCTGTACTTCCTGAGAATCCTCAGGAAGATAAATCTATCTCAGCATCTACTTCTGTCCTACTATCGCAGCACCATTGAAAGTGTCCTGACATACGGCATTCTTGCATGGTATGAGAGCAGTTCTGTAGTGGACAAAAAAGCTCTACAGAGAATCATTAAAACTGCCCAGAATATCATCAGGCTCCAGCTACCAGCCCTGGACGACATCTTCGAATCTCGCTCTTTGAGGAAGTTGCATAACATTCTCAGAGACTCTTTCCATCCTGCTTACAATCTTTTTGGACTGTTGCCTTCTGGCAGAAGATACAGAACAATTAAAACTCGGACCACACGTTTTCTGAATAGTTTTTATCCCAGAGCTATAATTGCACTCAACAATGAACTAAAGGGCCACTATCGGTGAGCTGTTGGACACCATTACTTGGTCTGTTGTGTGGATATTTGGATGGTTTAGAGGTGGGGAATTTGTGGTGGGTGGGAGTGTGTTTGGGGATTATGTGTGTTGGACCTGGTCTTTGGGTGTTGAGTGAATTTCGTTGTATGGGTATACTGTGTATACACGTACAATGACAATAAAGTTATTATTATTACCTTGTTTCCCTGAAAATAAGACCTGCCCTGATAATAAGCCCAATTGGGCTTTTGAGAGCATGCGCTAAAATAAGCCTCACCCTGAAAATAAGCCCTCCCCAAAAATATTTAAATGCAGAGCTGGAAATCAGGTAAGACAGCAAGAGGAGCCCCATCTTGCTCCACGCGCCCCAAAATAAGAAGACCTCCCTGAAAATAAGGCCAAGTACTTATTTCGGGGTTCAAAAAAATATAAGTCAGGGTCTTATTTTCGGGTATTATTATTTACATAACTTATTGCCAACGTTCTGTTGAGTTGAAAAGGAAAATAAAAAAGACTACCAAGAGCCAAGTTAATAGCCTGCCTGTGCTTTGAAAGGGTGTTAAACAAATTTTTATTTTTTAATTTGTTATTCCTCCAGCAGGTTGTAAAGCAAAAAGTTCAAAGCAAGGAGCAAAGATCTGATAATAGAATATCTGCCTCGTTTATTGTTCATTCAGAGTCCAACAATACACTAGAATTAGGCCAGCAGGAGGACTCTTCTATCAGAAGAGTGAAACTTTTAAATTTCCCTCTAGTTCTTTGATTCTATTTTGGCATTCGGCACCTCCAGCTGAATTTTTAAATGCTGCATTTCCTGACATTTGTCCTCCTTCCCAGCACCGGTTAATCAGATAGCAAAATGTCTCTTAGAAGTTTTGCTTGATCATTTGGATTTAAAGATTGAAAGCAGCCGCCTCAGTAAATAGACAGAAACTTTCTTCTCCACAGGGCAAGAAAAACGGACTTCAGATTATCCTTCCGACGTATCTGGGCAGAAAGATTTCCTATCTTAAACCTTCAGAAACAAAAGAGCCCCACCACTGCCCGTATGCCATTCTTTCCGCTTCGCTTTAAATTCTATTAAAATGCCAGGGGCCACAAAGCGGTCACCTTCAAAAACCAAGCCAAGTTGCAAGAGGAAAAAGAAGGGTCAAATTTACCGATAAATGCTCCAGGACGGGATGAGTCATTCCTTCAGAAGAACATCAGAAGCTTAAGTCTCAGAACACAGAATAATAGGGTTGCAGAATACAGAATAGCAGAGTTGGAAGGGACCTTGGAGGTCTTCTAGTCAGGGGTGAAAGGCTCCCGGTTCGGACCGGTTCGGGCGAGTAGGTAGCGATGGCGGCGGGCAGTTCGGAGAACCGGTAGCAAAAATCCCTGGTCCCGCCCCCCATGCCCAGCTGAGCCTTTTTTTTCTTTTAAATGCCTCTGACGAGCCAAGCTCTGATGATCCAAGCTCTGACGATCCCAGCTGAGTTGCCTGATCATCAGAGGGCTTTAAAAAAACCCTCTGCCGATCAGGCAACTCAGCTGGCATCGTCAGAACCATCTCTCTGAGTTCTGAAGCAGCATCCCATTGGTTCAGAACCAAGAAAGAACCACTGAAACTTTCACCCCACCTAGAGATACTCATGCAGTCATTGTGAAACACTCTAAAGCCAATAATCCCAATTTACCTTCCAGTCTGGTGGGAGCTGGGCCCCAAATCCCAAGGCAGGAAACATTTTGTCTCTACAAAAGAATCAACAGAAAAAAGATGAGAGGCCCCGAGAGGAAATGTCCTTTGACAATACTGGCTTCTCCCATCTTTAACATCTCAAAGCTTCGATAAAAATGGAATAAGTTGAAATACATTGTTAATAATTAAAAAGATAAGGGGAATTTTGAGAAATATATTTAATAAATGGAAGAAAAGTTGGGGTTGCCTGGACACCATAATGGAAAATAGCAAACTGAAAATGAATACAGCAATAAAGAGAGACGAAAGAAGGAGTAGAGGGATGGAAGGAAGGAAGGGAAGATGAGAGGAAGAAAGGGAGGGGAAATAAGAGTAGGAGAGAGGACTAGTTAGAGAGAAAGAGAGGAGGAGGGGGAGAGAAAGGGGAAGTAGAAAAGGAGTAGGAGAGGAGGGAAGAAGAAAGTAGGAAGCAAAGAAGGGAGGGAGATGGAAGAGATTGAGAAGAAAGATTGCTGTACAACAAAAAAGATGAAATGGAAGAAAGGCAACCCCGAACATGTGTAAATTCACTAGGATAAAGAATGAATTATTAAAAAATAAAAGAGAATAAATATGAGTAAAAATAGAGAAATTAGAATTTGAGGGCAAACGAAGATGTTATTTATACAAATAAGCATAGAAATATTAAGATATGATCAAAAAAATGGAAAAAGAAGATTTTGGCAAAAATTGTAACTAAGTAAAATGTATTTGACTAGGATAAGTTGTATAAGATATGATATGCCCAATACTCTGTTCATAAAATATGCGGGTGAATGTGGGGGGGGAAAAATCAATGAAACTTGATTCAAAAAAAAAAAAGAAAGAAAGAAAAGAAAAAGACGTCTCAACGCTTAAGTGCTCCCTATTTGGAGCAGGTGTGCAAAAATCCCTCCTCTCAATTGTGATAAGCAACCACGGAGGGAGTTCTGTTTTCAAACCACTTCTGAAAACCACACAAAACGGCCCAATTGTGTACCACTTACGTGTCGTAGTCTTGAATGATTTGCCCGACTGCCCAGATGGCTGACAGGTATTCGTTGGTCCCCATGGGGTTAATGTAGTGCAAAGATGTTGGGTCCCGAGGATTTCCGTTGGATGCCGTGAAGTCAATTCCAACCTGCATGGAAAAGTGGCAAAAAGACCTCGTTTTATTCCTGAAGTTGCTCTGAGGGGGGAAAAGGAGAGGTTGGCTGAGAGATTCAGCTTTGCTCGAGGGTGGGGTGAGGGTGGACTAGAACAGGGGTCCCCAACCTTTCGGACCTCAGGGACCACTAAATTCATAATTTTAAATCCCGCGGACTACTAATATGATCTGCCTAATGACTGGCTGGGTGGGCGTGTCTAGGTGGTCATGTGGCTGGGTGGCCGTGGCCAACTCAATGTCACTCACGTTGAGGAGCGCCTCACCAGCCTCTACTCGCCCCTCCCTTCCCAGCCACTCCTTGCCTGTCTGCCTGGGTTCCTTAGGGCTCCAACAGGAAGCAGTTGTTGGAGCTAAGCAGCCCCCATGAGAAAGAGTTGGCAAAACAGCTCAGTTCAAATTGGATCTGGCCGAGAAGGAAGCTCAGTAGAAGCACCTCACTGAGGACTACGAGCATAGGCTTTCCAAGCAGAGCGAAGACTTGTGGGAGTGCATGGCCAGGTACAGGTGCCTAGAAGCTCAGCGGGCTGAGATGATCAGCCAGTTCCAGGCCATGATGCAGTCCCACTGGAATAAAGCTCTCCGGCTCTTCGCCACCAAATAAATTTTTGTACAAAGTCAGCTTATTGCCCCCACAATCTGGGTCCTCATTTTACCCACCTCGGAAGGATGGAAGGCTGAGTCAACCTTGAGCCTGGTGAGATTCGAACCTGCAGTAATTGCAGGCAGCTGGTATTACTTAACAGCACTTTGCTGGCTGAAGAACTCTGGGAGTTGAAGTCCACAAGTCTTAAAGTTGCTAAGGTTGGAGACTCCTGCTCTAAACTGCTACTTACCCCTGAACTAAACCAATTTCTTAAGACCTTCCATCCCCACTAGAGTTAAGTCCAAACTAAGGGTGTCCATCATGGCTGGCTGAGGAATTCTGGGAGTTGATGTCCATGAGTCTTAAAGTTGCCAAAGTTGGACACCCCTATTCCAAAACTTCCCCAAATAATCTAACCTAGAAATAAATTTCCTGACCATGAGAACAATTAACCAGTGGAACGATTTGCCTCCAGAAGTTGTGGGTACTTCATCATTGGAGGTTTTTAAGAAGAGACTGGACAGCCATTTATCTGGAATGATACATGTCTCCTGCTTGAGCAGAGGATCAGACTAGAAGACCTCCAAGGTCCCTTCCACCTCTGTTATTCTGTATTCTACTCTGATTTCAGATTTAGAGAGATGCCAAGGTCCTGATTTCGTCATCTCATCTACCCTGAAATGGTGTCGTTATGCAACAGTTCACGCTGCACAGAGAACGCATTTGTGCCCGTTCCCGTTTCTATGGCAATACTTCCTCCCTTTTCCTGTGTGTCTCCTTAAGTCAACACCACAAATCAAAACTGAAGCCCCACATTTGCACACAGCGCTTCAAAACTCCTGCAGGCTGCACCTTGGAAAGATTAGTTTGGTACAAGGGGTTGGAAGGCCAAAATCCATAGCTTTCCCGGGATACCCAGCCAGCTGCCGGTGGGAAGAAAGAGTAAAATGCTGTATTGCACACAGGAGATTTGAAGAGAATTGAGCTGGAAGGGACCTTGGAGGTCTTCTAGTCCAACCCCGTACTCAAGCAGGAGACCCTACACCATTTTATACAAATGGCTGTCCGGTCTCTTCTTAGAAGCCTCCAGTGATGAAGCACCAGAGGTGGGTTTCAGCATGTTCTGACCAGTTCTGGAGAACCGGTAGCGGAAATTTTGAGTAGTTTGGAAAACCGGCAGTAAAAATTCTGACTGGCCCCGCCCGCATCTATTCCCTGCCTCCCAAGTCCCAGCTGATTGGGAGGAAATGGGGATTTTGCAGTAACCTTCCCCTGGAGTGGGGTAGGAATGGAGATTTTACAGTATCCTTCCCCTGCCACGCCCACCAAGCCACGCCCACAGAACCCACCACTGTGAAGCACCCACAACTTCTGAAGGCAACTGGTTGATTGTTCTCACTCTCCTTGATTATGAATGAATGAATAGAATAGAGCTGGCAGGGACCTTGGAGGTCTTCTAGTCCAGCCCCCTGCTCAAGCAGAGGGACCTATATACTATTTCAGATAAGTGGCTGTCTATTTTCTTCTTTAAAAACTCCAGTGATGATTGGTTTCCATCCATTGTTTGGAGGCTGGTGCTTTGGAAAATAAATTGACCCTCTCTTCTTTGTGGCACCCTCTGAAATACTGGAAGACTGCTATCATGTTGTCCCTCATTCTTATTTTAGACTAGTCAAACCCAAATCCTGCAGCTGTTCTTCATATGTTTTAGTCTCCAGGTCTCTGATCATCTTAGTTGCTCTTCTCTGCACTTTTTCCAAAGTCTCAACATCTGTTTTGTAATGTGGTGACCAAAACTGGATGCAGTATTCCAGGTGAGGCCTTACTAAGGCTTTGTAAAGGTAAAAGGTAAAGGTTCCCCTCGCAAATATGTGCTAGTCGTTCCTGACTCTAGTGTGTGGTGCTAATCTCCGTTCCAAAGCCGAAGAGCCAGCACTATCTGAAGACGTCTCCGTGGTCATGTAGCCGGCATGACTAAATGCCAAAGGTGCATGGAATGCTGTTATCTTCCCATTAAAGGTGGTCCCTATTTTTCTACTTGCATTTTTTTACCTGCTTTCGAACTGCTAGGTTGGCAGAAGCTGGGACAAGGAACGGGAGCTCGCCCCGTTACGCAGCACTAGGGATTCGAACTGCTGAACTGCCGACCTTTTGATTGCCAAGATCAGCGTCTTAGCCACTGAGCCACCACATCCCTTTGTAAGGCTTTGTAAAGCGGTATTAATACTTCACGTGATTTTGATATTATGTCTTTGTTTATTCAACCAAGGATTGTATTGGCTTTTCCGGCTGGTGCCACACACTGCTGGCTCATATTGACAAGCTTTCCAGGGGAAAGAGCTTTGAAGTTTTAATTCCAAATGTTATTAAAATTAGGGCAAGATCAGGCTAGTGGATCCTCCATGAAGCATCTGAAATAATACCGATTGTATTTTCCTATTTTCTTTAGTCCAAAAAAGCAAACACTGAACATACCAATGTTGAATAACAATGAGCCGTGGTGGCGTAGTGGTTAGAGTGCAGTACTGCAGGCTACTTCTGCTGCCTGCCGGCTGCCTGCAGTTTGGCAGTTCAAATCTCATCAGCCTCAAGGTTGACTCAGCCTTCCATCCTTCCGAGGTGAGTAAAATGAGGACCCAGATTGTTGGGGGCAAGAGGCTGGCTCTGTAAAACCACTTAGAGAGGGCTGCAAAGCAGTATGAAGTGGTATATAGTCTAAGGGCTATTCCTTCCTTCCTTCCTTCCTTCCTTCCTTCCTTCCTTCCTTCCTTCCTTCCTTCCTTCCTTCCTTCCTTTCCTCCCTCCCTCCCTCCCTCCTATAGTGGTGCTGTGGTTAGAATGTAGCATTGCAGGCAAACTCTGCCCACTGAAAGAGCTCGATCCTGACCTGCTGAAGGTTGACTCAGTTTCCCATCTTTCCAAGGTGGGTAAAATGAGGACCCAGATTGTTGGGGCCGAGAGGCTGGCTCTGTAAAACCACTTAGAGAGGGCTGCAAAGCACTATGAAGGGGTATATAGTCTAAGGGCTATTCCTTCCTTCCTTCCTTCCTTCCTTCCTTCCTTCCTTCCTCCCTCCCTCCCTCCCTCCCTCCCTCCCTCCCTCCTATAGTGGTGCTGTGGTTAGAATGCAGCATTGCAGGCAAACTCTGCCCACTGAAAGAGCTCGATCCTGACCTGCTGAAGATTGACTCAGTTTCCCATCCTTCCGAGGTGGGTAAAATGAGGACCCAGATTGTTGGGGGCAAGAGGCTGGCTCTGTCTAAACCATTTAGAAAGGGCTGTAAAGCACTATGAAGCGGTATGTAAGTCTTAAGTGCTATTGCTATACCTGGTAATCCTTGACTTACAATCATTTATTTAGCAACCATTCAAAGGTACAATGGAAAAAGATGGTGTCATTGAATCATTCATTTGTTCATTCGTTCACTGGCCATTTCTGGAGACAATTCCTGGCAGAGGGTGGTTGTTGTTTTTGATGACATCAGCAACTGCTTTGAAACTATAAAAGGCAAAGGGCTGAAGGGAGGAAGCCTTCTGGCTCAAGCCAGGGAGGTGCATCTTACAGCTGCAGCTTTGGAGATAACCCCTCAAGTCCATTTGGAAGCTCCAGGAAGCTTCTGCAAAACCCAGCAGTACTGAAATCAGCAAGAAACACATGGACGCTGCAATGTAAGGATGAAAGGCCATGTTTCCCTCAAGTCAAGCCTGACTCTTGATGACTCCAATGATATGTGAGAAAAAACCTCGGGGGGACGGAGCAAAGCGATGCTGCCTAGGGAAGAGTAAGATAAGAGGCAGCATAACCCAGAGCAGGGGTCTCCAACCTTCGTTAATTTTTAATTAACAAATTAATTAATTAACCTTTGTTAATACAATTAACAATTAACCTTTATTAATACAATTAAACTTTGTTAATGCAACCTCAGCCTTCCGTCCTTCCGAGGTGGGTAAAATGAGGACCCAGATTGTTGGGGCCGATAGGCTGACTCTGTAAACTGCTTAGAGAGGGCTGTAAAAGCATTCTGAAGCGGTATATAAGTGCTATTGCTATTGCCCTCCCTTCCTTCCTTTCCTCCCTCAGCCTTCCAGCCTTCCAAGGTGGGTAAAATGAGGATCCAGATTGTTGGGCTGACTCTGTAAACCGCTTAGAGAGGGCTCTAAAAGCACTATGAAGCGGTATATAAGTCTAAGTGCTATTGCCTTGGTGGCGCAGCGGACTAAACTGCTGTTAAAGTAGCATTTAGCTGCCAGCTGCCTGCAATTACTGCGAATTCAATTCTCACCAGGCTCAAGGTTGACTCAGCCTTCCATCCTTCCGAGGTGGGTAAAATGAGGACCCAGTTTGTGGGGGCAATAAGCTGACTTTGTATAAAAAAGAACACCGCTTGGGGGGGGCCAAAAGCCCTACTAAGCAGGTATATACAAAAGTATGAAGGCTATTGCATTGTAAGCCGCCCTGAGTCTCCGGAGAAGGGTGGCATATAAATTGAACTAATAAATAAATAAATAAATAAATAAATAAATAAATAAATAAATAAATAAATAAATAAATAAATAAATAATTGTTATTAATCCCAACGTCCTCCCTCCCACTGCCTGCTACTTCATACAGAGGGATACAGTGATAGATTAATTCAGCAGTAACTTAACCTTTCTTTGCTTCAATATTTGGACTCCTGAGTCCGCCTGAGAGTTTCTCCCCTCCAACCTGAACCCAATTCCTGGTTTGGTGAAGGAGATTTGGCCAAACGTTTCGGGGACACAATGTCCCAAATTAATTAAGAGTGCAAATGTCTGAAAGGAAATTTGGATGTTCTGCCTTAGGCAAGAGGGCGCTTTATCTCATCGCTACGTGCCTAATTGGAACATAATTCTTCGTTTGCTCAAGTAACGAGGTTACCAAGGAAACGTGCATAAGAAATCGTAACAGAAATGGTCAAGCATGTTTGGGCCAAAGCAAATTTAGCCAGGTTGTGGATTCCTAGGTCAAATAAAGTGATGTTGTGGTCCACCAGCAATCTGCGGAGCTGGCAGCAGAGTCGGACAGCGAGGAGGCTGGGGAGGACCATGGGCCAGTCCTGGAGTCTGGGGAAAGCTCAGACGAGGGCTCTGCGTCGGAGGCAGAGAAAGGGCCATCTGGGAGGTACGTGCTGCCTCCGGAGCCTCCAGAGTCGGACCTCAGCGAGGCAGAGGAACAGGGGGAGACTGTTCCCAGTGCACGCATGCGCAGAGCTGC
This sequence comes from Pituophis catenifer annectens, assembly GCF_029215685.1. Lineage (NCBI taxonomy): Eukaryota > Metazoa > Chordata > Lepidosauria > Squamata > Colubridae > Pituophis > Pituophis catenifer. The sequence goes on from NW_027256893.1 coordinate 5,129,154, forward strand.
CAGAAGGCAAGAACAGTTAAAACCAAAGGGACGACTCGGGAGTAGGGCTGGGAGATGATTGGCCCCTCCCGTAAGACTTAAAAGAGGAGCAAAGGCACGTGGGCCTTTGCAGGAAGCAACGTTGTTCATTCTGTGCAGTTTAAAGCCTGAAGCTCTGTTTGATTCTGGACTCCGTGTGGCTTTGCCAATTCGGTCTTTGGCAGCGTGTCAAGGGAGATAAAGATGGGTGATTATCCCGAAGGACTTCTCCCGAAGGACTCTTTATAACTAATTGGGACTCATTTGTGAATGAACAGAATTCACAGCTGTTGCAATAAAAGAGGTTTTTGGGACTACTCATGTGTTTTAATGACTCAGGAAGCCTAGGTCAGAACAAGTGTCTGTAACCCGCACTGCATATCGGACATATATACAATCGAGAGAGTCCAGAGATATTTTACGAGAAGAGTCCTCTATTCCTCTACCCGCAATAAAATACCTTATGCCACCAGACTCCAAATTTTGGGCTTAGACAACTTAGAACTACGCCGACTTCAGTCTGACCTAAGCGTAGTACATAAAATTATCTGCCACAATGTCCTTCCTATCAATGACTACTTCAGCTTCAACCACAACAATACACGAGCAAATAAGAGATACAAACTCAAGATAAACTGCTCCAAACTCGATTGCAGAAAATACAACTTCAGCAACAGAGTGGTCAATGCCTGGAATGCACTACCTGACTCTGTGATTTCTTCTGCAAACCCCCAAAACTTTCACCTTAACTGTTGACCTCACCCCATTCCTAAGAGGCCTGTAAGGGGCGTGCATAAGCGCACCAGCGTGCCTTCCGTCCCTGTCCTAATATTCCTTTTTATTTACTCTTTTCATGTATTCAAATTATGTTTATACTTTTACCTGTTATCTTATATATGCTTGACAAATAAACTTATGATTATGATTAAGTGAATGCATAGATGTGCTGGGTTGCTTTCCTTAAATCCCAGGGACTGGATTGATGTCACTGGGTTGCTTTGAACATCAGGAGACAATTGCAATCCGAATGGCAACGGATGGATTCCTCACCCTCCAGCTCACCCTCAATAGGATCACCTTGAGATTTATAATTCTCATTTATGCGATGGTGGATCAAAATAATCTTACGGCATCTGATTTACCTACGATTCCCAACCTGATCGACTTGTAGTGTGAGGAAACCTGATGCAGGTATCTCCCAAAGTTACTGTATTTAGAAGCTACAACTAGTCCAGAATTGAGAATTTGGGGAGCCACGTGGTACATAATTCATATAGTAATAGCTCTGCTATGTGAGCTGCACTGGCTCCTTGTAGTGACAATGCAGAAGACCATGTTTACTTTTGATTTCTCCTTCAGATTAAGAGAAGTCTAGAAGTTTAGAGCTCATTCTGAGCTAGCTTTCCTTAAGTTTTATTACAGGTCGTCCTCTCCTTACAACAGTTCCTTTAGAGACCCTTCAGAGTTACTGAAAGTTGTTCACACTTTTCACACAACCATTGCTGCATCTCCACAGTCACGTGATCAAAATGGAATTGCTCGACAACTAAACAGATTTAACAGAGTTGGAAGGAGGATCTTGCAGGTCATCTAGTCCAACCCCCTGCCCAAGCAGGAGTCCCTACATCTGCCTCTACCTAGGATTGAACTCACAACCTCCTGATTGTGAGGCAAGAGCTCCACCTCTAGGCCACTGAGTCTTGTTTAAAATAACTGGCATCAGTGGTGAAATCCAATTTTACTACCGGTTCTGTGGGCATGGCTTGGTGGGTGTGGTGTGGCTTGGTAGGCGTGGCTTGGTGGGCGTGGCAGGGGAAGGATACTGCAAAATCCCCATTCCCTCCCCACTCCTGGGGGAAGGATACTGCAAAATCCCCATTCCCTCCCCACTCCTGGGAGGAAGGATACTGCAAAATCCCCATTCCCTCCCCACTCCTGGGGGAAGATATTGCAAAATCCCCATTCCTACCCCACTCTGGGGCCAGCCAGAGGTGGCATTTGCCGGTTCTCCAAACTGCTCAAAATTTCTGCTACTGGTTCTCCAGAACCTGTCAGAACCTACTGGATTTCACCCCTGACTGGCATGTATTTGGGATGGTGGCAGTGTCCTGGGGTCATATAATCCCCTTTAGCGACCTTCAGACAACCAGAATCAATGGGGAAGCCAGATTCACTTAACAACCGTGTTACTCACTTAACAACCTGCAGCGGTCCACTTAACAACGGTTGACCTTTACGATCCTTTAGAAAGGTTGTAAAATGGAGCAAAACACACGTAACAACTGTCTTGCTTAGCAGTGAAAATGCAGGCCTCAATTGTGGTTGCAATTCAAGGACAGTCTGTATTGTTGCTTTGGTTTTAAAAGATGCAGCGAGGGAGCTGCCTCTCACAAATCGTAACTGACATTATGTCTAATCTTCCCCAGAAACGTTGCTTTGCGTTATTATTATTATTTTTTTCACGTTTCTATCCTGCCTCCATTGCAGGCTGGAACTCCTGCAATTGGAAGAAATCCACAATCTGAAATGCTACAAAGAAGGGGGGCGGGGGTCAAATTACTCTCCAAAGCACCAGAAGGCAGGACAAAGAAACAATGGATGGAAACTAATCAAGGAGAGAAGCAACCTGGAATTCAGGAGAAACTTCCTAACAGGGAGGACAATTAACCAGTGGAACGGAAGTTGCCTTCAGAGGTTGTGGGTGCTGCATCACTGGAGGCTTTTAAGAAGAGACTGGACAGTCACTTGTCTGAAATGGTGTAGGGTCTCCTGCTTGAGCAGGGGGCTGGACTAGAAGACCTCCAAGGTCCCTTCCAACTCTACTCTGAAACCCAATTACCTGCCTCCCAGATGTACTGACTAGCAATCCCATCTCCCTCAACTAACAAGCCTCTGGCATGGATTGATACTTGGCAGCTGCATTTTTACAGTACGCTAAACTGCCTTCATTTTAATCTGAGTTTTCTTTTATAGATAGATAGTCCTTGAGTTACTACAGCAATTGGGCCTGGCAATTACAATCGTAAGTTGAGAAACTTCCTAACAGTGAGGATAATTAACCAGTGGAACAGAAGTTGCCTTGAGAAATTGTGGGCGCTCCATCACTGGAGGCTTTTAAGAAGAGACTGGACAGCCACTTGTCTGAGATGGTATAGGGCCGTGATGGCGAACCTATGGCACGCATGCCACAGGCGGCACGCAGAGCCATGTCACCTGGCACGCCAGCTCAACTCCGGTGCGCATGCGTCGGAGTCTCTGGAGGCTGGGGACAGCAAAAAAGTCACTTTCTGTCCAACCAGAAGTTGGGAAACGGGCCATTTCGGGCCTCTGAGTGGGTGGGGAAGGCTGTTTTCGCCCTCCCCAGGTGCATAGAGAAGATCTGAAGCCAGGTGAGAAAGAAAAACGGGCCTACCGGGCCATCGTGTGCTAGGAGCGGGGGGAGGGGGGTCACATGCGCGTGGGGCGGGGTGCATAGAATTATGGGTGTGGGCACACGTGCCCGTGAACCTCCACCCCCCCTTCCTGGCATGCGATGGCAAAAAGGTTAGCCATCACTGGTATAGGGTCTCCTGGGGGCTGGACTAGAAGACCTCCAAGGTCCCTTCCAACTCTAATATTATGCATAGGTAGCGTTCAACGTGCAACCCCAAATTTCTATTCTAAGCAAGAAAGTTTTTCAATGAGTTCTGCCTCATTTTATGACCTTGCTTAACCACAGTTAAGGGAATCACTGAATGTCTTAAATTAGCAACCCGGTTGTTAAATTAATCTGGCTTCCCTATTGACTTTGCTTGCCAGAAGGTCGCAAAAGGGGACCAAATGATCCTGGGACACTGCAACCGTCATAAATACGAACCAGTTGCAAAGCGTCCAACTGTAAATCACGTGGCCACAGGGATGCTGCAATGGTCATAAGGGTGAAAAACGGCCATAAGTCACTTTTTTCCATGAGGATGTAACTTTGAACGGTCACTAAATGAATTGTTGTAAGTGGAGGACTACCTGTACAGCATGGAGTCTTTCACAATGTATCACCTTTTCTCTATTGCTCATCCTCCCAACACGTTGCTAAGTGGGTGGGAAACTTCTTTTCAGGGTTTTGTTGAACCAGAGAGCAGCAAACACCCTATAATTTTGCGGGCCATGGTGGGGCATATTTCCACTCAGGAAACAACTCTTTTTCCAACTTCCAGGCGTAAGTGATGCTTTAATTAATGCTGAGATTTAACCGAGAGGCCACAACAGTGATTATGTTGTTAGCGTTCATGGAAAGAAAAATCACCAAGATCCTTACCGTAAACATTAATTGGCAGCCTCCGAGGATGTAATCCAGGAAGGAGTAATCTCGGGTGATCTGAAAGGCCAGGGGGAAGATTTGGGAGGAGGGGAGAAGGAAAGGAGAAACAGAGCAAGTTAATGCATAAGCAAGAGTGTTTCACAAAATACTCATTTATTCCTCTATATTAGTTCAGTGAGTTTCAACTTTGGCCATTTTAAGATGTGTGGAATTGACTTCAACTCCCAGAATTCCCAAGCTGGGAACTGATTTCAACTCCCAGAATTCCCCACCTGGGAATTGACTTCAAGTCCCAGAATTCCCCAGCCAGGAATTGACTTCAAGTCCCAGAATTCCTCAGCTGGGAATTGACTTCAACTCACAGAATTCCTCAGCTGGGAATTGACTTCAAGTCCCAGAATTCCCCAGCCAAGAATTGACTTCAGGTCCCAGAATTCCCCAGCCAAGAATTAACCACAACTCCCAGAATTCCCCAGCCGGGAATTGACTTCAACTCCCAGAATTCCCCAGCCAGGAATTGACTTCAACTCCCAGAATTCCCCAGCCAGGAATTGACTTCAACTCCCAGAATTCCGCACCATGGCCGGCTGGGGAATTCTGGGAGTTGAAGTCCACATGTCTTAGATTTGCCAAAGTTGAGAAACAATCTTCTAATTTGAATCTCCTGGCAGCCATCACGTTTCCAAACACTGTGGCTGGATTTACACCACACATTTACCATTTAAACCAAGGAAAATAAAACCACAACAGTTCTGCAATATGATACCGAGATGGTACATCATGGTTTCAAGTCGTAACTTGGTTCACACGGGGTAGCCTGGGAATGTTGGCATCCCAAGCCACTTAACAATTGTTGTTTTCAATTCAGCCTTGTGTGTACTCAGCTGTGCAGCCTGTCAAAAGCTGCAGATCAGAGGGGTGTGTGTTGTGTGTGAGACATTGCTAGCAAGGTGGCTGTTTTGTGTCAACAAAGGTCTTTGTCGTGCAAACGTTCTCCTCTATTCTCCTTGACATATTTGTCTGAGAAAGTTGGTGATGTTTGAACAGTTACTAAGCTATCACCTTTGTTGTTGTTAGTTGCAAAGTCGTGTCCGACCCATCGCGACCCCATGGACAACGTTCCTCCAGGAAGCTATCACCTATGGCAGTATATTTCCCAACTTTAAGATGAGTAGACTTCAATTCCCAGAATTCCCCAATTATCATGGGATCATAGCGAGGCTGAGGACTATAATGGAAAATTTGTGTACCAAGGTAGCCTAAGCTCAAACGGGACTAAATGCAAAAATCCTGCATATTGTGTGAATCAGGACAATACGTGAAGCCTTAATAGGTTTTACATGCAGCCCTCGACTTACAACCATAAAGGAGCCTGCCCATTATAGATAAAAGATGTGACAGTTGTAAAGAAGCCATCACAATCAGAATGGATGGAAACTAATCAAGGAGAGAAGCAACCTGGAATTAAGAAGAAACTTCCTAACAGTGAGGACAATTAACCAGTGGAACAGAAGTTGCCTTGAGAAATCGTGGGTGCTCCATCACTGGAGGATTTTAAGAAGAGACTAGACAGTCACTTGTCTGAGATGGTATAGGTTCTCCTGCTTGAGCAGAGGGCTGGACTAGAAGACCTTCAAGGTCCCTTCCAGCTCTACTCTGATTCTGATCATGAAACCCGAGAATATATGATTATTTTTTGGGGGCAAAAATTATTAAGTGAATGCCACAGTTGTTAAGCCCATTGATTATTGTGGGGCACCTTTGATGAAAAGTTTAAATGCAGAGGTGCTTTTTCAAAAGGCAGAAGGCAGGACTTTCTTGGGTTTTTTTCTTTTAAAGTCATTTTGTAATTGAAGAAGCTTCTTGGATGAGGAGCGAAACGTCTTCAAGAAAAAATGAAGTCCAGTTGCCTTTTGAAAAAGCACCTTTGGAACAATCATGACCTGGGATGACTGAGAATCTGGGTAGACATTCTGTAAATGGAGATTGTTAGGAAATGGTTATTTGTCTAACTAGTTGGTCAGGCAATATATAAACCAACAATGTATGTTTGCAGTCAGAAAGGTATTATATTGCTTTAAGACTGTATTGCATCATCCTGTATCCTGATTGGCTAAGCTCTGTAGCCAAGGTACTTAAGGGAAGTCAGGATCATAGCTTGTGTGGATACTACACCATTTTACCTGCTTATTCGCTGTAACTCTCTACCTGATCTCTCAGCATGATCACTGTTTGATCATAGCTACATGTTTTCTACTATTTATTGAATGTTTTGATATTGAATTTGTTCCTGTTTTGAAACTCAAGAAGAACTGTTTTATTGTGTATGACTACAACTGGTAAGAAGACTTTGTACTTGAAATATCCCTGGATCGTTCTTTTAACTCTTGTCTTATCTGTGTATGACTTGGATTGTTTTTGGACTTTGCTTTACTTTTTCTAAAAGTAAAAGACTACAACAACTCAGTGTGTTTGTATGTTGATTGTGATTGTTCACAACCACTCCCAGTCATTTTTCATGCATTTACTCAAAGGGTACTCTGTTCAATAACCTACAACATCGGTTATGAGCCAAGAATATCCTTAACAGAGATGTTCAGCAAAAACATCATAAATGACACAGACACATGTCCATGGGCAAATGGTCATAAATGCAGAACAGTTGATGAGCAGTGGAAATGTGGTCATATGAGCTGGGAGGGGCAGGTGATGGAACTTTGGAACTAGATTGTAAGTATCTTTTGAGGAGGTCCATCATAACTTCGAACGGTTGCTACCTGACCAGACATAAGTCAAGGACTGCTTGTATATATTTTGGGTGCAGCTTGTTACATGCATAGAGCAATTATGCTTCATTAATTGTCTTGGGATTTTGTGTGAACCCAGGGCATAGCACAGGATCAATGTGGAGCGGGGATCAAATCTGGATCATTTAAACTGTGCTGTTGTAGACCATTTTAGCTCATTGCTGTTTTCTCTCATTTACTTACTCCTCTGAGTTGAATAAGAGGGAGGGAGGGGAAAAGAGAGAGAGAAAGAAACAGGCATGATGTATGCGAAAGTATTGGTATTCAGTCTTAATGTAAATGCATAATGAGATGCAAAAAGGAGTACAGGCAGTGGATTTAGAACCATTCATTTAGTGACCGTTTGAAGTTACAATGGCACTGAAAAAAATGACGTAAAATCGTTTTGCACACTTATGACCTTTTCAGCACCACGTGATCAAAATTCAGATGTCTGGCAACTGGTTTATAGTTATGACGGTTGCGATGTCCTGGGGTCACGTGATCAGCTTTTGCAATCTTCTGACAAGCAAAGCCAACGGGGAAGACAGATTCACTTAACAACTGTGTCTCCTAATTCCCACAGCACTGTCTCATGTCTCATCTTGTCTCATCGTTCCCACTCCTATTGGTTTCTTATTAGATTAGATTAACAGAGTTGGAAGGGACCTTGTAGGTCATCTAGTCCAACCCCCTGCCCAAGCAGGAGACCCTACAAATGGCAGTCCAGTCTCTTCTTGAAAGCTCCAGGGATGAAGCTCCCACCACTTCTGAAGGCAACTTCTGTTCCATGGGTGGATTGTTCTCACTGTCAGAAAATTTCTCCTTATTTCCAGGTTGAATCTCTCCTTGTTCAGTTTCCATCCATTATTCCTTGTCTGGCCTTCAAAGGTGCTTTGGAAAATAGCTTGACCCCCTTCCTCCTCTCTGTGGCAGCCCCTGAGATATTGAAAGACTGTTATCATGTCTCCCCTGGTCCTTTTCTTCACTAGATTGGCCATGCCCAGTTCCTATAACTGTTCTTCGTCTGTTTTAGCCTCCAGTCCCCTAATCATCCTGGTTGCTCTTCTCTGCACTTTTTCTAGAGTCTCAACATCTTTTTATAGTGTGGTGACCAAAACTGGCTGATCAGTTGTTGTTTGTAACTTATGATCAATGATTGTAACTATGATTTATGATCTACGAACCTATCACTTTGTTGTTTGTATGTACACTGAGAGCTTATGCACTGGAGACAAATTCCTCGTGTGTCCAATCACACCTGGCCAATAAAGAATTCTATTCTATTCCAACTTAACAATGGCAGTGATCCATGTAACAACGGTGGCAAGAAAGGTCATAAAACAGGGCAAAACCCACAACTGTCTTGCTTAACAATGGAAATTTTGGGCTCAGTTGTGGTCGTTAAGTCAAAGACTAGCTGTAGTCTTCAAAGCAGGAGTCGAGAGAGGGACTAGAACCTTGGCCCGTTTGCAAAACTCTCGGCTGGCCTTGGAGCTGAGGGTGGCTCAGAGCCTGGATGGGCAGGAGTGGGCTTCAAAAATTTTAGCAAAATTAAAAAATGGTTGAATGAGATTTTAGAACAAAAAATTGAATGGTCACCAGAGACATGCTTGCTCAGCTCCAAACCAGATAAGTTCAAGAAGGATTCATGGTATTTAGCTCTTCACATTATTACAGCGGCAAGATTGATATACGCTCAATTTTGGAAAAACCAGAATATCCCATCAGAGGAAGCAATCATAAAAAAGATTCTGGATTGTGCAGAAGCTGATAAATTAACCAAAAAAATTAAAAGATAAGGACCAAACACAAACATGTTTATCCTGGGAGAAACTATATATTTGGCTAGAGAAGAGAATGTCATAACCCAAAGTAAATGTGGAAGGATTGTTAAGGAGGAAACTATACTAAGTGAGGTTGGTTAGACCTAATTGATATATTAAGAGAGATGAGTTGCTCTATCTCCCCTGGAATGTAATATTATATTGAATACTCAGATATGAAGGTACCATCTGTACCTACCATTTGTGTATTATTTGTAATGTTCTGTGTGTTGTACGTTATTTATATGGTGTATTGTTATTTTTCTGTTTGTTTTTAATGGAAAATATAAATAAAGACTATTTAAAAAAAATTAGCAAGGGGTTCTCTGCCCAGTTGCTGGGTGGGCGTGGCCATAGTGGGCGTGGCCTAGTCGGCCTCCTGCACCACAGCAGTGGGGGGGCGTTTTTGCCTTCCCCGGGCTCTGGAGCCTTTCCTCAAGCTTCCAGGAGGGCGAAAACGGCCTCCCCAGGCTCTGGAGGCGCTCTGGAGTTCCCGAACTTCCGGTAAGCCCTCCCCGAGCCTCTGTGCATGCCCTGCACTTACCTGCATTTAAAACGGGCCACATGGGGACTCCTGGGAGGGGAGGGGTGGGGTGGGCAGGGCCAGCCAGGAGTGGAATTTGGGGGTTCTCCAAACTGCACAGAATCTTAGCTAGAGGTTCTCCTGAACCCCTGCGAACCCCCAGCAGTCCCACCCCTGGGGATGGGGCAGCAAAGCATCCTCCTCGCAGGCTGTCTGCTAAAGCCCGATCTGACTCCTCCAATTTGGTGGAACGACAGGTTAATCAGGCCTTGTGTTTGTCTTCATCCTGGCTTGTCAGAGTTTGGCATTTGAGAAAAAAAAATGATTGCATTTGTCCCAGAGTTGAGACCCTGCCCTTCGGATGATTAGATGCCATTCCAGCCATCTCGGTACTATGTCAGTAATTATGATTTTAATGCAAATCTGAAAGCGGTTTAGCCCTTCTAATACATCAAACTGAAAAGCAAAGGTCTTCAGGAGTCTGAAGGAGTGAATCATTCAGGAGGGTGTATAATTTCAGAATCGGAGAAGATGTTAATTTATTGACTGCAGTGCCGAGTTAAGTAATAGAGTGCTTTGGGCATAATTTTCTGAGAAGAGGTTTATGCCTGCGAAGGTTCTTTATTAGTACTACTTGATAATATGCCACTGAGGGTGCAAAAGGACTTTTCCATCACAGCAGATTGCGGCATATATACACTTTTACCAATATCTCAGTATCTCACCTCTACCTTCCCTTATGCTCGGGCGTTTTAAAAAATACTTCCATTCTGAGGCCACAAATGCAAGTAGCTCATTTATCTAATGACTGCATGGTCCACTTAATGGCCATGGCAAAAAGGGACGTAAAAGGAGGTGCCATTCACTTATCATCTGTCTTGCTTAGCTTAGTCCTCTACTTATGACCAGTCAGTTTAAAGACTGGTGGAAATTACAACTTAGTTTCAAAGTTTCAAAGTATTTTGAAGTATTAGTACCGCTTTGTAAAGCCTTCGTAAGGCCACACCTGGGATACTGCATCCAGCTTTGGTCACCACAATACAAAAAAGATGTTGAGAGTTTGGAAAAAGCGCAGAGAAGAGCAGCCAAGATGTTTAGGGGACTGGAGGCTAAAACACACGAAGAACGGCTGCAGGATTTGGGTTTGGCCAGTCTAGAGAAAAGAAGAATTAGGGGGACATGATAGCAGAATTCCAGTATTTGAGGGGCTGCCACAAAGAAGAGGGGGTCAATTTATTCTCCAAAGCACCAGAGGGGCAGGACAAGAAACAATGGTTGGAAACTAACCAAAGAGAGAACCAACCTGGAATTGAGGAGAAACTTCCTAACAGTGAGGACAATTGACCAGTGGAACAGCTGGCCTCCAGAAGTTGTGGGATGCTTCATCATTGGAGTTTTTAAAGAAGAGACTGGACAGCCATTTGTCTGAAATGGTATAGTCTGTGATGGCAAACCTATGGTACGAGTACCACAGGTGGCATGCAGAGCCCTCTCTGTGGGCATGCGAGCCGTCACCCCATGCTCTCTGCCGTGCATGCTTGTGTGCCTCCCGCTGGCCAGCTGCTTTTCGGGTCTTTGCTGTGCATGCACAGAGGGTGGGGTGTATGTGGGAGATGCGCACGCATGCACGGGGGCGAATGGGTGGTTGTGCACATGCACAGGGGGATGGGAAGCATGCGGAGCCGTCACACACACATGAATGGGGGGTGGGACACATGTGGGGGGTTGCACACGTGCGCGGGGGTGCGGCGCACGGGGGGGTCACACGCGCATTGCACACGCCCCCTGTGCCAAAAAGGTTAGCCATCGCTGGTCTAGGTTCTCCTGCTTGAACCGGGGGCTGGACTAGAAGACCTCCAAGGTCTCTTCCAGCTCTATTCTGATTGATTGAAAGTTCTGAAGGCTGTCCGTCCTTTCCTTTTTTTCAAAAAAGTTTTTATTTTTGTTTCTCATAAACATAATTACATGTATAGTCATTTATCCACCATTTTTCATTCATCTTATCTTTTAACTTTAATTTTTAATTATTTGTTATTCGGGGCTGCTCTTTTACCATTGACCCTTCTTTGTTTTGTCACAATCTTTCTTCTTCTCCTCCCCTTCTCTTCCTTTCTCTATCTCTTCCTACTTTCTTCGTTCTTCCTTTCTTTCTCTTTCCTACTTCCCCTTCCCTAACTCCTCTCTTCTTCCCCCCTTCTAACTTTCTCTCCTACTCCTCTTTCCCCTCCCTTTTCTTCCTCTCCTTTTCCCTTTCTTCTCTCTCTCCCTTTCCTCTCCTCTCTTCTCCCTTCCTCTCTCTCTACTCCTTCCCCTCTCTCTTGTTGTTTCCCTTTTCAGTTCAGTCTAGAATGGTATTCGAGCAGCCCTGATTTCCTATTTATCTCTATTCTCATTTCAATTTCTTATTCGATTAATAATTATATCTATTTCATCATTTTTATAATATTCTCAGTTTTTCCCTTTTACCCTCCCCCCTCCCCTTTCTCCCTTTACCTAGGCATCATCTGGGTTTCTATTTTTCTAATTGTTTTTCCCCATCTTTTCTCTATCTATTTTATCTCCGTGCCCCTATTCATATTTCCTTTCTAACCAATAATAAAATTTATCCCATGTCCTGAAATATATCGACTCCTCTTTATCTTTTATTCTCAATGTTAATCTATTCATTTCTGCACATTCTAAAATGTTCTTTATGATTTCTCCTTCCAACGGGATTTTGTCTGCTTTCCAATTTTGTGCAAATACAATTCTCGCCACGGTTATTATATGAATAATCAAATATATATATCTTCTTTACTATAATTCTCTGGTAAAATTCCCAATAAGAATATATCTGGTTTTAACTCTATATGTTGCTGCACATGATCACATTATGGGCACTTGGCAATAGCATTTACAGCCATTTGCAGTGCCCCACAGTCATGATTTACAATGTTTTGCTGGACATTGGGCTCACTTAGCAACTACAGTGTTTGTTTAATGACTGTGGCATTCGTTAAAGACCACTGGGAAAAAAAATCAGGTGAGGTCCAGGTTTCATTACAGTGACAAATCAAGGACAACCTGTATTTGAAGTCATCCAGAAGGCAGGGCAAAACTACAAATTCCACAGCTTTCTCCCATTCTACCCAATACCCTCCCATAGTCTCCATGTCATTCAGAGAAGAATACAAGGATGTCTTTTGCTGCATTTCTGGAGGGAAAGAGCAGGCCAGGTTGCCTTAGGATAAGACCATTGGAAAGATGAGAAGAAAGAACAATGTTCAGTTCTCCTCATCTGATTTTCAGCTGTAACATTCCTGTTTTTTCAGATTAGATTAACAGAGTTGGGATGGGCCTTGTTGGAAGGGATCTTGTAGGTCATCTAATCCAACCCCCCACCCAAGCAGGAGACCCTACACCATTTCTGACAGATGGCAGTCCAGTCTCTTCTTGAAAGCCTCCAGGGATGAAGCTCCCACAACTTCCGAAGGCAACTTCTGTTCCATGGGTTGATTGTTCTAAGTGTCAGAAAATTTCTCCTTATTTCTAGGTTGAATATCTCCTTGTACAGTTTCCATCTATTATTCCTTGTCTGGCCTTTGGGTGCTTTGGAAAATAGCTTGACTCCCTCCTCTCTGTGGCAGCCCCTCAAATATTGGAAGATGCTATCATGTCTCCCCTGGTCCTTCTCTTGATTAGACTAGCCAGGCCCAGTTCCTGCAACTGTTCGTCGTATGTTTTAGTCTCCAGTCACCTAATCATCCTGGTTGCTTTTCTCTGCACTCTTTCTAGAGTCTCAGCATCTTTTTTTGTAGTGACCAAAACTAGATGTAATATTCTAGGTGTGGTCTTACTAAGTCTTTATAGGTGGTATGAGTACCTCCCTTGATCTTGATTGAATCTCTCCGTTAATGCAATTTAGGATTGCATTGGCTTTTTTTTCTTTATGTACAAGCCTATGGTGAATCACCCCCAAACTGGCCTTCATTTTCCAAATTACAGCTAGTTCTCAACTTACAGCAGTTCATTTAGTGACCATTCAAAGTTACAACGGCAATGAAACAAGTGACTTATGACCAGTGGTGGGATTCAAATAATTTAATAACTGGTTCTCTGCCTTAATGATTTCTTCCAACAACCAGTTCACCAAACTGCTCAGAAAGTTAACAACCGGTTCTCCCGAAGTGGTGCGAACTGGCTGAATCCCACCACTGCTTATGACCATGTTTCCCACTTACGACCACTTGACAGCTTTAAGACTTGTGGACTTCAACTCCCAGAAGTCTTAAAGCTGTCAAGTTTGAAGACTTCTGGTCCAAGCGATCCCTTCTATGACCTTCCGACAAGCAAAGTCAACGGGGAAGCCAGGTTCGCTTAACAACCATGGTACTAATTTAACAAGCGCAGGGGGTCACTTCACAACTGTGGCAAGAAAGGTCGCAAAATGGGGGAAAATTCACTTAACAAACATCTCGCTTAGCAACGGAAATTTTGGGCTCAATTGTGGTCGTAAGTCGAGGACTGCCTGTACGTGTTTCTAAAAAAAAAAGCCCAAACAAAATCATCGATCCCTCTGAGAAGCGGAACTTACTTTGCAGGACTTGACAATGATGATGCCCGAATTCTTGTAGCTCCTTTTCTTCTTCTGTTTTTTCGGATTGATGCATTCAAACTCTACCTGTGTATCATTATTATTTTTTTTAGAAAAAAAGAAAGACCATGGTAAATGCAGTAATCTTATTTTTTTCTCTTTTTTTAAATACAGAAATTTGTTGTTGTTGTTGTTCTGTAGTTACTGGGAAAGCTGAGTTTTACATTTTCAAAACATTTTAGGGGTAACCAAGTTGGGGAAGAATGGTTTAAAAAACAAGTGGTGGGATTCAAACTTTTTTTTACTACCGGTTCTGTGGACGTGGCTTAGTGGGTGTGGCAGGGGAAGGATACTGTAAAATCTCCATTCCCACCCCCTCTGGGGGAAAGTTACTGCAAAATCCCCATTTCCTCCCAATCAGCTGGGACTCGGGAGGCAGAGAATAGATGGGGGCAGGGCCAGTCAGAATTTTTACTACTGGTGTTGCTTGGTAGGCGTGGCATGGCTTAGTGGGCGTGGCTTGGTAGGTTCTCTGAACTACTCAAAATTTCCACCACCGGTTCTCCAGAACTGGTCAGAACCTGCTGAAATCCACCTCTGGTTTAAACCGGTTGTTCTCAGCGGTAGCTCCTTTAAGACATGTGGACTTCAATTCCCAGAATTCCCAAGCTGTCTGGGGAATTCTGGGAGTTGAAGTCCACACATTGTCTTGAAAAACACTGGCAAACTACAGATGTCTCAAACATGGACTCAAAAGATGACTATGTTCCCCAGTACCCCCCACACCACAACCCCAACATGTACGGGGCAAAGTTTCCAACCTTTGGGAGGGAAACTGGGATATTAAGAACTGAAAATGTGTGAAGCCATGGGCTCTGAAGGTATAGCTATTCCTACTTTACTGACTACAACCACTGTTAAAAACACACAACTTTGGGACCAATCCTTCCATTTATGACCATCTCAGGATCACATGACTATCATTTTTGCACTTCGCAGCTGCCTTCTGACATATTTATGACGGTTGCAGTTTCCCAGGGTCCTATGATCCCCTTTTGCGACCTCCTGACAAGCAAAGTCAATGGGGAAGCCAGATTCACTTAACAACCGCATTTCTAACTTAACAACTGCAGTGATTCACTTAACAACGGTGGCAGGAAAGGTCGTAAAATGGAGAAAAACTCAAGTGTGTTTCATGTAGCAACATAAATTTTGGGCTCAATTGTGGTTGGAAGTCAAGAGCTACCTGTATCTACCCTTCACTGCCTCTTTGCCTTCTGGAATGCAGCCTCTCCCTCCTGGGAATCCAGACTACAATCCACCACATCCAAGACCTCATCTGACCCCTAGTCTCCCCCTCAATTGCTCTGTTTCCCCTGCTACATTTTCTATCCACACACACACCTCTGGATGCAACCCCTCAGGTTAGCTCTGGGCAGGCTTCTTGGCAAGAAACGTTGTGTTGGCTTCAGTCCAGAGCATCGTGCCAGGCCATGTAAGCATCCCTAAGGTTTCCCAGAGTTTTGAGATGGGTTGAACATCTGCCTGAGCTATTTACAGCCAGCAACTACATATAGAAGCCGTCAGTTCCAGAGTGAAACCAACGTAGAAGCAGCAGATGAGCGCAGTGGGGCTTCGAGTTGAAACGAGGAAGGATGTGATTACTCACTAGGTAAACAAATGCATGTATCCATTTTATTTTTAAGCTTCTTACGCAGAAGCACAAGCTAGGATTGAGAAAGGCATAAATAAATAGAAGCCCAGAAGACAAAATTAAATTGCCGTTTCTAGCCTCCAAAGAGCTTTGAAGTAATAACTACAAGCGGTCATTTAAACAAGAGATCTGCTGACGCCTGCATGTCCCTGCAAAAGGACTGCATTTGCCTCACAATTTAGAGAGCGTTTTCTTTCACTCTCAGAGCACTAAGGAAATTCTGTTTTTTTTTAAATGACCTAAATTGTGAGATTCTGGAATTCTCCATCAGTTTCCAATTCATGAATTTAACACAGTAGGTTAGAAGTTGGCTATTTACCAACTTACATAACCTTCCATCTGTTTATTTCATTCAGTTGTTGAATTTATACTTTGTCTCTCCAAGGTGGTAGAGATAGCACTTCCTTCCCCCCACACCAATATTTCCTTGCAATAGCCCTGTGAGATAGGCTGAGCTAAGAATGAATGATTGTCTCAACCTTCCACAGCTGGGACTTCCTTGGTTCAGGGTTGGGGAACCATGGTCCTTTTATGACTTGTGGACTTCAACTCCGACAATTCCTGAGCCAGCTATGCTCTGGGAGTTGAATTCTGGGAATTGAAGTCCACAAGTTCATAAAAGGACCATGGTTCCCCCATGGGAGATGGGAAACCAGAATTCTCCTAGTCCAGTACTTTAACCACTACCCCATCCTCTTGGACTGAGATGGAAGGTCTGGCCCCAAACTCCCAAACCCTTCCATGGCTGAAGATTAATCTAAAACACTGGGTCTCCCTCGTCCTGGTCCAGAAGCTTCACCATGCTCCAGAAGGGCCATCTGATATTCTGGAATACTAGCTTATGCAAACTCACATTGCTTGTCTTAACCAAGATCCTCAAAGAACCAAGACATTCAAAACAAAGGGAGAATTTGAGCTATGGGCCAGTGAAACATAATCAGGACCTTGGAGAGCTCCCATAGGAAGTTACAGGTGGATTTTTATTTTTTATTTTTTTTATTGGTCTCCCCAAATGGGTGTCCCATTCTTGGAAACTACTTGGACAAATCCCTGTAATTTACTGGGCAAAGTTTTTCAGAGGTGGTTCACCTTTGCCTCCAAAAGAGTCAAAAAAGTCAAGTTGCATTAACAGAGGGATAGAATCAAGACCGTGTCAAGTATTAATACCCCTTTATAAAGCCTCAGTAAAACCGCACTTGGAATACTGCGTCCCGTTTTGGTCACCATATTACAAAACAGATGTTGAGACTCTGGAAAGAGTGCAGAAAAGAGCAACAAAGATGATTAGGGGACTGGAGGCTAAAACATGTGAAGAACGGTTGCAGGAATTGGATATATGTGTATGTCTAGCATGGTGAAAAGAAGGACTTGTGGTGGCATGATAGCAGTATTTCAGTATTTCAGGGGCTGCCACAAAGAAGAGGGGGATCAAACTATTTTTCAAAGCACCAGAAGGCAAGACAAGAAAAAAATAGATGGAAACTAATCAAGGAGAGAAGCAACCTAGAACCAAGGAGAAATTTCCTAACAATGAGGACAATTAACCAGTGGAACGGAAGTTGCCTTCAGAAGTTGTGGATGCTTCATCACTGGAGGCTTTTAAGAAGAGACTGGACAGCCATTTGCCTGGCATAAGGTCCCCTACTTGAGCAAGGGGTCAGACTAGAAGACCTCCAAAGTCCCTTCCAACTCTGTTATTCTATGTTCTTTGTTCTACATTCCTTGGTAACTGTCAGCACCAGAAACCAGGAGCCAGGACAGCGTTCAAAAGCCCTGCAACTTAATTCCATGCAACCTGCTGACAACTGACAACCTACTAAGGGTCAAGGCAAGACCATTGTTATTTTGAGGAGTTGCCGCACCTCCACAGTCACGTGATCAAAATTTGGGCACTTGGCAACTGACTCGTATTTATGACGGTTGGAGTGCCCCAGGGTCATGTGATCCCATTTTGCAAACTTCTGACAAGAAAGGTCAATGGGGAAACCAGGTTCACTTCAACAACTGTGTTACTGACTTAACACCTACTGTGATTCACTGAATAGCTGTGGCAAGAAAGGTGGTAGAATGGGGCAAAACTCACTTAACAAATGTCTCACTTAGCAACATAAATTTTGGGCTCCGTTGTGGTCGTAAGTCATAACGACTGCCTGAATTCACTTCACATCATTGCTAAATGAATCTCTAACTATGGTTTTACCTTCTATATACAGTATATATAAATGGCTGTGTGTGTAAGTGTGTATGTTCCAGCATAACTCTGGAACGCCTCGAGCAATTTCAACCAAACTCTCTTACTCTCTGGAAAGAAATACTTTGTGGGTAAGATACTGTGCGCTCCCACAGAGAGGGCCTCCTCGGGGTGCCATCAGCCAAGCAATGCAGGCTGGTGACTCCCAGGGGGAGGGCCTTCTCTGTGGGGGCTCCCACCCTCTGGAATCAGCTGCCCCCAGAGATAAAGAGAATCCAAGACCTCCGTGCCTTCCGCCGTGCCCTTAAAACTTACCTTTTCCAACAAGCCGGGCTGGCCTAACAAATCTTTTAAATGATTTTAAATTTGTTTGTCTTTTTAAATTTTGGGCCAAATTGAGATATTTCCTTTTAATCTGTTCTTAATGTATTTCTTATGTGTTTTTATTTGGCTGTACACCGCCCTGAGTCCCTAGGGAGAAGGGCAGTATATAAATTTGAAGTAAATAAATAAATAAATAAATACCCCTAACACCCCTCCGGGTGAATATAGCGGCCACGCAGCCCAGCTGATCGGTCCTGGCGGCCTTCCACAGTGGCCATGCGCCACCCACTGGGCCATTCTGGACGGCAAGGAGGACCATTGCCATCAGATGGGTGTTGGCTCAGGCAGTTACCATGGCAGCCAGCCATGTACAGCCCCAACACCGCCAGGCGCCAGGTGGTGGTTACCAGTTGGCGTGGGCAGCCAGATGGACAGGGGGTGGGGCCCAAAGACTTATAGTGATTTTGTGTATGATTTTACTTTATACTGTGTATACTGTACATATACTTTTAAAAGCCTGTAAGGATAGGGATACATAAATACCCGGGCAACGCCAGGTTATCAACTAGTGTCTTATAAAATACAAAGCGTTTACAGTTCTGTTCAAGACGGTCATCCCCTCCTTATGAAATTATTTCCTGTCATTTGTACTCTACTTAATTCGAACTCTAGCCATAAATAATTGGGAGAAGCAAAATAACGGATCAGTGAGCATGAGAACTCCTAAACCCAACACCATTGATTGTGGGAGCAAGCTGGCAAGATAAACTTTCCTCATCATCCATCAGTGGAGAACAGGAGAGAGGTTTCATTGGGCAAAACCCAGTCTGGTCTTAGCAGAAGATGAGATGTTTGCCAACGAGGGTCACCACAAACACTTGAGAATGAGCAAACCAGCTCAAATCAAAACCGCAAATGAAGGAGAATTGAAGTAGAAAAAGATTGATTTTGCTTGGGAAACTGAGTTCTATTGAAATAATTGGGAGATGCTATTTTTGTTTTTGTTTTTCTCTTAAAGACACATCAAGAAAGAAACTCATAAGAGGCTTTTTAATTCAATTCCACTCATTAAACTAAGACTGGTATCTTTGAATCGCACATTAGATGAACAAACTATTGGGATTTTTATACTGAAACAACGCATTTCATCTGCAGTCAGAACTCAAAAATCACATATAACAGAGCCCTTTATTTGGATAAAGCAATTCAGGTGAGATCTATATCTAGGGATGTAGAGTCCCTAGGGAGTTGGGTGGCATAGAAATATGATCAATTAAATTAAATTAAATTAAATTAAATTACATACAGGTGGTCCTCAATTTATGACCCCAATTGAATCCCAAATTTCCATTCCTAGGAAAGACAATGGTTAAAGAGTTTTGCCTCATTTTACGACCTTTCTTGCCACAGTTGATAAGTGAATCACTGCAGTTATGAAGTTGAGTGAATCTGGTTTCCCCATTGATTTGACTTGTTTAAAGGTTGCAAAAGGGAATCCCATCACCCCGGGATACGGCGACCGTCATAAGTATGAGTATGAGCATCTGAATTTTCATCATGTGACCATGGGGATGCCGCAATGGTCGTAAGTGTGAAAAACAGTCACAAGTCACTTTTTTCAGTTCTGCTGTAACTTCAAACAGCCTCTATCTAAGTCAGAGGTCTTCAAACTTGGCAGCTTTAAGACTTGTGGACTTCAACTCCCAGAATTCTCCAGCCAGCAGCTGGCTGGAGAATTCTGGGAGTTGAAGTCCACAAGTCTTAAAGCTGCCAAGTTTGAAGACCTCTGCTCTAAATGGACAGTTTGAAGTTGAGGACCACCTGTATGTAAGTCTGATCAAGCTAAACTGTAGAGGTGACTCAGAAACATGATATTATATTCCTTATTTTCTTCTTTTCATTTAATCCGCCTCTTGTATTTCACTTTTCCATGTGGCTTTACTGGGTAATGTTTTTATGTTTTATTCTGTATGTTGAAATGGCCTACGGGCTAATCAGCAACACTAAAGAAAGAGAACTAAATAAATAAAACAGAAAGGTATCACGGCCACCATGATGTAAAACAGGAAACTTCTTCAGACTAGGGTCAATGCTCGTCTTCACATCCACAAATGTCCTTCAAAGCTTACCACACAGCCATCTTTGCACATCGTGTCGACAGAAGTCTGGAACTCCCCAATGAAGTCATGTCCTCCATCGTTGTCGTAGTCATAACACACAATCTGGCAGAAGAAGCAGAGGGACGATCAGGATTTTCATCCCGTTTCCTGAAGTCCCCCCAAAAATGACCCCTCCAAATTTTAAAAATTTCACCCTACTTATGGAAGAGAAGAAATTCCTAAAAGTGCTCATTTCTCCCAGAGGTAGGACAACTGCTATGTTTCTCCGAAAATAAGACCGGGTCTTATAATGACTTTTGCTCCAAAAGTCGCACTAGGGCAGGGCAGGGGTGAAATCCAGCAGGTTCTGACAGGTTCTGGAGAACCGGTAGCGGAAATTTTGAGTAGTTTGGAGAACCGACAAATACCACCTCTGGCTCCAGAGTGGGGTGGGAATGGAGATTTTGCAATATCCTTCCCTTAGGAGTGGGGAGGGAATGGAGATTTTGCAATAGCCTTCCCTCAGGAGTGGGGAGGGAATGGAGATTTTGCAATAGCCTTCCCTCAGGAGTGGGGAGGGAATGGAGATTTTGCAATATCCTTCCCTCAGGAGTGGGGAGGGAATGGAGATTTTACAATAGCCTTCCCTCAGGAGTGGGGAGGGAATGGAGATTTTGCAATAGCCTTCCCTCAGGAGTGGGGAGGGAATGAGATTTTGCAATAGCCTTCCCTCAGGAGTGGGGAGGGAATGGAGATTTTGCAATAGCCTTCCCTCAGGAGTGGGGAGGGAATGGAGATTTTGCAATAGCCTTCCCCTGCCAAGCCCACCAAGCCACGCCCACAGAACCGGTAGGGAAAAATTTTGGATTTCACCCATGGGGCAGGGGTGTCAAACTGGATTTCTTTGAAGGCCGGATCAGCATTTTAGTTCTCCATGGGCCGGCGGGCGGAGGGGAGACAGGATGGACGCCTCCTGCAGTACTTTACCGGCCAAAACGGGCAGCGGCGGAGTCACACCCCCATGCCTCGTTTTCGGCCTCTGTGGCCTCCAGCAGCACTCTGCTGGCCAAAAACGAGTCTCACAGCCCGTTTTCGACTGGGCGAGTGCTGCTGGAGGCCGGGGAGGCTGAAAATGGGCCGCAGGTGTGGTAGTGGTGCATGTGGCCTGCTTTGGCCAGCAGAGGCACTGTGGGCCGGTCCTTTGATATTTCCAGGCCAGCCCCAGGGGCCGGATTTAAGCACCCTGCAGGCCAAATCCGGACCCCGGGCCTTGAGTTTGGGCCTTGAGCCCTGCATTAGGGCTTATTTTCTGGTTAGGCCTTATTTTGGGGGAAATACAGTACTAAATGCATCCGTCTGGCTGACGATCTTAACTGGGGTTTATTTTTAAGGTAGGGCTTATGTTACGAGCATCCTGAAAAATCATGCTAGGGCTTATTTTCCAGTTGGGTCTTATTTTCTAGGAAACACATTATTGCCAGGTACCCAAAGGTGCTTTTTCAAGTCATCCATGACTTGAGAATCTCCATAGACCTATTACCAGGTACCCAGTTAACAGTCAGATGTTCTCTAGAACAAGTTGATGGTTTAATTTCAGCAAAAGTCTCACGAAACAATCTTTTCTATACCAACGTGTTGGCCAGTGGTACGTTTCAAAATTTTTTACTACTGGTTCTGTGGGTGCGGCTTGGTGGGCATGGCATGGCATGGTGGGTGTGGCTTGGTGGGCGTGGCAGGGGAAGGTTACTGCAAAATCCCCATTTCCTCCCAATCACCTGGGACTTGGGAGGCAGGGAATAGATGGGGACGGGGCCAGTCAGAATTTTTACTACTGGTTTTCCAAACTGCTCAAAATGTCCGGTACCGGTTCTCCAGAACTGGTCAGAACCTGCTGAAACCCACCTCTGGTGTTGGCATCCATTCTATGTATTATTTTTTGTTCCATAAATCATAGTTTAAGACCTTCAGGTAAGATGCATTAAGGTGCTCTCTCATTGCCTAGACCAGGGGTGTCCGACCTTGGTAAATTTAAGACTTGTGGATTTCAACAGCCAGAATTCCCCAGCCAGCATGAATGGAGACACAAAGCCTGGGATCTTTGGAGTTGAAATTCAACAGAGAAGAGCACAGCAGGTTGGGGTAAGATATTCTAACGAAAACGTTATCTCTCGGCCACAGTGGAGATAATGGATCTGAAATGGAAGAAGATGAAGAGGACAATACCTTGATCTGCTTTTCTGTCTCCCCATCGCACAGAGAGATCAAAGGCACCGTGAATGGCTTCCATACAGGATCGAGCGTATATTTAATTACCTGCAATGGGAAGAAAAAGCCAGTAAGACAAAAAAAACTTCAGACGATATTTATTTATATCTCTCCCCCCCTTTATTATTTTTACAAATAACTCAAGGCAGCAAACATATCCAATACATTTTCCTCCTCCTATTTATTTCCCCCCACAACAACCCTGTGAGGTAGGTTCGGCTGAGAGAGAGGGACTGGCCCAAAGACACCCTGCTGGTTTTCAGAGCTAAGGCAGGACTTGAACTCATGGTCTTCTACTTTCTAACTGGTGCCTTAACCACTGGCAAAACTGACTCTTAACATTGTATTAATATCAATGCTATGACAATTGTCAGCTTTGGAAGCCATATTAGGCCGGAAGCTTCCATGCTGCCATCTTCTCCTGTGTGGGAAAGTAGGAGGGGGGGATTTAGTAGAGGCGTTGCCTGTAGACATAATAAAATTCTTCCTGTCGGTCAAGGTCAGGGCGATCCTGCATCTGGAGAAGGAGTGGTCAGAGTGAGGTCTCAAAATGGGATGAACGGTGATTGCAGCGGGTGATCGACTGAGGAGTGAGAGGATGGTTTTAGGGGTTTTGACTTACTGAGGGAAAACCTGGACCTCTCAGATTCAGGTTTTCCCAGATGTGCCAGTTTACCTATTCTAGTAAATGGAACTTTGAAAACTTTCCCTTCAACATTGTTCAATAGAGTCCAAAATGTCTTGCAGAATCCTTCCCCTGCCATGCCCACCAAGCCACACCCACAGAACCAGTAGTAAAATTTGAATTCCACGACTGTGTCCCTGAATGGTTTATCTGCTGAGGTAAGGGCTCCATTCCTTGCAGGATTTCTGCTTTCATACACATCTTGCTTTCTAGTGCAAATGAAAACAAGCCTCATCCTTTGAGTGAGGCACCCTATGGACTGAGCCAAACCTCCCTCTAAATGATGCAATCTGGCATCTCGTTCATTCATGACAACAACTGCATGAAAACAGTGTTCCTTTCCTGCTGTCAACAGACATTCCAAGAGACATCAAAAGAAGACTCGGAGCAGATGTCCCAATGCATAAATGGGCAAAAAGAGCAACCTATTTTCCAAAGCACCCGAAGGCCAGACAAGGAACAATGGATGGAAACTGATCAAGGAGAAATCCAACTTAGAACTAAGGAGAAATTTCCTGGCAGTGAGAACAAGAGCCTTGGTACTACAGTGGTTTAAAGCACCCTGTTATTAACACAGCTGCCTGCAATTTACTGCTGGTTCGAATCTCTCCAAGGCTCAAGGTCGACTCAGCCTTCCATCCTTTCTAAGGTAGGTTAAATGAGGACCCAGTTTGTGGGGGCAATAAGCTGACTTTGTATAAATATACAAAAGTATGAAGGCTATTGCTTAACGCACTGTAAGCCGCCCTGAGTCTCCGGAGAAGGGCGGCATATAAATCAAATTAAAATAAAAAAAAAATAAAAAAAATAACAATCACCACTCGCAGTTCTGCTTGCTGAGTAGTGGCTGCGGGAACTGGGTCTGTCTAGTTTAATGAAAAGAAGGACTAGGGGAGACATGATAGCAGTGTTCTAATATCTCAGGGGCTGCCACAAAGAAGAGGGAGTCAAGCTATTCTCCAAAGTGCCTGAAGGCAGGAAAAGAAGCAACGGATGGAAACTAATCAAGGAGAGAAGCAACCTAGAACTAAGGAGAAAGATCCTGTCAATGAGAACAATTGTTCAATTGAACAATTGGCCTCCAGAAATTTTGGGTGCTCCATCACTGCAGGTGAATGGAAATTTTGCAGTATCCTTCCCCTGGAGTGGGGTGGGAATGGAGATTTTGCAATATCCTTTGCCCAGGAGTGGGGAGGGAATGGCGATTTTGCAGTATCCTTCCCCTGCCATGCCCACCAAGCCATGCCCACAGAACTGGTAGTAAAAAAATTTGAATTCCACCAAGGTCGTTTCCAACCTTATTATTCTATGTTCTATGTTCCTCTGGATGGAGTCACTAGATCCTAAATTTGAGGGGTGGGAAGAGGTGAGCATTCTTGGGGCTTTTTAAAACTATTTTTTGTTTTGTGCTGCTGGTTTTTTTTTTTTTTTTTTCATGCTTTATAATGATGAACCATAGATTGGCAGCTGTTGAGCTTCTGGGAGACAAGATTTGGGCGAAGAGGATAATAACCTGCGGTTAATATAAACACAGACCCACACACACATACAAACATGTCACTATAAAAATATGTACTCCATTATGGCTCCATGGTATTCGCCACTTTATATCGTTTGTGTATTTGGCAAGTAATCATTATATCATCATCTATTTCAGTGTTTCTCAACTTTAGCAACGTGGATTTCAACTGGCTAGGAAAATCTGGGAATTTGAAATCGACTCAAGTTAAAATTCGTTCAGGTTGAGAAATGCTGATTTATTTTAAATTCCAATCTGAGGATATCACAGAGGCAGGATTTTGACTCGTCCATCCAGAATTGTGCAAGGTTTTTCTTTAAAAAAAAAAAAAAGATCCTTACCTTGAGAAAATAATGAGCAAAAATAAATGGGAAGGATCTTCTGCATCCCGCAGAAAAATGAAGAGAAATTCATGGCGTTCTTCACCAACATATTGGACTCTGTTGAGTGTCCTCTAATATCTAGATCAGGGGTCTCCAACCTTGGCAACTTTAAGACTTGTGGACTTCAACTCCCGGAATTCCTCAGCTAGCAAAGTTGCCAAGGTTGGAGACCCCTGATTTAGAAAACATAATAGCAACAGTTGATCATAACTGGAATATTTTGAAGGCATCTCTCCTGTCTCATTGTGAGGCTCCCACAGTTAGTTTATCCTGTACAGGTAATCCTCATCTTACAACCATTCATTTAGTGACCATTTGAAGTTGAAACAGCTCTGAAAAAAACGGGACTTAGGACCATTTTTCACATTTGCAGAATCCCTGTGGTCACTTGATCCAAATTCAAACGCTTGGCAACCGGCATGTGTATACAACGGTTGCACGTGATCGCCTTCTGTGACCTTCTGACAAGGAAAATCACTGGGGAAGCCAGATTAGTTTAACATCCGTGTTACTAATTTAACAACTGCAGTGATTCACTTGGCAAGACAGGTCATAAAATGGGGCGAAACTCGCTTAACAACTGTCTTGCTTAGCAACAGAAATTTGGGGCACAGTTGTGGTCATATGATGAGGACTAGATCAAGGGAGGTACTCATACCACTCTACAAAGCCTTAGTAAGACCACACCTAGAGTACTGCATCCAGTTTTGGTCACCATACTATAAAAAAGATGTTGAGACTCTAGAAAGAGTGCAAATAAGAGCAACAAAGATGATTAGAGGACTGGAGACTAAAACATAGGATGAACGGTTGCAGGAACTGGGCATGGCTAGTCTAGTGAAAAGAAGGACCAGGGGAGACAGGATAGCAGTCTTCCAATTTTTAAGGGGCTGCCACAGAGAGGAGGAAGGGGGTCAAGCTATTTTCCAAAGCACCCAAAGTCCAGACAAGGAATCATGGATGGAAACTGATCAAGGAGAGATTCAGCCTAGAAATGAGGAGGAATTGTCTGACAGTGAGAACAATTAACCTATGGAACAGAGGTTGCATTCGAAAGTTGTGGGAGCGTCATCACTTGAGACTTTCAAGAAAAGGTTGGACTGCCATTTCTCAGAAATGGTGTAGGTCTCCTACTTGAGCAGGGGGTTGGACTAGATGACCTATAAGGTCCCTTCGAACTCTGTTAATCTGTCTGACTCCCTGTAGTATTTGGCTGAAAAAAAACCTGAAATGATACAAGGTGATCAACTTACAATATAATGTCCCCACCATAAGTGACTTACCTCTGTCCTATGGACCAGCATCCATTTCCCATCATCCCCCTGTTTATAAAACTCTAAAAATGGATCTGATTTCCCGAACAAATCCTGCAAGAGAGAGGAGAGTAAAAAGCATGTAGAGGATTGTCAAATGATTTTGGTTCTTGGAAGCCGAAGCAACAGCCAACAGGTCTTGTCAATAGATCTTTTGGGACCCCTCCTTGTTGGCTCCCCTGCACAGCTCCGGATATATATTGTGATGGCTGAACGCAAGTTTGTCTTTACCCGGTGCAGTTAATGTTCTTTCAATCCCACCTGCCTATTCACAAAAGAAAATCAATTTACGATCAAATAGAAATTCTCAAGATTGTTAATGAGAGAACAGCTTGAATGGCAGTCACTTTGTCTGGTGCTAGAAGAATTACCCAACCCGGTATGTCCAAGGAAGAAATGAGACTGAGTGTGGGTGAAGTGTGAATATCCTCCTCACTTCAGAAAGGAGGAGAGAGAGAGAGAGAGAGAGAGAGAGAGGGAATGAGAGAGAGAAAGAGGGAGGGGGAGAGAGAAAGAGGGAGGGAGGGGGAGAGAGAGAGAGAGAAAGACAGAGGGAGAGAAAGAGAGAGAATGAGAGAGAGAGAGAAGGAAGAATGGAGAAAGAGAAAGAGGGAGGGAAAGAGAAAAAGAGGGAGGGAGGGAGGGGGAGGGAGAGAAAGAGGGAGGGAGGAGGAGAGAGAGAGAAAGACAGAGGGAGAGAAAGAGAGAGGGGGAAGTTTATTAAATAACTGTTCTGTTCTGTTCTGTTCTTTCTGTTCTGTTCTGTTCTGTTCTGTTCTGTTCTAAGTTACAATGACACTGACAAAATGACTTATGACCATTTTTCACACTTAGGATCGCTGCAGCATCCCCATGGTGACCTGATCAAAATCCAGACCCTTGGCAACTGATTCATATTTATGACGGTCGCAGTGTCCAAGTGATCCCTTTTACAACCTTCTGACATGCAAAGTCAACAGGGAAGCCAGATTCACTTAACAACCATGCTACTAATTTAACAAGCGCAGGGATTCAATTCACAATTGTGGCAAGAAAGGGGCAAAATTCACTTAACAAATGTCTCACTTAGCAACAGAAATTTTGGGCTCAATTGTGGTTGTTAAGTAGAGGACTATCTATATAGTCCTGCCTGGTGGTGCAGTGGACTAAACTACTGTTTAGCTGCCAGCTGCCTGCAATTACTGCGAGTTCAAATCTCACCAGGCTCAAGGTTGACTCAGCCTTCCATCCTTCCGAGGTAGGTAAAATGAGGACCCAGATTGTGGGGGCAATAAGCTGACTTTGTATAAAAAAGAACACCGCTGGGAGGGGGGGGGCGAAAGCCCTACTAAGCAGGTATATACAAAAGTATTCAGGCTATTGCTTAAAAGCATTGTAAGCCGCCCTGAGTCCCCAGACAAGGGCGGCATATAAATCAAACCAATAAAATAAATAAAATCAAACTAATAAATTTCTTCAATTATTTGACTATCTCTTTGCCCAGTCTTGAATATAGCAATAGCACTTAGACTTCTATACCGCTTCACAGTGCTTTACAGCCCTCTTTAAGCAGTTTACAGAGTCAGCCTCTTGCCATCCTCATTTGACCCACCTCAGAAGGATGGAAGGCTAGGTCAACCTTGAGCCGGTCAGGATTGAACTGCTGACAGTCAGCAGAGTCAGCCTGCAATACTGCATTCTAACCACTGCCAACAATGGATGGATGGATGGATGGATGGATGGATAGAAGAAAGGAAGGAAGGAAGGAAGGAAGGAAGGAAGGAAGGAAGGAAGGAAGGAAGGAAGGAAGGAAGGGCAATAGCAATAGCCCTTAGGCTTATATACCGCTTCACAGTGCTTTACAGCCCTCTCTAAGCGGTTTACAGAGTCAGCCTATGGCCCCCAACAATTTGGGTCCTCATTTTACCCACCTCGGAAGGACGGAAGGCTGAGTCAACCTTGAGCCGGTCAGAATCGAACTGTCAAACTGTTGGTAGTCGGAAGTCAGCAGAAGTAACCTGCAGTACTGCAGTCTAACCACTGTGCCACCACAGTCCTTGATTTATGACCAGTCATTCAAAAACGGTTCCAAGTTAGGGCAGCTTGAGCCAGTAAAGCACTTCTGACTGTTGTAAATCCTTCCATTGCTCCCTCCTGAGGTCACATGACTGCAATTTGCAATGTTTTTTGGCCAGTTTCTAGCACAACTTTGTTAATGTTGTTATTTGTTGTTTTACTATTTTAATGTGTGCTGATTTTAATGTCTGTAAGCAGGCCAGAATCATTTCTGATGATGGGTGGCACATAAACTGAATGACTGAATGAATGAACGAACGAACGAATGAATGAATGAATATCATTCATATATTTTTAAAATATTTTTAATTGGTTTCTTATTTTAAACTGGGGCCAAATTAATATATATCTTTTTAATTGTTTTTAATGTTTGTATTGTATGTTTTTTATCTGGCTGTACACCGCCCTGAGTCCCTCGGGAGAAGGTGCGGTATATAAATTTGAAATCATCATCATCATCATCATCATCATCATCATCATCATCATCATCATCTATTCAGAGCACATATGCAAACTTATGACCGCATGGTTCCCTTAACAACCACGGGATTCACTTAACAACTATCATAGAAATCAGTTGAAAAATCAGGTCCTGTTATGGGGACCTCAATTTATCACTGCAATGAGCTACAATCAAAATTTTGGTCCAGTTGTGACAATAAGTGAAGGGCTGCCTGTAATGTTGCTAACCCCACAAGAATACCACTCTTATTTTACACAAGTATCTCAGCAGCAGAAGTCCCAAACGGACCCTCGATTTGTGAACCAACAATTAAAAATTGTTCCATTACCCACTGGATATGCCTAAATTGTAATTACCCCCAGGTTAAGAACCAGTGCGGTATGAGAAAACAACTGGATTTGCAAAGTTAATAATAAACAACTGAGATAAGATGACCAAAAGGATTAATTAGTTCTCCCTACGATAAATGCCAACATTTTATCAGCTACTTCTGGATTTACACTGGAAAACTATTCACTGCCTTCTTGGGTCTCCTCGTCTGCAATCCCGATTCCGTGTACTTATGCTAAATTGCATCACTGGGGATGAAGTGCTAAGTAATTAATTTTTAGGGCACGACTCTTCCTCCCTCTTGAAAGGTCTAACAAAGCAGGAGAGCTGTCGAAAGTGAAACAGGATAATTTTTAATAGAAAGTTTTGAGAACTAGTAATTTACCTGCCATGTGAAAATGCCACTTGGCTGATTTAAGTAACCAAGTGTAATTTCCCCTATGCTCTCTCCCTCCCCTTCTCTCTCTCTCTCTCTCTCTCTCTCTTTCTTACTCTTTCTCTCTCTCTCTCTTTCTCTCTCTCTTTTTCACACTTTTCTCTATTTCTCTTTCTCTCTCTTTTATCCTTTCTCTCTTTCTCTTTCTGTCTTACTCTTTTTCTGTCTTTCTCTCTTTCTTTCTCACTTTCTCTCTTTTTCACTTTTTCTTTTTCTCTCTCATTCTCTCTCTTTCTTTCTGTCTTACTCTTTTTCTCTCTTTCTCTCTCTCTTTTTCTTTCTTTCTCACTTTCTCTCTTTTTCACTCTTTTCTCTTTTTCTCTCTCTTTCTGTCTTACTCTTTCTTTCTCTCTCTGTCTTTCTCTCTGTCTTTCTCACTTTCTCTCTTTTTCACTCTTTCTTTTTCTCTCTCTCTTTCTCTTTTATCCTCTCTCTCTCTCTCTCTTTTTCTTTCTGTCTTACTCTTTTTCTCTGTCTTTCTCTCTTTCTTTCTTTCTTTCTTTCTTTCTTTCTCACTTTCTCTCTTTTTCACTCTTCTCTCTCTTTTTCTCTCTCTCTTTCTCTCTCTTTTATCCTCTCCTCTCTCTCTCTCTTTCTCTGTCTTTTTTACATACACATACAACTAAGGTTGCTATCTTGGTGAATTTATTTATATATATATATATATATATATATATATATATATATATATATATATATATATATATATATATATATATATATATATATATTTCTTTTAATTCATAGGTATAAATGTGTGATATTTTTGCAATCAGGGTTTTTTCCTATGTTGAAAGATGTTAAATGGCCATGGTGGGATGAAATCTCTATTCATCACTTTCAGGCCTGTCAGACATTTTATGTTGTTTCTTCTGAGACTTATGGGAGACTGGGATAGCACTATTTCGGCCTTCTTGGGCCTCTTCAGCCAGACACAC
Source organism: Pituophis catenifer annectens (assembly GCF_029215685.1). Taxonomy (NCBI): domain Eukaryota; kingdom Metazoa; phylum Chordata; class Lepidosauria; order Squamata; family Colubridae; genus Pituophis; species Pituophis catenifer. The sequence goes on from NW_027256893.1 coordinate 5,159,892, forward strand.
CCATATTTTATGACTCCTCCCTGTAGAGGTCAAATATTTATTTCTTTTAATTCATAGGTATAAATGTGTGATATTTTTGCAATATGGGTGTGTCTGGCTGAAGAGGCCCAAGAAGGCCGAAATAGTGCTATCCCAGTCTCCCATAAGTCTCAGAAGAAACAACATAAAATGTCTGACAGGCCTGAAAGTGATGAATAGAGATTTCATCCCACCATGGCCATTTAACATCTTTCAACATAGAAAAAACCCTGATTGCAAAAATATCACACACACACACACACATATACATATATATATATATATATATATATATATATATATATATATATATATATATATATATATATATATATATATATATATATATAAATGTATATACCGCCCTTCTCCCGAAGGACTCAGGGCAGTGAACAGCCAAAGGTAAAAACACAAAATACAAAATACAAAATTTAAAAGCAATTTAAAATCAATTAAATAATTTGCACAAGTATCAAGCACAGAGGAGCAGGATCACACATTAAGTCAATGAAGATTCTCAGTAATCTAGGAAGAATTGTTTAAAGATTGAGTCATCGCAACTGGACTATTTTTTGTTGTTAGTTTGAGACGTTTCGGTGCTCATCCAAGCAGCTTCATCGATCAGAGCTAGCCGGTTAGGCAGCGATACATTGGACTGTACCATCTCCTACTACACCAACCTCAGGGGTATCGGCTGCCAACCTTATGCTTGCTGTGCTTTGCTGCTGGGCAGTGGCAAACTGCCATGGACTCTGGGGAATGATGGGAGGAATGCTTGGGAAATAGAAAGTAGAAGCTGTACTTCCTCAAGATGCTGCCTCAAGGCCACCCAGCTGGAAGAAGGAAGGAACTGCATACCCACCTACGCTTGAAGTGACCGTTTTGAAATCATCTTGCTTGAATCTGATGGGTCAAAGGGAGGCAGTTAAGGGAGGCAAATGGGAGGCAGTTAAGGGAGGCAAAAGATGAACTTGGGGATTTGGGCGTGCGATTCTCAGTTCTGGCTATGCAGTGCTGCAATACACTTGATCTCTAATAAAACTATATCTTTGGAGGCAAGGATTGTTTCTAGCTATAGCAGTGTTTCTCAACTTTGGTAGCTTGAAGATGGGTGGACTTCAACTCCCAGAATCCCCCAGCCAGCAGCGCTGATCTATAGGTTGAAGTTGTGGGCAGTCTGAAACCCCCAGGGGTTTCCTCCCCAAAGTACGTTGCAATATCTCGAAGAAGATTCGCAGTACAGGTCATCCCCAACTTGCAACAGCTCATTTAGTGACCGTTCAAAGTTACAGCGGCATTGAAAAAGGCGACTTATGACCATTGTTCACACTTACGACCATTGCAGCATCCCCGTGGTCGCGTGATCCAAATTCAGATGTTCATATATATGACCGTCACAGTGCCTTGGGGTTCATGTGCTCCCTTTTTGTGACCTTGCAACAAGCAAAGTCCGTGGGGTAGCCAGATTCACTTAACCACCCTATTACTCAATTAACGGCAGTGATCCACTAAACAGGTGTGCCAAGAAAGTCCTAAAATGGGGAAAAATTCACTTAACAAATGTCTCACTTGGCAAAAGAAGTTTTGGGCCTCCATTGTGGTCATAAGTCAAGGACTACCTGTAATCCAGGTAGAGTTGTTTGAAGATTGAGTCACTGCAACCGGACTAATTTTTGTTGATAGTTTGAGACAACATACATTAAGTTAAAGTTCGAAGAGTTGGGGCTCAAATCTCTAGACAAGAATCCGGTCTATTGGAGAGAGAGGGACGGAAGAGTAAGGAGGAAGGGAAGGGAAAGCAGAGTAAGAAAGAAGGCAAGACAGGGAGGAAGAGAGGAGGAGAAGGAGAAGAAGAGACGGGAAGGGAAGGGAAGGGAAGGGAAGGGAAGGGAAGGGAAGGGAAGAGAAGAGAAGAGAAGGAGAAGAAGAGACGGGAAGGGAAATGAAGGGAAGGGAAGGGAAAGGAAGGGAAGGGAAGGGAAGGGAAGGGAAGGGAAGGGAAGGGAAGGGAAGGGAAGGGAAGGGAAGGGAAGAGAAGAGAAGAGAAGAGAAGAGAAGAGAAGAGAAGAGAAGAGAAGAGAAGAGAAGAGAAGAGAAGAGAAGAGAAGAGAAGAGAAGAGAAGGGAAGGGAAGGGAAGGGAAGGGAAGGGAAAGTAGAGAAGAGAAGAGGAAGGTGGGGAAAGAAAGTTGGAAGGAGAAGAGGGAAGAGGGAGAGGCTAGGTTTGAGGAGAAAGATTGCTGTACAATTAAAAAAAAGATGAAGTGGAAGAAAGGCAGCTCTGAACAAACAAATATAAATATATTATGAAAAAGAATGAATTGTTAAAGAATAAAAGAGGACAAATATGTACAACTAGCAAAGTTAGAATTTAGGGATAAATGAAGGAGGTGCTTATATATGCAAGTATAGAAATATTGAGGTATATTCAAAAAAAAAGGGAAGGGGGGAAGACGATATTGATAAAAATTGTAATTGAGTAAAAATGTATTGGAATTTGACTAATTGTATAAGATAAGAAACCACCAACACTCTGTTCCAAAAAAAAAAAGAGAGAGAGAGAGAGAGAAAGGATGTGGGTGAAGGTGGGAGAGGTGAAAAGAAAAAAAACCAATAAAACTTGTTTAAAAAAAAAAAAAAGAATCCGGTCTATTGCTACTGCATGCAGGCATCAGTGAGGACAGGGGATTCGAACACAGACCTTCTTATCCAGCTTCCTGCCGGCCATGCTGAGTGTGATCACCCGATTGTCCAATAACTCCTGGGCTGCTATCTGAAAAGCAAGAGGAGAAAGGGATCACTCTTAAGAATACCAGCCGTCGGATCCCTTCGGGGAGTCTTTAAAAATGCAGGAAGAAGTGCAAGAGAGCTTTTCCTTGGGAGGAAAATTCAGCAGGAGAAAAAGACAAATTAAAGAGTCATTATATCAGGGAGCAATGCTTTGAAAAGTAAAAAAAAAAAAAGACTGTGCGCCACAGCTGATCAACTGCCCCTCGCGTGCTGTTCTACTTACTGCATACCTCCTTTTGGCGTGCATTGTGTGCAATCACCTCGCATTTGGTGCGTGGTGGGGACTGCACATGTGCAGCCAGCGAACCGGTAGTAAACAGGGTCAGATTTCACCGCTGATGCAGCCCCCAATTCTTTTTACTGGCCCAATCAAGCGTATTGTGTGAACATCAGCACCTTGAGTGACCTTGAGGGAGTTTGCACTACCTTGCCAGCACCAGGAACCCTTGGCCTTCAAACTGGTGGAGACCTCTTGTGCGAGGATGTGAAAATACAGTCCTGGGACTTGAGTTTTGCAGGAGATGCTAGATTTGGGTGGCCCTAGTAGAAGGTAGTAGAAGCTGCCTGCAATTACTGCAAGTTCGAATCTCCCCAGGCTCAAGGTCGACTCAGCCTTCCATCCTTTCTAAGGTAGGTAAAATGAGGACCCAGTTTGTGGGGGCAATAACTTTGTATAAATATACAAAAGTATGAAGGCTATTGCTTAACGCATTGTAAGCCGCCCTGAGTCTCCGGAGAAGGGCGGCATATAAATCAAATTAAAAAAAAAAAAAAGTACCATTATGGTGATGTAGGTAGTCCTTGACTTTCAACCAATGGTAGATTCCTTCCGGTTCGGTGGAGCCGGTAGCGGTGACGATATGATGTCACCGAACCGGTTCTCTTTGTTCGGGAGCTGGGCCCTCCCGCCCCCGCCCCCTGCATTATTATTACCTTTTATTTGGCCCCGCCCCCAATCTACTCACTGCCTCCTGAGTCCCAGCTGATCGGCTAGAAAGAAAAAAACTGTTTAAACTCTTGCTGCAGGGCTTCAAAGGGCCGCCCTACAGCTGATCAGAGTTAAAAGGCAAGTGTGGTGGTAGACTGGTGTCTCCAAAAACAAATGGGTAGACCGGTGCTTCCAAAAACAAATGGGTAGACTGGGGCCTCCAAAACAAATGAGTAGACCAGTGCCTCCAAAAACAAATGGGTAGACCGGAACGCTCCAAGAACAAATGGGTAGACCGGTGCCTCCAAAAACAAATGGGTAGACTGGTGCCTCCAAAAACAAATGGGTAGACCAGTGCCTCCAAAAACAAATGAGTAGACCAGTGCCTCCAAGAACAAATGGGTAGACCGGTGCCTGCAAAAATAGTACCGGGTAGACCGGTACAGCTCTGCAAGCAGTTAAAAGCCTGGTAGATCAGTACCTCTGCTAAATCCTAAAGAATTGTCACATTACCATCAAGCCACGCCCACAAAATAAGCCACGCCCAAAGAACCGGTAGTAAAAAAATTTAGAACCCACCCCTGCTTTCAACCATTCATGTAGTGGACCATTCGAAGTTACAATGGCAATGAAAAAAGTGACTTATGATCATTTTTCACACTTAGAATCATTGCGGCATCCCCAGGGACCCGAAATCAAACTTCGGATGCTTAATTCACATTTATGACGGTCGCAGTGTCCCAGGGTCACGTGATCCCCTTTTGCGACGTTCTGATAAGCAAAGTCAATGGGGAGGTCAGATTCACTTAACAACCGGGTAACTAACTTAACAACTGCACTGATTCGCTTAACAACTGTGGCAAGGAAGGTCGTAAAATGGGGATAAAACTCACTTAACAACTGTCTTGTTTAGCAACAGAAATCTGGGGCTCAACTGCGGTCGTAAGTCGAGGACGACCTGTACTGTGAGTCTTTTTGTTGTTGTCCTTGTGTGTGATTTGCAGGTTGGAATGGAAACATCAGTAATAAATAAAAATCAAGCTGGCCTACCAACGGGGGCTAAAATCAGTGATCTGAGCCAGATGTACTTTGAATATCTTAAGTTTCTTTGGAGGAAATTAAGAGCTAAATATGACAACTCAATAACAGATGTTGGCAGGCGGAGACTGAGTCAAGCTCCAGAAAGAATCTCAATGCTCTCTTCAATTGGTGCAAATGACTAAAGTTTCCATAATTTATCTTTTCTTGGCGTCATTCAGACCCTTTTTTTTTTTTTTGTAAGTACCACTAAATTCTCACACGGCTGCTTCCTTTTTATTCCCACACGTTTGCTTCTAAGCCAGTGTTTCTCAAAATTGGTAGCTTGAAGATGGGTGGACTTCAACTCCTAGAATCCCCCAGCCAGCAGCGCTGGCTGGGGGATTCTGGGAGTTGAAGTCCACCCATCTTCAAGCTACCAAGGTTGAGAAACACTGTTCTAAGCAAAGAAAGAGAAAAAAACAGAGATGGGAATGGGTACCATACAAGTAACAGAGAAGTAGAGGCAATAAAAGAGCCTTGGTAGTACAGTGGTCTAAGGCACCCTGTTATTAAGCTGGTTATTAAGACCAGCTGCCTGCAATTACTGCAGGTTCGAACCTCGCCAGGCTCAAGGTTGACTCAGCCTTCCATCCTTTCTAAGGTAGGTAAATTGAGGACCCAGTTTGTGGGGGCAATAAGCTGACTTTGTATAAATATACAAAAGGATGAAGGCTATTGCTTAACGCACTGTAAGCCGCCCTGAGTCTCCAGAGAAGGGCGGCATATAAATCAAATAAAAAATAATAATAATAATAATAAAAATAAGTGGAGGATTTTTTTTCTTGCCTGAAAAAAAACAGAATTTCACGCACGGGAGACCAATCCATTATCGGCACGGAAAGTAGTACCCTACTCTGCCAACCATTTCATCATATTCGAATCACCATTAAATGAGTGCGCCTTTTGGAAGCGCATAAAAGCTAACAGAATTGTGCCAGCCCTCTAAAAAACAACCCAAAGCACAACATTGGATGATACTTTTATTGAGATTAACACAAGGTTGCATGAACGATTGTACAAGCTTTTGGGTTCTTCAGAATTTAACGATCTTGAGCTATTTTGCTTAAGATATTCTGATTAAGATGTTCCTCTATATTTTGAGTCTTTCAGGCTGTTTTTCTTTAACTGGGACCCCCACTTCCCATCACTCTAAGTCAGGGGTCAGCAACCTGCGGCTCTGGAGCCACATGTGGCTCTTTCATCCCTCTGCTGCGGCTCCCTGTCGCCAGTCAGCACTACAATTTTGAGAGGAGCTTCCAGTTTGGCGGGGGGGGAGGGAAGCAGGGCATGCCAGGAGGAGACTCTATGGCAAAGGCCGGGTTTTCAGGTCAGCGCACAATTGATAGGGTTAGAACTGGTAAAGGAAAAAGGACGCCATGCTAGGAGGAGACTCTATGGTGGGGGAACCGGACTTCCGGTCAGCTCCAGAATTGAATGGGGGGCTTCCGGTTAGGACCTTTGGCTCTTTGAGGGTTTAAGGTTGCCGATCCCTGCTCTAGGTATTTATATCTGATGGAACCCTATCCAAGACATCTGCCTAAAATACATGAAGAACGGTTGCAAGAATTTGGTATGTCTAGTCTGGAGAAAACAAGGACTAGGGGTGACATGATAGCAGTGTTCCAATATCTCAGGGGTTGCCACAAAGAAGAGGGAGTCAAGCTATTCTCCAAAGCATCTGAGGATAGGACAAGAAGCAACAGATGGAAACTAATCAAGGAGAGAAGCAACCTAGAACTAAGGAGAAATTTCCTGACAGTGAGAACAATGAATCAGTGGAACAACTTTCCTCCAGAAGTTGTAAATGCTCCAACACTGGAAGTTTTTAAGAAGAGATTGGATAACCATTTGTCTGAAGTGGTGTAGGGTTTCCTGCCTGAGCAGGGGGTTGGACTAGAAGACCTCCAAGAACCCTTCCAACTCTGATGTTCTATGTTCTGAAGGTTGCAACCAGGGCTACTGCATCAGAATCAGAATAGAAGCTGGAAGGGACTTTGGAGGTCTTCTAGTCCAGCTCCCTGCTCAAGCAGGAGACCCTACACCATGTGAGACAAGTGAGGGGATACTGGTCTGCTTGTACCCTGCATAGCTACTCTCCAAGAATTCTCCTCCTCTTTCCAGATCTTGCCTGGAAAATGTCGGTGTGTAGGTGGGGAGAGAAACAGATAGATAAAAAGAATGGCATTGGCCAGGGCTGAAAATAGCTTTTTCCTATTAGCCACTATTTGCTTTCAAAGCGATCTGAACAAACTAAGTGAGTCACAGAGATTTTGCTGGTGGAAGTGACCCAAAATCAGCTGGTAATTGACTTTTTCTCTTCTTCCATTGTTCAGCAGAGGAAAATCTGAAGTTGGAAAGCAAACTTATCTTGGAAGGAGTATGTAGACACAGGAAGGGGTCTAAATATCCAGGGCCGCCTTATTTATCATGCTTCCAAGTCCACTGTTGCTAACTTCACCCGTGAAAAAAAGGTGCTCGGCTTTTTCCTCCTAAACGAATTTTCTATTTGCCAAAAGATGAAATGCAGCAGGGCGAAATAAGAGAAGGATGCCAACCCCTTGGTAAAAAAAATACATGTTTGAGATAATTGCACAGTAGTAGACTCATCTGGACTGCAGCCAAAACGTCATTGCTGTAATTGATTGAAAAACGGTTGATCTGTATAGAGAAGTTAATGGAGGCTTTATTCTAAACTCCTTGGACAGCAAAGGCAGCTCACAAGCAAGTACTGGAGCACATAACACCAGTTGCATCGCTGGAAGGCAAAATCACAAAAGTGTGTCTCACTAGCTTTAGCCGTGTCATTGAAGGGGAATTCACCGGAGAAAGCAATTATGCTTGGAAGAGTTAGCGGTAAAAGGAAACCAGGAAACCAGGCTGTTGTGGCCTGCCAGCAGAGCTGGCAGCAGAGTTGGACAGCAAGGAGGTTGGAGAGGAACATGGGCCATTCCTGGAGTCTGGGGAAGGCTCTGATGAGGGCTCTGCGTCGGAGGCAGAGAGGGGGCCAAGGCCATCTGGTAGTTCTTTGCTGCCTCCGGAGTCTGACATCAGCGAGGCAGAAGAACAGCGGGAGCCTGTTCCCCATGTGAGAATGCGCAGAGCTGCCAGGAGAAGGGAACAGCTAAGGAACAAGGGTCGACTTGGGAGTAAAGCCACAGGTGGACAGTGAATGGTCCCTCCCATAGGGAATAAAGAGGAGCGAAAGGGGAGGGGAGTTTGCAGGAGTTCAATTGATTAGGGTGAAGACCTGTTCCTGACTTCTTGCCAAGTAATTGCTGCTACAGTGTAGCATTTGGAAGATATCGGTCTGGCAATTCTTCAAGCCTGATAGAGGTCTGTAGTTGTGAAATCTCATGAAAGAGCCTTGGTGGCGCAACAGACTAAAGTGCTATTAAGTAGCACCAGCTGCCTGCAATTACTGCAAGTTCAAATCTCACCAGGCTCAAGGTTGACTCAGCCTTCCATCCTTTTGAGGAAGGTAAAATGAGGACCTGGTTTGTGGGGGCAATAAGCTGACTTTGTATAAAAAAGAACACCGGGGGGGGGGCAAAAGCCCTACTAAGCAGGTATATACAAAAATATGAAGGCTATTGCTTAACACATTGTAAGCCACCCTGAATCTCCGGAGAAGGGCAGCATATAAATCAAACCAATAAATAAATAAATAAAGACTTTGCCGGGACTTTGCTGGAGAGGAATTCCCTTTAACTTAAATAAAAGAGGTTTTATCGGGACGAGGCATCTGCTGCATGATCTTGGGAGGCCTAGGCCTTCCAAGAACACAGTGCTTGGACCCCATCAAAGCTGACACCAGCCAGAGGATAGAAAAACCCAAAAGACATAGTGGATGATGAGAAGATGTGGAGAGACCCACAGAATCGCCATGAGTCAGACCCAACTGAATGGATAACATCATCATCACAATTCTGAACACCATACCTAAAATGTTGAAATTATGAAGGACAAGGACAACCCATGATAGAAAACTGTGCTTTGGAGTCTGTTTGCAAGTACTGTGGTATTGTGCCAATCAAAGCATGACACTGGCATGTTTTCCTATCTCTTTACTAATTCACCCCCATCTTCTGGTACTTGAGAAGATGTCCCAGAGAAGAGGCAGTCAACTAATTCTCCAAAGCACCTGAGGGCAGCACAAGGTGGTAGATCATTTGAAAGCGACCAACCTGGAACTAAGGAGAAATATCCTGACAGTGGGAACAATTAGTGGAACAGAAGTTGCCTTCAGAAGTTGTGGGTGCTCCATCACTGGAGGTTTTCAAAAACAGAACGGATAGCCTAGAATGGCACAGGGCAAGGGTGTCCAACCTTGGCAACTTTCAGACCTGTGGACCAGTGGTGGGTTGCCCCCGGTTCGGACCGGTTCTATAGAACTGGTAGTAAAACCAGCGGGAGGCTCCACCCACTGACCCTGACGTCATCAGAAGCGATCTGCACATGCGCAGAAGCAAGGCGCGCACACGAAGAGAGAGAGAGAGAGAGAGAGAGAGAGAGATCCCGTTGCAAACCGGTAGTAAAGGTAAGTAGAACCCACCCCTGCTGTGGACTTCAGACAGCATAGCATAGGTGGCTGGGGAATTCCGGGAGTTGAGGTCTTAAAGTTGCCAAGGTTGGACACCCCTAATATAGGTTCTTTTGCTTGAGCAAGGGGTTGGACTAGAAGACCTCCAAGGTCCCTTCCAGCTGACTTTGTATAAAAAAGAACACTGCTTAGGGGGGGGGGGCGAAAGCCCTACTAAGCAGGTATATACAAAAGTATGAAGGCTATTGCTTAACGCATTGGAAGCCGCCCTGAGTCTCCAGAGAAAGGGCGGCATACAAATAGAACCAATAAATAAATAAAGGAGCCTGGACAGCTCAACAGAAAGAGCACTGTAATTTAACACCAGCTGCCTGCAATTAAAGTAAGATCGAATCTCGCCAGGCTCAAGGTTGACTCAGCCTTCCATCCTTTCTAAGGTAGGTAAATTGAGGACCCAGTTTGTGGGGGCAATAAGCTGACTTTGTATAAATATACAAAAGTATGAAGGCTATTGCTGAGCGCATTGTAAGCCGCCCTGAGTCTCCGGAGAAAGGGCGGCATACAAATAGAACCAATAAATAAATAAACCCTATTATTCTATGTTCTACAATTCTCAGAGTAGGTCTGTGGAGTCCTGAGCCTTTACTTTACAATCTCTGCGACTCCAAATGTCAGCCCCCTTTTAGCTAAATAAGGTTTTAAAAAAATAAAGAAACCTACTTCCGGAGCAGTGTTAAGCATGCATAAAACTGAGAAACCATGAAACGTATGTATATAAATAACACCGGAAACAACAGCTAAACTACATTTTAATATAGAATGCTTATCTAAATGGTAATCATCTCCTTTAAAATTAAAGGCTAGAAACCCCAGCTACAAAATGCAACCTTTTGCCTGCCTGCAAGCTTTGGCACCACACTATTGCGCTCAAAAGCAGAGGCGCTGCGGAGAACATTTTGCAAAAGCTTTGGCAGCATCTTCCTTTCCACCCACTTCGCTTCTGTGTTCTGAACAGCACCTGTTCAGGGCAAAGAAACGTTCCAGCAGCCTTCTCCAACTGGCTTTGTCCAGAGGCTGTTACTACTATCTCCAGCTCATCCAGCCAGCACCCCCAAGAGTGAAGATGGCCACCCTGAAATAAATGTCTTTATTGCAGCATCCAATCTGAGTCAGTCACCTGGGCCAAAAGTTTGTTCTTTCAAGCTCTGGGGCTCATGCTGGAGCTCAACCTCAGGGAACTTTCTCTCTCTCCAGAATATGCACACTGGATCGTTTTACGCATTGTGTTTATATGGTGCCTGGTTGCATGTGGTTTTTAGTTGTTAACTAGGGTGTCGCCAGACCATCAGACCCAGGATCCGAGAGGGAAGTGGGTCAAACTGAGTTTCTTCGTGCTGTGGCACCCCTGTTGAGGCCCGAGACCGGATGAAGTGGGTGGTTACAGCAAGATCTGTGGCAGCCCCACAGAAAGCGCAGCCTGAACTGGGGGAGGTGGAGAATCTGCCAGCCCTCTCTCTCCGCTTGCTTGCCCTGACAATGCTGGCTTGCGCACACAATGCAAACCACCTACGTGCGCTGGCAGCTGCTCAGCTGAGCTGCCTCCTTCGAGCATGGGTGATCTCTAAGCAGATCACCGTTTAGCTGCCCGCTTCTGTGAAGCCTGCCTGCCTGCCTGCCTCTCTTGGCAGCGGACTCGGGCACAAGCATGCCAAAGCCGTTGCCTTGGCCAAGAAGAGATTTCAACAACTTTGCTCAAAGTCAGTTTCCTCGCCGCCCTGCCCAGCTCTCAACCATTTTAACAGACTAATATAACAGAGTTGGAAGGGACCTTGGAGATCTTCTGATCAAGGGGTCTCCAATCTTGGCAACTTTTAAGCCTGGAGGACTTCAACTCCCAGCTTTGTTGGCTGGGGAATTCAGGGAGTTGAAGTCCTCCAGGCTTAAAGTTCCCAAGGTTGGAGACCCTTTGATCAGAAGATCTCCAAGGTCCCTTCCAACTCTGTTATATTAGCCCATCAAGTTACACCCACAGAACCGATAATAAAAAAATTTGGATGTCAGGTATGCTTCCTTCAGTATCCAGGAAAGAAAACCCCAAACTCAAGCATTTTGAAGAATTTGGTACTTTTACTGAATATGAAATGATTAACAACCCAGGTAAAGCTGGAAGTGAGCAAAACGCGTGAAATGCATCTACTAAGCTTCTCCCCCCCCATGTTCATAAATCAACAGCCAATCCAAAGGTCTTCCAAAGGTCAGGTGGCAACACGTCTGGCAGCGTCATTCATCAGGAATGTGGACAGTTGGTCAGCCGTCCCCTTCTGAGATTTAGTTTCGTTTCTTACGAAGACCCATCCTAGAAAGAAAAAGAAAACACCTCCTTCTACCTTCCCCCCCTCTTTGCTCCAACTAATCCCTTCCCGTTTCTTATGGCAGCTGAAGCAGAAATGCTGAGGCTGACATTCGGCCCCCCTTGCAGAAGAGACGTTAGTCCTAAATAAAAGGAAAGAAAAGAGAGAGAACCAGAATATATACAATATTTAGGGTTTATCTGGGTATTTGGTATAAAATTGTTGTACTTTTTTGGGAGCTCGGACATCTCGTTTATTCACCCATTCAGCCTGAGATAAAGGAAAATGTTTCCAGGCAATCAGATATTGGACTTTACCATGGTGTTTTCTAGAGTCCAAGATTTCCTTAACTTCAAAATGTTGCTCCCCCTCTATGAGAATGGGAATTGGAGGGGTGCTTTGATCAGCCCTTAGGGGAGACGAGTGTTCAGGTTTCAATAGACTAACATGAAATACAGGATGTATTCGTCTCAAGGTTTTTGGCAATTCCAATTCAACTGTTACTGGATTAATCAGTCTAACCACACGGAATGGTCCTACATACTTAGGCCCCAGCTTTTTGGACTTCTGGGTAGTTTGTAAGTATTTGGTAGACAAATAGACTTTGTCCCCCACTTTATAGATGTGAGCTGGGGACCTTTTCTTATCGGCTTGCGCCTTATGAGCCCGGTGAGCCTCATCTAATGCCTTCCGAGTCACTGCCCAAGTGCTCTTTAATTGTTCAATCCAATCCATCAAGGAGGGATTTTGGGGATCATCTTGTGGTAGCTTGGGAATGGGTACAAAATCCTGACCCGATGCGACCTTAAAAGGGGTGAATCCGGTGCTACTGTGTACAGAATTGTTATATGCCACTTCTGCAAATGGCAACAAGTCTACCCAATTGTCTTGCTGGTAATTTACGTAACACCTAAGGTATTGTTCGAGCACCCCATTGGTTCTTTCACAGGCCCCATTTGTCTGAGGGTGGTGACTGGAACTTAACCCCTGTGCGGAGCCTATCAATTTCAAAAACTCCTTCCAGAAACTAGAAGTAAATTGCACACCCCTGTCAGAAATTATTCTTTTCGGAGATCCATGTAGTCGGTAAATCTGCCGAATAAACAGTTTTGCAAGGGTTTTTGCTGAAGGGATCTTTGAGCAAGGGATGAAATGTACTTGTTTGGAAAACAAATCAGTTACTACCCAAATAACAGTGCAGCCTTCACTGTCTGGTAAGTCCACGATAAAATCCATAGATATTTCTTTCCAAGGGGCGTTCGGTCTAGCCACACTTTGCAGTAATCCAGGGGATTTTCCTGGAGGTCTTTTAGCCGAGGCACATACTGGACAGCTAGCCACATATGCCTCTATGTCCTTTTTAAGCGCAGGCCACCAAAATTGTCTCTTAACAAGATGTAGAGTCTTGACAAACGCAAAGTGTCCTGCGGCCTTGGCATCATGAGCATATTTCAATACGGTTGTTCTTAATGTGGCTGGAACGTACAATTTCGATCCAACCCAAGGTAGTCCATCACGAAGTGTGCATTCATTCGAGTGGGCCTTAAACCACTCGTCAGTTTTTAGCGCTTCTCGTAATTTTTCGAGCAAATCCCCAGAGAGTTCTGTCTCGGTTTTACTCTGCGCTCTGGTAGTGACAGGTGTTGCCAATTGCGTCAAGGGGATCATTGGTTGAACCACTTCCTTTTTTATGCTGTTGTACTGTGGCAATCTGGAAAGTGCGTCCGCCATGAAATTTTTTCCCCCAGGAAGGTAACGTAAAGTGAAATTGAAACGCTTGAAGTGTTGGGCCCAGCGCGCCTGTTTTGGTGATAGTTTGCGTGGTGTTTTTAATGCTTCTAGATTCTTATGATCAGTCCACACCTCAAAAGGGTGTTTTGCCCCTTCTAAAAATTGTCTCCATGTTAATAGCGCCCATCTAACTGCAAACGCTTCTTTCTCCCATATGGCCCATCTCCTTTCCGTGTCTGATAGTTTACGGGACGTGTAAGCACAGGGTTGTAATATCCCATTTTCATTCTTTTGCAAGAGTATTGCTCCTACAGCGACGTCGCTAGCATCAGCTTGTACTACAAAAGGTTGTTCCATGTCGGGGTGTTTGAGCACAGGTTCAGCTGCAAACAGTCGTTTCAGGTTTTCGAAAGAAGCTTGACAGTCCATAGTCCATTCTAGTGGTTTCGAGGGTTTGGGCTTTACTTCTCCCTTGGTTTTTAGCAAGTTTGTAATTGGCAGCGCGATTTTCGCGAAAGAGGGGATAAATTGTCTATAAAAATTGGCGAATCCTAAGAAACTCTGTAACTGTTTACGGGTGCGTGGTGCGGCCCATTCCATCACTGCCCGGACCTTTTCCGGGTCCATCTCTATTCCCTCATGAGATATACGATATCCAAGGTAGTCGATTTTGTCTTGGTGGAATTCACATTTAGAAAGTTTGGCATAGAGTTCAGCTGCTCTGAGTTTATTCAAGACCGCTCGAACCAGTCTTACATGGTCGGCCATGTTGTCAGAATAAATTAGAATATCGTCCAAATAGACCAACACCCCCTTATATAGGTGCTCATGCAGCACTTCGTTGATCAACTGCATGAATACAGCCGGGGCTCCCTGTAGTCCAAAAGGGAGTACTTTAAACTGGAAACATCCCAGTGGGCAATTAAATGCTGTCTTCCATTCATCTCCCTCTTTTATTCTCACTCGGTAGTATGCCTCTCTTAAATCAAGTTTGGTAAAAATTTTCCCCTTCCCTAAATGGGCTAACATGTCCTTCATGAGTGGGAGGGGATAGACATTTTCTACGCAAATGGCGTTCATGTTTCTATAATCAACGACTAATCTGAAGGATCCATCTTTCTTTTCGCGGAACATTACTGGCGCCGCCACCTTTGGTTTGGCTCGTTCGATGAATCCCCGCTCTAAGTTTTTGTCGATAAACTTTTGCAATTCCCCCAATTCTCGAGGTGTCATGGGGTAAATTTTTGGTTTGGGAAGCTTCACCCCAGGGAGTATTTCAATGGTGCAGTCAGTGGCCCTGTGGGGAGGCAGGGCATCTGATGCTTTTTCGCTAAACACTTCCTTGAGGTCCCAATATTGTTTTGGAATTTTTTCTTCTCCCTCAATATGGTTAATAGCTACTGCCACCCTTTCTGGCTTTATGTCGTCCCTTGGGGGGGGGGGGCTTCCTTTTCCGGAGTTGGTTCTGCCGTACGGATGCGCAGGACCCCCGTCTTCCAATTTACTCGTGGATTCCATTTGCGAAGCCAAGGCAGTCCTAGAATGAGGGGTCTTTCCATGCCAGGTGCTACAATAAAGCTGAGCTTCTCTACATGATTCCCTAACTGCAGTTCAAGGCGTTCGGTCATAAAACTAGCTGGGCCCCCTAATTAGACCCGTCTAATTGACAAAATGCAATGGGTCTTTTTAAAGTTTTTAGTCTCAGTCCCATTTCCTCCACTACTTTGGGGCTAATGATGCACCTAGTGCACCCCGAGTCCAACAGGGTAACAATTGCGCGTTAGTCCCTGTGGAGGGCACCCTTATTTCTACGGGGATGAGTAAGGGTTCTTCCGTGTGACTCACCCTTTCGTCGGTGTCGGAGTCGGAGTCCGTCTCGCTGTCGTCATCGTTGGTCGGAGTTCCCAACTCACTCTGGTTCCGGGGAGTGAACTCAACGACTTCTCCTTTCAGGGTGGTGCCGCGGGTTTTGGTGGGTATTTTATCGCCTTTCTTTTGGCCGGCCCCGGTGGCTTTTGGCGGTGGTTTGGAGAAGCATTCGGCCGCCCGGTGACCCTCCTTCCCGCATTTGAAACAGGTGAAGGGCTTTGATTTGGGTTTGTATTCGGTCTTCCCGCCAGTCATCTTGGGTGGCCCCTTACGGTAGAAAGAGGATGACTGGTCCCCCATCCGCCTTCCTCGGAGTTCGCTCCGTTTCAGCTCGATCTCCACATCCTCAGCTACTATGTACCATCTATCCAAATCATCGGGGACCCCCATGCTCCTGCAGTCTCGATATATCTCTTCATTCAAGCCATCCTTGAAACTCTCCAAAAGTGCCATTTCTGACCAGCCTGTCATATAGGGTGCCAGTTCACGAAACTCTTGGATATACTCTGCCACCGGCCTCCGGCCCTGCTGAATGCTCTTCATTCTGAGTCTGGCCTTTCGTTCAGCTAAATGGTCTTCAAAACGCCTTCTAAGGGCCCTCATGAACTGGTTGTAATCTCTCAGCAGGGGGGAGGTGTTATTGTGGAGAACCACCATCCACTCAGCAGCTACTCCCTCTAGGGCATTCGCGACGCTTCTGCCTTTAGCCGCCTCTGTTTCGTAGTCCTCCCCCCAGTCCTGCATGTGGTTCCACACTTGGGTCAGGAAAAATCCCAGGGTCTTTGGATTCCCATCAAACTTCCCAGGAAGGGGGGGGATTTTTGGCTTTTTACGTCTGCGGGGGGGGGGCCCTGCAAGGCTGGGGTTCTCTGGCCGGCTGCATCTCTCCCTCGAGCTGCCGAAGCCTGGGATGTTCCCTCCTCAAGCTCTTCCTCTCCCCCGCAGGCTGTTTCTTCTGGCTCCCCCCTGGCGCTTGCCCCCCCTTTCTCCCCAGGAATTCCAAAAGACTCACGGTTTCTTCTGCTTTCTTCTACATCATGGATAAGCTGCAAGGCTTGGTCTATCATGAGGCGTTCTTTTGTTTCTTGCATCCACACTGCCTCCTTTTTTCGGGGTCTGGAAGTTGTCACTCCCCGGGGTTCCTCTCCCCAGTCAGGCAGTCTCCCCACTCCCTTCGACCATCTAGCCTCCTCCGTCTCCAAACGGAGTCTTTCCAACCAATCTGCAGTCTCCTTCTCCGACTGGAGGGCGGTTGAACTGGCTGCCCCCAGCTTCTCTTCTCCATCACTCCCTCGATCTGACATATTTTGGATTTACAGTCCCCTCGGTTTTTGTCCGGGATGACTGGTTTGGACTTCCAGCTTAATGTCAGGTATGCTTCCTTCAGTATCCAGGAAAGAAAACCCCAAACTCAAGCATTTTGAAGAATTTGGTACTTTTACTGAATATGAAATGATTAACAACCCAGGTAAAGCTGGAAGTGAGCGAAACGCGTGAAATGCATCTACTAAGCTTCTCCCCCCCCATGTTCATAAATCAACAGCCAATCCAAAGGTCTTCCAAAGGTCAGGTGGCAACACGTCTGGCAGCGTCATTCATCAGGAATGTGGACAGTTGGTCAGCCGTCCCCTTCTGAGATTTAGTTTCGTTTCTTACGAAGACCCATCCTAGAAAGAAAAAGAAAACACCTCCTTCTACCTTCCCCCCCTCTTTGCTCCAACTAATCCCTTCCCGTTTCTTATGGCAGCTGAAGCAGAAATGCTGAGGCTGACATTGGATTTCACCACTGCTTTAAGACTTGTGGACTTCAACTCCCAGAATTCTGGGGGTTGAAGTTCACAAGTCTTAAAGCTGCCAAGTTTGAAGACCTCTGCTATATATCATCTGTTATAAACATCTGAGTCAATGGTTGTGCAAGCTCTTCTTAAAAACCTCCAGTATTGGAGCACCCGCAATTTCTGGAGGCAAGTTGTCCCACTGGTTAATTGTTCTCACTGTTAGGAAGTTCCTTCTTGATTCTAGATTGCCTCTCTCCTTGATTAGTTTCCATCCATTGCTTCTTGTCTTGCCTTCTGGTGTTTTGGAAAACAGGGCAACCCCTTCTACCCTCAAATACTGGAACTTGTCTTTCTTTTCACTAGACTAGAAGTACCCAATTACGGCAACTGTTCAACCCTTCCTGGGGAAGTTATAGAGGAGCACCACTCCAGCTGCAATTTAAGCCAGAGGGGTCTCCAAACTTCGCCGTTTTTAAGACTTCTGGACTTCAACTCCCAGAATTCCCCAGCCACTCCCAGAATTCTGGGAGTTGAAGTCCACGAGTCTTAAAGTTGTCAAGTTTGGAGATCTATGATATAAGCCAAAATGGGGTCCATTCGGTCTTCAAGGTTTGAGCAGTTTGCAGCCTTTGAAAGAATCAAGTGGCGGAGCCTTAGCAGTCTGTACAAGTTTAGTCCTCACGTAACCGAAGTGAGGCAATGACTAAACGCCTAGAGAGCAAAGCGGTTAACCGTATTTAATGTTAATTTTTTAAAAAAGAACAAAATGACTTTTCTGGCCTAGTCTACTTTTTGGAGAGGAGGTTATGCTGAGAGTAGGGTTTGGACTAGGCACGGGTCCTCTTCTTTTTAATCTCCGCTTTTATTTTCCCTTTCCTCTTCAGCATTTCCTCCTTCAGCCCAGTGATGAAATGTAAAATTTGTTACTACCGGTTCTGTGGGCGTGGCTTGGTGGGTGTGGGGTGGCGGGGTAATATGACTGGATGGGCGTGGCCAACTTTTTTTTTTTAACTTTTAAAAGCCTCTGCCAATCAGGCAACTCAGCTGGGATCGTCAGAGGCTTTTAAAAGCATTTTTTTCTACAACCTCTTCGGCTGAAGAGGTTGAAAAAAAAATGCTTTTAAAAGCCTCTGACGATCCCATCTGAGCCGCGTGATCATCAGAGGCTTTTTTAAAAAATTTTTAAAAGCATTTTTTCGGCCAAAGAAGTTGTCGAAAAAATGCTTTTAAAAGTTAAAAAAACAGCCTCTGATGATCGCGCGGCTCAGCTGGGCATGTGTGGGGGGGCAGGGATTTTTGCTACCAGTTCTCTGAACCACCCGCCGCCATCGCTACCAGAGCAGGCGATCCGGTCCAAACCGGGAGCATTTCACCCCTGCTTCAGCCCTTCTTTTTGCTTTGCCAAGCTTCAACAGCGCCTTGTAATTGTCTTACCATTTGCATTTCCTTAGCTTGCTTAAAAAAAAAAAAAACAACGAAAAGAAGAAAGAAAGCTGTCCCCATTTTTCATTCTTTATGCCGTGCTGTTTTATCATTATGCATTATTACTTGATGTTATTGTTGCTTTTCGGGAAGCAGGCTCATTACGGAATCTCTCGAATGAGAGAGCAGGAAAGAAATCAAATAGTTCTTGTCTCAGAGTCTTTATTATTTTTCCAGGAGAGGAAAAATCTCCATTTAAACTCCTACTACTTTGGAGAAAGCCCCGGAGGAATGGACCATTAAGAGAAGCTGTTTGGGGGGGGGAGTGCTCGGAGGGGCAAAGCAATTAAAGCTGAAATCAGAAACTCAGTGGCTCCCTCCAACCTTTTTGCCTGGAACCAAAGCAGATCTTCTGAGTTGGCTCCAGGTCTATCTCTTAGAGGAACAGCTGGCAGAAATCCAAGATTTTCTTGAAGACACTACTTCAAGCCACATTTCATAGAATCATAGGATTGGAAGAGACACTGGAGGCAGAGGTGGGTTTTAGCAGGTTCTGACCAGTTCTAGAGAACTGGTAGCAGAAATTTTGAGTAATTCAGAGAACCGGTAAATACCACCTCCACCCCCATCTATCCTCTGCCTCCCAAGTCCCAGCTGATTGGGAGGAAATGGGGATTTTGCAGTATCCTTCCCTGCCATGCCCACCAAGCCACGCCAACCACGCCATGCCCACCAAGCCACACCCACAAAACCGGTAGTAAAAATTTTTGAAACCCACCACTGATTGGAGGTCTTGTAGTCCAACCCTCTACCTAAGCCAAGCATCTTTATTTCATACCGGACAAATGGTTGTCCAAGGTTTTCTAGAAAACTTCCAGTGATGGAGCATCCACAACTCTGGGAGATGAGCTGTTCCACTGCTTAGTAGTTTTCCTCACTGTCAGGAACTTCCTCCTTATTTCCAGATTGGATTTCCCACTGATGAGTTTCTACTCATTGCTTATCCTGCCCTCTGATGCTATGGAGAGTAAATTGACACCCTCTTCTTTGTGACAGCTGATCAAGACAGTTATCATGTCGTCATCGTCCCCGAATTCTTGTCTTTGATAGGCTAGACCTCCCTCAACTGTTACGATTTAGCTTCCAGACCCCTTAACATTTTTGATGCTTTTCTATGCACCCTTTCTAGAGTCTCAGCATTGTTTTTGAATCGTGGTGAACAGAGCTATACACAGCATTCCAAGTGTAACCTCACTTGTGCAGTATAGAGCGGTACTATCACTTATTTATTTATTTATTTATTTATTGGTTTGATTTATATGCCGCCCTTCTCAGGAGACTCAGGGCGGCTTACAATGCGTTAAGCAATAGCATTCATACTTTTGTATATACCTGCTTAGTAGGGCTTTCGCCCCCTCCCCAGGCGGTGTTCTTTTTTATACAAAGTCAGCTTATTGCCCCCACAATCCGGGTCCTCATTTTATCTACCTCGGAAGGATGGAAGGCTGAGTCAACCTTGAGCCTGGTGAGATTTGAACTTGCAGTAATCACTTCTTGTGATCTTGATGCCATCCCTCTGTTTATTCAGCCTAGGATTGTGTTGGCTTTTCTGGCAGCTGCAGCACATTGTTGGCTCATACTTAAGCAGTGGTCCATTAGAACACATAGTGGACGTCTAGATCCCCTCTCACAGGTACTACTGTTGAGCCAAGTACTGCCTATTCTGGAGCACAGCCTTCCGGGTTGAAAGAGTTAGCAGTGACATCACCATTGCCCAGGAAGTTGCCCAATTGGGAGCTCCTTTCATGTCCCTGGTAGGAGCCAGAGCGAACCTGGAGCAAAGGATGGGAGTTCAACCAGAGGTGGGTTTCAGCAGGTTCTGACCAGTTCTGGAGAACCGGTAGCGGAAATTTTGAGTAGTTCAGAGAACCGGTAGTAAAAATTCTAACTGGCCCCGCCCCCATCTATTCTCTGCCTCCCAAGTCCCAGATGATCGGGAGGAAATGGGGATTTTGCAGTAACCTTCCCCTGGAGTGGGGAGGGAATGGAGATTTTACAGTATCCTTCCCCTGAAGTGGGGTGGGAATGGAGATTTTACAGTATCCTTCCCGTGCCACACTCACCAAGCCACGCCCATCAAGCAATGCCATGCCCACCAAGCCACACTCACAGAACCGGTAGTAAAAAATTTTGAAACCCACCACTGAGCTCAACCCGGCCCCATGGCAGCACTCAGGTCTCAAACGTAGACTTGCTAACTCCATCCCAACGTCCTAACCATATGAGCCACCATGCTCCTTGCCTATCCTCTACCTGTGCATTTGGTTATTTTTTGCCTGCCTAATGTAGCATCCATCTTTTCTCGTTTGCCTTGAACCAAAGTAGATCTTCTGAATTGGTTCCATGTTGGAAGTTTTCAAGGAAAAGCTGTCAGAAATCCGAAATCTTTTTGATAATTTGTCTTCGAAGGTTCATCCAACTCAAGATGAGAGCAGCAGGAGGTCTGAAGGTATGGATTCTCAGTGGGCACTTGGACAAATGCCTTACATGCAAGACTACCCAGACTCTGAATCCTTCAGTTTAAAACTGGAGGGGCATAGGCTGAAACTTAAAACAGACGCTGTTGGTAGGGCACTGCAACTCCTTCATTCATAGTAGTGGGGCCAATCCGCCAAAGTCAACTGCAATGAATCAGTGAATGAATCAAGTGGTTGTGTATTGTACACTTACAAAAGCTCTATTCATTCAACCCCACTGACCTCCTTTTGACAAATGCAGCCAAGTCTTCTTCCCTCTCTGGTTTCTTCCAGGAGGAGGTCTCAAAGGTACTTTTTCCAAAGGCAACTGGACTTCCTTTGTTTTTCCTGGAAGACATTTTGCTTCTCATCCAAGAAGTGTGGATGAGTGAATGGGTGTGGGACCTTCTTGGAACTGCTGAAAGGACACCCATTTTGCACTATTCAGGTGACCCCAAGGGCATAGATAAACCTCCAGTAGCCTCAACGACTCTCAGAGAGACTGCAAATGATCAGATGATTGCAAGGAATATACTGTGTTTTTCGGAGTATAAGACACACTTTTTCCCCTCTAAAAGAGGCTGAAAATTTGGGTGCGTCTTATACTCCAAATGTAGCTTTTTCGAACCTTTTTTTCAGCCCTAACCAGGCGCTAGAGAGTGAAGCGATCTTCGTGGTTTGCCTGCTTTTCTCATTGCTTCTCTCTCCGAAGATCAGTTGTGCTTTAGAAGCTGTTTTTTATCCCTAAGCAGGGGATAAAAACCAGCAAACTAATGTGCTGAAGCTGACCAGACTAAGGACGCTAGGCAGATGAATACCTGGTAGGCAGATTTTTTCCCCCTATTTTCCTCCCCAAAAACTAAGCTGCGTCTTATACTCTGGTGCGTCTTATACTCTGTTGTGACCCAGGCCCAAGTAGTTAGTATTAAATGTAAACAGTTCAAAAACAAACAGACTTTATTAGAACAGCTGAGAATTAACTCATTCTCAGCATAGTCCAAACTAAATTAAAGCAAATTCTTCAAAACACCATTCCTCGGTTTATCACCGACCTTGGGATAATTAGGCAAACTGCCAAAGGCTTTTCTTGGCAAAAGTTCAGAAGCAGTAAGACTCCGACAAGAAATAAATGCAGCAAGACAAGAAACAAATCTATCAACGTTGTTTTCCGACAAAGAGGCCAAGAGCCGTTGCTGGTCTTTTAAGCCTTATGGGAGGGGCCAATCATCTCTTGGCCTTACTCCTGAGTAGTCCTCTCTGCTTTAGCTACTCCTGCCTTCTGACAGCTCTTCTCATACGTGCACTAGGAACAGGCTCCTCCTGTTCCTCTGCCTCTCTACTGTCAGCCTCTGGAGGCTCCAAAGTCCGCACATCACTCCCCGATGGCCCTGGCCCCATCTCTGCCTCTGACGCAGAGCCCTCATCCGGGCCTTGCCCAGCCTCCAGGACTGGCCCATGTTCTTCCTCAGCCTCATCGTTGTCCGACTCTGCTGCTAGCTCCACAGGCTGCTGGCGGACCACAACATACTCTGAAAACTACGGTAAATCAATCCATTCTCTACCATTCAGTTAGAACTGAAGAGGCTT
Organism: Pituophis catenifer annectens; assembly: GCF_029215685.1. Classification (NCBI taxonomy): domain Eukaryota; kingdom Metazoa; phylum Chordata; class Lepidosauria; order Squamata; family Colubridae; genus Pituophis; species Pituophis catenifer. The sequence goes on from NW_027256893.1 coordinate 5,182,500, forward strand.
CTTGGATGAGACAGGAAATGTCTTCAAGGAAACAAAAACAACAACAACAAAGAATCACAGTTGCCTTTTGAAAAAACACCTTTGGGACACCCATGACCTGGATGACCGAGACCCTCCGTAGAATTCCAGGAGAAGGCTTTCTTCAACTATGAAAGAGCAACAGTGCCATTGTTGACCAAGCCATTTGCAACCTGTTACAGCTGGCAAGACATCATCCCTTCAAGGGTTGACCTGATTCCGCTCTATTCCATGGGGATCATTCTTTCGCAACCTTTCCTACTTGATTGCTGACTAACTGAGTGCCGAGAGATACTGAATGGCACCAGGAGAGTTTTCAGCAGCACCAACAGCAGGTTGGCTACTCAGCAGGTGACAGTCAAATCAGAGCAAGTTGTAATTTGTAATCATGAGGCAGTCATAGAACCCAGCTTATTTTCTTCCGTATAGCCCCTACACACAGCCCTTTGACAAAGAAACTTCTCACAGCAGAAAGAGGAGCAGTAGTTCCATCTTTAGTATAAAAATTATTTGTGATTACATTAACATAATCTCGCTAGACTTCTGTGAACTGGTTGTCCTATGTGTGGCTCTTTCTCCTGTCTCCTTGGGTCATTCCCACACAGACAAATTTATGGGGCAATATAGTACGGTCCCCTTTAGATTAAATGAAGAATGGACAGCCCATAAGATTCTAATGGTATCTGAGATGGTATAGGTTCTCCTGCTTGACCAGGGGTTGGACTAGAATATCTCCAAGGTCCATTCTTATTCTTATTCTTATTCTTATTCTTATTCTTATTCTTATTCTTATTCTTATTCTTATTCTTATTCTTATTCTTATTCTTATTCTTATTCTTATTCTTATTCTTATTCTTATTCTATTCTATTCTATTCTACTCTACTCTACTCTACTATCACATAGCATCGCATCACATCCATTCCATTCCCTTCCCTTCCGTTCCATTCCATTCCATTCCATTCCATACCTTCCATTATCCTATCCTATCCTATCCTATCCTATCCTATCCTATCCTATCCCATCCCATCCCATCCCATCCCATCCCATCCCATCCCATCCCATCCCATCCCATCCATTCCATTCCATTCCATTCCATTCCATTCTTCTATCCCATCCCATCCCATCCCATCCATCCCATCCATCCATCCATCCATCCCATCCCATCCCATCCCATTATCCCATCCCATCCCATCCCATCCCATCCCATCCTATCCTATCCTATCTCATCCCATCCCATCCCATCCCATCCCATCCCATCCGTTCCATTCCATTCCATTCCATTCCATTATTCTATCCCATCCCATCCCATCCCATCCATCCATCCATCCATCCATCCATCCATCCATCCATCCATCCCATCCCATCCCATCCCATCCCATCCGTTCCATTCCATTCCATTATTCTATCCCATCCCATCCCATCCATCCATCCATCCATCCATCCATCCATCCCATCCCATCCCATCCCATCCCATCCGTTCCATTCCATTCCATTATTCTATCCCATCCCATCCCATCCATCCATCCATCCATCCATCCATCCATCCATCCATCCCATCCCATCCCATCCCATCCCATCCGTTCCATTCCATTCCATTATTCTATCCCATCCCATCCCATCCATCCATCCATCCATCCATCCATCCATCCATCCCATCCCATCCCATCCCATTGCATCCATCCATCCATCCCATCCCATCCCATCCCATCCCATCCCATCCCATCCCATCCCATTATCCTATCCTATCCTATCCTATCCTATCCTATCCTATCCTATCCTATCCTATCCTATCCTATCCCACCCATTCCATTCCATTCTATTCTTAATGGTGCTTTGTGAATCTTTGTGAGCTTACTGCCAGTGCCTGGAATTTCTGCATTTCATCGCCACCCCTTTTTCCCATTCTCTCCCCTTCCCATCTCCCATCCCCAATTACAGTTGTTTTTGTACTTATATCCACTCCTTTGAAATAAGTCACAACCCTGCTGACAAGGGGATTGACACAATTTTCCCCAACCAGAATCCTTCCAGATATGATGGGCCATACAAACAGGTCATTCTCCAGCACATCTGGAGAGTAGGATCGGCCCAGATGTGAGCCAGAGACTCCACATCACTCCCAGGCTCAGGATTCCCTCATCAATGGTCCTCTGTAGCAGAAGAAACACAATTCCACCAGAATAAGACTTGGAAAGCTCAACTCTGTGATGGCCAAACCTGAGATCAGCAAAGCACATAATTAAGGCCCCATTAAGGCTGTCCACAGAAATAGCAAAATAACCATCTTTTGGCTCATTGAAATCAAGCAGCCAGATGGACCTGCCGTATGTTTTTTTAAAAAATGGTTATTTTCCACAGTCAGTGCTGGAAATCACAAGTCCTGGGCCTTCAAGTCCTCTTTCTTTAGAGAGAGATTTTGGCAAAGTTCATCACAAATGTTGAGCGATGGCAGGGGTGAAATCCAGCAGGTTCTGACAGGTTCTAGAGAACCGGTAGCGAAAATTTTGAGCTGGCCCCAGAGTGGGTGGGAATGGAGATTTTGCAGTATCCTTTCTTGGAGCAGGGTGGGAATGGAGATTTTGCAGTATCCGTCCCCTGGAGTGGGGAGGGAATGGAGATTTTGCAGTGTCCTTCCCCTGGAGTGGGGTGGGAATGGAGATTTTGCAGTATCCTTCTCCTGCCACCCCCACCAAGCCACACCACACCACACCACGCCCACCAAGCCACGCCCACAGAACTGGTAGTAAAAAAAATTGGATTTCACCACTGAGCTATGGGCAAGTCTACGGGTAAAAAGCCTCTGTTGGGATCATCTCAGGGAATTGACAAGATGCAAATGAGGAGGACCAGAAAGAAAACTCAGGAGACAAAAGACATTCAACAGAGAAATACCAACAATGTTCAGCTATCTGAATGAAAACAAGGAAGAGTTGCTTGACTGTGGCATCAAAGCCATAGAAAAAGGCAGAACCTCGGCTTCCGGTTTGGCTTCCGTCGTCGCTAGACGGTCTTTTGGGACCGCCACCCCCGCCGCCCGTAAAGAGCTGCCTTTAGAGCTGGGAGGCAGCTCGAAAAACTCCGTTTCCTTAAGGAAATGTGAGGTGAGCCGGCGAGAGCAGGTAGAGCCCTCTGCGAAGTCCCCAGAGTTTTTTTTCTACTCTTGGGGAGGAAGCAGGATGAGGCTCCCTATCCAGCTCGCCACTGCTCCGGGCTGCGGGAGAACTCTGCGCTTTGCAGAGCTAGACGATGTGACCAACCTAATTAGCGAAAACTAACAGATTGCTCGAATAAGCAGGATGAAATCCGGATTTGGGACTCTAAACCGCAAGTATTTGTAACAACCCTATGATTGATGAAGAAAGAGTGAAAAGGGGGGAAAAAAGTTTAAAATGGCAGCTGGCTGAGGCTTGAGAAGAAAGCTGAAAGCGAAAGTCTTTCCGTTTGAATGGTTTAACTTGCTACAAAGTATCTGAAGCAATAGCGCTGGCTACAAGGGAAGAGAAAAATTTCTGTTTCATTCTTCTTCCTTTCTTAGAGACTTGATATTGATATTGTGTGGAGAGAAGACTTTTTCTTTAAAAAGAGTCTGTTTGTGTGGCAGGATGGCGTTAAAACTGACAAAGCCAGACAACCAAGCTGTGGGGGGGGGGGTTCCCCCATTTATAAATCACAAGAGCAATTTTTGAGCTCGCAGATGCAGAAGAATGGTTTTAAAATTTTAAAGGAATTTGTTATGGAGAGGTTGGCAAGACATGATGAGATTATGAACCAGAATCTTGAAAAATTTAGACAGGAAATTAAAGAGTTGGTTCAACAAAAGTATGATAACCTGAAGCAATATATTATAACAGCTTTGAAAAGCTTCTCAGAAGTAATTCTAAAGATGGATAAAGATATCAATTTAGAAATAGACTCTAAAATGAAGGAAGCTGATTATAAGATTCATAATCTGGATAATAAAATACAAAGAATTAAAAATGATTTGACAATGATTCAAAAAAATAGCTCAGAAGTAGAGTCTAAAATGAAGGAAGCTGATCACAAGACCTACAATGCAGATAATATAAAGCAAAGGATTGAAAATGAAGTTACAATGATGCAATTTAGATCCATGGAATTTGCGATCAGAATGAGAGGAATACAGGAAAATAACAGGGAGGACCTGAGAAAGATGTCTGCTGAAGCTCTGGCTGTGATCTTAAAGGTCAGCTCTGAAGAAGTATTTTGTAAGATTGATAAGGCCTACAGAGTAAATTCTTGGGTGGCAAAGCAAAGACAATTGCCTAGAGATGTGGTGATCTATTTTACTGATAAAGGAATAAGAAATGATATTGTGCAAAAGACTTTTAACTCCACTCTAGAAATGAATGGAAAGAAGATCTGGATATATAAAGAGCTGCCGCCCAAGATGTTAAAAGATAGAAAGGACTTTGGATTTTTGGTGACTGAGTTAAAGAAACAAAACATCCCATTTAGGTGGGATGCTCCAGTTGGTATAATATTGAGATATCAGAAATAAAATTGATATGGTACAAGGTGATAGGTAATGTTACTGATTGCTTAGTTCAGGAAAAGGGATGTTATGTTTAGATATTAATATACTTAAAAGATTTGAGTTAAGAGATATACGCATGGGGGTGGATTATGAGTAGAATAAATGCCAAATCAGGATTTATTATATAGTTTCATAGCCGAAAGTTGTTTGAAACATATAGTATGCGGGAGACATAATAATAATGTTAGAAAGAAATGTTTAGCACATAGGGGGTGGTGTAAAAGGGTGGTAAAGTATTATATAATGTGATATTAATTTGGATTTCATCTTGCAGAAGCCATGGGGGAGGGGAGGGGGAGGGGGGGTTAGGGAGGGGGGGGGAAAGGGGGGAAAATTTGTATTTGAAAAACTTTTTCAATTAAAAAAAAAGGCAGAACCTCCTATAGATTGTTGTTGTTAGTTGCAAAGTCGTGTCCAACCCATCGCGATCCCATGGACAATGTTCCTCCAGGCCTTCCTGTCCTCTACCATCCTCTGGAGTCCATTTAAGCTCACGCCGACTGCTTCAGTGACTCCATCCAGCCACCTCCTTCTCTGCCGTCCCTTTCTTCTTTTGCCCTCCATCGCTCCCAGCATTAGGCTCTTCTCCAGGGAGTCCTTCCTTCTCATTAGGTGGCCAAAGTATCTGAGTTTCCTCTTCAGGATCTGGCCTTCTAAAGAGCAGTCAGGGTTGATCTCCTCTAGGACCGACCGGTTGGATCGCCTTGCAGTCCAAAGGACTCGCAGGAATCTTCTCCAGCACCAGAGTTCAAAGGCCTCCATTCTTTGGCGCTCAGCCTTCCTTATGGTCCAACTTTCACAGCCTTCCATTGCAACTGGGAAAACCACGCACTTTTGTTGGCAGACTGATGTCTCTGCTTTTTAGTATGCTGCTCCTATAGATATCTTCTCCATTTTCAGAATTATAGAAATTACAGAATAACAAAGTTGGAAGGGACCTTGGAGGTCTTCTAGTCACTAACCCACTGCTCAAGCAGGAGACCCTAGACTATTCCAGGTAAGTGACTGTCCAGTCTCTTCTTAAACGGCTCCAGTGATGGAGCATCCACAACTTCTGAAGGCAGGCCGTTCCACTGGTTAATTATTAATTGCCTATAATGTGTTTTGTTATTATTGTTCAATCACTAAGTTGTGTCCAACCTAATGGACCATAGCTTGCCAGGCCCTCCCATCCTCCACAATCTCCCAGAGTTCGGCCAAATCTATTTTTATTGTGTCGACAACAATATATAACCATCTCATCCTCCGTCATCCCCTTCTCCTTTTGACTTCCATCTTTCCCAACATTGGGGGCTTCTCCAAGGAGCCGTCTCTTCTCATTGGGTGGCCAAAGTATTTGAGCTTCAGCTTCAGGATCTGTCCTTCCTGTTAGGAAATGGTTATTTGTCTAACTAGTTGGTCAGGCAATATATAAACCAACAATGTATGTTTGCAGTCAGAAAGGTATTATATTGCTTTAAGACTGTATCGCATCATCCTGTACCCTGATTGTCTAAGCTCTGTAGCCAATATACTTAAGGGAAGTCAGGATCATGGCTTGTGTGGATACTACACCATTTTATCTGCTTATTTGCTGTAATTCTCTACCTGATCTCTCTGCATGATCACTGTTTGATCATAGCTACATGTTGCTTTCTACTATTTATTGAATGTTTTGATATTGAACTTGTTCCTGTTTTGAAACTCAAAAAGAATTGTTTTATTATGTATGACTACAACTGGTAAGAAGACTTTGTACTTGAAATATCCCTGGATTGATCTTTTAACTCTTATCTTTTCTGTGTATGACTTGGATTGTTTTTGGACTTTGCTTTACTTTTTCTAAAAGTAAAAGACTACAACAACTCAGTGTGTTGGTATGTTGACTGTGATTGTTCACAACCACTCCCAGTCGTTTTTCATGCGTTTACTCAAAGGGTACTCTGCTCAATAACCCACAACATCGGTTATGAGCCAAGAATATCCTTAACACTTCCAAAAGACAATCCTTTAGGAAATCACCTCCATGGCCTGAATCTATTATAAATATATCCAATATTTTTACAGCTATGTAGTATGCAATCCATCTGTCAATTGATCAATCCAATCTTTATTTAAGGTCAAAGACCAGCCTAGGGAGGGTGGGATGCAGTCCATTAAAAAAACATAAAGAAGATACATAAGAAAAATTAGGGGGTGGGATGTCTCAACAGTTAAAGACACTAAGCTTGTCAACTGGAGAGCCGACAGCCCAGGTTCGAGACCCGAGAGCTGCATGATGGGGTGAGCTCCTGTTACTTGCTCCAGCTCTGCACACCTACCAGTTCGAAAGCATGCAAATGCGAGTAGATAAATAGGTACCACTTCGGTGGGAAGGTAAACCATTCCATGTGCCTTCGGCGTATAGCCATGCTGGTCACATGAAGTGTCTTCAGACAACACTAGTTCCCTCGGCCAAGCAACTGAGATTACTACTATGTCCTAGACAAGTGTTCTCCAACCTTTCCGGTTGTTGCTCGGTGGGGAGGGATGAGGGGATGGTTAGTGTGAGCAGCGCGCACGTGCACGCCACTTGTGCAAATGGGGCTGTGAGCGCCTGCCACTTGTGCGAGTGGAGCTGCATGCACATACACCCCAACCCATCACTCACACAGTCTGGTTGCGAATAGGCCAAGATCTGATAGTCGCCCGCGGCCCACAGGTTGGGAACTCTTGCCCTACAGTACGATATGACTGGACAAGGAAACCTTTACTTTTACATAAATAGTTGTTGTGGCCCGCCAGCAGCCTGCATAGATTGTTGCTGATCCCGACGACGAGGAGGCTGTTGTGGTGTCGCACCAGCAGCCTGTGCAGCCGGCGCTCGAGTCGGACAGCGAGGAGGCTGAAGAAGATGTGCAGGGATTCAGCCAGGGCCTTCAGAATCTCCAGAGGCTCCTTTAAGTGCAGAGGATGAGGTGGAGGAGCCTCTTCTCAATGCACGAGCACGCAGGGCTGCCAAAAGGCAGGAGTGGCTACTCAGGAGGAAGTCTCCTCGAGAGTAAGGCTTGGGGCTAATTGGCCACTCCCTTAGCCTATTTAAGAAAGAACGCGGCTTGTAACAAGCTGCAGGAAACAACGCATGCTCGCTCGAGGATCATTGAATCTGGAATTTCTTTGCAAACCTTGCTTCTGGCCTTTTTGCCAACTCTCGTAAGACTTTATCTTTCTGTGGAATTTCTGGCAGGTTGTTAAGGACATTTTAGTTAACAGCCTGCATTTGTAAAAAACTACATTTGGAAGTAAATTGAGTTTGGTTCATAGTTTGTGTGTGCTGCATTCTCTGGGATCCGTAGCTGGGGCAGAACAATAGTATGAAAAGTTAGAAGAGATATAAATATATTAAAACAGAAAGAATATAAAAAACAAGAATCTAAAACATCTAAATGCAGTACGCAAAGCGGGGCCAATCCAATCTTTATTACAGTCATAGATCTGCATAAGAAGGATGGGATACAGTCAATGAAAATATATAAGATACATAAAGATTATGAGAAGCTGGAAGATATTACAATATGTTTAAACAGAAAGCGTATATGTAAGAAAACAAGTCTAAAAGAAACTAAAAGGTGAGATTGGAGCACTTGGATGGGTGTAAGGGAGCAGAAAGAATAGCCTGTAGCAGACTATATCAAATTACAGAGCACTCTCGGATGGTGAACTAAATGCTCATTAAGCCTGGTTTTATGGCCCAGGGCATCACCTGACGGATTTTAAGTGCTGCTGTGCAGAACCTGGCAATAATATGAGTTTAGTAAGGTTGGTATCTGAGAACAGCAGGGAGGTATAAGATTGACCTGTGCCCCCTGGGTATAGTGGTGAAATGAAGCTAGTAAGAATGTTTCTGTAGTGCAGGCAATGGGGAAATGCACATTCCATTGTTTGTGTGTGTCCAGAGTCACAGGAGCCTTGTCTCACCAAGGAAGAAATCTTCCCATATTCAAGGTCAATTTGGGGGTGGGGGAGAGCAGGACATTGTGCCAGGCCCCTTCGGTACTTGTCATCTTTCTCATAATCTCATCTTTCCTGCTACCTTCTCCTATGATTATCTATGATTATCATCTGTTGATGCATCTTATGGTTAATCATTGAAACTATGATTTAATGATGTATCGCTTTGTTGTTTGCATGTACACTGAGAGCTTATGCACCGGAGACAAATTCCTTGTGTATCCAATCACTCTTGGCAGAGGTGGGTTTCCGCAGGTTCTGATCAGTTCTGGAGAACCGGTAGCGGAAATTTTGAGTAGTTCGGAGAACCGGTAGTAAAAATTTCTGACTGGCCCCATCCCCATCTATTCTCTGCCTCCCAAGTCCCAGCTGATCGGGAGGGAATGGAGGTTTTACAGTATCCTTCCCCTGGAGTGGGGTGGGAATGGAGATTTTACAGTATCCTTCCCCTGCCATGCCCACCAAGCCAGGCCCACCAAGCCACACTCACAGAACAGGTAGTAAAAAAATTTGAAACCCACCACTGACTCTTGGCCAATAAAGAATCTGTTCTGTTCTGTTCCATTCCATTCCATTCTTTCTCTATTCTGTCTCTTATGTTCTGTTCTACTCTACTTCAAGTTTTAATTAGATATATCACAGAGGAGGCAGAGTACCTGTGCATTCACTAGCAACAAAGGTCGCAGGCCTGATTCTGCACCTGATGCACGCTGTTAGAACACAGAACATATACTAATAGCACTGGATATGGCCTTGGAGGTCTTCTGGTCCAACCCCCTGCTTAAGCAGGTGACTCTATACCATTTCAGACAAATGGCTGCCCAGTCTCTTCTTAAAAACCTCCAGTGATGGAGCACCCACAACTTCTGAAGGCAACTTCCGTTCCACTGATTAATTGTTCTCAATGTCAGGAAATTCCTCCTTCGTTCCAGGTTGCTTCTCTCCTTGAGCAGTTTCCATCCGTTGCTTCTTCTCCTGCCTGCAGGTGCTTTGGAGAAGAGATTGACCTCCCCCTCCTCTATGTGACAGCCCTTCAAATATTGGAAGACTGCTATCATGTCCCTCGCGGCTCTTCTCTTCATTAGGCTAGAGATCCTAATCTCTAATGATCCTTTAGATCCCTCAGGTATTGTATGATTTAGCCTCTGGGCAGCTTTCCATCTTTGTTCTTCTTTTCTTTCTTTCTTTCTTTCTTTCTTTCTTTCTTTCTTTCTTTCTTTCTTTCTTTCTTATTTATTTATTTATTTGATTGATTGATTGATTTATACTACTGCCCTACTCAGGGCGGTGAACAGCCAAACAGTAAACATACATAGATACAAAATTTAAAAACAAAGTAAAATCGAATTAAACAATTTGGCCCAGACAGATTTCTAGGGGTCCTTCTTCTTTGGCAGTTAGTTAAACCTTCAAAGACACTTTTGAGGATTCTTGGTTCTTTTCCTTCTCTTGTTCTCTATACAGCACAGGATTAAAGCCATTGAAAACTTCCCCAGAGGTGGTTTAGGAGTGATCTCCTATCACGGGTTATCTCTCACAAGCCCTCCAGCTCACCCTGTAGGTTTGATCATTATTAAGTGTGGAACAAGCTGCTCTCCCCACCTGAAGGATGCAGAGATAAAAGAGAACGAGAGATGGAGAGAGAGAGAAAAAAACCCTTTTCAAATACGGTTCGGAGAGGGCGATTTTTGGCTTCGCTCCACGTGCAGGCTGACTGCGCTCCTTCTCATTAGCACAACTAACTGATGGAAAAGGCAGGCCTCCGTGTGCAGCGAGAAGAAGGCCTGTTGCTAAGATACCTGTTGCTAAGTAGTAAGCCTTGCTCTTACTCACAAATGTTCCAGATTATCTCTCTATCAAGCCCTTTGCCATTGTTGCGGTCTCGTGGCTCTTTTGCCACATGAAAGAATTTGCAACAATAAACGGATCCATTGGGGGGGGCAGGAGTGTGCCTTTGCACACCCGGGCACACATTGGTGCAAATGGTTTTCCTGCTAATAACTTAATACCCTGTTTCCCCCAAAATAAGACATCCCCTGATAATAAGCCCAATCGGGCTTTTGAGCGCATGGCAATAAAGCTGAGCACTTATTTCAGGGTTCAAAAAAAATATAAGACAGGGTCTTATTTTCAGGAAAACATGGTATCTATCTATCTGTCATCTCTCTCTCTCTCTCTCAATCTCCCTCTCCCTCCCTCCTTCCTTCTCTCTCTCTCTCTCCTGTTTTCCCCAAAATAATACATCTCCTGATAATAAGCCCAATCGGGCTTTTGAGCACATGGCAATAAGGCCGAGCGCTTATTTCAGGGTTCAAAAAAAATATAAGACAGGGTCTTATTTTCGGGAAAATATGGGTAGCAATAGCACTTCAATTTATATACTGCTTTATAATGCATTACGGCCCTCTCTAAGCGGTTCACAGAGTCATCGCCCCCCACAATCTGGGTCCCCATTTTACTGACCTCAGAAGAATCAATCTTGAGCCGGTTAAGATTGAACTCCTGGCAGTGGGCAGAGTCAGCCTTCAATAATGCATTCTAACCACTGTGCATCATGGACAGATGGAAGGGCAATAGCACATATATTGCTTCACAGTGCTTTACAGCCCTCTCTAAGCAGTTTACAGAGTCAGTCTATTGCCCCCAACAATCTGAGTCCTCATTTTTCTGACCTCAGAAGGATGGAAGGCTGAGTCAAGCTTGAGTTGGTGAGAATCGAACTATTGAACTGCAGGCAGCCGGCAGCAGTAGAAGTAGCCTGCAGTACCGCATTCTAACCACTACGCCACCATGGCTCATGGTGCTCTCTCTCCCTCCTCCCTCCTCCCTTTCCCTTTTATATTATATCTCTTTAGAAGGCAAGCCTGAAAAGCTGGCTGAGGAACTCTGGGAGTTGAAATCCACAAGTCTTAAAGTTGCCAAGGTTGGAGACCCTTGCTTTGGAGAATAGATTGACTCTCCCTCTTCTTTATGGCAGCCCCTCAAGTACTGGAAGATGGCTATCATGTCACCCTTCTCTTTGTTAGACTGGACATAACCCAGTTCCCTCAATCATTCATTGTATGGTTTGGCCCACGGATGAAATGCTCCCGGTTCAGACCGGATAGGGTGATTTGGTAGCGATTGTGGCAGGTGGTTTGGAGAACTGGTAGCAGTGGCGGCGCAAGGCCCACCCGCCCAGGTGTCGTTACTTCATGCTTTTAAAAGGTAAAAAAAAGGCTCTGACGATCGTGCGCCATAGCTGTGATTGTCAGAGCCTTTTTTAACCTTTTAAAAGCATTTTTTACAACCTATTCACCCGAATAGGTTGTAAAAAAATGCCTTTAAAGTTTTTTTTTAAAGTTGGCCACGCCCACCCAGTCACATTACCCCCCCCAAGCCACGCCCACAGAACCGGTAGTAACAAATTTTACGTTTCACCACTGGTTTGGCCTCGTGGCCCTTATTATCTTTGTTGCTCTTCTCTGCAAACATGCTGGACTGAGGCTTATGCCTCATAGGTGGTATCTACCCATAGGTTCAGTCAGCTGAACCTTACCAGTCTTATGGCCACTTTTACTCCTGTATCCCTACAAATGGATTAACAACACAACATCCACAAAGGCTGCCTGAAATATCATGTCATTCTGAGCATTTTCACATAAAAGTCATACAAAATCTCAACGGCCTGAGTGCCAAAAGCTCAACTATTTTAAAAAATAGATGATTTATTTTTGTATTCGCTGCTTGGAAAGAAAATATTAGTTCCACTCTGGACTAAGTCCAAGAAAGCTGATGAATAGACGTTGATCTCTATCTCACTTCAGGACACCTTAGATGGATAGTCACGGTGAGATTCTTTTCCATCACTTAACCATTTCTCTATCAATACAGGGGTGAAATCCAGCAGGTTCTGACAGGTTCTGGAGAACCAGTAGTGGGAATTTTGAGTAGATCGGAGAACCGGCAAATGCCACCTCTGGCTGGCCCCAGGAGTGGGGTGGAAATTGAGATTTTGCAGTATCCTTCCCCTGCCATGCCCACCATGCCACACCACGCCCACCAAGCCACACCCACAGAACCAGTAGTAAAAAAAGTTGGATTTCACCAGTGTATCAATACAATGTGGGCATGGTATTTCTAACGATGAAGATACAACAGCGAAATCCAGCAAAAAATAAAGTTGATAATTAAAAGAAAACTCCATGAGCATTTAGTTAAAGTGTAAAAATATTTCCACCTTACATTATTCTGGTGGCAGCATTAGACTTCAGGAACCAAATCTGGGACTTCTTTTGTGTGGAAAATCAGTTTTCATGTGAATAGCAATAGCACTTAAACTTATATACGTTTCACAGTGCTTTAACAGCCCTCTCCAAGCGGTTTACAGAGTCAGCCTCTTGCCCCCAACAATCTGGGTCCTCATTTGACCCACCTTGGAAGGATGGAAGGCTGAGTCAACCTTGAGCCGGCCAGGATTGAACTCCAGGCTGTGGGCCGAGAAAGCCTGCAATACTGCATTCTAACCACAGAAACATCGAGACTCACAGAGACTCTTTAATAAACAAATTGAGACATAAAGAGGGCTATCTGTGTAGCTCACAATGGCCTGTGGCAAGTTTTATCAGAACATTCCCATAGCAACCCCTGAATGTGCAAATGCTTCTTTTAACTAAGACAATTGTTCTCAGTAGATAGCAGAAGAGCGAGAAGTAACTGAGATATATTGCACTATTGCTTATGAATATGTATGCATGTATCATTTCCCCCCTACTTTCTGAAATGTACGAGTGCCTCTCTGTGTCTCCCATTATTCCTTTGGACGAGACCCTCCTCCATTATGTTCTGTTTAATAAATCACTGCAGTTTGCTTTCGGTCCTGCGCTTTCATTCCATACTTTAACGCCACGTGTCTGAAACCATCACCCTACCGTTATCATTCCCTTTCCGGCTGGTTTTCCATTCCCGAGAACGAGTGCTCTTGTTACTTTCTTGCTTGAGACAATCTAAAGAAGAAAAGAAAGAAGAAAATATGTTACAGTAGTCCTCACTTACTGAACACTTGTGCAGAGATCAGTTTACGATGGCAGGAGATTTATGACTGGCCCTTGAATCGGCAGCTGTTGCATCATCGTAGGACAATACGAGCACCACTTGTGACTTTCATTTCAGGTTTCTGACACGCAAACTCGATGGGGAAGCTGGGAGGAGGTTGCAAATAATGATATGGAATTTGCTTAATTACGGCAAGTGGAAGTGTCAGAAATGCTACTGTGTTTCCCTGAAAATAAGACCCTGTCTTATTTTTTTGAACCCTGAAATAAACGCTTGGACTTATTTTCGGGGAGGTCTTATTGCTTTGGGGTACATGGAGCAAGACGGGGCTCCTCTTGCTGTCTTACCTGATTTCCAGCTCTGTCTCCCTAACTCTAACCAGAGGAAATGGCAGGGACTGGCTGTGCATGCGGTTAAATATTTTTGGGGAGGGCTTATTTTCGGGGAGGGCTTATTTTAGCGCATGCGCTCAAACGCCCAATTGGGCTTATTATCAGGGGATGTCTTATTTTGGGGAAAACAGGGTATTACATGGTCTGGTCTGGTCTGGTCTGGTCTGGTTTGGTTGATTAGCCCATAGCAGTGATGGCAAACCTATTAGACACCGAGTGCCCAAACTGCGCAGGTGCATGCTCAAACTGAAAGGTGTGAGTGCGCAAACACGCGCATGCACATGCATGCCCAAACGTGCCCATGCACGGACATGTGTGCATGCACAGCAGACACCCAAAGACCAGCTGGCCGACAGGAGGCGAGGCATCCCAACACCGGCAGTGGGGCAAGAGATAAGATCTTTTTCTTTCGTGAGCTTCTGTTTCGTCGTTTGCAGGGAAACAGAAGCTCACGAAAGAAACACCACAGAGATCTGACCTGGGGCGACGGCACACATACTAGCAGAGAGGCCACCTCTGGCACGCGTGCCATAGGTTCCCCATCACGGCCCTAGGCCATATCAGAATGCAGAGTTCCAAACAACACTTATTGACAAAATCCTATAAAACAATTTTTTTAAAAAAATGGAATAAAATACAATAATTTGATATATAGATAAGTGAAAAAAGATAAAATTATATTTCAGTATCACCCCTACAATCTACCCCAATCAGTCCCACATATGCCGATCTCAGCCGAACCATTTTACTCAAGTACTGTGCTGTATTAAAATGTTGTTTTCAAATTCTGGCCACACATATAAGGTATGTTGTTTTAATATGGGGTTCCCAATGGGTCATTCGTTTAATATATGAACCAAAGTACCTGTCTCTTACCCGCTTATATAAACAACAATCAAATAGGATGTGAGCCAAATCTTCTATCTCTACCACTCCGTAACTCTGAGGAGGTGGAGAGGGTGGGTAGTTTTAAATTTCTGGGCATTTATATCTCGAAGGACCTCTCATGGACTATTAACGGTAACAGGCTTGTGAAGAAGGCACAGAAGAGGCTGTACTTCCTGAGAATGCTCAAGAAGATAAATCCATCTCAGCATCTACTTCTGTCCTACTATCGCAGCACCATTGAGAGTGTCCTGACATACAGCATTCTTGCATGGTATGGGAGCAGCTCTGCAGTGGACAAAAATGCTCTACAGAGAATCATTAAAACTGCCCAGAATAACAAACCATCTTGCTTAGCAACAGGAATTTTGGGCTCCATTTGGGCTCCAAACTGCTGTGTTCCACTTTCTATTCAATGCCCCAGCCCCTCAATTTTATCCCCAATAGGGTCAGTCTGGGGGGTGCCGGCCAGCCAAGACTCTTCTCTGAGCAAGGAACAAAAAAACTCATCCATTCTCTGCAGGGCTGGGTGGGAAGCAGCTTCAATGCAGCTGTTGTCCCTTTTTGGCAGAGGTGCTTAGAAAGAGTGCAGAATGTGGGCAGATTTACATCACATTTGCAATCGTGGCAAATACCTGCAGCTCGGGTGTAAGGTAAGGGTGAAGGTTCGTTCTCGGAGCTTGTGGGTTAGTTTAGAACGTTTTGTTACCAGGCTAGGTAACATCTTCAGTGGAGTTTAGGGGATGTCGGGGTCCATGTTCTGTTTATAGCAGAGTTCTTCTGCTTATAACGGCTTCAGGTATGGGAGCGTTAACCTGCCACACTCATGAGTCCATCGGAGCCTGGCACTCCACAAGCAATTCCATCCACAGACACACTGAACCACAATTAGTGAGCCCTGGTGGCGCAGCAGACTAAAACACTGTTATTAACACCAGCTGCCTGCAATTACTGCAGGTTCGAATCTCACCAGGCTCAAGGTTGTCTCAGCCTTCCATCCTTTCAAAGGTAGGTAAATTGAGGACCCAGTTTGTGGGGGCAATAAGCTGACTTTGTATAAAATATACAAAAGTATGAAGGCTATTGCTTAATGCATTGTAAGCCACCCTGAGTCTTCGGAGAAGGGCGGGATATAAATCAAATTTTTTTAAAAAATTTAAAAAATCAGCCTACGAAACCCTCAGAAGCACCTGCACAGCCAAAAAGAGACAGCAACACCCTCAACCAACCCACAAAATCCCCCCCAACAGCAGTTCACCCCCCAATGACCCTGATCTGATGTAATCTCCTTATCACAAGACCCTCACAGATGACTCACAGCTGACCCATCACAAGACCCTCACTTGACACACCCCACCTGAAGCCCTTATAAGCAGAAGAACTCCGACACTGACATCCCCTAAACCAGGGGTCTCCAACCTTGGCAACTTTAAGACTTGTGGACTTCAACTCTTCTTTCCTTTCCTTTCCTTTCCTTTCCTTTCCTTTCCTTTCCTTTCCTTTCCTTTCCTTTCCTTTCCTTTCCTTCCCTTCCCTTCCCTTCCCTTCCCTTCCCTTCCCTCCTCTCTTCTCCCATTTCTTCCCTTCCCTCTTCTCCCTTTCCCTCCTTTCCCTTCCCTACCATACCCTCTTGTCTCTTCCCTTTCCTCCCCTCCCTTCCCTTCCTATCCCCTCTTCTCCCTTTCTTCCCTTCCTTCCCTTTTCCTCCCCTCTTGTCCCTCCCTTTCCTTTTGCCCCTTCCCTTCCCTTGCCTCCCACTCTTTCTCTTCTTTTCTTAACTCATCATTTATCTTCTTAGCATATGAATACCCTACAAGAGTAATCATGAGTTTAGACAATTATTGAAAAGGCAGGCAAATTCTCGGATGATTAGACCATTAAGCAAGCACCAGTCACAATGTCTTCACTGAACTGTTACAGACAGAAACAGTTCAAATGCCTGAATGACTCTGGGAATAAATGACAGGAGTGTTGATGCCTTTATATGGAGGGAGGGAGAATAATTTGCATACAGTCCCCGACCCCATTTGAGGGAGGGGGGCTCCTACAATCCCCTCCCTCAATATATTGCTTATCTTATTAAAAAAAATCACCAGCTCCCAGAGATGGGCCTTTTCATTTTTAAAAGCACCAAATTTTGCTTCGAACCTTTTTTTCTAAGGCTCCAAAATAATAGAATAAGGTTGAATAACATCACCAGGGTAGGAAAAAAAAATCAAAATGTGTTCTGCCTTCTCTGCTTTATTTTTCCCTTGCTTCTAACTGTCTAGTGCAGTGTTTCTCAATCTTGGAAGCTTGAAGATGGGTGGACTTCAACTCCCAGAATCCCCCAGCCAGCGCTGCTGGCTGGGGGATTCTGGGAGTTGAAGTCCACCCATCTTCAAGCTACCAAGGTTGAGAAACACTGGTCTAGTACCAAAGAACAAGATCCAGAATGTCTCAATGGGTGACCTGATCTGGATTGGAGAGCTAAGCAAGATTGACTCTAGTCAACTCTTGAATGAGAGACTATGACAAAAGCCTAGAGCTTTGGACTTTCTAGAAGACACCAAAGTACTTTCATACTGTTGCCAAGGAAACAAGAAGGATGAGCCTATGAAGTCACCAGGAATTGAGTTTGTTTTAAGGAAACTGAAGGTGGGGCTTTGATCTAGGACCGTGATGGCAAACCTATGGCACGCATGCCACAGGTGGCACGCGAAGCCATATCGGTGGGCATGCAAGCATTGCCCTAGCTCAGCTCCAGCGTGCATGCGCATGCCGGCCAGCTGATTTTCGGGCCTTCTGGGCCCACCAGAAGTCAGGAAATGGGCTGTTTCCGGCCTCCGGAGGGCCTCCGGTTGGGTGGGGAAAGCAGTTTTCACCCTCCCCAGGCTCCAAGAAAGTCTCTGGAGCCTGGGGAGAGTGAAAAACAGGCCTACCGGGCCCACTGGTAACCTTTTTGCCGTCATGTGCCAAAAGGGGGGGGAGCGTGAGGGGGTCACACATGCATGCGCGGGGGAGGTGGGGCATGGGGGCATTGAATTATGGGTGTGGGTATGCACACGCGCAACCCCATGTTCCCCCCGCTTTTGTCACGCGATGGCAAAAAGGACTGCAATCACTGATCTAGGAGGTATCACAAAGAAGTCATGGACCAACTTCCCTGGATGTCCTCCAGCAGAAGATGGAGAGGCATGTCTCTTTCAGCTTGGATTCTTGACCCGATCAGAGGGTTGAGCTTGATGGACTCAATGGCTCCCACCATCTTAAGAAGCCAACCTTCTTTCCCATCACTTTTTTCCTACCCTCTTTCTTTTCCCAAGAGTCTTAGTAGTAGTCAAAAATTCACAACAACACTCACCGATCCCAGAGTGCAAGAAAATTCTCCCAGGAAGTCATGTTCGTATAGCTGCATGCTTGATTTGTCTTGGTCAAACAAGGCAAATTTCAACTTCTGGACCTCCTCAAAGTGATAATCTATGATGAACTTTTTGGAGAAAGCCGGGTTGAGGTTGTTCACCGCCGTTTCTGTCCTGTCGATCTACAAAGAGAGAAAGTGGAATGAAAAAAAACAGGGAGTTGATCAAATCCTTATGAATGAGGCAGTGGTGAAAATTGAATTTTTTTACTACCGGTTCTGTGGGCGTGGCTTGGTGGACATGGCTTGTGGGCGAGGCAGGGGAAGGATACTGCAAAATCTTCATTCTCTCCCCGCTCCAGGGGAAGGATACTGCAAGATCTCCATTCCCACCCCGCTCCAGGGGAAGGATACTGCAAGATCTCCATTCCCACCCCGCTCCAGGGGAAGGATACTGCAAGATCTCCATTCCCACCCCACTCTGGGGTCAGCCAGAGGTGGTATTTGCCAGTTCTCCAAATTACTCAAAATTTCTGCTACCGGTTCTCCAGAACCTGTCAGAACCTGCTGGATTTCACTCCTGGAATGAGGTGATATTTCCTTGAGAGTAATTTAAGGCTGGGCGGAACTGCTATGGAAGTATTTATGTGGGGTTCAGTCTGAAAATAATTTTCTTCATCATCGTGGTCCACTCAAACCATAGTTTAGTAAAGTTGCATTTGCAAACTGCACCAGTTGGTGGATACTCAGAAGCCAAGGACATTTCCCACATCCGTTGAATGATTAAGTACTTTTTAATATTAGTTAACTTATTAATAAGTGTGACTAGCTATCAACAGAACAGGACTGTGAAATGTTTACAAATGGAGGCTGACAAAAAAAAAATTATCATCTCACACTGGAAAGAAACATGTGCATTTGATTCGATATGTATTGCTTTGCCAACATTTGAATTAATTTTTTCTTCAACTGTAGGAAGTTAGCACCCACCCCTTTCCTAGGAAAATGAGATATTTTGGGAAATATTAAAAGGGCAGAATATTTCCCCTAAAAGGGAGGCAGAAACTCAGCCTCCCCCCCCCCCCACACACACACTTGTCAATGGGCCATTAAGACCTGGGCCAGTCTATTCTACATAACAAAGATCTACCTCCTTCAAGCAGAGCCATAACAGGAATTGCCCAAAGCCCTTTCATTACATCATCACCCAGCAAGATTCAACCAAGCTTGGGACAATCTACAAAGTTACCCCTGCATGGCCCCATGGGAGTCTGACAACCAATCAGAATACAAGCTCAAATTCAAAAGCCCAACAGAGGGTATAAAACTCAGGCACTCTCAGCATCTCTGCCCCTTTTTGCCCAGGATCTCAAGCCATGTGATCCTGTTCATCAATAAACCTTCTTTCCAAGCAACTTCCATGAATCCAGTGTCTTTCTCCCCACTTGGAACTGAACCCAGATGGACATTTCTTCCAACACAACAGAAGGAGACTAAAGCAATATTGTATGAACCAAAGTTTTGGGACTTGTCCCATTCATAAAACAATTACCAGCCCTCCTTTATTGCT
The DNA here is from genome assembly GCF_029215685.1 of Pituophis catenifer annectens. Lineage (NCBI taxonomy): Eukaryota > Metazoa > Chordata > Lepidosauria > Squamata > Colubridae > Pituophis > Pituophis catenifer. The sequence continues at coordinate 5,202,264 of NW_027256893.1, forward strand.
ATACTTATCCGTGTGGTTGTGTCGATCTTTTAATACTATTGGATATGTATGTTCTATTTTTTTTAATTATTGTGTAATAACACTGTTTAAAATTAAAAGTGATTAAAAGAGACCCTGCTGGATTTGAGCACAGCTTTTTTACAGTTTCTTTAGCTTTTCACACCAGCCATCCAAATCCCCATTGGATTTTTCAGCAGCCGCCTAAAAACCCCAAGGGGTCCTTCGCTGAGCCTGTTTCTCACCTTTTGCAGTCGTTTATTAATTGATTAAATATAAAGGGACATGGTGGCTCAGTGGTTAAGACGCTGAGCTTGTCGATCGAAAGGTCGGCAGTTCAGCGGTTCGAATCCCGAGTGCCGCGTAATGGGTTGAGCTCCCGTTCCTTGTCCCAGATTCTGCCAACCTAGCAGTTTGAAAGCCCGTAAAAAAGGCAAGTAGAAAAATAGGGACCACCTTTGATGGGAAGGGAACAGCGCTCCATGCGCCTTTGCCGTTGAGTCATGCCGGCCACATGACCACAGAGACGTCTTCCGACAGTGCTGGCTCTTCGGCTTTGAAACAGAGATGAGCACCGCCCCCTAGAGTCGGGAACGAGTAGCACATACGAGGGGAACCTTTACCTTTACACCTATTGATTAATCTTACAACCATATCAAACCCCATTAGATGAATGAAAAAGAGGAATTTAGAAGAGCTTCAGCAACCGAACAACTTCCAATTTAGATCTCCACATACATTGGGGTAGAGAGTCCTTTCCCTGGTAAATGGAAAGGATTGCAACTGGCTGTTTACATAACCCGTCTGCTGAATCTTTATCTCTTTAGGAACAAACTGTTACAATACCCCCGGGAAGCCGACAAACACAACAGGAATGTCATTTGTGTTCTCCCCACTGAGATTTCACAGCAAAGAACACTACAGAGTGATGCTATTTCTGAAACTGAAGCTTACCTAACTTGTAACCTTCGCGTCAATAACTTTCTAATTCTCCTTTTCCCCCATCCCCTTATCCATGTCCCTAGCCCCCGTGTCCCTTTCTCAGGCAAAGTGTCTCTTTTAACCACAGATAGTCGTCGACTTATGGTCACAATTGAGCCTCAGATTTTCTGTTGAATCAGAATAGGTCCAAATTCGGTATGGACGGAGAGTCTAACGAAAGAAAGACAAGGTTGAAAACAGAGCTGGATCTAACTGGGGACTGTGGAGAACGAAAAATCCCCCCAAAATCTTTTGGTGCATTACTACAGGAGTTGCAACTAGGTACCCTGTTTCCCCCAAAATAAGGCATCCCCTGATAATAAGCCCAATCGGGCTTTGGAGCGCATGGTAGTAAGGCCAAGCACTTATTTCAGGGTTCAAAAAAATATAAGGCAGGGTCATATTTTCGGGGAAACCCGGTACTAACTCAGACTGCTGTATCCTTACATTTGCCCATTCATTGTCAAGCGCCAGGAAAATCAGGAGATCCATATTCAAATAGCTATAAAGATTTATTGTACGTAAATCTTGTAGCGAGCTTGAGCACTTTCCCTCTACTGTCTTTAAGATAAAAAGCCAATACAGGCAGTCCTTGACTTACGACCACAATTGAGCCAACATTTCTGCCTCTAAGCGAGACAGTGGTTAAGTGAGTTTTGCCCCGTTTTACGACCTTTCTTGGCATAGTTGTTAAGCAAATTACTGTAGTTGTTAAGATAGTAACACGGTTGTTAAGTGAAACTGGGTTCCCTGTTGACTTTGCTTGTCAGAAGGTCACAAAAGGTGATTGCATGAACCCGGGGACACTGCAACCATCACAAATATATGCCAGTTGCCAAGTGTCTGCATTTTGACCATGTGACCGTGGGAATGCTGCAACGGTCATAAATGTGAATAATAGTCATAAATCCAGGGGTGGGCTGCTGGGGGTTCGCAGGGGTTCGGAAGAACCTCTAGCTAAGATTCTGTGCAGTTCAGAGAACCCCCAAATCCCACTCCTGGCTGGCTCCGCCCACCCCACCCTGCTCCTTCCAGGAATCCCCACGCGGCCCGGCTTGGATGCAGGTAAGTGCAGGGGGTGCATGGAGGCTTGGGGAAGGGCAGAAAACGGGCCTACTGGAAGTTCAGGAAGGCCTCCAGAGGGCCTCTGGAGCCTGGGGAGGCTGTTTTCGCTCTCCCGGAGGCTTGAGGAAAGCCTCCAGAGCCCGGGGAGGGCAAAATGCCCCCCCCACCATGGTGCAGGAGGCCAACTAGGCCACGCCCACCATGGCCACGCCCCACCCAGCAACCAGCAGAGAACCCCTTGCTAAAATGTTTGAAGCCCACCATGCATAAATCACTTTTTTTCAGTGCCGTTGTAACTTCAGTCACTGAAAATATGGCTATAGGTTGAGGACTACCTACCATATATTGATCCTCATGAAGAAATTCTTGCAACATTATTTTCACTCTACCTGCCAGAATTCTTGTCAACATCTTTATTAGTCTTTATTCATCATTTACGTTAACTTGCATTAGCTGTTATCCAGCTTTCAAAAAATATTTTATTTATATAAACATGGAATTCCCTGATGCCAGAGAAAGTGGTTTTGTCCTCATGGGGCAGATGGGAGGCATCTTCAAAGCCAAGAATTGTGGAGCCACACAAAATGTTGCCTCAACCGGAGAGACCCGTTATTTAACCTCAGATGGCTAGTCCTAACATCTACCACCTGGCGTGTGAAATCAAGATCATGTCAATGGACACCTGTCAAGGCTGTGTGGGAATGCATGACTGGACTGCTTGGCCCATGTGGACCTGAGAGACCTAGGAGGGTGGGGAAATCCTATTTATTTATTTATTTATTTATTTATTTATTTATTTATTTATTTATTTAATTAGTTGGTTCGATTTATATGCCGCCCTTCTCCGGAGACTCAGGGCGGCTTACAATGCGTTAAGCAATAGCCTTCATACTTTTGTATATACCTGCTTAGTAGGGCTTTCGGCCCCCCCAAGCGGTGTTCTTTTTTATACAAAGTCAGCTTATTTGCCCCCACAATCCGGGTCCTCATTTTACCTACCTTGAAAGGATGGAAGGCTGAGTCAACCTTAAGCCTGGTGAGATTTGAACTTGCAGTAATTGCAAGCAGCTGGTGCTACTTAACAGCACTTTAGTCTGCTGCGCCACCAAGGCTCTTATCCTCTTTAATTATCCCTATGCGCAGGGAAAATTTAGACCTAGCTTCACCTTTTTTTAGATTTAGATTTTTAGAACTCTTTATTGGCCAAGTGTGATTGGACACACAAGGAATTTGTCTTTGGTGCATATGCTCTGTGTACATAAAAAGACAAGATACATTCGTCAAGAATCATAAGGTACAACACTTAATGATAGTCATAGGATACAAATAAGCAATGGAATCATGCTAGAAAACAGTCAATATAAATCATACAGGTAGTCCTTGCAGTCATGCAGTCATAAGTGGGAGGAAGTGGGTGATAGGAACGATGAGAAGATTAATAGTAATAATAATGCAGACTTAGTGAATAGTTTGAGGGTGTAGAGGGAATTATTTGTTTAGCAGAGTGAGGGCGTTCAGGAAAAAACTGTCCTTGTGTCTAGTTGTTCTTGTGTGCAGTGCTCTATAGCGTCGTTTTGAGGGTAGGAGTTGAAACAGTTTATGTCCAGGATGCGAGGGGTCTGTAGATATTTTCACATCCCTCTTTTTGACTCGTACAGTATGTGCTGATATGATGTACTCATTAAAGGGTTTCTTGAACCTGAACTTTGTGTCAGAATCTTGACTTCCCAGAATTCATTCCTCGGAACCATGACACCATTATTACGCAACGGTTCTCAAAACGTCGCATAACATTCTCACAGAAATCATGCAAATGCTCTCTCCATTCATGCATGATTTTTGGACACTGTGGAGGCCACATAAGGGCCTGGCCCATTCTCATGCATTCCACAGCCTCCCAAAATTATGCCAATGCCTGCCCATTTGCGCATGGTTTTTGCAGACTGTGGAGGTCACCCAAAAGCATGGCTTTCTTGCACAACTTCCAGGGGCTCACAAAACCTCACATACCTCATTCTCGCACAACCTCTGCATTCTCCAAAAATTGTACGAGAACGGGGGAGGGGGGGATGGCAAGAATCTGCCAAGCGAGATGGACAATACTAAAATTTTATAACAACCCCGGAAAAGCATACCACACATAACTTCGAGACTTCCAGAGGGAATTTTAATCCCCTAAATCCTACAATCCAGCATTGTGCATTGTCCAGAGTTCCAACCGAATGCAGTGGAGAAGTTCAGAAGCATGATGGGTGCAAAGTCTCTGAATGGGACAACTCACTGCAGCCAACTTGCTGTGGGACAATTTAACAATTCCATTTAAATGTTTAAAATCATTAAAATATGATGGGTCTCTTCTTGAAAGCTTCCAGTGATGAAGCTCCCACAACTTCCGAAGGGAAGCTGTTCCACTGGTTGATTGTTCCCACTCTCAGGAAATTTCTCCTTATTTACAGGTTTATTTATTTAGCGCATGGCAAATACATGGAATTATATCGGTTCAAATGTTAATGCCCAGTCCACCCAGCTATTGAAGGACAGGATGGTCTATTTTGAAAAAAATCAGACATTGGGCTGCTGTAAGCTCTTGATGGACATTCGGACACAATGTTGTGGATATTTTGTTGAGGAGCACCACAGTATTTAAATCCGTTAAATACATGGCAACGGATTTCCAGGTTGAATCTCTCCTTGCTCAGTTTCCATCGGTTATTCCTTGTCTGGCCTTCGGGTGCTTTGGAAAATAGCTTGACCCCCTTCCTCTCTGTGGCAGCCCCTCAAATATTGGAACATTAATGGCTGCAGAATATCAATCTCCTCAACTTATAACCATTCGTTTAGTGACCCTTTCGTATTACAATGCCACTGAAAAAAATGGTTTATGACCAGGAGTGAAATCTATTTACCTTCCCTATTGGTTCGGAAGTGCGCATGCACGTCACATTTGATTTTGGACTCTCTGCGCATGTGCAAAGCCTTCTGCACATGCCCCGAGGGTCAAAAACAGGTTACTTCCTGGTTAAAACCAGGAAGTAATGACGCCTAGGCAGGTGGGCGGAGCCTTACGCTGCTGCTGCTTCCAGTTCACCGAACCACCCACCGCTGCTACCAGTTCGCCTGAACCAGTAGTGGGTTGCCCCCGGTTCGCACCGGTTCTATAGAACCGGTAGTAAAACCATCGGGAGGCTCCGCCCACCAACCCCGACATCACCAAAACGCTTCTGCACATGCACAGAAGAGCGTGTGCACGGCCCTGCTGCAAGCCAGTAGTAAAGGTAAGTAGAACCCACCCCTGGCTTGAACCGGTGTGAACCGGTAGCATTTCACCCCTGCTTATGACCAATCCTCACACTTAGGACCATTGCAGCATCCCCAGAATCAGACGATTAAAATTTGGCCTCTTCCCAATCAGGATGTATTGATAATAGTTGCAACATCCTGGGATCATGTACATCACTGTTTGCAAATTTCCCAGCTGGCTTCCAACAAACAAAGTTAACAGGGGAAGCTGCATTGGCTTAATGACCTCGTGTTTCACTTAACGACGGCGATAACTTGCTTAACCACCATGGCAAAAAAATTGGACGCACTTAACCGTCATCTTGCTTAGCAACAGAAGTTCTGGTCCCAATTACGGTCGTAAGGTGAGGACGACTTGCCAGTTGCTTGCATCGGTCTCAAATTGATCAAGCTCGGTAGGTAGCAGCGGTTTCGTTTTCTGTTGAAAGCAGCCGTCTCGTTACCTCCTGCGACAGCAGAGTCCACAGCCGACTTACAGTTGGCAGCTGCAAATGGCTCCTTTTACTATTTACTCTGAAATCTATCAGCATTGGCAAAGGGAAAAGGTTAAAACTAAAACTGCCAATGTTTGAAAGCTAGAAATAAGTCTATCTCGTGGGGAGGGAGGGAAAGTTGCAGAAAAGAGGAGGGGAGGGGGAAAAAAAACAGCTTTCTGCAGAAATGTGTGTTTTTTTAAAAAAAAAAAAAAAATCGGAGAGAAATCTTTGGAAAGGCACAACACAATATGGTAATTTTGCTAAAAATACCGGAAGGTTGGTAGGGAAATGGAACAGCGAGTTACTGCAAGGCAGCTGTCAGGGAGGAGAAAGCGTAGAAAAACTCAAGCTATCTTCTCCAAACGGATTCCTACGTGATCGTTTGGGAGGGTAGCAATCAAGCAATCAGCTATGTATTAGTAGTAATTACACAGCAGAACTTAAGACACCCGGGAGTGGTAGGTGGTTGCAGCTTTTCTGCGCATGGAATGCTATACGCTTGCATCCGCAAAAACAAATATTTCTGCTTTCTTTATGGTTCTCCTTTTATTGGAAAAGCTACAAATCTATATCTCCACTCCTTCGCAGCAAGCATAGCGACAGATGAGAGGTACATCCGGCTCTCGTTATATTCACCATTTAGATTGCATGGCTATTCCGTTCAAAATCACGTGAAATATTAGTACCTCTTTATAAAACCTTAGTAAGGCCACACCTGGAATACTGCATTTACGTTTGGCATTACACATTACAAAAAAGATGTTGAGACTTTGGAAAAAGGGCAGAGAAGAGCAACAAAGATGAATCAAGGCCTGGAGACTAAAACATACGAAGAACGGTTGCAGGAACTGGGTATGGCCAGTCTAGAGAAAAGAAGGACTGGTGGGGGGACATGATAGCAGTCTTCCAATATTTGAGGGGCTGCCACAAAGAGGAGGGGGGTCAACTTATTTTCCAAAGCACCAGAAGCAGCACGAGAAACAATGGATGGAAACTAATTAAGGAGAGAAGCAACCTGGAATTAAGGAGAAACTTCCTAATAGTGAGGATAATTATTTAATTTAATTAATTTAATTTAATTTAATTTAATTTAATTTAATTTAATTATTTAATTTAATTAATTCAATTTATATGCCGCCCCTCTCCGAAGACTCAGGGCGGCTCACAATACATTTTAAAAAATCATTATAAAAAAAACATTTAAAAATTAAAAACATTAAAAACATTAAAAACTCATTCATGCCATTCATGGCCGGATCTCACCAGATCACAAGAGCGAGATCAACGGCTCCAGGCCTGCTGGAAAAGCCAGGTCTTCACCGCTTTTTGGAAGGCCAATAGGGTGGGGATGGTCCAGACCTCAGGAGGTAACTGGTTCCAGTGAGCTGGGGCAGCCACAGAGAAGGCCGTCCTCCGCGGGCCCGCCAGCCGGCATTGTTTAGCTGATGGGACCCGGAGGAGACCAACTCTGTGGGATCTTACCGGTCACTGGGAGCTATGCGGCAGAAGGCGGTCTTGAAGATAACCTGGCCCTGAGCCATGTAGGGCTTTAAAGGTAATAACCAACACCTTGAATTGTGACCGGAGACCAATAGGGAGCCAGTGCAGCTCACGGAGAATTGGTGTAATGTGGGTGTATCTAGGTGCACCCACGACAGCTCACGCGGCTGCGTTCTGGACCAACTGTAGTCTCCGAACACTTTCCAAGGGTAGCCCCATGTAGAGCGCATTGCAATAATCTAACCGTGAGGTAACAAGGGCATGAGTGACTGTGAGGAGAGCCTCCCGATCCAAGTAGAGTCGCAATTGGTGCACCAGGCGAACCTATGCAAAGGTCTCCCTAGCCACAGCTGTCAGATGTTGCTCTAATCTTAGCTGTGAGTCTAGGAGAACACCCAAATTGTGAGCCAGTGGAATGGGTTCCCTTCAGAAATTGTGGGTGCTCTTCCTACTGGGTATCCTTCCAGAGAAAATTAGCAAAGAAAATATTTATTTGATTATACATGTAATAACAGCTGCAAGGATTGTTTTTGCACAAAATTGGAAAGCAGAGAAAATACCTTTGGAAGGAGAAGTAATTAAAAACAATTTAGACTGTGCAGAAATGAATAGATTAACTTTGAGGATCAAAGAAAGAGAGGATTTAGAATATGTGAAGATATGGGATCAATTTTACCATTTGGTTAGAAAAGAGATATAGATAAGCAAACTCATAGTTATGTAAGAAAATGGTATAATTAGAATATTGTACTTTTGGAGAAATGCTGTAATAGAAGTGGTGAAAATGAAGACAGAAGAAACAACAAAAAGATGAAGTCATGGAGAAAACTCCAAAATGTCGCATGGAAGGAATGACTGATGTATTAAATGTCTGTTTGTGTATAAAATAATTTAAAAAAGAAAAAAAAGAAATTGTGGGTGCTCCATCACTGGATGTTTTTAAGAAGAGACTGGACAGCCACTTATATAAAATACCCTGTTTCCCCCAAAATAAGACATCCCCTGATAATAAGCCCAATCAGGCTTTTGAGCACATGGCAGTGAGGCCAAGCACTTATTTCAGGGTTCAAAAAAATATAAGACAGGATCTTATTTTCAGAGAAACATGGTAGATAGCTAGATGGAAATAGACAGATATACAATAGAGATAGATAGATATGATAGATATGAAAGATAGATAGATAGATACAATAGATGGAAATAAGACAGATATACAATAGAGATGGATGATGGATGGATACGATTAGATAGATAGATAGATAGATAGATAGATAGATAGATAGATAGACAGACAGACAGACAGACAGACAGACAGATGATGGATGGAAGGAAGGAAGGAAGGAAGCAAGGAAGCAAGGAAGGAAGGAAGGAAGGAAGGATGGAAGGAAGGAAGGAAGGAAATAGACTGACAGATATACAATAGAGGGATGGATGGATGGATGGATGGATGGATGGAAATATGGAAATAGACAGACTGGCAGATATACAATAGAGAGGTGGGTGGGTGGGTGGGTTGGTAGGTAGGTAGGTAGGTAGATAGATGGAAATAGACAGATATACAATAGAGATAGATAGATATGATAGATATGAAAGATAGATAGATAGATACAATAGATGGAAATAAGACAGATATACAATAGAGATGGATGATGGATGGATACGATTAGATAGATAGATAGATAGATAGATAGATAGATAGATAGATAGATAGACAGACAGATAGATGATGGATGGAAGGAAGGAAGGAAGGAAGGAAGGAAGGAAGGAAATAGACTGACAGATATACAATAGAGGGGTGGATGGATGGATGGATGGAAATAGACAGACTGGCAGATATACAATAGAGGGGTGGGTGGGTGGGTTGGTAGGTAGGTAGGTAGGTAGGTAGGTAGATAGATAGATAGATAGATAGATAGATAGATAGATAGATAGATAGATAGATAGATAGATGGAAATAAGACAGATATACAATAGAGATGGATGATGGATGGATACGATTAGATAGATAGATTGATAGATAGATAGATAGATAGATAGATAGATAGATAGATAGATAGATAGATAGATAGATGATGGATGGATGGATGGAAGGAAGGAAGGAAGGAAGGAAATAGACTGACAGATATACAATAGAGGGGTGGATGGATGGATGGATGGAAATAGACAGACTGGCAGATATACAATAGAGGGGTGGGTGGGTGGGTTGGTAGGTAGGTAGGTAGGTAGGTAGATAGATAGATAGATAGATAGATAGATAGATAGATAGATAGATAGATAGATGGAAATAAGACAGATATACAATAGAGATGGATGATGGATGGATACGATTAGATAGATAGATAGATAGATAGATAGATAGATAGATAGATAGATAGATAGATAGATAGATGATGGATGGATGGAAGGAAGGAAGGAAGGAAGGAAGGAAGGAAGGAAGGAAGGAAGGAAGGAAGGAAGGAAATAGACTGACAGATATACAATAGAGGGGTGGATGGATGGATGGATGGATGGATGGATGGATGGATGGAAATAGACAGACTGGCAGATATACAATAGAGGGGTGGGTGGGTGGGTGGGTTGGTAGGTAGGTAGGTAGATAAATAGATAGATGGAAATAGACAGATATACAATAGCGATCGATCGATCAATAGATCCCTACCCTTTTCCCCAAAAAAATAAGGCATCCCCTGATAATAAGTCCAATCGGGTTTATGAGCGCATGGCAATAAGGCCAAGCACTTATTTCAGGGTTCAAAAAAATATAAGACAGGGTCTTATTTTTGGAGAAACATAGTAGTATGGAGTCTCCAGTGTGGAAGGGACTGCCACTCTCGAATTAGCCTTTTTAGTCACACCAGATGCTGTTTTAGGACCTCTCTCCAGAGCACAATACCATAGTCTTTTGAGACTAATGGTGGCCAATGAGGGTCTCCATGACCTGGATGACTGTGAATCTCCATAAACATTTGGTTTAGGGTCTACTTCTTGAGCAGGGGGTGGACTAGAAGACCTCCAAGACCCCTTCCAACTCTGTTCTGACTTACTTGGTTTTATTGAACAGATAAAAGGGGGGGAAAGCCCTTCCTCCCACTCTTATTTGCACAGGACTCCCAGAATGGTGTCTAAACAAAAATGCACTTTTCAGATAATTTTTTACAGGAGATATTTAATTGAATCTCTGTGCGCTTTGATGGATGAATGAGGTGAGGAAAAACCCATTAGACATCTATCAGACAGATATGAAATTAACGGCTCTTGATGCCAGCTTTCAGCTCAACTTCAGGAAGGAGACTGCGACGCAAAGCTGTCACAAATAAATACAGAGATCCAAAAAGGGCAGAATTGCTCTTCCCTGCAAAGATGGGCCATCTCGGTGATAAAAGGGGAAAGACTGCACAGGGGATGGTAAAAAAAGTCAAGATGGCGGCCTCAGCAGTGCAATCAAAGCTCTACCCATCTTATACAATAACAGAGTAAGAAGGGACCTTGTAGGTCATCTAGTCCAACCCCCCGCCCAAGCAGGAGACCCTACACCATTTCTGACAGAGGGCAGTCTAGTCTCTTCTTGAAAACCTCCAGTGATGAAGCTCCCACAATTTCCAAAGGCAACTTCTGTTCCATCGGTTGATTGTTCTCACTGTCAGAAAATTTCTCCTTATTTCCAGATTGAATCTCTCCTTGGTCAGTTTCCATCCATTATTTCTTGACTGGCCTTCAGGTGCTTTGGAAAACAGGTTGACTTCCTCTTCTCTGTGGCAGCCCCTCTGATATTGGAAGATGCTATCCTGTCTCCCCTGGTCCTTCTCTTCCCTAGACTAGCCAGTTCCTGGAACCATTCCTGGCCAGTTCCTGGAACCGTTCTTTGTATGTTTTAATCTCCAGACCTTTGATCATTTTAGATAGATTCAGATTAACAAAGTTGGAAGGTACTTTGTAGGTCATCTAGTCCAAGCAGGAGGCCCTCCACCATTTCTGACAGGTGGCAGTCCAGTCTCTTCTTGAAAGCTTCCAGTGATGAAGCTCCCACAACTTCCGAAGGCAACTTCTGTTCCATCGGTTGATTGTTTTCATTGTCAGGAAATTTCTCCTTAGTTCTAGGTTGTTTCTCTCCTTGATTAGTTTCCATCCATTATTCCTTGTCTGGCCTTCAGGTGCTTTGGAAAATAGCTTGACCCCCTTCCTCCTCTCTGTGACAGCCCCTCAAATATTGGAAGACTGCTATCCTGTCTCCCCTGGTCCTTCTCTTCACTAGACTACCCATGCCCAGTTCCTGCAACCGTTCTTCATATGTTTTAGCCTCCAGTCCCCTAATCATCTTCATTCCTCTTCTCTGCACTCTTTCTAGAGTCTCAACCTCTTTTTTATAGTGTGGTGACCAAAACTGGATGCAGTACTCTAAATGTGGCCTTGCTATATAAAGTGGTATCTTTATGGGCATTGCAACAGGCAAAACTGGGTGAAATTTTCAATCGCACCACCAGTGTGGCCGCCATCACAGAAATTGTACACCTTACAAATTATGCTAATCATAGATTTCTAGGGCTGGAAGAGACCTTGGAGATGTTTTGGTCCAAACTCCTCCTAAGTCAAGAGACATATCTTGACTTTTTTTTTTGACCAAACCCTGCTGCAAAGGCAAACAATACCCTGACCCACTAATGACAGCTGTATGTTTTGTGCCAAATTAAAATCAAAGGTAATTTAAACTACCCTATGAAAAGAGCAAAAAGGATGTGACTCAGTTGGTCTACAGATATTTTGGGGGATGACATTATCGCCCCAAACCAGAGTGAGAGTGTCAGTGTTTCAACGCTGGCATGAGGGGAGGGGGCACATTCCTGGGAAATGACGAGGAAAAGAAGTCTGAAGAATGACTTGGAAGACAGCCAGTGAGAAGCAGAGATTTGGGGATCGGAAAGGGAGGAATTAGGAGGCAAAAGGTCAGTCTTGTCTGCGCGGAGTCATGATCCGGTGGCTGAGCTCAATTAAAGAAAGATTTCCTTAAAGATTGGCAGTTTGGAAATTCATTTAATTTTGAGATAGCACCGCAGTCTGACAGAGAGCTGTACCCCAATGTATCTGGAGATGGGATTTTAGAGGCAGAATGTTATGAATATTGAAAAGGAAAGCAAGAATAACAGAATAACAGAGTTGGAAGCGACCTTGGAGGTCTTCTAGTCTCACCCCCTGCTCAAGGCAGGAGATCTTGTACCATCCGGGACAAATGGCTGTTTAATCTCTTGTGCAGGAAAATATTGCATTAACCAAAAGCGAGACGTGAAAGAAAATATTCCAGTTGTTCAAGTGCAGACAAGCCATTCGCAACACCGATAAGAGAGCAATAATGGATGACATTACGTATCAAAATAAAATTAGTTCTTTTCTGGCCCTGCTGGATTTTTTTTTGGAGTTTCTCACGGTCTGGAAAAAGTTGCACGTTTCCAGTCCATGGCTTGGCATGCAAAGCTAATTGTGTGCCCAAACTAGGGTTAATTAAAGATTGACAACTATGTTGTGTTGAATGAGGCCACTGTTACTTTAGTTAAAAGGGATGAGGTGTGAAGGAAGAATTCAGGACATTTCGTTTTTTCCTTCCTCTTTTTGGGATGAGCCTCCCATGGCGGCAACCTCTGTGCTCTTCCCATTACAAATTCTCTCCTGTTCTGCAGCCCTTCCTGGTCTCGCGGCATCTCACAGAGAGTCCATTCAGACCTTGTTCCTTTCATTCCTCAATGGGTACTTCATGAAACAGCAACAGTTGTCACACACACACACACACACACACACACACACACAAATTAAAGCCTACATCGTAAATGCTTCAGTGCTAAAGCCAGAAGGATCTGAATGCACACCGTGAGGAAACTTAGAACAACCAAACAACAGAGACACCAATTGGAAAAGTTGCTCTCTGACTCTCAGAAAAATCCTGCCTTTACTTTCCAGAGAACTAGGAGGGGGGACCCTTCTGAGAGCTTTTTCAGATAACTTTTCTGGTTTGGACTCGGGTTTCTCTTATCAAATTGTTTTCTCTTTCTCCTGTCTCCCAAGGTAATTGGTCTGATCCAGCTCCCCAAAGACGACAAACCCTCTGAAGTGAACTCAAAGATTCCTGTGCATCTGCACATCAGGCACTGGACCCAGCTGTTCCTCCTCTTCTTCATCAGCCACCTCCAGACCTGGGGCTGTTGACTCTCCATCTGAGGGCTGACGGATGGCCTAGGCTCCACCTCTGTCTCTCTCTGCCAGCTCCATTCCCTCTTCCCCCTCGGAGCTCTCAGGTTGCCTTGATGCTGGCCCTGACTCCCACACCTCCTCCTCCTCCTCCTCTTATTCGGCTGCTGGAAGGGCTGCAACCGACAGGCTACAACAGTTATTCTCACAACCCATTGCACCCTATTCCTTCTTCCATCAATTCTTTACCTCAGTGTTTCTCAACTTCAGCCATTTTTAAACTGCGTGGACTTCAACTCCCAGAATTCCCCAGCCAACTGGGGAATCTTGGGAGTTGAATTCCGTGCAACTTAAAGTTGCTGGTGTTGTTGTGACCTAGGCTTACTGAGTCATTACAAGACACAATTAGTCCCAAATAAACCTATTTTATTGTAACAGCTGAGAATTACATTCATTCCGAGCTGAGTCCCAATTAGTTCTTCCTTCAGAAGAAGTCCTTTGGGATAATCACCAACCTTTAACTTCTTTGACACCCTGCCAAAGGCCTTACTTGGCAAAGCCCCACAAAGTTCAGAAACAAATAAGAGACGCCGACTGGAAATAGAGTTAGCAACGTTGCTTTCCTGCAAAAGGCCCTAAGTGCCTTTGTTTCTCTTTTAAGCCTTATGGGAGGGGCCAATCATCACCTGGCCTTACTCCCGAGTTGTCCCTTTTGCTTTAGCTGCTCTTGCCTTCTGGCAGCTCTTCACATGCGCGCACTAGGAACAGGCTCCTCCTGTTCCTCTACCTCTCTGATGTGCGACTCTGGAGGCTCCGGAGTCTGTACATCACTCCCAGATGGCCCTGGCCCCATCTCTGCCTCTGATGCAGAGCCCTCGTACAGGCCTTCCCCAGCCTCCAGGACTGGCCCATGTTCCTCCCCAGCCTTCTCACTGCCCGACTCCACTGCCAGCTCCGCAGGCTGCTGGCAGACCACAACAGGTGTTGAGAAACACTGCCTTACATTATCTTGGTCTTTGGGAACAAGAACTGGAATTGCCGCTGCCAACTTTCTGGGCTATGCATTCACGGAGACCAAATCATTTGAATAATTAAATTTGCAATTGAGGTCACAATCAAGATCCTTCAGTTTTCTCTCAAGTCAGCCTGGCCAATTCAGACGTCTCCCCCACCTCCTTTGAACAACAATTGCAGCCTGGTTTCCTGAGGTTTTAAAAGACCCTTCAAATGCTTCTCTTGTTCTCGGGGCTTTTACAAAGCCAGAATAAATATTCTTATCATCTGTAATGCCTGCCACTAATATAAATTACGATTGTGCTAGGATTAGATAAAGCCGGTAAAATAGATAGATTTATATTAGGTTTAGACCACAATGTAATTTGTATTAGTGTCTGTACTGTGCGTAGATAAAAACACAGAGCAAATAAAAACACTGTGGAAGAATATTATCGTACAGGTCTTACATTTGATATTTGGGCATTGCATCATTGTGTGTGTGTGTTGAGGTGATTTTTTTTTAAAAAGGGGGGATGTGAAGAATCTAGTTCAAAGATACAGGGAAAAGGGAGGCATTGTTGTGGCTCGCCAGCAGCCTGCGTGGCTTGTGGCTGATCCAAACGAAGAGGAGGCTGGTGTGGGGTTGCACCAGCAGCCTGCGCAGCCGGCGCTCGCGTCGGACAGCGAGGAGGCTGAAGAGGATGTGGTGCCAGAGGCAGAGACTCCGCCAGGGCCTTCAGAACCTCCAGAGGCTCCTTCAAGTGCAGAGAGTGAAGTGGAGGAGCCTCTCCTCAATGCTCGGGCACGCAGGGCTGCCAAAAGGCAGGAATGGCTACTCAGGAGGAGGAGGTCTCCTCGAGAGTAAGGCTTGGGCCTAACTGGCCACTCCCTTAGCCTATTTAAGTCGCACGCAGTTAGCAATTTTTGCTGGAAACAACATTTAATTATTACGCAGAGCATTTTGGAGAGTGAGTTTCTTATCACATCTGGGTTTCTGGGCTGGTTGCCAATCTTTGTCGGACTTTGTTTATTCTTTGTACTTTATAGCAGGCTGATAAGGACATTTGCACTGAAAGCCTGCATTTTGAAAGGGGTCTGTTTGTAATAAACGGAGTATTTGGAGTCTGGTGTGCGTCACACTCCTTGGGATCCAGAGCTGGGGCAGAACAGGCATTTTCATATTCCCTCCAATTCTAAAACACATATAAAGGAAAATATTTGTAATTCAGGGTTGAAATGAGAGGTCTTTGGTGCTCTCTGGGATGGCTGGTTTTCTTGCAGGCGTTTCATTACCAAACTATGTAACATTATCAGTGCCAGTAAGGAATGGGATTTGCAGGAAGGAG
Organism: Pituophis catenifer annectens; assembly: GCF_029215685.1. Taxonomy (NCBI): domain Eukaryota; kingdom Metazoa; phylum Chordata; class Lepidosauria; order Squamata; family Colubridae; genus Pituophis; species Pituophis catenifer. The sequence goes on from NW_027256893.1 coordinate 5,218,099, forward strand.
GAGGGGGGATTTTCTGAGCTTGTTTTCTTGCTGACATTTCATTACCAAACTAGGTAACAACTTCAGTGCTAGAAAGGAATGGGGCTTATAAAAAGGAGGAGGAGGGGCAGGAGTGGGTTCTACTTACCTTTACTACTGGTTCGCAACGGGATCGTGCACAGCAAGCGCACCGAGCTTCTGCGCATGCGCAGATCGCCTATGATGACATCCAGGGTGGTGGGCGGAGCCTCCCACTGGTTTTACTACCGGTTCTTGTGAACCGGTCCGAACTGGGGGCAACCCACCACTGAGGAGGGGGGAGGAGGAGGAGGAGAAGGAGGAAACCTGTGGGGTCCTTAGTGATCTCTGAACTTGATTGTTTTCTTGTTGACGTTTCATTACCAAACTAGGTAACATTATCAGTACAAGAAGGGAGTAGAGTTTGCACAGATGATGTTATCTAGGTTCGGTAATGAAACATTTTCAAGAGAACAACAAAGCTCAGAGAGCACTAAGGACCCCTCATTAGAATACATATGTCAGCCCCACTAGAAAGATCTGACCAAGAAATCATCTCCACGGGAACCCTAAAACTCTGTTTATTGAAATTGGATTTAATAACAGCATTTTGCAAGACTGATTGAGCTGTACGTCCCTGTCTCCCACCAGAACAAAGTTGCTACCAGATTTGCAAAATTGCTGAAAGTAGCAATATATTTGGCAGCAAGAAACCAGGGTCCACTTAAAATAAAATTAAAAAAAAAATGATATTCACAGAGTAATACAAACAGCTTGCAAATTTCAGCTCCGAGCTGCTGGGCAGTACAGCTTGTCTTCTCTCTGAATATATTTGCATTGAAGACAATGGATTTTTCCCCCCATTCTGATTCCTCTCCATCCCATTTTGTGCCATTTTGTCAAAGGAAAGCAATAGGAACATCTGCCTTTGAGAACATTATTAAACAAAGCCCCCGGTCACATCGCTCGCAATAATTAATTTCCACGTTCACCGCCACGCAGCATAATGACAAATTCGAAATGACCCGTAAGAAGCGAAGCCTTCTGAGCAATGGCAACTCCTGCCACCATAAGACAAACTTATCTATGACCCTAAATGTGACTGGTGATCCCAAAAAGCTTAAGGAGTAATCGGTGTGTTAGTCATTACGACATTCCAGGTCTCTTCAATGATTGGTAGCAACTTCAGAGAAGACGATTGCTAGCTGTGAAGACAATTTGAACCCTCTCTCATCAGAGCAGAGGGGGGGTTTCAGCAGGTTCTGACCAGTTCTGGAGAACCGGTAGCAGAAATTTTGAGTAGTTCGGAGAACCGGTAAATACCACCTTTGGCTGGCCCCGCCCCCATCTATTCTCGGCCTCCCGAGTCCCAGCTGATCGGGAGGAAATGGGGATTTTGCAATATCCTTCCCCTGGATTGGGGAGGGAATGGAGATTTTACAGTATCCTTCCCTGGAGTGTGGTGGGAATGGGGATTTTACAGTATCCTTCCCCTGCCACGCCCACCAAGCCATATCCACCAAGCCACACCCACAGAACCTGTAGTAAAAAAATTTGAAACCCACCACTGCATCAGAGATAGTGTATCTTTGGGTCCCGAGTGCTGGACAGCATCTATATGAATAGAATGAATGAGTTGGAAGGGACCTTGGAGGTCTTCTAGTCCAGCCCCCTGCTCAAGTAGGAGAACCTATACCGTTTCAGGCAAGTGACTGTCTAGTCTCTTCTTAAAAGCCTCCTGTGATGGAGCGCCTGGTTAATTTTCCTGTTAGGAAGTTTCTCCTTAATTCCAGGTTGCTTCTCTCCTTGATTAGTTTCCATCCATTGTTTATTGACTTGCCTTCTGGTGCTTTGGAGAATAATTTGACCCACCCACCCTCTCTTTGTGGCAGCCCCTCAAATACTGGAATCCTGCTCTCATGTCACCCCTAATTCTTCCTTTCTCTAGACTGGCCATCTCTTTCTCGCAATCACGTCGTTCTGTTAGATAAAGAATGAAATATGGCTAATCCTCGATTTACGACCACAATGGAGCCCAAAGATTTCATCGCTAAGCGAGACAGTGGTCTGCCCCATTTTCTTCTTGCCAAATGAATCACTGCAGTTGTTCAGTGAGCAACCCAGTTGTTAAGTGAATCTGGCTTGCCCTTTGACTTTGCTTGTCAGAGGATCGCAAAGGCTCAACACATGACTCCGGGACTCCGCAACCGTCATAAACATGAGTTGCCAAGAGTCTGATTTGGATCACAAGACCATGGGGGTGCCATAACTGTTGTAAAGTGTGAAAAACGGTCATAAGTCCCTTTTTTTCAGTGCCGTTGTAACTTCAGTCACTAAATTAACTGTTGAAACTACTTGTATCTGCATTTTACCAAATCTGAGAACTATAAAGTATCCGGCAGAGTGCAGACATCACAATAACCCCAAATTCTTTCGAATTCTCCTGCCAGAATTTATAATTTCGGTTTTTGAAAACCGGAACAAGCCAGCAGGTGGACTTGTCAGAATCTTTTGCTAAGCAAACTCTGGAGGGGAGATTTCTGGTTTATTTTGGCATCTCCTCTTGACAAGAAGGGCCAACTAAGAGCAGCCACAAAAAACAAAAACATCGGTGTGCTTTGCTCATGCATAATGTACTTGTTCTGTGGAGGAAAACGTCAAAAGCTCAGTCCTAATTTGTCACCTAGGAAAACCTGCTAGAGGACGGTTTTTGCATTCTGTATGCAGTGAATTTTTCTGGTCCTGATTGTAGTTGAGGGTCTAGGACAGTGATGGCTAAGAAAGCCTCTGGAGCCTGGGGAGGGCAAAAAACGGGCCTACCAGGCCCACCAGTAACCTTTTTGCTGTCACGTGCCAAAAGCGGGGTGAGTGCAGGGGGGGTCGCACGCGTGCATGTCCATACCCATAATTCAATGCCCCCCACACACCCCATGCATGCACATGCGACCCCCCCAATGCTCCCCCCCGCTTTTGGCACGCAATGGCAAAAAGGTTACTGGTGGGCCTGGTAGGCCCGTTTTTTGCCCTCCCCAGGCTCCAGAGACTTTCTTGGAGCCTGGGAAGGGCAAAAAACGGTCTCCCCCCACCCCCGGAGGCTGGAAACAGTCCATTTCCCAACTTCCGATGGGCCCAGAAAGCCTGAAAAACAGCTGGCCAGTGCACACATGCGTGCTGGAGCTGAGCTAGGGCAACGCTGGCGTGTCCACAGTGGCACGTGTGCCATAGCTTCACCATCATGGGACTAGGATTACCCTTACCTTTAATTCTAAAGGAATTCAGTCTGTTCAAGCAATATATTATGCCACACGAAAAAAAAAAAAACACCCAAGATTAAATTTAAACAAGCGGACCAGGTTCTTTGAATGCAACAACTCCAACTTAATTCTTAAGCATATGGTCAGAATTGAGCTGAAGACAGCAACTTTGTTCCTCTCTCTTTTCGAGATTTAGAATGTACTCAATTCCTCCATCTCGCCTCCCTGGGCCCCATCCCAGATGAACACGCACAATATTAATACACGGAATGAGTTTTATTTCTCTTCCACTCGGATCCACAATTCCTAGTTTGGAACTGACCTATTGAGGACATATCTTAATTAGACAGCAAAGTACTGAAGTCTTGAGAGAGATGAAGCGAAGATTAAATTTTGGATCAAAGGCCTAGGCAGTCCACAATTATGTTTCTACAAAAAGCCTACAGTGTAAAGACCTCAAGCTACTTATTAAAAACCCAACAGATGAAAGAATATCTGGTGCTATAAAACTTTTGAAAGATCAATTTCAAATGCTCTTGGCGGAGCAAGCTGCAACAAACTTACAATATGCGAAACATAATACGTTTTGTAATGCTAATAAACCGGGAAGATGGTTGGTCTATACCTTAAGGAAGAAGCAGAGTATACGGACTATTGAGAGTATTGATATTGGAGGGAAAGAAATTTCTCAACAAAAACTGATTAAAGAAGTCTTCGTAGACTACTACACTAAATTATATGCTAAAGATGATATACAGAATGGACTTATAGAAAAATATCTAGAAGAGAAAAGAGTCTCAAAAATTACTAGCCAACAAAAAGAAAGAATGAACTATCCTATAACAGTTGAGGAAATAATCGCAGCAATTAAACAATTGAAAACAGCTAAAGCTCCTGGAACAGATGGATTGACTGCAGTGTATTATAAAACTTTACAAGCAGAAATGGTGGAACAACTTAGAGATTTATTTTGCAATATACAACAAGGGGGTAAAATACCCCCATCATGGAAATCAGCATATATTACTTTGATACCAAAAGAACAAGTAGGTCCTAAAAAACCGGAAAATTATAGACCAATATCTCTTTTAAATAATGACTATAAAATTTATGCAAAAGTATTAGCCAACAGATTGATGCCAGTAATCCAAGAGGTGATTCACGATGACCAAGCGGGATTTATAGAGGGTAGATACATGAAGGACAATGTAAGGCAAGTTATAGATTTATTGGAATATCTTGAGAAGAATAAACAGATCTCTGCAGTGCTGGTTTTCCTGGATGCGGAGAAGGCCTTTGATAGAGTGGACTGGAATTTTCTACTAAAGACTTTAAGAAAAATGGGATTTGGAGACCAATTTATACAGGCGGTCTCAGCAATTTACCAAGAACAAAAGGCACAGATTATTATTAATGGAAGTTTGACATCAGAGTTTAATATTGAAAAAGGGACCAGACAAGGTTGTCCGTTATCCCCATTGTTATTTATTTTAACACTAGAAGTCTTGCTGAACACAATACGGGATTCGAATAACTTGAAAGGTATAGTGATAAGGCAAGAGGATTACAGAATAAGGGCATTTGCAGATGATCTGGTTGTTACCCTAACACAGCCGATGGAATCAATAATCCAGATGAAAGACATTATACAAGATTATGGTATAGTATCAGGTTTTAGATTGAATCAGAAAAAAACTAAGATGATAGTTAAAAATATGACACAAGATCGACGACATGAATTTCAAAACAAGGCAGGTTTTGAGATTGTACCAAAGGTTAAATATCTAGGAGTTCAGGTTGCAGAATCAAACATTAAATTGTTTCAAAATAACTATGAAGTACTGTGGCGAGTTGTACAGAAAGATATGGAGATGTGGAAAAAACTGCAGCTGTCTTTACTTGGGAGAATAGCAGCAGTTAAGATGAACATTTTGCCAAGATTTCTTTTTTTGTTTCAAATGATTCCGGTGCTTAAAAGTGATAAACAATTGAAAGTCTGGCAAACTGGAGTGAATAAGTTTGTCTGGAACGAGAAAAAACCGAGAGTGAAATTGAAAATTATGCAAGATGTTCCAGAAAGGGGAGGTCTTAAACTTCCAAACCTACAGTTATATTATGAAGCAGCAGCTTTGACTTTAGCAAGTGATTGGTTTGGAAGGAAAAAGACTGGAATACTGAATATAGAAAGTTTTGACCTTGAATTTGGATGGCATGCTTATTTATTCTATGATAACAAAGTGGATAAAGTATTCAAAAGCCATATACTTAGAGATTCTTTGATGAGAGTTTGGAAGAAGCACCGATTCAAATGGGATTATAAAATACCGCTATGGCTGGATCTTGGTCATATTATGTGGAATACAAATATAATGTCACTCGGGGGGGTTTTATACAAAGAGGTTCTTTTTACAGATGCGGGCAGATGGCAGTTGAAGACATTACAGACACTGTTGGACGAAGGGATTAATTTAACTTGGTTTCAATATAATCAACTACAATTGAGATGGAAAGAGGACCAAAAAATTGGTATTATGCTGCATGAGGAAGAACTGGTTAGACATATAAAAGAGAAAGGTCCAATGCATATTAAAAGACTTTATAATGTTTTGTTAGAAAGGGACTCAGAAACTGAACTAGTTAAAGACTGTATGATTAAGTGGGCACAAAATTTTGAAGAACCAGTGATGTTGGAAACATGGGAAAAAATTTGGGTTCAGAATGTTAAATTTACACAGTCGCAGAATTTGAGGGAAAATTTTTACAAAATGTTTTATAGATGGCATCTAGACCCTAAGAAATTGTTGTGTATGTACCCTAATGTTCAGCCAAAATGTTGGAGGTGTGATTGTACAGATGCTACATATTATCATATTTGGTGGACCTGTAAGAAAGTTAAGGCTTTTTGGATAAAAATTTGGTGGGTCATGCAGAATGTTTTGAAGAAAAAAATTCAATTTTCTCCACAATTGTTTCTATTGGGTATAGCTAAGGGTTTTACATTGGGTGAAACAAAATTGATATTGTACATGATAACAGCAGCGAGATTGTTGATAGGTAAATATTGGAAAAATGAAGTTTTGCCTACTGTTCAAGAATGGATTTTGAAGATGGCCAGTTTCGCTGAGATGGCGAAGATTTCAGCATATTTAAAAGACCGCTCACAAGAGAATTATGAATGTGAATGGAAAAAGTGGATAGATTATGTGCAGAACAAATATCAAACTAGGAAGTATCAAATAGCTTTTTATTGATAGTATTATATTATATTATATTAAGATAGAAATATTTGAACTATGTGAAGATGAAAAATGATATGGGGGTTGGGGGGTTTAGAGCTCAAGGTTTTTTTATATAAAGGGGATAATGATGGGGTACATTCTATGGAAGTCCGGGGGGGGTGGGGAGGGTTAGGGGGGTTAGGGAGGGGGGGGTTGGGGAGTTTGGGGTGGGTTAGGGGGGCGAAAATGGGGTGAAAATGTAATTGTAAAACTTTTACAATAAAAAAAAAAACGTAATTGGGTTGAGAACAATTAACCAGTGAACGGCTTGCCTTCAGAAGTTGTGGATGCTCTATCACAGGTGGTTTTTAAGAGGAGATTGAATAACCATTTATTTTGAAATGGTATGAGGTTTCTTGCTTGATCAGGGGGTTGGACTAGAAGACCTCCAAGGTCCCTTCCAACTCTGCTATTCTATTCTATTCTATTCTATTCTATTCTATTCTATTCTATTCTATTCTATTCTATTCTATTCTATTCTATTCTATTCTATTCTAATTCTATTATTTCTATTTCTATTTCTATTTCATTCTATTCTAATTCTCTTCTCTTCTCTTCCTATTCTATTCTATTTCTATTCCTTTTGTTGTTGTTAGTTGCGAAATCGTGTCTGATCCATCACGACCGCATGGACAACGTTCCTCCAGGCCTTCCTGTCCTCTACCATCCTCTGGAGGCCATTTAAGCTCACGGCGACTGCTTCAGTGACTCCATCCAACCACCTCGTTCTTTGCCATCCCCTTCTTCTTTCACCCTCAATCGTTCCCAGCATTAGGCTCTTCTCCAGTGAGTCCTTCCTTCTCATTAGGTGGCCAAAGGATCTGAGTTTCATCTTCAGGATCTGGCCTTCTAAAGAGCAGTCAGGGTTGATCTCCTATTCCTATTCCTATTCCTATTCCTATTCCTATTCCTATTCCTATTCCATTCCATTCCATTCCATTCCATTCCATTCCACTCCATTCTATTCTGAATCCTATCCTATCCTATCCTATCCTATCCTATCCTATCCTATCCTATCCTACCCTACCCTACCCTACCCTACTCTATTCTACTCTACCCTACCCTACCCTACTCTACTCTATTCTTATTTCAGTTCCATTCCATTCGTCTTCTCTTTGACATCCTTTTAGGTACATGAAAAGGGATACCTGTCCGACACTAAAAGACAAGGGCATGTTTGTCTGGACACAGCCCAAAAAAGCCAAAACTGTCTATCCCCTTGGAAAGAAGGCATCCTATAAACAGGACCCTGTCTCAGCTTTCTGCATCTCCAGACTGAGCCTCCATTGCTGACCCACCCAGTCACTACATCACCTACCTGTAAGAATTAAGACTTTCAGCACAAGTTAGAAAGACTCGGGACAATCTTTGGGTCTTACCTCTGTCCATTTTTCATTGATATCCATAAACAAGACACAAAAAGGATCCGATTTCGAGGTCACATCTCTGTCCAAAAGGTTTTGGCCGCACACGGACAATTCCACTCTGCAAACACAATTCGGGGTTCCCACCGGCACAGATGGGGTGGGGCTGACGGTGTAGGCCATTGGGTCGGGCAGAAGCAGTTCTTGGCAATCTGCAGGAGAGAAAGAGGCATGTTAGCAAAAAAAAAAAAAAAAGGGAAATGAAAGTAAAATGGGAAAAATAAGCCCATATACTGCAGGTAGTCCTCAACTTACAATCGTTCGTTTAGTGACAACAGCACTGAGAAAAATGACTTATAACCGTTTTTCATACTTACAACTGTTGGGACATCCTCATGGTCATGTGACCAAAATTTATACATTCGGCAACTGGTCCATGTTTATGAGGCTTGCAGTTGTCCCGGGGTCCCGTGATCAGCCTTAGCGAAAAAGCCTATGGGTTCTCCCCAGGTATGGACCCCAAAGAACGCAGCACACACAAAGTCCGTTCAAACCTTAGTTTACTGAATAAACCAGTCTTACAACAACGGCTGTTAATTAATTGCATTAATAGCCGCCAAGAATTCAAAGAATAATACTGAAAGCTTACTATGGTTGGCAGAATGCCCAGAAGCAATTTGCAGGAAGCTGATAAGATAAGCAAGACAAGACACGAAGGTATGTGAATGGAGTTGTTCCTGCAAATTGCTTCAGTCGATATTTCTCCTTAAATAGGCTAAGGGAGTGGCCAATTAGCCCCAAGCCTTACTCTTGAGGAGACCTCCTCCTGAGGAGCCACTCCTGTCTTTTGACAGCTCTGCGTGCCCGTGCATCGAGAAGAGGCTCCTCCTCTTCGTCCTCTTCACTTAAGGGAGCTTCTGGAGGTTCTGAATCTCCACCTCTGGCATCACATCTTCTCCCGACTCCTCATTATCCGACTTGAGTGCCAGCTGCACAGGCTGCTGATGCAGCACCACACCAGCCTCCTCGCTGTCGGAATCAGCTACTAGCTGCACAGGCCGCGAACAGGCCACAACACTATGACAGTGGTGGCAACAGTGGTGGGTTGCTACTGGTTCGCCCCGGATTGGGCAAACTGCTAGCAGTGGCGGCAGGAGGCTCTGCCCACCTGCCCAGATGTCTCTGTGCATGCACCCACGAGTGCCCACGCGCCCATGAGCAAACCGGTAGTAGCCGAAATTGAAACTCACTACTGGGTGGCGAACCTTTTACTCACCGACTGCTGAACAGATACATGCTTCGCGTGCATTGTGCATGCATGTTCTATCCATGCTAACGCACATCTCCTCCCCATGCGCTGTGCATGCAACTGCACCATCTGCACATCTGCACAGCTTTTGTGTGCGTGTCCCTCCATGCACTGCACGTGCAACCACACCATCTGTGCATGCGCGCGGCTTTCACACGGCTCCCCCATGTGCTGTGCACACAACCGCACCATCTGTACATGTGCATGTCTTTCACGCGACTCCCCCATGGGTTGAGTGTGTAATTGCACAATCTGCGCATGCGTGCGGTTTCCATGCATGCAATGCACGTGCGCAAATGCCATATTTCAGTACAAACATTGCAATCTCACATGCATGCGCAAACACGTGTGCATCCTCAGGAGTGCTCCGAAGACCAGCTGGGTCTCCCGAATTGCACATATGCACACCGGAGGCCCGAACACTAGCTGGGGTGCGCGCGCATGTGTAGCTGCAGGTGAGCTGGGTGACAGCTTTCATACTCAGAAAGATGACTCTGCGTGCTGCCTCAAGCACCCATGCCATACGTTCGCCATCACGGGTCTATGGAGATTCTCAGTCATCCAGATCAGGGTTGCCCCATAATTAAAAATTTTAGACTTTTAGCCATACACCTTGGGATAGACCCCCTTCGAATGAACAGATTTCAAGAAAAATTGCAGACTACATGATACCTTTGTCTCCAAACTGAAGGTATCTGGAAGATCTCTCTGACAAATTGAAAGACAAAAAAGGACAAGGAGAAAAAAATGGAAAGAGGGACACCCAACTAAGGCAGAATATCAGTAGACAGACCGAATTTGAAAAGATGAAGTCAGGAAAGGAAAGGCTCAGAATGAACCCAAGACTTGAAACAAAAGTCAAAGATAATTAAAAAAAAGTTTCTTCCAATACGTTAACCTAATCTTGTGAAGCTTCTTCTCCGGTAACATTGTACTCGAACTAAGGCATACAAAACCTTTGCCAGACCAATTCTCGAATACAGCTCGTCTGCCTGGAATCCACACTGTATATCGGACATTAATACAATTGAGAGGGTCCAGAGGTATTTCACGAGAAGAGTCCTCCACTCCTCTGCTCACAGTAGAATCCCTTATACCACCAGGCTTGAAATTTTGGGTTTGGACAACCTGGAACTACGCGGCCTAGGATCTGACCTAAGCGTAGTACACAAAATTGTCTGCTGCAACATCCTACCTGTCAATGACTACTTCAGCTTCAACCTCAATAATACACAGGCAAACAATAGCTACAAACTCAAGGTAAACCGCTCCAAACTCGATTGCAGAAAATACAACTTCAGCAAGAGTGGTCAACGCCTGGAATGCTCTACCTGACTCCGTTGTTACATCCTCAAACCCCCACAGCTTCAACCTTAAACTGTCTACCGTGGACCTCACCCCATTCCTAAGAGGTCCGTAAAGGGGGCGTGCATAAGCGTACCATCGTGCCTATCGTCCCTGTCCTACTGTCCCCATTTATTTGTACTTATTGTACTTGTTCATACCCATGTTTATAGTTATACCTGTTATCTTTTACATGTTCGACAAACTAAATAAAATAAAATAAAAATAAAACATATAAATAAACAAGATAAACATCAAGGAAACAGTTGGTCCACTAAAGAGAGAAGACGGCAAGGAAGTAACAGGCAACAGAGAGAAAGCAGAGCTGCTTAACTCATTTTTTGCATCGGTCTTCACGCAAAAATAAATTATAGCCCAACCTACCAGAAACATAAATGTAAAAGACAGATTAGAAATAAAAGTTAAAATAAGAAAAAAAAAATAGTAAGAGAACACCTGTCTGATCTTGATGAATACAAATCACCGGGATCTGACAGATTACATCCCAGAGTTCTAAAGGAGCTGGAAGATGTCATCTCAGAACCACTGTACCACGTTTTTCAAAAATCCTGGAACACCGGGGAACTTCTAGAGGACTGAAAAAGATCTGATGTGGTTCCCATCTTCAAAAAAGGGGAAAAAAACAGACCCAGGAAACTACAGACCAATCAATCAACTACAGACTAACATCAATCCCCGGGAAGATACTGGAAGTCGTGGGAGCTTCATCACTGGAGGCTTTCAAGAAGAGACTGGACTGCCACTTGACAGAAATGGTGTAGGGTCTCCTTCTTGGATGGGGGGTTGGACTAGATGTCCTACAAGGTCCCTTCCAACTCTGTTAATCTGTAAAAACCTTCTCAGAACTGCCAGGTCCTCCAGCCTAAAATCACAAATAGCTCTTTTATATAGAATAACAGAGTGGGAAGGGACCTTGGAGGTCTTCTAGACAACCCCCCTGCTCAAGCAGGAGACCTTTACAGAATCAGAGAATGACAGAGTGGGAAGGGACCTTGGAGGTCTTCTAGTCCAGCCCCTTGCTCAAGCAGGAGACCCTACACCACTTCAGACAAATGGCAGTCCAGTCTCTTCTTGAAAGCCTCCCGTGATGGAGCATCCACAGCTTCTGGAGGCAAACCTGGTTGATTGTTGTTGTTGATATTCAACACACCGGCTTGGATTCCACGTGGCTGAACCTTAAAATCCAATATACAATTCTCTTTCAGTCACAAACAGCCTGAGCATCCATAAGAAGGCATCTTCACACAAATTGTGTCGCTGCTGAGAGTTACAATCTTCATCCTATTAAAGCTGAACCATTTCATTCCACCTCTCAGCTTCCAGTCCTGCTACATCATCATCATCATTCTGCCCACTGAGCTGTGATAATCCAATAATGCAGAACCTCCTTGGCTGGTCCAGGGTAGAGGCACAAATACTTAAATATGAACATCTACGTCCTCCTTAGCTATATTTTCCCAATACAGGGAGTCCTCGACTTACGACCACAATGGAGCCCAAATTTCTGTCCCTAGGCAAGACAGCTGTTAAGTGAGTTTTGTGTCATTTTACAACCTCTCTTGCCAGAGTTGTTAAGTTGAATCACTGCAGCTGTTGAGTTAGTAACAGGGTTGTTAAGTGAATCGGGCTTCTCCATTGACTTCGCTGTGTCAGAAGTTCATTAAAGTTGATCACATAACCCCTGGATAACACAACTGTCATAAATATGAGTCAGTTGCCAAGTGTCTGAATTTTGATCACATGACCATGGGGATGCTGCAATGGTCATAAGTGTGGAAAAGTAAAAAAAATAAGTCACTTTTTCAACACTGTTGAAACTTTGAATGGCCATTGAAAGAATGGGTATAAATTGAGGATCGCTTGTATTCAGATTTATTCCAGTCATCAAGGGTCTTTCCTATGCTAGGGTAATCATTATGCTACATTGGAAGGATAAAACTAGCTCTGATGCGAAGACCTTGTCTTGATAAAGCAGCAGTCATGAAGACTTTTGAGCTAGGTGCTCATTATTTTCTGGAGCTGATTTGTTAGTTGTTAAGATTGCAGTACTAGGACCAGAGGTGGGTTTCAGCAGGTTCTGTCCAGTTCTGGCAAACCGGTAGTGTAAATTTTGAGTAGTTCGGAGAACCGGTAGTAAAAATTCTGACTGGCTCTGCCCCCATCTATTCTCTGCCTCCCAAGTCCCAGCTGATCAGGAGGAAATGGAGATTTTACAGTATCCTTCTCCCTGGAGTGGGGAGGGAATGGAGATTTTACAGTATCCTTCCCCTGCCACACCCACCAAGCCATGCCCACCAGAACCGGTAGTAAAAAAAATTAGAAACCCACCACTGACTAGGAAGGTGTGATCTGAAAGAATGATATGATACGATTAACTTTACTCCGTGGTGATGGTATTTTTTCCACTTTTGGTGTGTTAGGAGAGAGCAAGTACACTTCAGGTCACTTCTCTTAAAGGCTGCCATCTTCTAGGACCAAAGAAGGAGACTTTCTTTGCCATGGCCCCCACCTGCTAGAACAGCACACCCCCACCCCAAGATATGGGTGACTCTCCCCCCCCCTCTCCTTGGGTTTTGGAAAGCCTTAAGACCTGATTCTGATCCCAGGCCAGAGGTGAAATCCAGCAAGTTCTGACAGGTTCTGGAGAACTGGTAGCAGAAATTTTGAGCAGTTCGGAGAACCATCAAATACCACCTCTGGCTGGCCCCAGGAGTGGGGAAGGAATGGGGATTTTGCAGTCTCCTTCCCCAGCCATGCCCACCAAGCCACGTCCACAGAACTGGTAGTAAAAAAATTTGGATTTCACCACTGTCCCAGGCCTGTGGATGGTGTATCACAGTTTATTGTTACTGTTAATGATTGTTTTCAGTTTGGACTGTCTATTTCAGTTTACTAGTTGCAAATGTTTTAATGGCTTAATTGGATTTTATCAGCCACCCAGAGTCTTCTGAAGTGGAAAGTATTGGAGGAAAATCTGCAGGAAGGAATGTCTGAATTTCCATCCCATTGGTGACTCTCCCTTCTCGAGCTGAGGTGGGTTCAGATATTTGTGAATATCTAAATTTCCAACCCATTGGTGACTCTCCCTTCTCGAGCTGAGGTTGGTTCAGATATTTGTGAATATCTAAATTTCCATCCCATTGGTGACTCTCCCTTCTCGAGCTGAGGTGGGCTCAGATATTTGCGAATATCTGAATTTCCATCCCATTGGTGACTCTCCCTTCTCGAGCTGAGGTGGGTTCAGATATTTGTGAATATCTAAATTTCCAACCCATTGGTGACTCTCCCTTCTCGAGCTGAGGTTGGTTCAGATATTTGTGAATATCTAAATTTCCATCCCATTGGTGACTCTCCCTTCTCGAGCTGAGGTGGGCTCAGATATTTGCGAATATCTGAATTTCCATCCCATTGGTGACTCTCCCTTCTCGAGCTGAGGTGGGCTCAGATATTTGTGAATATCTGAATTTCCATCCCATTGGTGACTCTCCCTTCTCAAGCTGAGGTTGGTTCAGATATTTGTGAATATCTAAATTTCCATCCCATTGGTGACTCTCCCTTCTCGAGCTGAGGTGGGCTCAGATATTTGCGAATATCTGAATTTCCATCCCATTGGTGACCCTCCCTTCTCGAGCTGAGGTTGGTTTAGATATTTGCGAATATCTGAATTTCCATCCCATTGGTGACTCTCCCTTCTCGAGCTGAGGTGGGTTCAGATATTTGCGAATATCTGAATTTCCATCCCATTGGTGACTCTCCCTTCTCGAGCTGAGGTGGGTTCAGATATTTGTGAATATCTAAATTTCCAACCCATTGGTGACTCTCCCTTCTCGAGCTGAGGTTGGTTCAGATATTTGTGAATATCTAAATTTCCATCCCATTGGTGACTCTCCCTTCTCGAGCTGAGGTGGGCTCAGATATTTGCGAATATCTGAATTTCCATCCCATTGGTGACTCTCCCTTCTCGAGCTGAGGTGGGCTCAGATATTTGTGAATATCTAAATTTCCATCCCATTGGTGACTCTCCCTTCTCGAGCTGAGGTGGACTCAGATATTTGTGAATATCTAAATTTCCATCCCATTGGTGACTCTCCCTTCTCGAGCTGAGGTGGGCTCAGATATTTGCGAATATCTGAATTTCCATCCCATTGGTGACTCTCCCTTCTCAAGCTGAGGTTGGTTCAGATATTTGTGAATATCTAAATTTCCATCCCATTGGTGACTCTCCCTTCTCGAGCTGAGGTGGGCTCAGATATTTGCGAATATCTGAATTTCCATCCCATTGGTGACCCTCCCTTCTCGAGCTGAGGTTGGTTTAGATATTTGCGAATATCTGAATTTCCATCCCATTGGTGACTCTCCCTTCTCGAGCTGAGGTGGGTTCAGATATTTGCGAATATCTGAATTTCCATCCCATTGGTGACCCTCCCTTCTCGAGCTGAGGTTGGTTCAGATATTTGCGAATATCTAAATTTCCATCCCATTGGTGACTCTCCCTTCTCGAGCTGAGGTGAGTTCAGATATTTGCGAATATCTGAATTTCCATCCCATTGGTGACTCTTCCTTCTCGAGCTGAGGTGAGTTCAGATATTTGCAAATATCTGAATTTCCATCCCATTGGTGACTCCCCCTTCTCGAGCTAAAGTTTGTTTTGTCTCTTCGAGCAGAACCATTGAGTAATTCAACCTCCAAACACTTTAAGGTGGGTTTGCAAAGATGAGTCAAGCAAGCAGGAATGTGTTCAGCAACCCTCCAGAAGCAAGATCTCCCTACACAGGAAACTGTTTTTCTACTGTTTTCCAGCAACAAGGAAATACAAGATTATCAGTGTGATGGGTTGCAAATCAACAATTAAAAGACTAGGTTTAAAATAGGCCTGAGCTGCTGGGTTATACTGGCTAAAAGTAACTGCTAAATGTCAAACCATGACTTCAGCTAGCTTTGGCTGCTTTGCCCAACTTCCTTCTGAAGCTTAACCACAAATACAACACAGAAAGTATTCTTCTATACCTAACTTGCTTCTAGTCTTTGCTAACTATTTCCTGCTGCAGTTTAAACATTGAGTTGGGTCAGGAGCTCCAGGCTAAAACATTATTAATATACACGCTGCTTCATTTCATCCACGGTGGCTATAAGAAATTTAAATTAGTCATCATCATTATCTTTGTTCAAAAGCAAGCCTCGTAACAGGCAGTCCTCAATTTATGGCCATAACTGAGCCTGGCAATTATAGTTATAAGCCGTGAGGGTCATAAAGTGAGTGGGTCACTGTATGATTGGACCTGTTTTTACAACCTTTCTTGTAATGCTGTAAAGTGAACTCCACAACCAAACTCGTTGTTCGCTATGGACTCGTTTTTGCCAGCAATAAGAAGTAAATAAGAAGAGCCTTGGTGGCACAGCAGACTAAAGTGCTGTTAAGTAACACCAGCTGCCTGCAATTACTGCAAGTTTGAATCTCACCAGGCTCAAGGTTGAGTCAGCCTTCCATCTTTCCGAGGTAGGTAAAATGAGGACCCGGATTGTGAGGGCAATAAGCTGACTTTGTATAAAAGAGAACACCACTTAGGGGGGGGCCGAAAGCCCTACTAAACAGGTATATACAAAAGTATGAAGGCTATTGCTTAACACATTGTAAGCCGCCCTGAGTCTCCGGAGAAGGGCGGCATATAAATCAAATAAATAAATAAATAAATAAATAAATAAATAAATAAATAAATAAATAAACCCCCGTTTCCTGCCAAGCCATCATAAATCGCAGTCACTTGATTGTGGGGTGCTGCAAATGGCCACAAATGCGGGTTGGTTGCCGAGCAACCAAAATGCAGTCATGTGTCCACAGGGGGAGGCAATATCAGAAACAGGTTGTTAGTCCATTGGGGACGGCGGTCAGTCGTAACTGGGAACGGTCACTAAGCCACTGATCGTAGGTTGAGAACTACCTGTGTATTCAGCAGGTCTTGTTCCCCAATATCTGTGTTAATGACTATGATCTTAAGATCATGGCATTTAAGTTTGGAAAAAAGCACCTAATATCATTAATAGCAAGCAAATATTACCATGTTAACCAATATTTTTTTTAAATTATATTCCTCCTTTATTTTTTTTACAAATAATTCAAGATGAACACATCTTCCTCCTCCTAGTTTCTCTACAATAACATCCCTGTGAGGTGGATTGGGCTGTGAGAGAGGACTGGCCCAAGGAAACCCTGCCAGCTTTCGTGGTTAAAGTGAGACTAGAACTCACCATCTCCTAGCGATTAGCCCAAAGTCACCCAGCTGGCTTTCATGCCTAAGGTAGGACTTGAACTCATGGCCTCTTGTTTTCTAGTCTGGTGCCTTCCCCGCTGGACCAAACTGGTATAACATCCTCCTCCAATAAATTACCACCTCTGGATGCGCTAGCGCGACACGTTGAATCCAGTGGTGGGTTTCAAATTTTTTTACTACCGGTTCTGTGATTGTGGCTTGGTGGGCGTGGGAGGGGAAGGATGCTGTAAAATCTCCATTCCCTTCACTCCAGGGGAAGGTTACTGCAAAATCCCCATTCCCTCTCCAATCCAGGGGAAGGTTACTGCAAAATCCCCATTCCCTCTCCAATCTAGGGGAAGGATACTACAAAATCCCCATTCCCTCTCCAATCCAGGGGAAGGATATTGCAAAATCCCCATTTCCTCCCGATCAACTGGGACTCGGGAGGCAAAGAATAGATGGGGGCGGGGCCACTCAGAATTTTTACTACCGGTTCTCCGAACTGCTCAAAATTTCCACTACCGGTTCTCCAGAACTGGTCAGAACCTGCTGAAACCCACCTCTGGCTGAATCCTAAACTGGCTAACTTCATTTTGCACTTTGCGAAAACCCACATTACCAGGGAGAGCAAATTGTATGGAATTCTGTCAAGCCCACCCTTTGCCTCTTGAGGCTTTTTTCCTTGTTCAAACTGTTTTGTGCGCTCCATTATTTACTTATATATATGCTGGGGAGGAAAGGAGTGACCAGGAATTGCAATGCTTCGTTGCAACCTGAAGATAGGTAGCTATTTTGGTCTGACAGAGACGCTAATCTGGACTTTTGCAAGCCAACACCAATTTTTTTTTCCATCTGGAAGAGCATTTTGGTTTTGTTAATAAGCAAACACGAACTGGAGACTCAAAGTTACATAAGGGAAAACGTGTTGATGTCACCAACCACAGACTTAATCCTTACCCACCTCCCCCCCCCCCCCAAGAGAGACAAACCTAGAAGACTATGTTTCCACAGGCTCTTTAAAGACTAAAATTCCAGACGGGTATGAAGCGACTTCTACCTAGCTTTAAAAAAAATAAATAAATAAATTACACTTTCCATGCAACTAAACCTTAAAATAAGTAGGCTTTATTCTATTTATATCACCTTGTTTCTTTTTCCGCACCAAAGACAAATTCAGAAACAGCAGCGTTGGCACTAGCTCTTCTCTTTCGGAAAGGCAGGAAAGGGTGGCTTAAGTTTGCAAGCAAATCTGTGTGCATGTGTGTATGGAGTTTGCATGGGTGTTGTCTGAGCACCTTCGACCCGGTTGCGGGATTTGGGGTATGGTTAGTCTAGAGAAATGAAGGCCCAGGGGTGACATGATAGCAATGTTCCAGTTTAGAGGGGCTGCCACAAAGAAGAGGGGGTCAAATTACTCTCCAAAGCACCCGAGGGCAGGACAAGAAACAATGGATGGAAACTAATCAAGGAGAGAAGCAACCTGGAATTCAGGAGAAAATTCCTAACAGTGAGGACAATCAACCAGTGGAACGGAAGTTGCCTTCAGAGGTTGTGGGTGCTGCATCACTGGAGGCTTTTAAGAAGAGACTGGACAGCCACTTGTCTGAGATTGTATAGGGTCTCCTGCTTGAGCAGGGGGTTGGACTAGAAGATCTCCAAGGTCCCTTCCAACTCTACTTTGAAACCCAATTACCTGCTTCCCAGATGTACTGACCAGCAGTGCCCATCTCCCTCAACTAACAAGCCTCTGGCATGTATTAATACTTGGCAGCTGCATTTTTACAGTACACTAAACTGCCTTCATTTTAATCTGAGTTTTCTTTTATAGATAGATAGTCCTTGAGTTACTACAGCAATTGAGCCTGGCAATTACAATCGTAAGTTGAGAAACTTCCTAACAGTGAGGACAATTAACCAGTGGAACAGAAGTTGCCTTGAGAAATCGTGGGCGCTCCATCACTGGAGGTTTTTAAGAAGAGACTGGACAGCCACTTGTCTGAGATGGTATAGATTCTCCTGCTTGAGCAGAGGGCTGGACTAGAAGACCTCCAAGGTCCCTTCCAGATTCTATTCTACTCTACTCTACTCTACTCCATTCCGATATTCTATTCTATTCTATTCTATTCTATTCTATTCTATTCTATTCTATTCTATTCTATTCTATTCTATTCCATTCCATTCCATTCCATTCCATTCCATTCCACTCCACTCCAATATTCTATTCTATTCTACTCTACTCTACTCCACTCTCCACTCCATTCCAATATTCTATTCTATTCTATTCTATTCTATTCTATTCCATTCCATTCCATTCCACTCCACTCCACTCCACTCCACTCCACTCCAATATTCTATTCTATTCTACTCTACTCTACTCCACTCTCCACTCCATTCCAATATTCTATTCTATTCTATTCTATTCTATTCTATTCTATTCTATTCTATTCTATTCTATTCTATTCCATTCCATTCCATTCCATTCCATTCCATTCCACTCCACTCCACTCCACTCCACTCCAATATTCTATTCTATTCTACTCTACTCTACTCCACTCTCCACTCCATTCCAATATTCTATTCTATTCTATTCTATTCTATTCTATTCTATTCTATTCTATTCTATTCCATTCCATTCCACTCCACTCCACTCCACTCCACTCCACTCCACTCCACTCCAATATTCTATTCTATTCTACTCTACTCTACTCCACTCTCCACTCCATTCCAATATTCTATTCTATTCTATTCTATTCTATTCTATTCTATTCTATTCTATTCTATTCTATTCTATTCTATTCTATTCTATTCCATTCCATTCCATTCCATTCCATTCCATTCCATTCCATTCCACTCCACTCCACTCCACTCCACTCCACTCCACTCCAATATTCTATTCTATTCTACTCTACTCTACTCCACTCTCCACTCCATTCCAATATTCTATTCTATTCTATTCTATTCTATTCTATTCTATTCTATTCTATTCTATTCTATTCCATTCCATTCCACTCCACTCCACTCCACTCCACTCCACTCCACTCCACTCCACTCCACTCCAATATTCTATTCTATTCTACTCTACTCTACTCCACTCTCCACTCCATTCCAATATTCTATTCTATTCTATTCTATTCTATTCTATTCTATTCTATTCTATTCTATTCTATTCCATTCCATTCCATTCCATTCCATTCCACTCCACTCCACTCCACTCCACTCCAATATTCTATTCTATTCTACTCTACTCTACTCCACTCTCCACTCCATTCCAATATTCTATTCTATTCTATTCTATTCTATTCTATTCTATTCTATTCTATTCTATTCTATTCCATTCCATTCCACTCCACTCCACTCCACTCCACTCCACTCCACTCCACTCCAATATTCTATTCTATTCTACTCTACTCTACTCCACTCTCCACTCCATTCCAATATTCTATTCTATTCTATTCTATTCTATTCTATTCTATTCTATTCTATTCTATTCCATTCCATTCCATTCCATTCCACTCCACTCCACTCCACTCCAATATTATACTCTACTCTACTCTACTCCACTCTCCACTCCATTCCAGTATTCTATTCTATTCTATTCTATTCTATTCTATTCTATTCTATTCTATTCTATTCTATTCTATTCTATTCTATTCATAAAGTGAGTCATCACATCACGCAACCTGATTTTATGATATATATTTTTGCAGCAACCTTTAAATGAATCTAGCAGTTGTTAAGTGAACCCCTTGTTTGTTGTGGGCCAGTTTTCTGCTAGAAGTGCAGTCCGTAAGTCAAGGACTACCTGTGTTCTCTTTCCTTGACAGACTCTTGAAAAACCATTTTGCTCATCAAAGGAGCCTGAGAAATTATGATAAAACAGTGTTTTTCAGGGCCTGAGTCATCCAACAATTACTTGTTCCACAACACAAGCAACTTCTATTCATAAAGTACGTTCTCCCCACTCGGGTGTGGTCCAACCGCAATCTGAATGAACAAGTTAACATTCACAACAGTTACACACGAATTGTGTTGATCACAGCAGCTCAAGCTAACTCCCACATTCCAGGATTAAAGGTAGGATACAAATACACAAACAAATCAACTTTGTTGGTCACTCCAGCAGATGCTCCATGTGCCCCAAACATTGACAATTATTTGAGGGGGAGTCATGTTTGGTTCAAAGTCCAGAAAACAGTTTTGGTGTTAGCTTAATTGGTTTGTGTTTTTGCAGCAAAACCAAGAAACAATTATGCTTATTCCTTAACCAAAGAGTTGGGGGTGAGAAATCCAGAAAGACCTGCAAAGTTTCTTGTGCTGGCTTCCTGCTCCCACAGCAAGGAGAATTTGTGGTCTGTGGTTGGATAACCGATCCCCAGGGATCAGTTAAACTTTAGTCCTGATGAGCTGGCAAAAATGATCGGAGTAGCTCACATCAAACACAGAGAGACACTCTCTTGCTGGATATCCTACATTACAAAGGAGTCCGGGAAGTAGATCCTATCTGCCTTATTCTTTTCCTGGATTGTTTGGAAAAACAAAAGGGAAATATCTGTGTTGATCCAATTGAGACTGGGGCCTTGGCAAAGAAATTGAAGACCTCTGACCAGTTTTTTTATTTCCTCCCAAGTGGTCAAAGGGAAGAGGACAGGAGAGGAAGGGAGGAGAGGGGAGGAGAGGAGAGAATAGGGAAGAGAGGAGAGGAGAGAGAATAGAAGAGAGAAGAGAAAAGAGGAGAGAGAATAGAATAGGGAAGGGAAGGGAGGAGAGGAGAGGAGAGAATAGGGAAGAGAAGAGAGGAGAGAGAATAGAAGAGAGAAGGGAAGGGAGGAGGGAAGGGGAGAGGAGAGAATAAGGAAGAGAGGAGAGGAGAGAGAATAGAATAGGGAAGGGAAGGGAAGGAGAGGGGAGGGGGGAGGGGAGAGGAGAGGAGAGAAGAGGGGGGGAGGGGAGAGGAGGAGAGGAGAGGAGAGGAGAGGAGAGGAGGAGAGGAGAGAAGAGAAGAGAAGAGAAGAGAAGAGAAGAGAAGAGAAGAGAAGAGAAGAGAAGAGAAGAGAAGAGAAGAGAAGAGAAGTCGATTAAGGCACCATAGTTGCCCACCCTTGCCGGATCTCATCAACTCCATTCATCACAGCTTTCTTGGACTTCTGCTTCCTCTTAGCCATTTCCCTTTTTCATTCACATCTTTTCTTTTGCAATTCTATCCTGACTCGGTTTACATAACCAAAGCAGCCAAAACATCCACCCCCGTGCAGCCCTCGTCTGTCTATGCACGACGATTTCCCCTCTTTTTAAGAAATCAAAACGTTGCAATGACCACAATGCTACCTGCCCCTTTTCTGCTGGCTTTTGCCGAAATTCTCCATTTCCCATCTTTCGGCAATGCTCTGTTTTGTCATCATTGATGACAAAACCTGGTGACACAAACACAACTCCTCCCTGGGCTCTTGTTATAGTCATTTTCTCATCCTTGTTCCTCTTTGTTTCAACAGTACAGGTAGTCCTGGACCTACGACCACAATTGAGCCCAAAATTTACGTTTCTATGTGAAACATTTGTTAAGTGTTAAGTGTTATGACTGTATGACTGTAATTTGTTGCTTGTATCCTTACGATTTATATTGATATTGATATTGTCTCCTGATTGCTTATTTGTTCCCTATGACTATCATTAAGTGTTGTACCTTATGATTCTTGACAAATGTATCTTTTCTTTTATGTACACCGAGAGAGTATGCACCGAGAGTGTCCAATCACACTTGGCCAATAAAAATTGACTATTGACTATTAATTAATTGAGTTCGACCTCATTTTATGACCTTTCTTGCCACAGTAGTTCAGTGAATTGTTGCAGTTCTTAATTTAGTAACCCGGTTGTTAAGTGAATCTGGCTTCCTCATTGACTTTGCATGTCAGAAGGCTGCAAAAGGTTAGTACATGACCCCGGAATAGTGCAACAATCATAAATACATGCCAGTTGCTAAGCATCCTAATTTTGATCAACACGGGGATGCTGCAACAGTCGTAAACGTGAGGAAAGATCATAAGTCACTTATTTTGGTACCTGTTCTGACCCAGCTCCCCAAACACGACAAACCCTCTGAAATTAACTCAATGATTCCTTAGGAGCGCCAGCAGCCCTGGCAAAAAGTTTCCTTCTCACCGCAGGCTAACAAGTCTGTCCGGCAAGGCAGATGAATAGTTGTCTGCCACATCTATTCAACTCCGCCCCCTCCCTTTTAACCCCAGAGCTAGGGTGGGGTTTCGCTAGCAGAGGTGGCTCTTCCATCCCGAGGACCGGCTCATAGACTTCCACTGCTCTCCTCTCCTCTGCCTTCTGCGTATCCGCGCATCAGGCACTGGACCCAGCTGTTCCTCCTCTTCCTCATCAGCCACATCCAGACCTGGGGGCTGTTGACTCTCCATCTGAGGGCTGACGGATGGCCCAGGCTCCACCTCTCTCTCTCTCTCTCTCTGCCAGCTCCATTCCCTCTTCCCCCTCGGAGCTCCCAGGTTACCTTGATGCTGACCCTGACTCCCACCCCTCCTTCTCCTCCTCTGAATCAGCTGCTGGAGGGGCGGATGGCCGACAGGCCACAACAATACCATTGTAACTTTGAATGGTCACTAAATGAAAGGTTGAGAACTATCTGAAAATAGTCGGAAAATTTCAGAGCCGCATCAGCTTCCCTGCTTTGCAGTCACTCCGAATCGGCTTTCCATCTGCCATTTGTCTAAGGCTGTAGCTCAAAAGTTGCAGTAGGATAATTGGTTTCACTCCCACTGCAATTTTATTTTATTTTATTTGGCATCTAATTCAGCTTTCTTCAATCTCAACCCTTTAGCTACGTTGGAATTTTACACCCATACAGTCCAGCCAGCATATTCATTAATGCAAATTTAAACATATTTAAAGGGCACCATTGGAGAAAGCTGATTTAGCTCCATCATCGTTTCAGGTGGCTTGTAGGGTTCTCATAAAAATCGGAGCAACCTGCAAAGCTTTAAATCTGTCTACATCCTAAGAATCATGCTCTTTCACGTAAACTGCTCCTCCTTTAGAAAGCCGGTCTGCGTCTTCACAGATTAACAGAGTTGGAAGGAACCTTGTAGTCCAACCCTCCACCCAAACAGATCCTACATCCAGCGGTGGGATTGAAGTAATTTAACAATCGGTTCTCTGCCCTCATGATTTCTTCCAACACCCAGTTTGCCAAACTGCTCAGAAAGTTAACAACCAGTTCCCCCGAAGTGGTGCGAACCGGCTGAATCCCACCACTGGGTGAAATGCTCCCGGTTCGGACCGGATCTCCCAATCAGGTAGCGATGGCTGTGGGTGGTTCTTCCGCCAGAGGTTTTAAAAAAAATGCTTTTAAAAGTTTTTTAATTTCAGACAAATCATTGTCCAGTCTCTTTCTTAAAAGCCACAACTTCTGATGGCAAACCATTTCATTGCTTTATTGTTATTACCATTAAGAATGTTTTTTTTACATTTTTGGGGTAAGATTTGCAACTGTGAGATTTACAAAATCTTACACTTACAAATCTTACAAAAAATGTAAGATTGGATTGGGGAATTGTAAGGTTTTTACAAAACCTTACAATTCCCCCAATCCAGTTTTGAGTTGAGATGGGTAAGCAAGATGGCATAGACCAGTGATGGAAACGTGTGGAAATGTTGCACGCGCCTGCGCACCATTGTCGGGGCTGCGCTCTGGAAGAGCCAAATTCCTAGTTCTAGTGCGCATGCGCGCCTGACGATCCGCTGGCGGGCGAGCATATGCAGGCCAGTTTTCAGCACTGCTGTGGGAGCGAAGAGATCGTGCTCTGGAAAAGCCGAACCTCCGGGTTCTGGCATGCATGCACACCAGGGGTTGGGTTCTAATTTTTTTTACTACCGGTTCTGTGGGCGTGGCTTATTTTGTGGGTGTGGCTTGGGGGGTAATGTGACTGGGTGGGCATGGCCAATCTTTTTTTTTTTTTTTTACTTTTAAAAGCATTATTTCTACAACCTTAAGAGGTTACAGAAAAACATGCTTTTAGAAGCTTCTGACGATCAGGCAAATCTGCTGGGATTGCCAGAGGCTTTTAAAGGGACTTTTTTTCCTACAACCTCCTGGGCTGAAGAGGTTGCAGAAAAAATGTTTTCAGAAGCCTCTGAAGATCCCAGCTGAGCCACGCGATCATCGGAGGCTTTTTTTTTTAACTTTTAAAAGCATTTTTTCAGCGAAGTGGTTGTAGAAAAAATGGTTTTAAAAGTTAAAAAAAAAAAGCCTCTGATGAGGTGGGCGGGGTAAGCAAGCGTCGATCAGGCTGGGGACTGGTTCGGAGGTGTGGCCAGCCAATGTTATTACTGGTTCTCCGAACTATTAAAATTTTTTACTACCGGTTCTTGCGAACCAGTGCGAACCATCACTGATGCACATTGTAAGATGAAGTGGTGGGTTTCAAAAATTTTTGCTACGGTTCTGTGGGTGTGGCTTGGTGGGCGTGGCAGGGGAAGAATACTGTAAAATCTCCATTCCCACCCCACTCCAGGGGAAGGTTATTGCAAAATCCCCATTTCCTCCTGATCAGCTGGGACTCGAGAGGCAGAGAATAGATGGGGGCGGGGCCAGTCAGAATTTTTACTACCGGTTCCCCAGAACTGGTCAGAACCTGCTGAAACCCACCTCTGATGCACACCCGACAATCAGCTGGCTGGTACGCATGCGTACACCAGTTTTCGGCACTGCCGCATGCACGAAGGACAGCTGATCGTTGCACGCACATGCGCTTCAGAAACCCGGAAGACAAACAGGCAAGGCCATAGGTTCGCCATCACGGCCATAGACCGAATGAATTAATGCAGGATGCTCAGGACCCTGTCAATATTCAGAAGAATTTAAGAAGAAGCGTTTTACAAAAGTAGTTCTCAACTTTTGAGTGTCTGAGTTAGAACAGCACTGGAAAAAGTGATTTATGACCATTTTTCACACTTACGACCATTGCAGCATCTCTGTGGTCACCTGATCAAAATTCAGATGCCTGGCAACTGACTCATATTTATGACGGTCGCAGTGTCCCTGGGTCACACGATCCCCCTTTTGCGGCCTTCTGACAAGCAAAGTCAATGGGGAAGCCAGATTCACTTAACAACCGGGCTACTAACTTAACAACTACAGGTAGTCCCCAATTTATGACCACAATTGATCCCAAAATTGGTCTTGCTAAGTGAAACATTTGTTAAGTGAATTTGGCCCCCATTTTTACGACCTTTCTTGCCACAGTGGTTAAGTGAATCATTACAGTTGTTAAGTGAGCAACACGGTTGTTAAGTGAATCTGGCTTCCCCGTTGACTTTGCTTGTCAGAAGGCCGCAAAAGGGGATCACGTGACCTCAGGACTCTGCAACCGTCATAAAGACCCCTGAAGAATAAAACCCTTTCAGGTAGTGACGGGAGCAGCATGGCGCTCCCATGTAACACCGCTCCTGCGCGAACTGCACTGGCTCCCGGTGGTCTTCCGGGTGCGCTTCAAGGTGTTGGTTATCACCTTTAAAGCGCTCCATGGCATAGGACCCGGGTACCTTCGAGACCGTCTTCTGCCACCAATAGCCTCCCATAGGCCAGTTCGCTCCCACAGAGAGGGCCTCCTCGGGGTGCCATCGGCCAAGTCATGTCGGCTGGCGACACCCAGGGGGAGGGCCTTCTCTGTGGGGGCACCTACCCTCTGGAATCAACTGCCCCCAGAGATAAGGAGAATCCAAGACCTCAGTGCCTTCCGCCGTGCCCATAAAACCCACTTTTTCCAGCAAGCCGGGCTGGCTTAAGAAGAAATTTTTTAAATTTTTAAATGTTTAATTGGTTTGTGGTTTTTTTTAAAAAAAATTTGGGCCAAATTTATATAGATTTTAATTGTTTTTAATATTTGTATTTCATGTTTTTAATTCTGGCTGTGCACCGCCCTGAGTCCTCAGGGAGAAGGGCAGTATATAAATTGAAAATAATAATAATAATAAAAAAAAAGATCAAAAAGATGGGCTAATCTGGGGTATTTGGTGCTCTCTGAGCTTGGTTGTTTTCTTGCAGATATTTCATTACCCACCTAGGTAACATCATCAGTGCTAGAAAGGGGAGGGGTTTGTGGAGAGGAGGAGGAGGAGAGCATCTCTCTATGAAATTTCCCGTCAGCTCTTTCTTCAAGGGGCTACTGGTTTACAAAATCTCTGGGGAGGATGGTGGGTGCCTTAAAAAGATGCCACAAGGAACTCTCTTTCTCAAGCCTGAATTTTCCCATGGCAGCCTGGGGAGGTCTGCCAGCTTGCACCTGGTTTTAATAACAGATTTGCAGCTCGTCTGTTCGTCTCTGCATTAGTCACACATGTAGCAGGACTCACAAACAGCCTGGCCCTCCCCTTGTTCTGCCAGGAGAAAGATACTGAGAGGAGGGGCGGGGGGTGGGGGGAGTGGCACTCTTCTTCTTTATGAACAGAACAGTAAGAGGGATGTGGCCAAGCTGGCAGGGACACCCAACGCCAAGAGTTGTCGGAAGACAGTGGGGCACTGAGGCAGGCAGAGGAGGAAGGAGAAGAGGCTGGAAGATGTTCTCCGCCGTGCTAGCTTCAGGCAGCTCTGTGTCCTGAGTCCAAAGTCAAAACAAGTCCTAGTTACTGTTTAGACGCAAGGAATGTCCCCTAAATAATAAGACGAACAGCTACATAACTTTGCTGAAGAAATAAATTTGGAGTTTTCAAGATGTTCTCCACCATGCTAGCTCCAGGCAGGTATATATCCTGAGCAGGAGTGGGCTGCTGGGGGTTCGCAGGGGTTCGGGAGATGATTCTGTGCAGTTCGGAGAACCCCCAAATCCCACTCCTGGACGGCCCCACCCAACCCCTCCCAGGAGTCCCCACACGGCCCCTTTTGGATGCAGGTAAGTGCAGGGCGCGCACGGAGGCTCCAGGAGGGTGAAAAATAGGCCTACCGGAAGTTTGGGAAGTTCAGGAAACAGGCCCGTTTCTGGCCTCCAGAGGGCCTCCAGAGCCCAGGGCGGCCGTTTTTGTCCTCCCAGAGGTTTGAGAAAAGCCTCCAGAGCCCGGGGAGGGCAAAAACGCCCTCCCCTCCGTGGTGCAGGAGGCCAACTAGGCCACGCCCACCATGGCCACGCCCACCCAGCAACCGGGCAGAGAACCCCTTGCTAAGATTTTTTAAGCCCACCCATGATCCTGAGTCCAAACTAAACAAAAAAGTCCTATTTATTATTTAGGGGGGGTTGTCCAGGGGCATTCTTTTTTGGCTGAAAAAAATGCTTTTAAAAATTTAAAAAAAGCCTCTAATGATCGTGTGGCTCAGCTGGGATCGTCAGAGGCTTTTCAAAGCATTTTTTTCTGCAACCCCTTCGGCCGAAGAGGTTGTAGGGAAAAAAAATGTCTTTAAAAGCCTCTGGCTATCCCAGCTGACTTGCCTGGTCGTCAGAGGCTTCTAAAAGCATTTTTTTTCTGCAACCTCTTAAGGTTGTAGAAAAAATGCTTTTAAAAGTAAAAAAAAAAAAAAAAGTTGGCCACGCCCACCCAGTCACATTACCACCACCACCACCACCAAGCCACGCACACAGAACCAGTAGTAACAAATTTTACATTTCACCCCTGTCTCCATCCCATGCGCTTCAGCACGGCCCGTTTGCAGAAGGCGGGTTCGTCCTGAGTTTTTCAATGTCTAGGACAGTTAGCCACCAAGCAGCCATAAGCCACGGTGGTGGCATTTGGGGGAAAGGCTCCAATGGCTTTAGGGAAAGCAAAACGCTTTTTAGGAGAAGGAACGGGAGGGGGTGGAAACTCCTGTAAAGAAAAGTAAGGGAAGAGCGGGGGGGGGGGGAGGTGGGAGAGAAAAAGGAGAGGAAGGAAGGACCACAAACCCTGGCATTAGACGCAGCTTCTGAGGATGCTCTGAAGGCCATACCCTCGTCCTTCAGCTCATCAGCCGTTGGTCCATCTATTGCAGGATTAGCCACTTTAACTCCCACAGGTCCTCAAGATCTGAACCCAGAGCCTCTTTCCTATCAAGTAGAGCTCTGCCACCCCCTTTCCATTTTGGCAAAGTTACATCAGGCAGTCTTTGCACAATGCAGTTTTACAGGTAGTCCTCACACCGATGATGTTACCTAGTTGGGTAATGGAAAGTCTGCAAGAAAACAACCAAGCTCAGAGCGCACCAAGGACCCTCTAGTCCTCCTCCCCCCTCCTATTCCTTCACTACACAAACCCCCCTCCCTTCTAGCACTGATGATGTTACCTAGTTGGGTCATAAAACAACATCTGCGAGAAAACCACCCAGCTCAGAGAGCACCAAGGACCCCCATTTCAACCCTGAGCTAGAAATATTCTCCATTTTTGGTACTACATACGGGCGTCAAACGCTTCAGAAAGCAGGCAGATGGGAAAAGTTTGCCTGCAGGCCCATT
Organism: Pituophis catenifer annectens; assembly: GCF_029215685.1. Taxonomy (NCBI): domain Eukaryota; kingdom Metazoa; phylum Chordata; class Lepidosauria; order Squamata; family Colubridae; genus Pituophis; species Pituophis catenifer. Next base: position 5,247,354 of record NW_027256893.1, read on the forward strand.
CCATCACCAAGTGGAATCCATTCTCCAAGATTAGCACTGATGATGTTACCTAGCTGGGTCATGAAATGTCTGTTAGAAAACAATCAAGACCAGAGAGCACAGAGGACTCTTCAGGTAGTCCTCAGTTTGCAACTGTAATGGAGCCTGGCATTTCCATCATAAGTCATGACAGTTGTAAGTTGAGGCCCTCATGTCACCGATGGAATTTTTTTGCAGTGGTCGTTAGGCAAATACCACAGCTATTAAGCGAGTCAATGAGCACCTTTTTGCCAGAAACTGGCTACAAAGGCGTATTTCTAGCAAGAAAGGATGTAAACATTTGTTGTTGTAAAAACCACAGTAAATGGCCACAAAGGCAAGCCAATTACCAAATCTCCCAAATCCGGTCATGTGACCAGGGAGTGTATCAGTGGTGGGTTGTCCCCGGTTCGCACCGGTTCTATAGAACCGGTAGTAAAACCGGTGGAAAGCTCCGCCCACTGACCCTGAGGTCATGAAAATGCTTCTGCGCATGCACAGAGGAGCGCACGTGTGCTTGAGCGAAGCAAGCGTGCGCGTGCTGCCCCGTTGCAAACCGGTAGTAAAGGTAAGTAGAACCCACCCCTGGAGTGTATATGTGCCACCACCAGAATTCTGGAGTTGGGTGCTCTGCCCCAGCTACGGACCCCAAAGAATGCAGCACACACAAAGTTTGTACAAAACTTAATTTACTAAAATAACTCAGTCTTTATCAAAACAAAGGCTGTTAATAAACTTTCTTAACAGCCTACAAGAAACCAAAGATAAAGTAATCACAATCTTACTAAGGTTGGCAGAAAGCCCAGAAGCAATTTGCAGAGAATCCAGACGCGAAGGAGAGTGAACTAAAGTTGTTCCCTGCAAATTGCTTCAGTTGGCGTTCCTCCTTAAATAGGCTAAGGGAGTGGCCAATTAGTCCCAAGCCTTACTCTTGAGGAGACCTCCTCCTGAGGAGCCACTCCTGCCTTTTGGCAGCTCTGCACGCATCGAAAAGAGGCTCCTCCTCTTCTTCCTCTTCACTTATGGGAGCTTCTGGAGATTCTGAAGGCCCTGGCTGAATCCCTGCCTCTGGCCCCACATCTTCTTCAGCCTCCTCACTGTCCGACTCGAGCGCCGACTGCACAGGCTGCTGGTGCAGCCCCACACCAGCCTCCTTGCTGTCGGAATCAGCTACTAGCTGCACAGGCTACTGACGGGCCACAACATTGGGTCTTACCTACAGGTAATCCTTGACTTACGATGACAACGGTGCCCAAAATTTCTGTTGCTAAGCGAGACAGTTCAATGAGTTTTGCCCCATTTTACGACCTCTCTTGCCCCCTTTGTGAAGTTGTGAAGTGAATCACTGCAGCTGTTAGCTGTTCAGTGAAACTGACTTCCCCGTTGACTTTGTTTGTCAGAAGTTCGCCAAAAGGGGACCCTTGGACCGTCATGAATACATGCCAGTTGTGAAGTCTGATCACATGACCTCAGGATGCTGCAATGTTTGTGTGAAAAATAGTCATCAATCGCTTTTTTCTCTACCTTTATAACTGAACAGTCATGAAATGAATTGCTGTAAATTGAGAACTTCCTGTACCTTTTGGTGATCTGCTATAACTTTGAAGAGTTGCTAAGTCTAGTCTAGTGAAGAGAAGAGAAGGACCAGGGAAGACAGGATAGCAGTGCTTCAATATTTGAGGGGCTGCCACAGAGAGGGGGGGGTGTCAAGCTATTTTCCAAAGCACCCAAAGGCCAGACAAGGAATCATGAATGGAAACTGAACAAGGAGAGATTCAACCTGGAAATAAGGAGAAATTTTCAGTGGGAAATAAGGAGATTGTTCAGTGAGAGCAATCAACCCATGGAACAGAAGTTGCCTTCAGAAGTTGTGGGAGTTTCATCCCTGGAAGCTTTCAAGAAGAGACTGGACTGCCATTGGTCAGAAATGGTGTAGGGTCCCCTGAATGGACTAGGGGTTGGACTAAATTACCTACAAGGTCCCTTCCAACTTTGTTAATCTGAATCTATCTAAAATGATCAAAGGTCTGGAGACTAAAACATACGAAAAACAGTTGCAGGAACTGGGCCTGGCTAGTCTAGGGAAGAGAAGGACCAGGGGAGACAGGAAAGCAGTCTTCCAGTATCAGAGGGGCTGCCACAGAGAAGAGGAAGTCAACCTGTTTTCCAAAGCACCTGAAGGCCAGACAAGGAATCATGGATGGAAACTCAACAAGGAGAAATTCAATCTGGAAATAAGGGGGAACTTTCTGACAGTGAGAACAATCAACCCATGGAACAGCAGTTGCCTTCGGAAGTTGTGGGAGCTTCATCACTGGAGGCTTCCAAGAAGAGACTGGACTGCCATCTGTCAGAAATGATGTACAGCCTCCTGCTTGGGGGGGGGGTTGGACTAGATGACCTACAAGGTCCCCCTGCATGCGCCCTGCCCCCCGTGCATGAACACAAGGCTCCCAAATGCACCACACCCCCACGCACGTGTGCATACCCCTTGCACCTGCCCCATCCTGTGCATACGTGTGCGATCCCACAGCACACCCCCTGCCTTCCGTGCATGCACAGCAGAGACCCGATGACCAGCTGGCCTGAGGGAGGCCTACATGCATGTGCAGCAGAGCTGAACTGGGGTAATGGCTCGTGTGCCCACAGAGAGGGCGCTGCTTGCCATCTGTGGCACACGTGCCATAGGTTCCCCATCACGGGTCTATGCAAACAAGATTTGGTCTAGTACAAGAGTTTGCCTTCCTGCCTGCAACACTAAATATGTGCTGGACATTGAATATGTTCCAATTTTAGAAGACTTCTGTTCTTTTATTCCCCCAGAGGCTGATGGAAGCACATTCATGAAATTCAATTAATGACAATCTGCATTAGAATATTACATTTCAAATATCCAGATGCAGTTCTCCCTGACCATGCCCTCTTCCAGGAGGTTGCACAACAACTCCCGTCCTCTCTATCTTGGAGAACAAATTGTGGCCCAACACAGCTGACGGGGGGGGTGGGGGTGGGGGGGCAGATCTGGGGAAAGCAGCAGGATTTTAAGCAACAAGATGGAATGAACCGTCCTGAACAGATGCAAGATAAAATTAAATCAAATAATAATCAAAAGGAGCAAGATAATGCTTCTTCAACAGCAATGTATTTATATCATCAGCTCTCGTTTGAAATCCAAAGCCTGAAAACTATTGCTAGCCAGAGCAAAGAGCGCTGAGTGCGATAATTAAACTCAGCAAAAATTATTTTAAGATTTAAGGATTTGACCACCCTTCCGCACCCAGCAGCTGGCAAATGTGTTAAGCCGGCTGCTTGGGATCGAGCAACAAGAGTCCAAAAAGGAGATGCAGAAAACCTTCAAACCCCCCCCCCAACGCCTCCTTTTTTCCCCCAGCCCAAAACTCACAAACACCCAACCCAAACCACAAAGAAAGCTCTTGTTTTGTGAACAAGGCCCCTCTTGTAGATTTCAGAATAACAAAGTTGGAAGGGACCTTGGAGATCTTCTAGTCCAACCCCCTGCTCAGGCGGGAAACCCTATCCATTTGTCCAATCTCTTCTTAAAAACTTCCAGGGTGGGAATCAGAGGTGGGTTTCAGCAGGTTCTGACCAGTTCTGGAGAACCGGCTGTGGACATTTTGAGTAGTTTGGAGAACCGATAGTAAAACTTCTGACTGGCCCCGCCCCCATCTATTCTTTGCCTCCCGAGTCCCAGATGATCGGGAGGAAATGGAGATTTTATTTTATTTTATTTTATTTTATTTTATTTTATTTTATTTTATTTTATTTTATTTTATTTTATTTTATTATTTTATTTTATTTTATTTTATTTTATTTTATTTTATTATTTTATTTTATTTTATTTTATTTTATTTATTTTATTTTATTTTATTTTATTTTATTTTATTTTATTTTATTTTATTTTATTTTATTTTATTTTATTTATATGCCGCCCTTCTCCGGAGACTCAGGGCGGCTTACAATGCGCTAAGCAATTTTGCAGTAACCTTCCCCTGGATTGGGGAAAGAATGGAGATTTTACAGTATCCTTCCCCTGCCACGCCCACCAAGCCACGCCCACAGAACCGGTAGTAAAAAAATTTGAAACCCACCACTGGTGGGAATACCCACCCACAATTTCAATAAGGATCAGAACTCAAATCCTGGGAGCCTGTCTGTGCACCAGCTGAAAATAACTTTGCAGAGTTCAAGACCAGCAACGAGAAGGTGCGGAGACAACATTCTGGATCAAACAAACACTAACTACTCACCGTCAATCTCAATGGATTTTTGGAAGCTAAAGATGGAACACATTTTGGTTTCTGGTGGGGTGATATTCCTGGCAGCAGAGGGAAGATTTAGAGTCGGATTAGTTATCCGTGAGTAAAGCACCACTTGAGATTCCTTTCTCAGCCTGCTAACAACGGAGCAACTTTCTTAGTAAGGAGCTCTGGAAAACAGATAAGTGACTCCGGAGTGAGGTGTGGAGAGGGCAAAAAATAGAAGAAAAGCCTCGGGATGATTTTAAAGATGTAATTAAGGAAAAGTAAACCTTGCTCAGTGGAAACGCTGAGTAGCAGAGCAATAGCAGGTAATCAGCACTTGCGGCCAGCAACACCAGAGTTTTCAACTTTACTAATAACACACTGCCTGGGTAAGTACAGATTTGTGTTTTTGTTTTTAGAAGGCATTGTCCAAATGGGCTGGGGCCAGGGGTGAAATCCAGCAGGTTCTGACAGGTTCTGGAGAACCGGTAGCGGAAATTTTGAGTAGTTTGGAGAACTGGCAAATACCACCTCTGGCTGGCCCCAGAGTGGAGTGGGAATGGAGATTTTGCAATATCCTTCCCCGAGGAGTAGGGAGGGAATGGGAATTTTGCAGTATCCTTTCCCTGGAGTGGGGTGGGAATGGATATTTTGCAGTATCCTTCCCCAGCCACGCCGACCAAGCCACACCATGCCCATCACAGCCACAACCACAGAACCGGTAGTAAAAAAAATTGGATTTCACCACTGGCTTGGGCATGAGCCTAGCAAGAAGGGGAGCTGAAATTGGGGTGTCTCTGTTTTGCCCAGGACTATGACATGGGGGAGGATGGGACAAATCACCCCACTAAAAGCCACACCATCCCACTACCAGAAGGGAGCCTTTGTACCAGTGGTGAAATGTAAAATTTGTTACTACTGGTTCTGTGGGCGTGGCTTGGGGGGGTTATGTGATTGGGTGGGTGTGGCCAACTTTTTTTTTGTTTTACTTTTAGAAGCATTTTTTCTACAACCTTAAGAGGTTGCAGAAAAAAATGCTTTTAAAAGCCTCTGACGATCAGGCAACTCAGCTGGGATCATCAGAGGCTTTTAAAGGCATTTTTTTTCTACAATCTCTTCAGCTGAAGAGGTTGTAGAAAAAATGCTTTTAAAAGGCTCTGACGATCCCAGCTGAGCCGTGCGATCATCAGAGGCTTTTTTTTTTTTTTTTACTTTTAAAAGCATTTTTCCGGCCGAAGAAGTTGTAGAAAAAAATGCTTTTAAAAGCCTCTGACGATCAGGCAAATCAGCTGGGATCATCAGAGGCTTTTAAAGGCATTTTTTTCTACAATCTCTTCAGCTGAAGAGGTTGTAGAAAAAATGCTTTTAAAAGGCTCTGACGATCCCAGCTGAGCCGTGCGATCATCAGAGGCTTTTTTTTTTTTTTTTTACTTTTAAAAGCATTTTTCCGGCCGAAGAAGTTGTAGAAAAAATGCTTTTAAAAGTAAAAGAAAAAGCCTCTGATGATCGCACAGCTCAGCTGGGCGGGGGTGGGGGGGGGCAGGGATTTTTGCTACCGGTTCTCCGAACCACCCGCCACCATCGCTACCAGATCGGGCGATCTGGTCCAAACCAGGAGCATTTCATCCCTGCTTTGTACTGCCGATCATTGAGAAATGATTGGGGAACAAAGAGCCAAGCCAGTTCCCAAGGCTTTGGTCACACAGGGTTAATTAATGTATTTATTTGTCCCTACTGATTTTACTCCGCTAATCATGGCCAATTGTAAGACCGACACTCATCTCTGTTTCAAGGCCATTGAGACAGCGTTGTGCGAAGATGTTTCCACCATCGTGGCCAGCATGACGTCACGGAGCGCCGTTTCCTCCCCACCGAAGTGGTACCTATTTATCTACTTGCGTTTGCATGCTTTCAAACTGCTAGGTTGGCAGGAGCTTATTTATTTCTATCCCACCTTATTTTTACAAATAACTCAAGACGGCAAAGTATCCTTCCCCCTCCTCTTTTCCTCCACAACAACAAGCCTGTAAGGTGGGTTAGGCTAAGAGACAGCAAAGTCACCCAGCTGGCTGGTTAAGGCAGGACTTGAACTCACCGTCTCTTCCTTTCTAGCCTGGTGCCAACTGGTAGCTCCCAGTTCTTCATGTTCTTCCTTCTCTCCATTTTTTTTTTTATTACGTGCTCTGCAGATAGCACCAGTTCCAAAAAGCTCAATGGGGCAGGATAATTTCATTCCCATTTAAAGTTACTGAGAGACAGGAGACATCCTTACAGTTTGGGGAAAGGCAGGTGTGGGCAACCTGGAACTTTGGGCTAATATAAATTTATTTATTTATTTATTTATTGGTTCGATTTATATGCCGCCCTTCTCCGGAGACTCAGGGCGGCTTACAATGCATTAAGCAATAGCCTTCATACTTTTGTATATACCTGTTTAGTAGGGCTTTCGGCCCCCCCCTAAGTGGTGTTCTCTTTTATACAAAGTCAGCTTATTGCCGCCACAATCCGGGTCCTCATTTTACCTACCTCGGAAGGATGGAAGGCTGAGTCAACCTTCAGCCTGGTGAGATTTGAACTCGCAGTAATTGCAGGCAGCTGGCAGCTAAGTGCTACTTTAACAGCACTTTAGTCCTCTGCACCACCAAGGCTCATGAGCCCAAGCAGCCAATTGAAAGCTGCAGAATCTTCCTGGATAAGTAAGCAGGGACAATTTCCTCCCTCCTTCCTTCCTTTTTCCCTCTTCTCTTTCCTTCCTCCCTTCCACACTTGCTCCCCTTTCTTTCCTACCCTTTTTACTTCCTTTCTTCCCTTCTTTCCCTCCTTCTTTCCTCTCTCCCTCCCTCCTGCCTTCTCTCCTTCTCCTCTTCCCTTCCTCCCTTGCTCCCCTTTCTTTCCTTTTTTCTTCCTTTCTTTTTCCTCTCTTCTTTCCCTCCTTCTTTCCTCCCTTCCTCCCGCCTTTCTCCCGCCTTCCTCTCTCTCTCTCTCTCTCTCTCTCTCTCTCTCCCTCATCTCTCTCTCTTCCTGCCTTCCCTCCCTCCCTCCTCTGTGGAGTCTGGAGGGGTTTAAGGGACAAAATAGATTGCCTGAAAGCCCCCATTGAACTTTTAAAAAAAGTTTTTAAGTTTAAACCCCCTGATCATGGTTGGCCTATTTAACTTTCTGCATCGCCTGTGAATGCCCTGGTTTAACATCAGGCTTAAGCCTCCATTTTGCCCCTGAAGTTTCCCCTCAACCTCTCAAACAATATATTCAGAGTTCAAAATGTTGCCCCTACCTACCCAAAAACTCTTGCAACTCCACATAATGGGAACACAGCCAGATCACAAAAAGCCCCCCCCCCTCCTGCACCTTTAACAGAACTAAATAATTCACTATGTCAGTGTTTTGGCAATTGTATGGATTCAACTCCCAGAATTCAACTTATCACTGGATGGGCTTCAACTTCCCAAAAACCCTTAAAACAGGGGTGGGCAACTATGGCCCTTTAATGACTTGTGGACTTCAACTCCCAGAATTCCTGAGCCAGCCATGTTAGCTCAGGAATTCTGGGAATTGAAATCCACAAGTCATAAAAGGGGGCCATAGTTGCCCACCTCTGCCTTAAAACATACTTTTCTCAACACCTCTGGGGATCCCAGGAGAAGCTACAAGTTGGCTGCCTTGTGTTCAGGTTCTTGTTACTTTCTTGCAATCCTGGTTTTTATTTGTTTCATGCTTTGTAACAGTTGGTGGGTTGTTTTTAATTGTAGGTTGGTGGTAAGCAGCTCAGAGGCATGCTTCGTGGGGTGTGTACAGCTATATAAATTTGCTGAATAAATAAATTTGCTAAATAAAGGAGATTGCTCTGGGATCTGCAAAAGACATTCAGAGGCAAAAGATTTGCACTTTGGCCTTTAACCACAAATATTGCCGTTTTGGTGATTGGGCTCTCCCAAAATCATAGAACGGGTCTATGGTGTCTTCGCTTTACAATTGTCAAAACTTACGACTGTAATTGCCAGGCTCATTTTTGGTTGTAAGTCGAGGATTACCCGTAATTCTTTCAAAATGTACAAAACTGTTACCATACCATTGAAATGATAAGAAGGTTATGCAATACAGGTAGATTACCAGGTAGATTAAAGACCCAGTCGCTACATGCATCGAGGCTAAACCTGGTTAATCTAAATTTAGGGCACTTTTTCTGTGGATCTTTCTGCTGGTTTTATGGATTGTGGGAATCCAGAAAAGGAGTTAGTTCAGTGGATTCAGTGCAGCATGTGGTATGAATGAGCCACAAACAGTCCTGTCAGACAAGGCAGGTTAAATTTGAATTAAACATGAATATGAATGAAAAGTTAAGGAAATGTGCAAAGCTGCTTTTCCAAGAATTTGTCAGCCCAATCTGGCACCCTACAGACAGGATCAGCGACAAGTCCCATCATCCTGTCAGACTGGATTCAAAGATAATCTTTAGAAACACTGTTACTTTATCCTAAAATGAATTGCCTAAAATCTTAGGTAAATAGCAATAGATGAGTGCTTCTTTAGTTTGTTTATTTTGCTGTAATATATATATTTTATTTTAAATCGCCTGTGTAAATATTATTTTGGATGAAGTTCTCTTTATAGGCAAAACTTCATGTACCACAAGGTGGTTATACACCTTTTTATTATCCTCTTCACCTACTGTTCCTCCACTTTTATGCATCTTGGAACCTGTGCTCCTTTCCCTTTTGTTTTTCTTAATTTGCCTGCGTCATAAAACTGATAACCAAATCCCTTTTTAGATTATCGATTCACCTGGAAATGAAATGAACTTTCTTTTGGCTTCCTAACCCAACATCCCAAACACGTTGTGGCTGCAAGCCTCCAAATGGTAAAACAGAGGTAACTGCAGTGTTTCCCAAACTTGGCAACTTTAAGACATGTGGATTTTAACTCCCAGAATTCCCCATGGCTGGCTGGGGAATTCTGGGAGTTAAAGTCCACACATCTTAAAGTCACCAAGTTTGAGAAACATTGCTAGAGGGTCCTTTCCTTCCTTCCTTCCTTCCTTCCTTCCTTCCTTCCTTCCTTCCTTCCTTCCTTCCTTCCTTTCCTCCCTCCCTCCCTCCCTTCCTTTTCCTTCTTTCCTTTCTATTAAAAACACAAAACAATACTGACGGTTGTGTTATTGTCATAACCATGACAATAAGAAGAAACCATATACTAAAAACCCCACTGAATCATGATCCCCAGATCTGGGACCCGAACCAAGTTTTAAGGCTTTCTAAAACCCCAGGGAAGTGGGTGTCACCCTATCTCTGGGGGGAGGCAGTTCCAGAGGGCAGGGTGGGCAGAAACGACCCCCTTGCCCGCTCCCACAAAATAAGGGGGACTTTAATAAGGGGGAACCTGGAGTGCACCCATGCTGCCCCAATTCCCAGCCTGCTTTGCAAAAGTTTCCAAAGGCTGAGGATTATGGGATGTGGAGTCCAACCCAGCCAGAATGCACCGGTCTCTACTAGCTATTGGGTGAGCTTTCATTTTCTCCCAAAAATGTCCATTCCACAAGACATTCTTTTAATCCAGGTTAAAGAAGAGGCTTTTTTTGGGGAAAGTGATGCAGGATTTTATCAGTGGCGCTGGGAAACTCTGTGCTGATATCACTTGCGCACAACTAATGACAACATTTGGCGCTTACACAATAAAGCACCCCTTTAGGAGTCCCTGGAGCTCAATTGGGTGTTAATGAATGAATTAAACATATAAACACACACACATACTTCTCTTTCCTGTGGTGACCAATAAGCATTCTAATCAAGAATTCTGCATCCAAATAAATCCAATTTCAGTTTCATAATGTAGTGCATGAATCTTGGGCCAGAGAAGGAAAACCTCGGCTAACCAGGACTTCAACCTCCTCTTCTCTGCAATGTTTTGAAGCCGTTTAACTGGCCAAGAATGTAATATAGGTACTCCTTGACTTACGACCACGATTGAGCCCAAAATTTCTGTTGTTAAGTGAGTTTTGCGTCATTTTACGACCTTTCTTGCCACAGCTGTTAAGTGAATCACTGCAGTTGTTAAATTAATAATACAGTTGTTTCTGGCTTCCCCATTGACAGAAGGCTGCAAAAGGGGATCACATGACCCCAGGACATTGCAACCATCATAAATATGAAACACTTGCCAAGCATCCGAATTTTGAACATATGATCCTGGGGATGCTGCAAAGGTCATAACTGTGAATAATGATCATAAATCACATTTTTCAGTGCCATTGTAACAGTCGCTAAAATAACTGGTAAATCAAGGATTACCTACTATATGCATCTACAGGAGCTCCAGCTGGTTGCAACTACTTCTGTCCTACTATCGCAGCACCATTGAGAGTGTCCTGACATACGGCATTCTTGCATGGTATGGGAGCAGCTCTGTAGCGGACAAAAAAGCTCTACAGAGAATCATTAAAACTGCCCCGAATATCATCGGGCTCCAGCTACCAGCCCTGGACGACATCTTCGAATCTCGCTGTTTGAGGAAGTTGCATAACATTCTCAGAGACTCTTCCCATCCTGCTTACAATCTTTTTGGACTGTTGCCTTCTGGCAGAAGATACAGAACAATTAAAACTCGGACTGAATAGTTTTTATCCCAGAGCTATAATTACACTCAACAATGAACTGAAGGGCCACCATCGGTGAGCTGTTGGACAGCATGACTTGGTCTGTTGTATGGATGTTTGGGTGGTTTGGGGTGGGGAATTTGTGGTGGGTGGGAGTGTTTTTGGGGATTGTTATGCATGTTGGACCTGGTCTTAGGGTCTTAAGTGAATTTCGTTGTATGGGTATACTGTGTATACATGTACAATGGCAATAAAGTTATTATTAAACTTCCCAGCCTCTGATGTTAACCTGCCATTAAGACCAAAAAAAAGTACAACTGCTAGATTTCTACAGGCAGGGAGAGATGAGAAAAGGCTTCAACTGCTAGATTTTTTTTCTTGCAGGACAGCACTTAAAACCTCTCAGAAAAAGAGGAGACAATTTGGTCTTTGTAAGGAGGTGAGCATATGAAAAGCTTAAAAGCTGGTTCACAGGCACCAGGTGGAAAAAGAACTAGTCTCAAAACCTTCATACCATTTTTTATTAAAAAAAAGAAGAGACATTGGAGAATTGTTGAGGGCCCCCCCAATGTAATAAATCAGTATTTGGAATGATTGGATGAACCCCCTAATTTTCACCCCAAGGAAGCAAAACTAATTGCTTAGAAATAATACCAGCAAGGCTAACTGAGATACAGGCAAGTCCTCGACTTACGATCACAATTGAGCCCAAAATTTATGTTAAGTGAGTTTTGCCCCATTTTATGACATTTCTTGCCACTATTGTTAAGTGAATCACTACAGTTGAGAAGTTAATAACCTGGTTGTTAAGTGAATCAGCTTTCCCCATTGACTTTGCTTTCCGAAGGTCGAAAAAAGGGGATCACGTGACGTCAAGATGCTGCGACGGTCATAAATATGAGCCAAGCATCTGAATTTTGATCGCTTGATCCTGAGGATGCTGCAGCGATTTTAAGTGTGAAAACGGTCGTAAGTCACTTTTTTCAGTGCCGTCGTAACTTTGAACGGTCATTAAATGAACTGTTATAAGTCAAGGACTACCTGTATGCCAGAAGTTCCCACCCAAAGATCACTGTTGACTTCAGTGGGAAGCATTTGTACAAACAGTCCTTGACTTACAGCCATGATTGGGACCGGCACTTCTGTCGCTAAGCGAGGCGATTGTTAAGTGAATCGTGTCCAATTCTGCTACCTTTTTTTGCTACAGCTGTTAAGTGAATCATGCAGTCATTAAATAAATCCAGGTTCCTTCATTGACTTTGCTTGTAGGAAGGTCACAAACGGAGATCATGTCATTTAATGACCGCACGGTTCACTTTAACAACAGCAATGATGGCAAAAAAATGGGCAAGACTCACTTAACAACCACAAGCCCAGTTCCAGTTCTTCATAGGTTTTAGCCTCCAGCCTTCTAATCACTTTGTTGCTCTTCTCTGCACTCTTTCCAGAGTCTCAACATCTTTTTTATATTGTAGCAACCAAAACAAGGAGGCAATATTCCAAGTGTGGTCTTACTAAGGCATTATAAAGTAGTACTTACACTTCATGGGATCTTGATTCAATCCCTCTGGGATGGGTAAAACCGATCAAGCCAGGAATGTCATAGGATACAACAGACAGCCTGGGAAGCCACTCTTTCCACCCTCCAGTTCAAGAACAGGAAGAAGGAAACATGGGCAGCACGAATACAAATTCCTGGCAAATGCAAATTTGCCTCCAGTTCCGTTCCAGTGGCTTCAGCCTGTTTTGTGTATCCAGGAAATCTCTCACCCAGCTCCCTTCACTCATTGTAGAAGAGTTTCTCAAGAGCTTCAGGGCATCCTTCCAAGTCGCAGATCATTTCTGTTTATGTTTTTAGGAGGCAGGGAGTGTCACCGCTGCTCAGTTCCCCACCCATGTTTGAGACAGCAGGAAAATATTTGGCTTGATATTGGCTTTCCCCATAGTTTGTGTTTTTCTTGCCACTCTAGGACCGCCCTCTGAGTTGGAGGGGGCCAAACTTAAAGAGATTTGACAGAGCTGCATTGGCTAACAGAGTTTCTCAATTTTGAGAACTTTAAGATGTCTGGATCTCAACTTCCAGAATTCCCCAGCCAGCCAGAATTCTAGGAGTTGAGATCCACACATCTTAAAAGTTGTTAAGGTTCAGAAACACTGTCCTATGAAATTATCCAGAGGGTCCTGGAAGCTCATTTCTTCCTTAAAAGGTAAAGGTTCCCCTCGCGCATATGTGCTAGTCGTTCCTGACTCTAGGGGGCATTGCTCATCTCGTTTCAAAGCCGAAGAGCCAGCGCTGTCCGAAGATGTCTCCATGGTCATGTGGCCAGCATGACTCAACACCAAAGGCGCATGGAACACTGTTCCCTTCCCACTAAAGGTGGTCCCTATTTTTCTACTTGCATTTTTTATGTGCTTTCAAACTGCTAGGTTGGCAGAAGCTGGGACAAGTCATGGGAGCTCACCCTGTTATACGCGGCACTAGGGATTCGAACCACTGAACTGCCAATCTTTCGATCGATAAGCTCAGGGTCTTAGCCACTGAGCCACCGCGTCCCTCTTCCTTTCTTCCTTAAGACAGCCTATTTAGCCTAAAAACCATCCAGAACACACTGACTGCAATGTGGGTGATGAATTGGTGGTTGGGGAATTCTGGGAGTTGAAGTCCACGTCTTAAAATCCCAGAATTGCTAAGGTTGAGAAACACGGAATGCCACTTCTCACTCAGCCCAAGCAAAGGACAAACGTATCCTGACATATTTTTTTTTTATCCACATAGCATTATCTTTCTCGCATCTCAAGGCCATGAGTGAGATACATACATACCTCTTTTGATATATCAGTATTAATTCTAATCCTGCCATATAGCCATGCCTGAATTATCTGGCAGGACTGGCAGAAGTCGCAATGTGCGCTTGCTCTGAATGATGGCTTGTGGAGCAAGGGATAGTAATGCTGCAATCCCATGCCTGCAAACCTGTAAGCCAGTCATGAGATTTTTATTTTTTTTAAATTTCTTTTAGTTTTTTTTAACCTGCCTTTATTATTTTTCTAAATAACTCAAGTGGCGAACATGTCTAACACTTCTTCCTCTTCCTCCTCTTTTCCTACAACCACCACCTTGTGAGGTGAGTTGGGCTGGGAGGACTTGGCCCAAAGTGTCCCACCCAATTTCTATGTCTAAGGCAGGACTAGAACTCACCGTCTCCTGGTTTCTAGCCTGGTGCCTTCACCACTTAAGTATTGTTTTTTTAAAAAAACATATATTGCTGTTCTCTTGTGGTAATCAAGATTTTTACAGACTAGATACAGTAAGCCTCAATTTTAGTCCGATTCATATTTGTACTATTGCACTATGGAAATTCCACGTATCAGTTTACTATAATTGCGTAATTGCAGCTTTAATGGTGGGCCTAAGCCATCATGCTAAGCCACGGGTTATCCAGCCTGTTATTGTCCTACTGGAAACATGAACGGAGATGAATACTACTAATAATAATTATACAAGCTGAAAATCATTACCAAAAGGACAACAGACAGAATTTTGTGCTGTAGTGTGTGAAAACGTGTTCCCTAACCCGTTTCCTTTACGGAGGCAATGTTTCTCTTTCTCAATGGAGCTCAGACAGTCCCTCTCTTGCTTTAATTAGTTAATCATTCATATTATATTTCAGCTCAGTACAAGGTCAATTGATAAGAGCCAAGAGTATAAACCTCAAAATCAGAGGCGCAGATCAGATATTACACAAAGCATGGCACCAAAGATACAGAAGCATCTGAAGCGTCATCCGCTTCTTTTGATTGATTGATTGATTGACTGATTGATTGTCTTTTAGTCCCTATTCCCAAGACAGGCACTCAGGACCCTCAGGAGCTAAGAAGGAAAAGGCAGCCCCTGGCCAACCAACCATCATTTAGGGGGGACCAGTAAACCCACTGGGTGGTGGGGAAACATTCTGAGTCCTGAAACAGAAATAGAATAGGAGAAAGAAGGAGTGTTACTTCAGTTTGGCGCCTTGAGTTGCTTATAAAAAATAACGGGATGAAAATAAGGGAAATAAAAAATAAGCCCAGGTTTACTGAAAGTTGGTTTAGTTTCCACTTGTTAGGGTTATTGCCCTGTAAGGCAAAAGAACAGGAATGTTGGGTATGTATGTCACAACAAAGCCTCGTGTTTAGAAAAGCGCCCTGATCCTCCCAAAACAAAAAACAAACAAACAAATAATGAGATTTAAGACCGGCCAGTTGGCTAACTTCGACAGTCTAAGCACGTAACGCTATTTGCACTCTGCACTCGCCTAGAGGCACGCTCTTCCTCTTCTCTAGACTGCGGCTCTTAAGACTGCCATTTCTAAGCTGTGCCAGGGAGGAAAAAACGGCTAACCGGATCAGCAATTAATGAATTAATCCAACTGGGTAGATTCTCACATCCCACGGACTCGCCGAGCAGATTGTAGCTCCCCTCCCCGGGCGCTGCGAATAAATTCCTTCCAGCTGTTCCGGGCGAGAAAAAGAGACAGAAACTGAAAGCTACGCCGAGCCGCGGAAAAGAGCGACGCGAAGACCCGCGTTTTGCAATTCACACGTGAACCTCGCCGCAAACACACAGGAGGCGAGCCTTACTCCACGGGCTGCCTTTCCCAAGGCTCCGACGACAACGGGCTCGGGAGCACACGCTTGTCATCCGCTCTGGACACGCGTCACGTGTGAAAAGGCCTCCGGGAAACCAGCTTGCCTCCTCTCCGGCGCGCTCCGGAGCGAGGAGAGGAACTCCCCGACGCCCGGGCTGCCAGGCAACTCGGCAGGGGCTCGCCCAGTCCGACGCTCCCCAGCGCTTTCGCCCTGCCCGAGACTCACCGCTCAGTCGCGTTCCGACGCCCCTCTCGCCGCCGCTTCAGGGCAGCAGCAGCAGTAGCAGCAGCCCGCCGGGGCAAGGCATCGCCGCCGCTCCAGGGCTCCCGCCGCCTTGCAGCGCTGGCCGCTTCGATTCAACGCCCGTCCGACCCAACGACCGAGCGAGCGACCGAGCGATCCAGCCCGGCGTAGGGCGCTCTCCGCTGCGCTGCAAGGCTCGGCTGGTGCGCCAGGCGCGGCGGCCGGAAAGCGGAGGGCGGGGAGGCAGCGGGCGGGGAGGAAGGGGCGGCGGAGCTCAGCCGCCTTCGGGGGGCGGAGAGGCGAGAGCCCGCCGGGGGGCGGCCGCCAGTCTCGGGGCTTCCTCGGCAGCGGCGCCCGCCCAGCCGGCGAGGGAAGGTTCCCAAGCCCGGCCGCCCCCCGGGAGCAACTCTCGCTCTGGCCGGCGCCGCTGCCTCCCTCCGCGGGGACGGGGCTCTTGCCATCCGCCGGGCTGTCCCCCCAAGTCTTGCGGGTTGGGGGTGTCGTGGGAAGGGAAATAGATCCCGGGCAGATCTGGCGTGGCTCTTGACGTGGACTCAACCTGCTTTGCGTGCGTTGTTAACCGGGGTTAGGGTCGTGTGGACGAGCTGGAGAAGGGCTGGCGTGCCCGCTTTCGGTTTGAGCGAGCTCAGAGCGCGTTCTCACGCGCCTCCTCCATCACGTGGAGTCATCCCGAGCTCTTCTAGTTTTCAACAGGTTTTTTTTCCCCCTCTTTCTCCGAAGGGGATTTGGGGAACACTCCCTCCCTCCCCTTCGATGCGGGGACTCTTCCTTCGTTAAAGGGGTCTGCAGTCGGTGTGGGGCTGAGAGAGCCGCCCACGTCCCCCGCTCGCTCCAGGCCGCTGCGAGTCCGGAGGCTCCTCCTATACCCGCGTTTAAATCTGCACTGAACAAAAAGTAGGGCTAACGCTTCGTGTGAACCAGCATAAGTTCTGTTACGGGTGCCCGACTGGTTCTTGTGGCGGATGAAGGAGCCTCCTGCCCAGGGGTGTAATCCAACATTTTTCCCTACCGGTTCTGTGGGCGTGGCAGGGGAAGGCTACTGCAAAATCTCCATTCCCACCCCGCTCCAGGGGAAGGCTACTGCAAAATCTCCATTCCCACCCCACTCCAGGGGAAGGCTACTGTAAAATCTCCATTCCCACCCCACTCCAGGGGAAGGATATTGCAAAATCTCCATTCCCACCGCACTCTGTGGCCAGCCAGAGGTGGTATTTGCCGGTTCTCCAAATTACCGCTATCAATTCTCCAGCACCTATTAGAACCTGCTGGATTTCACCCCGCTCCTTGCTGCTTTGCCCACAAGGGAGTTCATGTCACTTTTTATGGATTTAATTATTGGGGGGGGCAGCACATTTTGCCCCCTTCCTGGGCTATTTGGGGTCTTTCCAGCCACTGCCACTCTTGGCGGCCTTTATCAATTTCACAATCACATACATTCTCCGTTCCCATCATTTCCCATTTAATTATTCTCTTGGAATCACAGCTATTCTGGAGTTGCTTTGCTGCCTCGGAGCCTTGGAAGAGCCTTGTTGCTGGGCCAGCCACACAAGGAACCCCCTCCCCCCCCCCCGCCCTGGGGTAAAATTAAGGAGAACTCTGCCTCTCTCTCTCCTTAGACCAGGGGTCTCCAACTTTGGCCAAGTTGGCTGGGGAATAGTGGGAGTTAAAGTCCACCAGGCTTAAAGTTGCCAAGGTTGGAGACCCCCCCCCCCCCGCCTTAGACCACAATACAAAAAAGATACTGAGACCCTAGAAGAGTGATGGTGAAACTTTCCGGCACTGAGTGCCCAAACCAGAACAGGCGTGCATGTGTGTGCATGTGCGCGCACCGGAGTGCCAGAAACCTAAAGATCAGCTGGCCGGTGCATGCATGCCTGTTTTTTTTGGCCATTTCTGGCCATTTTTCTGGCCATTTTCAGGCCATTTTGGGGGCTGTTTTCAGGTCATTTTTCAGGTCATTTTTGGGCTGTTTTCAGGCCGTTATTTTGGCTGTTTTCAGGCTGTTTTTTGGGCTGTTTTCAGGTCATTTTTCGGGCTGTTTTCAGACTGTTTTTCAGGCTGTTTTCAGGCTGTTTTTCAGGCTGTTTTCAGGCCGTTTTTGGGCTGTTTTCAGGTTGTTTTTCAGGCCATTTTCGGACTATTTTTCAGGCTGTTTTCAGACCGTTTTATGGGCTGTTTTCAGGCCATTTTTCGGGCTGTTTTCAGGCCGTTTTTTTGGCTGTTTTCAGGCTGTTTTTTGGACTGTTTTCAGGCTGTTTTTTGGGCTGTTTTCAGACTGTTTTCCAGCATTCTGGCACCCGCAAAGACCAGCTGGCTGGCAGGCCAGAAACCAGAAGAGCATCTGGCGACTGCACACACGCCCACAGAGAGGCCTCTGCCTGCCACCTCTGTCCTGCGTGCCATAGGTTCACCATCACGGCCCTAGAAATAGTGCAGAGAAGGACAACAAAGACGATAAAAGATCGTCTTTGTTGCAGGAACTGGGTAGGTCTCATCTAATGAAGAGACATTTTAGGGGTGATGTGATGGCAATCTTCCAGTTTTTGAGGGGCTGTGACAGAGAAGAGGGGTCAACCTATTCTCCAAAGCATCAGAGGGTAGGACAAGAAGAAGCAGAATACAGGTAGACCTCAACTTACAACAGTTTGCTTAGTGACCAAAGTTACAACGGCACTGAAAAAAAAGTGACTTATGGCCGTGTTTCACACTTACAACCATTGCAGCATCCCCATGGTCACATGATCAAAATTCAGACTTTTGGCAACTGACTCATATTTATGACGGTTGCATTGTCCCAGAGTCCTGTGATCAGCTTTTGCGAGCTTCTGACAAGCAAAGTCAAGGGGGAATCCAGATTCACTTAACAACTATGTTACTACCTGAACAAAGGCAATGATTCACTTAACAACGGTGG
Source organism: Pituophis catenifer annectens (assembly GCF_029215685.1). NCBI lineage: Eukaryota > Metazoa > Chordata > Lepidosauria > Squamata > Colubridae > Pituophis > Pituophis catenifer. The sequence goes on from NW_027256893.1 coordinate 5,266,030, forward strand.
CAAGAAAAGTCGTAAAATGTGGCAAACTCGCTTAACAAAGGTTTCACTTAGCAATACAAATTTTGGGCTCAGTTGTGGTCGTAACTCGAGGGCCACCTGATGCTGGAAGCACCAGAGATAGCCCATGAAGGGAGCAAAATATGTTCCCTCCCCAAATAATTAAATCCATAAAAAGCCACATGAATTTTGTGGGCAAAAACAGCAGAAGGCTCCTTCATTTGCCACAGAACCAGTCATGCACATCTGGCTCCTTCCTGGTTCACACGGAGCGTTAGAGCTACTTTTTGTTAAATGCAGAATTAAACATGGGAATGGAAGGAGGCCACGGGCCCACAGCAGCCTGGAGTGATTGGGAAGATTATTAAAGATAGATCCAACCTAGAATTAAGGAGGACTCAGAAGTCCTCTAGGTCAAGGCAGGAGAACCTATACCAACCTGGTCAAATTTTGGAAAACCTCCCACACGGAGCACCTGCAACTCTGGATCAATCGAGATATCCTCAATGAGAAGATCCACTTGAGAAGATCCACTTGTAGAGATCCACAACTTGAGAATCTGATAACCAGGCTCGAATCCAGAGACCTGATGCAAAGATCCTGCTCTCTGGAAAATGGTCTAATGCTGGGAAAAGTGGAAGGAAAGAGAAGAAGAGGACAACTACCGGTAGTACGTAGCAAGGTGAAGGGACTCATCTGAAGTAGTGATGGGGACATCATTGGAAAATTGGAAAGACCAGGTTAGGGACAGATTGTCAAGAAAAATATTGATGTGTTTTCTAAGTCAACACCAAGTTGATGGTGCATTGTCCATCCAAATCAATTCTGTGGGTTAGCCAAAACAACCATATGGATGGTGAATTCACCAACATCTCAGCCTCAGATGAAGGCTAGAATATAGCATAATAGTTGGAAGGGTATAACACTCTTCATACTATACATAAATGACCTTAGTGATCACATTATAAGCAACTGCATTCTTTTCGCTGATGATGTAAAAAAATTTAACACCACCGACAATGCTGCTACCCTTCAAAAAGACCTTGACTTTGTGTTGGAATGGTCAAACAGTTGGCAGCTCCAAATCTCAACCAACAAATGCTCTGTCTTACACATTGGCAAAAAACAAACAAACAAAAAAAAAACAGAACACAAAATACATGCTGAGTGGACACAACCTTGTAGATGACCCTCACTCTGTCAAGGACCTTGAAGTACTCATATCTAATGATCGAAGTGCCAAATCTCACTGTAACAACATCGCCAAAAAGGCATTAAGAGTTGTAAACCTAATTTTGCGTAGCTTCTTCTCCGGTAATATTACACTACTAACCAGAGCATACAAAACATTTGCTAGACCAATTCTCAAATACAGCTCATCTGTCTGGAATCTGCACTGCATATCGGACAATACAATTGAACGTGTCCAGAGGTATTTCACAAGAAGAGTCCTCCAGTCCTCTGCTCGCAACAGAATACCTTATGCCACCAGACTTTAAATTCTGGGCTTAGACAACTTAGAACTACGCCGCCTTTGGTCTGACCTAAGCATAATACATAAAATCATCTGCTACGATGTCCTACCTGTCAATGACTACTTCAGCTTCAACCACAACAATACACGAGCACACAATAGATACAAACTTAAAGTGAACCGCTCCAAACTCCATTGCAGAAAATACGACTTCAGCAACAGAGTGGTCAATGCCTGGAATGCACTACCTGACTCTGTAGTTTCTTCCACAAACCCCCAAAACTTTAACCTTAGACTGTCTACTGTCAACCTCACCCCATTCCTAAGAGATCTGTAAGGGGTGTGCATAAGAGCACCAGCGTGCCTCCCGTCCCTGTCCTAATGTTTCTTCTATTTGTATCTATTTTATTTATCTAATCCATGCTTCTAGTTATTACCAAATACGTTCTTGACAAAAATAAATAAATAAATAATAAATAAATAAATAAATAAATAAATAAATAAATAAATAAATAAATAAATAAATAAATAAATAAGGGACCTTGGACAAATGGCTGCCCAATACCTTCTTGAAACGCTCCAGTGATGGAGAACCCACAACTTCTGAAGGTTCCACTGTTTTAATTGTTCTCACTGCCAGGAAAAGCATCAGTGGTGGAACAACTTAACCTCCAGAAGTTAGGGACAATTTACATCTCACTGGACCTTTTCCCTGGGCTCACCCATTCATTGTTGAGACGGGTGGAGAGGTCATGTTTATTACCATCACCATCATAAAAGAATCACGCTGACCAACATTTGCAGAAGCAATATCAAAGCAAAAGGAAAGAGGTATAATTCAACAATAGCGCGGTTAGATTTTGTTTTGTTTTGGAGAAGTAAATGCATTTTCGAGACCAAAAAGATTCCATGAATGACACATCGGTTCAGACAACCTGGATTCACACCCTGGATTGTTTGTTGAAGCTTAGCATACCAAACATATGTTCTCATGCCCAGATGGCCAAGTTAAGTAGGCAGTAAGCCTGTTGGCTGCTACACCGTGTGGGAATAGTGACCCGGAAAATTTATGATTACTGTCACATGGGGAAGTGTCAGATATTAATCACACACGTATCCCTCACAGCACAAGCACACAAGAAGAGGTGCCATTCTCTTCGTTTCTTTGTCAGTTTGATATTGAGATTGGGATAAAAACAGATCCTTGGAAATGATAAGAGGGAATATAGTCTTCGACTTACAGCCAGAATTTCCATTGGTAAGCACGGTGGTTAAATGAATTGCCTGATTTAACGACCATTTTTGCCACAGTTGTAAAGTGGATCACGGAATAATTGCAGCCAAGTAAATCACATGGTCATTAAGCAAATCTGGTTTACCCCCCCCCTCCATTGATGTTGCATTTTGGAGACTGTCCAGGACCGTGATGGCGAACCAATGACACGCATGCCACAGGTGGCACGCAGAGCCATATCTGCAAGCACGCGAGCCGTTGCCCTAGGTCAGCTCCAGCGCTCATGCGCGTGCCAGCCAGCTGATTTTTGGATGGCCCTGCCCACACCGCCCTTCCACTCCCAGGAGACTCCACCCGGCCCATTTTGGATTCCAGGTAAGTACAAGGGCTTGCGCGGAGACTCTGGGAGGGCAAAAGGTTGCTGAGGTTGCATTTAGCTATGCACTTTGTTTCATAATATGGATTTGACTTTAGGACTCTGACCTGGCCATGGATAATGGACTAAAGATGTTTGTAATGCTAAGATATATTTGTAATTTATCACTGTACTGCCTAATCACCTCTCGTTTGGACTACTGCAATGCACTTTACATGGGGCTGCCCTTGAGGAGCACTCGGAGACTTCAACTGGTGCAGAATGCGGCCGCGCGGGTTGTCATGGGGGTACCTCGGTACTCCCATGTCACAAAACTCCTTCGCGGTCTGCATTGGCTTCCAGTTGTCTTCTGAGCGCAATTCAAGGTGCTGGTGATCACATTTAAAGCCCTACGTGGCCTAGGACCAGAGTACCTGCGAGACCACCTCCTGCCACCGGTAGCCTCCCATCGCCCGGTTCGCTCCCACAGAGTTGGCCTCCTCAGGGTACCTTCGGCTAGACAATGTCAATGGGTGACCCCTAGGGGGAGAGCCTTCTCTGTGGGAGCCCCTACCCTCTGGAATACGTTACCCCTGGAGCTCTGGATAATCCGCGACCTCCGAACCTTCCGCCAAGCCTTGAAGACCTGGCTCTTCCAACGGGCGGGCCTGGGTTGACTCTAAACTGATTTTGTAGCTTTTTAAATTCTTAAATCTTGAATTTGAATTTGTATTTCCACGTTTAACCTTATTTATTGGGTATTCTGATTTAATTTGTCTTTTAACTTTTGTATTTTCTGTTTCTTATTGTTGTGAGCTGCCCTGAGTCCTTCAGGAGAAGGGCGGCATACAAATCCCATACAAAAAATGGGCCTACCAGAAGTCGAGAAATGGGCCGTTTCCGCCCTCAGGGGGGCCGGGAAAGGCTATTTTCACCCTTCCTTGGTTTCCAGGAAAGCCTCTGGAGCCTGGGGAGGGCAAAAAAACGGGCCTACCAGAAGTCCGGAAACGGTTTCAGGGAGGCCTGTTAGGCCCAAAATGAGGCATGGGGGGGGGTTGTGCATGCATGCGCAGGGATGTGGGGCAGGACGGGGGGTTGTGCGCACATGCGCTGGGGTGGCGGGGCGCAGGGGGGGCATTGCATTGTAGATGTGGGCAGGCGAGCACGACGCTTTCGGCACCCGAGGGAAAAAAGATTCGCCATCATTGGTCTAGGAAGGCCACAAATAGTGACATTGCATGTGGGAAGTTGGCTGGGACTCTGCAACTGTTGTACACATTTACATGTACACATTTACATGTGTAAATACACACGTTGCCCAAGTGCCCAAATTTTGATAATGTGTATGTGGGGATGTTGTGATGATCGTTAAGGGCAGAGATTGGAAGTATGTCGCTTTTTTCAGTGGTGATGTAATTTTGAATGAATACTAAATGACTACAGGTAGTTCTCAACTTACAAGAGTTTATTTAGTGACCATTCAAAGTTACAACATCACTGAAAAAAGTGACTTAAGACCGTTTTTCACACTTAACCTTAACACACTTGACCTAAAATGGACAGCTAATATCAAAAATGTCATCAAAAAAGCCCAACAAAGAATGTTCTTTCTGCGCCAACTCAGAAAGCTCAAACTGCCCAAGGAGCTGCTGATCCAGTTCTACAGAGGAATCATTGAGTCTGTCATCTGCACCTCCATAACTGTCTGGTTTGGCTCTGCAACCCAACAAGGCAGACACAGACTTCAGAGGATAATTAGAACTGCAGAAAAAACAATGGCCACCAACAATTACTACCAACGAGTCAAAAAGAGGGCTGTGAAAATATCTACAGACCCCTCACATCCTGGATATAAACTGTTTCAACTCCTACCCTCAAAACGATACTATAGGGCACTGCACACCAGAACAAGTTTTCCCCGAATGCCATCACTCTCCTAAAAACAAATAATTCCCTCCAGACTGTCAAACTATTCACTAAGTCTGCATTACTATTAATCTTCTTATTGTTTCTACCACCCATCTCCTCCCACTTATGACTGTATGGCTGTAACTTTGTTGCTTGTATCCCTACGATTTATATTGACTGTTTCCTAATATGATTTGACTGCTTATTTGTTCCCCATGACTATCATTAAGTGTTGTACCGTATGATTCTTGACGAGTTGTCTTTTTATGTACACTGAGAGCGTATGCACCAAAGACAAATTCCTTATGTGTTCAGTCACACTTGGCCAATCAAGAATTCTATTCTATTCCATTCCATTCAATATCTTTCTATTCTATTCTATTCTATTCTATTCTATTCTATTCTATTCTATTCTATTCTATTCTATTCTATTCTACTCTACTCTACTCTATTCTACTCTATTCTACTCTACTCTACTCTACTCTACTCTACTCTACTCTACTCTACTCTACTCTACTCTACTCTACTCTACTTCACTCCACTCCACTCCACTCCACTCCACTCCACTCCATTCACAATCGTTGTGGCATCCCCGTGGTTGCGTGATCAAAATTCGGACGCTCGGCCATTGACCCATGTTTATGACAGTTGCAGAGTCCCAGGGTCACATGATCCCCTTTTGAAACCTTCTGACAAGCAAAGTCAATGGGGAAACCAGATTCACTTAACAACCATGTTACTAGATTAACAAGTGCAGTGATCCACTTAACAACTGTAACAGAAAGGTCATAAAATGGGGAAAGCTCACTTAATAACTGTCTCACTTAGCAATATAAATTTTGGGCTGAATTGTGGTTGCAAGCCGAAGATTACCCTATCAACCCTCTTTACGTGAGTTTATTAAGTTGGAGTCTTTTTGAAGGATTTGAAACTTTTCTTCCCAAACTTCTTGCTCCGTGAACTAATGTGCCATTTATGAAATCACAAAGCTGCTTTCTATCCCTTGATTGTTTAGACTTCTTCGTTTCATTTCTCAGCTTGCTCGAGTGTGCGGTGCAAACACCCATCAAACTGATTAAATTGTGGCTCATTAGGTTTCTCATATAAAAATTACTGTAAGTTCACTTCGGGGTGGGTTCTAAATTTTTTTACTACCTGTTCTGTGGGCGTGGCTTATTTTGTGGGTGTGGCTTGGAGTTCATGTGACTAGGTGGGCGTGGCTAGCTGGTCAGAGTCATTTCTGGAAGGTTCTCGCACTTACGACCAGTCCTCACACTTATGACCCAACTCATTTGTTTGCTTTTAACACTGATCAGCTGTAGGACAGCCCTTTGAAGCCCGGTGGCAAGAGTTTAAACAGTTTTTTTCCCTCTAGTCATCAGCAATAGGTTGGGGGTGGGACCAAATAAAAGGTAAGAATAATGTGGGGGGATGGGGGGGTGGGAGGGCGGGGGGGGGAGAACCGGTCATATCATCACCGCTACCGGCTCGGCCGAACTGGACCGAAGCGGGAGGAACCCACCACTGGTTCACTTGTTCTATATTGAGGCTAGTGTATTTTTTAAAATCTACATCCCATTTTCTTTTGGGAAGCTAATGGTAGTTAATATGTTATTTTTGTGTGTTTTGTTCATAGTGGTAATATTGATGTTTGCAGGGTAAAGATGCCATTTCTACCACTCGCCAAAGAGGCATTGCTTTCGATTGCATTTCTCAGAAGGATATAATACCTTTAAGTCTCTCAAGTTAGAGAGAGGCAGAATGCAGCATTTTATTATGTACTATATACAGGTAGTGCTCGACTTACAGCAGTCCATTTAGTGTACTGTTCAAAGTTACAACGGTACCGAAAAAAAGTGACTTATGACAGCTTTTCGCATTTACAACTGTTGTAGCATCCCCACGAAAAACATTCAGATATTTGGAAGCCCAGATTCCGGTCCCATTTTGCCAAATCTCTGGCATTCCCTAAACTGTTCAATGCAATACAACTGGCTAGAAACTAGAGCAGTGATGGCTAACTTTTTTGCCATCACGTGCCAAATGTGAGGGGAGCGCGGGGTGTGTCTGTCACACATGCACATGCCCACACCCATAGTTCAATGCGCCCCAGTCCCCTCGCTTTCCCCCTGCTTTTGGCACATGGTGGCACGGTAGGCCCGTTTTTTTTGCCCTCCCCAGGCTCCAGAGGCTTTCTAGGAGCCTGGGGAGAGCGAAACACAGGCCTTCCCCACCCACCCCGGAGGCCCTCCAGAAGCCGGAAACAGACTGTTTCCTGACTTCCGGTGGACCCGGAAGGCCTGAAAATTAGTTGGCTGGTGTGCACATGCACGCTGGAGCTCAGCTAGGGTAACGCTTGCGTGTCCACCGATATGGCTCCACGTGCCATCTGTGGAACGCGTGCCATAGGTCCGCCATCACGGAAATAGAGGTTGCACTTCACACCCTAATTTTGGGGACTTAGATAGGACACCCACATGGCATGCTCAAAGGTTAGGGTTCACATGCTCTATTGCAGAGGTCTTCAAAGTTGGCAGCTTTAAGACTTGTGGACTTCAACTCCCAGAATTCTCCAGTTGACGTCCATAAGTCTTAAAGCTGCCAAGTTTGAGGACCCCTGCTCTATTGAGACTTGGTTTAATCTCCTAATATTTTCTAAAAAACGAATTTCTAATTAACTTTTGAACAAACACAGTTGACTTTCACAACATAGTAAGCCAAGAACAATCAATATTATGACTTACGCAAGGTGTGAATCACACCTTACTCTAGACATGATTTGTCAGGATTTTCCTGAAAACAGTTTGCTCAGTTCAATTGTTCTCATATGATTGATCTTGAAAGCTCCTCTGTGTGATCAGATACTGTTCATTCCAGTATTTGACTAGGTGGATCAGAACAGGAGTTACAAGGAAGACAAAAACTGCTTTTATTGAGACTGGCTGTAGTAACAGAGGGGGGCACGATCGCTTAGCGGTTAAAGACGCTGAGCTTGTCATCTGGAAAGCTGACAGCCAGGGTTCGAGACCCGAGTGCTGCACGACAGGGTGAGCGCCCATCCTCCCCTCAGCTCCTGCCCACCTAGCAGTATGAAAGCATGCAAAAGTGAGTAGGTAAATAGGTACCACTTCGGTGTGAGAAGGTAACAGTGTTCTGTGTGCCTCAGCATATAGTCATGGTGTCCACATGATCACAGAAGTGTTTTCAGATAATGTTGGCAACCTGAGGGTGGGCGGGCGCTATGCCATCCTATTTAGCCATGTTTTCTAAGCCACGTGCATGCGTGCAAGCTGTGTGTGCGAGCAAAGTGCATGTGCAGCGCATTGCACTCACATTTTTGGTGGGTGGAGAACCGGTGGTAAAATTACATGAAACCCACCTCTGGTTGGCTCCCTCAGCTAAGAAACAGAGATGAGCACCACCCTCTAAAATCAGAGATTGACTGGACAGCAGAAATCTTTACCTTTTATAGTAACAGAATCAAACAGTCTGATGGTGCCGTACCACTTTCTCCTCCTCATTATTCAGCAATATAAAGGTGTCGGTCTGAATTGCATCTAATAGATGAGGATCTCTGCAGCTCAGGGTTGAACTGTAGAGTCGCCGGTGCTCTCTGAGCTTGAGGATTTGCAGGCGTTTTTATGACCCAGCTAGGTAACATTATCAGTGCAAGTGAGTGTGGGGTTTGCTCCCTGTTTATAAACATTTATGTAGAAACGGCACTTGCTGCTTGGTGGAAGTTCATCTGCAGATGTATTCCAGTGCTTTCTGAAACATCTGATGCCCACATGTGGTTTCAACAGAAGAGAATCTCTGCAGCTCTGGGGTGAACTGTGGAGTCCTGGATGCTCTCTCTGAGCGGGTGATTTGCAGACGTTTTATGACCCAACTAGGTAACATCATCAGAACGAGAAGGGAGTGGGATTTGCAGAGAGGAGGAGGAAAAGGATGAGGACTGTGGGGTCCTTGGTGTTCTCTGAGCTTGGTGGTTCACTTGGCAAGACGTTTCATGACCCAACTAGGTAACATCATCAGTGCGCTTCTGAATATTATCAGGACATTCTTGACTTTTTTTTAAAAAAAAAATCCTTCTCTTTTATCTAGGAAACAGTTCCTGCATCTCTCCATCAAAGTCAACTTTCTTACTTTCTACACCTGCTAAGTCCAACTGATCCCCATCTTTTCTTTGGGTAATAGGCAGCATCTCCAGGGGCTCAGGAGCTCAAGGACCACTTAACTTCTACCTCTCAGTTCTGCCACCTGCTTAACCTCCCTCTGCCTCCTTGAACAAAATCTTGGACTTACGGATAAAGGTTTCTGTGTCCCCGAATTCTTAGAATTCCTTCCTTCCTTCACTATCCCATAGAAGACAACCCCTGCTTCTCTATCATATTCCATAAGGGCAGAGCGCCATCTAGTGGGAGTCTTTGGAAACCCCTTGAAGATTGAATTCATTCGTTTTACATCCCCAGGTTCAACCAGCCCCCAGCATCAACCAAATGAAAGTAACTTGTGATAAAAATAGAATAAATAAATATAGGTTAAAAACCCAGTGTTCGTCCACACTGCAGAATCCAATGCTTCTTTCCATGCATGTTTTCTGTAAAGGATTCTGAGTGCATTAGTGCAAAATTAGCGTACCTCCTTTTGGTACTCTGTGAGAGCAAAGATATTTGAAGAAGCCAAAATCCAATTTTGCAGACTTCAGGTCTTTTCCCAAGGCTGAGTGGGGTCCAAAATCCCCATTCCAAAGCCTCTGTTCCAAAGCCCCATAGTTCGTTGGTGTGTCTCCAAACATACAGCCTTCTGGATTGGCCGTTCTCGTGAGGATGGCATTGAAATGAAGCTACTTTAACACCAGTAGAGCTAAGGATGATTTGATACAGTCTCATTCGTGGGCTGGAGAAAGGCTTCTCTAATGAGATCCAAGAAACACTCCTCCTTACTCTCGTGTCCAAAAGACTTTGGATAGTAACAAATCTCCCTCGAAGTTACAAGTTTGGGTCCGTTTCTCCCATCTCAAAGGAAGGCAAAATGTAATCGTGGCTCTTGATCGGCCAGCTGCTGCTCGATGTCTTTTGGGATCGGATTGTGCCATAATCTGGAAAGAGAAAGGAACAATTTTAGGCATTTGAAGAATGGTACTCACTACTGCCATTTGCAGCAAAGCAAAGACCCTTTGCTTTAAAGTTCTGTTTTTATCCAGACAATCAATCAATCAATCAATCAATCAATCAATCAGAATAGAGCTGGAAGGGACCTTGGAAGTCTTCTAGTCCAATCCTCTGCTCAAGCACAAGATACCATTTCAGATAAGCGACTGTCCAGTCTCTTCTTTAAAATCTCCAGTGATGAAGCACCCATAATCTTTGAAGGCAAGCCGTTCCACTAGCTAATTGTTCTCACTGTTGGGAAGTGTGTCCTTAATAATAATTCTAGGTTGTATCTCTCCTTGATTAGTTTCCATTCATTGTTTCTTGTCCTGCCCTCAGGTGCTTTGGTGAATAAGTTGACCCCCCCTTCCTCTTTGTAGCAGCCCCTCAAATCAGGGGTGAAATCCAGCAGGTTCTGACAGGTTCTGGAGAACCGGTAGCAGAAATTTTGAGTAATTCGGAGAACCAGCAAATACCACCTCTGGCTGGCCCCAGAGTGGGGTGGGAATGGAGATTTTGCAATATCCTTCCCCCAGGAGTGGGGAGGGAATGGGGATTTTGCAGTATCCTTCCCCTGGAGTAGAGAGGGAATGGGGATTTTGCAATATCCTTCCCCTGGAGTGGGGTGGTAATGGAGATTTTGCAGTATCCTTCCCCTGCCATGCCCACCAAGCCACGCCCACCAAGCCACACCATGCCCACCAAGCCACACCCACAGAACCAGTAGTAAAAAAATTGGATTTCACCACTGCCTCAAATTTTTATTTTTATTTTTATTATTCGAATTTCTATACCGCCCTTCTCCTTTCGGACTCAGGGCGGTGAACAGCCAAAATAAAAACATTTATACATAAATACGATTAAAAATAGATTTAAAATAATTAAATTTGGCCCATAGTTTAAAATTTATCAATTTAAAATCCATATCAAAATTTAAAACCAACCATAAAATCATAAAATCAAGAGAGACCGGCTAACTGAAAGAGATGAGTTTTTAGGGCCCGATGAAAGGTCCGGAGGTCGGAGATCATTCGTATCTCTGGGGGTAGATTGTTCCAAAGGGTAGGTGCCACCACAGAGAAGGCTCTCCTCCTGGGGGTCGCCAGCCGGCATTGTCTAGCCGACGGCACCCTGAGGAGGCCCTCTCTGTGGGAGCGAACCGGCTGGTGGGAGGCTATTGGTGGCAGAAGGCGGTCCCGTAAGTACCCTGGCCCTAAGCCATGGAGCGCTTTAAAGGTGATCACCAACACCTTGAAGCGCACCCGGAAGTCCACCGGAAGCCAATGCAGCTCGCGCAGGAGAGGAGTCACATGGGAGCGCCCAGTCGCTCCCATAATCCCCCGCGCGGCCACATTCTGCACCAGTTGGAGCCTCCGGGTGTACCCCAAGGAGAGCCCCATGTAGAGAGTGTTACAATAGTCCAGACGAGAAGTGACGAGTGCTTGAGTGACTGTGCGTAGGGAGTCCCGATCCAGAAAGGGGCGCAACTGGCGTATCAGGCGAACCTGATAAAAAGCCCCCCTGGCCACGGCCGTCATATGCCCTTCTAAGGACAGCCGTGCATCCAGGAGGACGCCCAAGTTGCGGGCCCTTTCCGTGGGGGCCAATGATTCACCCCCAATAACCAGCGATGGCGTCAGCTGGCTATACCGGGACACCGGCAGCCACAGCCACTCGGTCTTGGAAGGGTTGAGTCGAAGCCTGTTTCTCCCCATCCAGACCCACACGGCCTCCAGGCACTGGGACATCACTTCCAAGGCATCGTTGGGATGGTCTGGGGTGGAGATGTACAGCTGAGTATCATCAGCGTACTGATGGAACTCCACCCCAAAACCACGGATGATCTCACCCAGCAGCTTCACATAAATGTTGAACAGGAGGGGCGAGAGGACCGACCCTTGTGGCACCCCACAAACAAGGCACCTCGGGGTCGACCGCTGCCCCCCTGTCAACACGGATTGCAACCGGTCGGAGAGATAGGAGGAGAACCACCGCAAAACGGTGCCCCCCACTCCCAGTCCCTCCAGCCGGCGCAACATGATACCATGGTCGATGGTATCAAAAGCCGCTGAGAGGTCTAACAGGACCAGGATAGAGGAGTAACCCCTATCCCGAGCCCTCCAGAGATCATCCACCAACGCGACCAATGCCGTTTCCGTGCTGTACCCAGGTCTGAAACCGGACTGGAGCGGATCCAAATAGACAGCTTCATCCAGGTACTGTGGAAGCTGTTGCGCCACCACACTCTCAACAACCTTCACAATAAAGCGAAGGTTGGAGAATGGACGATAGTTAGCCAAAACAGCCGGATCCAGGGATGGCTTCTTGAGGAGAGGCCTCACCACCGCCTCTTTCAAGGCGGCCGGCAGGACACCCTCACTCAAAGAAGCATTGATAATTCCCTGGAGCCAGCCTCGTGTAACCTCCTGGGAAGCCAGCACCAACCAGGAGGGACACGGGTCCAATAAACATGTGGTGGCGTTCAGCCGTCCCAAGATCCTGTCCACGTCCTCGGGAGCCACAGGATCGAACTCCTCCCAGATAACATTCTCAAGGCCTGCCTCAGTCATCTCGTCTGAACTAACCCAGTCAGTGGCCAAGTTTTCCCGAATCTGAGTTATTTTATCATCCAGATACTGTACAAAATCCTCAGCTCGGCCCTGCAAGGGGTCCTCCCGCGCTCCCAGAGGGAGAAGGGAGCGGGTCACCCTGAACAGGGCGGCTGGGCGGTTATCTGATGACGCGATAAGAGTGGCAAAATAGCTAGATTTCGCCGCTTTTATCGCCACTAGGTAGGTCTTAATATGAGACCTTACCAGTGTCAAGTCGGATTCGGAACGACTGGCCCTCCAACCGCTCTCTAGGCGTCTTTTCCGGCGCTTCATCTCCCTCAGCTCCTCGGAGAACCAAGGAGCTAAGTGAGTTCGGTGCCGGGTCAGAGGCCGCAAAGGCACGACCCGGTCCAAAGCCCCGGCAGCCGCACTATCCCAGGCGGCCACCAGGTCATCAGCCGAGTCGTGAGCTAGAGTTTCAGGAAATGGCCCAAGCTCCATCTGGAACCTATCAGGATCCATCAGGCGCCTGGGGCGGAACCACCTGGTCGGCTCCGCCTCCCTGCGACAGGGTGCTGCGGTCAGAAAGTCAAGTCGAAGGAGCGAGTGGTCAGACCATGACAAGGGTTCAGTATCTATATCCCCTATATCAAGGCCACCCAACCACTGACCAGAGACAAAAACTAAGTCCAGAGTGTGTCCCCCCATGTGAGTAGGGCCGTGAATTACTTGGGTCAGGTCCATGGCCGTCATGGAAGCCATGAACTCCCGAGCTACCTCAGAAGTTTCACCAATGGATGGCAAGTTGAAATCCCCCATGACCAGAAGTCTGGGGGTATCAGCCGCCACCTCGGCTATAACATTGAGGAGTTCGGGCAGGGTCGTCGCCACGTGGCAGGGAGCCAGGTACGTGATCAAATACTGGAATACTGCTATCATATCATATAAATATATATCCTATCCACAAAATGATAGAAATAGCTGTCCTAGCCCTGACTTGGGTGCATATTTGGAATTCTTTTTGCATTGCAAAGTGGCAGCTGAAGGAGGCAAAGACCTATTTAGGGCCATTTAAACACCAAGAAGAGTCATAAATTGTGAACCTGTTTTGAAAAAAAAGGGGAGGGAGACTATTACTGTTGAAATTTATTTATTAGTATTCAACCAAGGGGGACAGTCTATGTGTATTATTGTTACTTGTTTTCATACACATTTTTTTCTGGTTTTGAACTGGTTTTTTTTCTTTTTTCTTTTTTTTCTTTTTGGGATTTTGTATTTTAACTTTGGAAATAAAATTTTAAAAAATGTTTTTTTAAAAAAAAGAAGAGTCACATTGGCATAGCGAAGGCACCAAGCTGGAAATTGAGAGGCCAGGAGTTCTAATTCAGCCCTGGGCATGAAGCCAGCTGGGTGACCTCAGGCCAGTCACTTTCTCCTAGCCCTAGAAAGGAAGCAATGGCAACTCATTTCTGAAACCTTTCCAAGAAAACTGCAGAGATTTGTCCAAACAATTTCCATGAATTGGATGTGATTGAACAGAAGGAAAAAAACCCCAATTCTTAAAGAGGTTTCCCCCCCTGCTCCCTTTATCCAGCCATGGGTGCCTCCTAATCCTTGTCCTGTTTTTTTTTCCTGAGCTACCTATCATCAGAGGCTTTTTTTAAAAAAAATTTAAAATTTAAAAGAGCTCCCGCCTAAGATGTTATTGGAAAGAAAGAAATTTGGTTTTCTGGTGACTGAACTTAAAAAAAGAAATATTCTATTCAGGTGGGATGCTCCAGTGGGTATTATATTGAGATATCATGGAGAAAGATATCAATTAAATACTGTTGAAAAAGCGGAAGAATTTTATCAAAAAAATTTGAAAATGAATTCAACATCTTTATACAGGATAAGCAGAAGGAATTGGAAATAAAGGGAAAATATTGAATTATAGAGGCTTCTGTAGACAAATTGCCTTCGGATTTTTTTAGACACCCCAGCTGGATTATCTACAAATAAAAGAGAAGTGGCATCGGACTCTAACGTGATTATGATTCATCAAGTCACAGACAAGCATGGAAATCAATTAGCTGATATACAATTGTTAGAAAAGAAATATGGGTTACAGCAAGACCAACAAGATCAAGTCATAAACCAGAATGAAAATTGCTTAGTCGATATACAACTTGCAGAAAGGAAATTAGGATGGAGAACAAACCCACAAAAGGAAAAGAAAAAAAGAAATAGGTCTCACAAAAATAAAAATTTCTAAATTAAGCAACAGTGAAGCCAGTTTTTTTTTTTAAAAAAAATGAACGAATATATGAAAAGACAGTTGAGGCGAAGTATTGGTCAACAATATCCTGAGGAGAGTGGCAGACCTCTGCAATGCCGTAATTTTGGGATGTGAAAAGAGCCTTAAACTGGTTGGATTGGAATTATCTATTTTGGAGTTCTTTTTATTGATAAATGTATTATATTTATGTCAAGCTATAAGGCAAGAGAATTACGCTGGGGCATGCAGAAGATCTGGTTGTTACCCATTATGATGATGGGAATGAATAATCCTGAAGAAAACCACAATTATAGATACTGCATGGAATATAATTATAATGTCACTCGGGTGGTTGTTTTTCTTTTTTATATATATAGGAGGAGATTTATTATTGATGGGGGCAGAAGACAACTGAGGATTTGGAACAATCTGTTGCAACTAGGATGCTATGTTACCCTAATATGGATGATGTATTCAACAATCTAGTGGAAAGATACTAAAGAAGATATTATATGGATTATAAACTTAAAGTTATTGATTTTTTCTATATAATGAAATACTTTTTTTTTTTTTTTAGTATGGTGGGTAGTAGATTAAAGATATTAAGAACTGTTGTGTATGGCAACTTTGTAGGAACGTGGGTGGAGATAGGTTAGTTTACAGATTGTTTAGTTTAAGAAAAGGGATGCTTAAGTGATATACTTATGGGATTGGAGCAAATGGATGGAGCTGAATAAATGCTAAATTAGGATTTATGGGGAAGGCTGCTTTGAAATGTTATATTAATATATACAAAAGATTAAATGTTAAAGCAGGATTTATTACATAGTTTTAAAATGGAAGGCTGTTATGAAATGTTGTATTAATATACAGATATAAGTATGGGGAGGAGAAATAGGGCAGATTATTGTTAAATCGGGAGTTATAATAATATTATTATGTTAAATTAGAAGTTATTACGCAATGCTATAGTAAAATGATATTTTGAAATGTATGGTAAAAGGGGGAAGTAATAATATTAATAATATTATTAGTAAATAAGGGTCAGTATTTAGAGGAGGGAGTAAGGGGATGGTAAAATATTATATAATCTGTTATGAATTAGGTTTTTGTTGTGAGGAAGTCATGGGGGGATGGGTGGTGAGGGGGGGTTAGGGAGGAGGGGGGAGAAAAATGTGGGGAAAAAATTTTGTATTTGAAAACTTTTTCAATAAAAAAAAAATTAAAAGCATCTTTTCTACAACCTCTTCAGCTGAAAAAATGCTTTTAAAAGTAAAAAAAAAGCCTCTGATGATCGCGCGGCTCAGCTGGGCATTGGGGGGGGAAGGGATTTTTGCTACCGTTCTCCGAACGATCCCAGCTGAGTTGCCTGATCGTCAGAGGCTTTTAAAAGCATTTTTATTTACAACCTCTTTGGCCAAAGAGGTTGTAGAAAAAATGTTTTTAAAAGAAAAAAAAGCCTCTGACGATCAGGCAACTCTGCTGGGATCGTCAGAGGCTTTTAAAAGCATTTTTTTTTTACAATCTCTTCGGCCAAAGAGGTTGTAGAAAAAATGGTTTTAAAAGTAAAAAAAAAGTTGGCCACGCTCACCCAGTCACATTACCCCCCACCACCAAGCCACACCCACAGAACCGGTAGTAACAAATTTTACATTTCACCACTGCCCAAATCCTTTCCGATTCTGCTGCCAGCATTAATTCTCAGTTTATCATTGCAGGTTTTGAAATGATCATTGTAAGAATCTGCTAAACGTGATTTATTATAAGGACAGATGATGAACCCAATCAATGGCTTATTCAACAGATCATGGATAAAACAAACAATGGTTTGGCATTTGTGATTCCTGTGGCACCTGCTGTTCTCAGTTCCAATAAGTATGGCCAACCAGAAGCTTTTTGACTTATTAGGTGCTACCAAGGGTGTCCACAAGGGTAGTAAAAAAAAAAATCAAGATGGCGGGCATGTAATGTAATCAAAGATCTGCCTCTTTTCATGTGGGATGCATATAAGAACCAGACAGAGCTCTGTACTATTCTGGTCACCATCATTACTTTTTGGACCCCATCTTGCTGACACCCTTGGATGTCTAATCATCACCATTCAAACGCCCCTTGTTCAACCTCAGTCCTCCAGATGTTTGGGTAGAGAACGTTCAGGATTCTCAGCACTGGCTGCCCTGGCTGGAGTATTTAGGTGGGGCTGGAAGTCCACACATCTGGTGGGCATCCAAAAGAACTTTACTGGATTTCAACTAACAAAATTGGGATCCACTTCTTATTCTTGGCCGGATTTCAACTGGGTTGCAGCGCCGTGCAAACTATACAGCAGGAGGATTAAGAAGGTCTTCAAAGGTTGAAGGTTGATAACTCAGCCTATTAATCCAATTTTGTTTAGAGGACTGAGAGGGGCTCTTACTACTCCTAGAAAGCTCACCGTATAGTCTGGATTCCAGGACATCGAAGAAGCTGCTTTGCCAACATGGAAGCGCCGTAACTTGTGATACAGTTATTGTCCAGACTAAAGAGAGGAGAGAAGAACAGAAGGGAAATTACTGATAGTTGTATCAAATTCCCCTTCCTAACAAAATCAAAGCAGCTTCGATGTCTTAAGGTACTCACTCCAGAATCTTCATCCTTATCATCCCAGGGAGAACCATGGTGAGTTCTTTGGCAGTTTCATCACCAAGTTTATTCCAAGACAAGCTGAAAAGAGCAAGTTCAGATGTGAGAAAGATTCTTATCCAAGAGGGCACCAGGGTAAGAATTTCTAGGCATCCCTCTGCTGCAATAGCAATAATAGCAACCAGGAGCATCTCTGCTTTGTGGACTGCACTGGTGGGTCTGTTTCAGTGGTGGGTTCCTCCCGGTTCGGCCGAGCCGATAGCGATGATGATATGACATCACCGAACTGGTTCTCTTTGTTCGGGAGCTGGGTAAATTGCTGGGAGGCAGAGGCCAAAGGGTGGGGGCCAGTGGGTGGATGAGGCTACATTCGGTGTATAAGACGCACCTAAATTTTCACCCCCTTTTAGGGGGAAAAAAGGTGCGTCTTATACTCTGAAAAATATGGTATTTTGCCATCTCTGCCCTTTTTTGTTTCTTGTTATTTTTGATGTCTAATTTTTCATGTTTGGAATAATCTGTTAAATCATCCAGAGTCACTACGGTAGGAGTTCAGCAGCATATACATTTAAATAATAATAATAATAAGCAATGCAATCTCACACAATCTCTTCAAGGAAAGGACAGCAGCTGAGTCCGACAATTAGAGTTTTGGAAGCACGACTGCTGATACCACAGACCTTTAGTCTAAAATTTTAAAAAAGGAGAAAAGGATCACTATCTGTATCTTGTGGCTATGTTTGCACAGTGCATACTTCATTTGCTTACTGAACTGATTCTTTTCCTTGGGTTGACCTGATATATTGAATCATGAACTATATTCCTAACCACCACATTAAAACACATAGTGAAAAAAAAAACAAGTTTTAACCAAAGCTTAATGCACTGTTTTGAGTGCAGCAATAATGTCTGTAATTAACACAATTCACTGTCTATGGAGATTCTCAATCCTCGAGATTATAGTTGTTCCAAAACTGCTTTTTCAAAAGGCAAATGGACTTTCTTAGTTTTTTTTCCCTTGAAATTGTTTTGCTTCTCATCCAAGAAGTTTCTTCAGTTTTGAAGAACTTGGTTTTCAAGCAGTGGTGAAATCCAAATTTTTTTACTACTGGTTCTGTGGGCGTGGCTTGGTGGGTGTGGCAGGGGAAGGATTCTGCAAAATCCCCATTCCCACCCCACTCCAGTGGAAGGATACTGCAAAATCCCCATTCCCACCCCACCCTGGGGCCAGCCAGAGGTGGCATTTGCCAGTTCTCTGAACTACTCAAAATTTCCGCTACCGGTTCTCCAGAACCTGCTGGATTTCACCCTTGTTTTCAAGGGAAAAAAACAAGAAAGTCCATTTGCCTTTTGAAAAAGCACCTTTAGGACAGTTCGCTAACAAAGAGAGCCCGTTTGGTAAAGTGGTTAAATGCCCAACAGATTGAAAACTGGGAGCCTATGAGTTTTAGTCCTATTTTAGGCACAAAGCCAGCTGGGTGACCTTGGGCCAGCCATTTTCTCTCAGCCCTAGGAAGAAGGCAATGACAAACCATTTCTGAAAAAATCTTGCTAAGAAAATTGCTCATTCAGGCAGCTGTCAGAAATCAAGACTCACTCAACACACACATATACAGTATACACACAAGCATCCATCCACACAACAAACTGAGCCAAAGAATGCTATTCTATCTGTCTTCAGGTGAAATATTTTAAGACATGGGTTTCCGTTCTACCCCAGGGCGCTTCGGAAGTGTGCACTCTGCGTGCGTCACATGCGATTTTGGACCCACAAAGCCTTCTGCGCATGCGCAGAGGGTCAAAAACAGGTTACTTCCTGGTTAAATGATATCCAGGCAGGTGGGCGGAGCCTCGCGCTGCCACCGCTACCGGTTCTCTGAACCATGCGCCATCGCTGCTACCGGTTCACCTGAGCTGGCGCGAACCAGTAGCATTTCACCCCTGCTCTACCCTTATCCTCCCCGTCTGTCTCTATATCTGACCCAGTTTGTCTGAATCCTTCCTAAACTGGTAGAGCCAAGAAAGTGGTTGGGGTGGATCCAGATCACAACAGATTAGATTTTTTCTTCCTGCAATTTGGAAAGTGAAACAACCTATTAAAATTATATAACGTGAGGCTAAAGCTGTGATAGTCTGCTACCACAGTTTTAAGCCACATTGATTTATGATCTTTTTAATATGGACAAGGTTAGTGCTTGGGTGCTTGGCCATGGTTTGTTTAACCATGTATAGTTTGTTGAACAAGCTACAATGAGCTGGATTCATACAGTCCATTAAACCACAAATGATTCACTTGAAAATCACAATTGACTTGTCCCCATCGTTACACTGAATCCAAACCAATTAGATTATTAAACCATTTAATTCATAAAATCATTATGACTTAAAACAAAGAATGCATCCTGCCTCTAGCTCTTCCCTTGCCTGAAACGGAAAACTTACTCAATCTTCCTGAGTTGTGAAGATTTTGGCCATGGTGTCATAAAGGACATCACACCTTTATCGCCAATGTTGTTTTCTGAGAAGCTGCGAAGAGAAAGCAAGAGAATCATGCAACGATCCCAAGCAAACAGAGCCTTTTAGAGGCAGTCCTCGAGTTACGATGGTAATGGAGCTTATAACTCGTGATGGGCATAAAGCAGGTTGGCCATGTGACTGACCTGCTTTTACAACCTTTTTTGAGGTTATTGTTAAGCGTTTGTGTGGATTGTTTAAGGGTCAGTTTTGGCAAAAACTAGAAATAAAAGCTGGTTTTAGGCAAAATCATGGTAAATCATGATGACTTGATGATGGGACTCTGCAAACAGCATAAACACAACCCTGTTGCCGAGTGGCTGAAGTTCAGTCATATGACCAGTGGGGAGCGCAATTGTCAGAACTTGAACTCCAGGCCATAAGGCAGGTCCGTCAGAGTTCCAAATGGTCACTAAGTTGAGGACTACTTGCAATACTTTGGGAAGAATGTTCTCCATCATTTACAAAGGAGGAAAAGTTTTCAGAATTCTTTGTGGCTTGACCTCCTGTGTCACTTACTTGATTTCCTCTATCTGTGGACATTTGGCCAAGATTCCCACCAAATGGCTGAATCCTTCGGAATCCAACTGACAGTGAGAGAGGCTGTAGGGACACCAGAGGACATTTAGGTGGGAAAAAGAAAAATGCACTGCATTGCATTGCATACTTTTTGCAAGTTTGCCACACTGAGTAGGGGCCCAAAGCAGCGATACAAAATCAGGACAAGGAGTTCCTGGTAGCCTGTAAGATATTTGGATGTCATATTGCTTGGTATATATGTTTTTTATGTTATGGTTGAGCTAATAATGAAGGCTTAAAATCTATTTACCATAAGCCGAACCTTTTTCTCCCAAAAAAGAAGGTGAAAATCTGGGTGCGTCTTATACTCCAAATGTAGCCCCGCCCAGCCTCACAAACGGAGATTTCAGGGGCTGAAAGAAGCCTCTGAAAGAAGCTTCAGAAAAAAAAGCCTCCAAACAGAGCTTCAGAAAAAAAGCCTTTTTTTTCTGAAGCTCTGTTTCGGAGGCTTTCAGAGGCAGAAAAAAAAAGCAAGGCACAGAGCTCACAACCAAGGAACCTGTTGCTAAAATTCACCTCTGGAAACAGCTGATTGGGGGTATTCCGGGAGCCGATCCACCCACCAATCAGCTTTTTTCTTATTTTCCTCCCCAAAAACTAAGGTGCGTCTTATACTCCGGTGTATCTTATACTCCGAAAAATACGGTATTTAGTGCTTATTGTCTGATCACTATCCTGACCCTTGGCAAAACAAGGATAAAGCAAATTTTATCTCTTTTCTCTTTGTTAAGCCTGAGTCAGAGAGCAAGAGAGCCACAGAAGGTTTATTTGATGCCATTAACACCTTTTGCTACACAGTTTGAAGGGTTTCCTTCCCCAATGTAATACAAGGCAGAACAGCTTTACAGATGCAATATTCTTATCCTGGATACTTACTGGAGGACTTTCAAATGCTTCTTGAAAGGCAAAATTGGAGCCAGTTTTTCCAAAGTCTTATTTCCAATATTGTTCCCAGATAATCTAGGAGAAGGGGAGTGGATGTTTGAACTCTCATGGATTAAAAGAAGAATTAACATTGCCTAACAACTTCTTCCTGATCTGCAATGAAGGAATTCTACATTTAGCCATGTTACAAGAGGAAGGGCTACTATGGGAGGCTTACAACAGTAGAACATAACATTATTAAAAATGTAAATATAACAATAATAAAAGAATGAAACAATGAAAATAAACAACGAAGGTACAACAGTATGAATGAAAAAATGGGCAGGGAGGGAGCAGGATGCGCAGAGAGGGGGGAAGGGGGATGCAATCATTCTAGTATTTGAGGGGGTGCCACAGAGAGGAGGGGGAGTCAAGCTATTTTCCAAAGCACCTGAAGGCCAGACAAGGAATAATGGATGGAAACTGATCAAGGAGAGATTCAACCTGGAAATAAGGAGGAATTGTCTGACAGTGAGAACAATCAACCCATGGAACAGAAGTTGCCTTTGGAAGTTGTGGGAGCTTCATCACTGGAGGCTTTCAAGAAGAGACTGGACTGCCATCTGTCAGAAATGGTGTAGGGTCTCCTGCTTGGGTAGGAGGTTGGACTAGATGACCTACAAGGTCCCTTCCAACTCTAATCTGTAGTAGCTACTTCCAGTGATGGACTCTCCCAACGGACACCCAGACCAACCAGCAGAGCCAGTCTTACGGAAGGACAGGAGAATGGGGACAGACCTCATTTTCCAACTATAGGTAGTCCCTGATTTACCACAGTTTTTTCAGTGACTGTTCAAAGTTACAATAGCACTGAAAAAAATTGACTTATGGCTGTTTCCCCATACTTACGACCGTTGCAGCATCCCCATGGTCACACGATCAAAATTCAGATGCTTGGCAAGGGACTCATATTTATGACGGTCGCAGTGTCCTGGGGTCATGTGATCACCTTTTGCAACCTTCTAACTAGCAAAAATCAATGGGGGAAGCCAGATTCACTTAAAAACCATGTTGCTAATTTAACAACGGCAATGATTCACTTAACAACTGTGGGAAGGTAGGTGGTAAAATGGGGCATAACTCAATTAGCAAGTAACAGTAACAGAGTCGGAAGGGACCTTGGAGGTCATCTAGTCCAACCCCCTGCTCAACGCAGGAGACCTACACTAGGGATTCGAACTGTCGAACTGCCGACCTTTCCGATCGACAAGCTCAGCGTCTTAGCCACTGAGCCACCTAGCCAGGTATCTCGCTTAGCAACAAAAATTTGGGGTTCATTGTGGTTGTAAGTTGAGGACTACCCGTAACACGTTTTACTAAAAGGCATCAGCTTTTGTGAGTTACAAGGAAAGGTGTTAGCAGGCTCCTCATATTTTGTGACTTGGGTGGTGTCAGAATTAAAAGGATGGTCTTAAGAACTGCATAAACACCGGCCAAGCTAAAGGACAGTGTAAGGCTATCTCACTCATGAACTGGAGAAAAGATGATTAATAGCTTCCTGGAGATATAGCAAACATCGTGTCGCTGAGAAATATTTGTACTTTGTTAAGTATAAGTGGGGGAAAAAATGCTTTAAAGCAGGGGTCTCCAACCTTGGCAACTTTAAGACTTGTGGACTTCAACTCCCAAAGTTTGGCTGAGGAACTCTGGGAGTTGAAGTCCACAAGTCTTAAAGTTGCCAAGGTTGGAGACCCCTGCTTTAAAGAGACAAGCAGGGTGGGGGGGGGGGTGAATCCAGATTAACAAAAGGTCATTTACTTGAGTATTTCCAGCTTCTCACTCTCAATCAGACCTTCTGCAATCCACTGTCCTCCAGCCGAAGTGATTCTGTTGCAGGAAAAACTAGGAACAATTTGCAGGATGAAAAAAAGACGTCAGTTAGGACAATGTTTCTCAACCTTGATGGCTGGCTTGAAGATATGTGGATTTCAAATCCCAGAATTCTCCAACGAGCATGGATTTTTTTTCTCTGGGGGTTCAGATCATCTGCCAGGGATTGAACTCATGGGCCCTTGGTGACTATATACTATGTCCAACCTTGACAACTTTAAGACCTGGACTTCAACTCCCAGAATTCCCCAGCTAGCCGTGATGGACATCCCTGATATATAGTGCAGTGGTGAAATACAATTTTTTTTACTACCGGTTCTGTGGGTGTGGCTTGGTGGCGTGGTGTGGCTTGGTGGGCGTGGCAGAGGAAGGATACTGCAAAATCCCCATTCCCTTCCCACTCCTGGGAGAAGGATATTGCAAAATCCCCATTCCCTCCCCACTCCTGGGGGAAGGATATTGCAAAATCTCCATTCCCAACCCACTCTGGGGCCAGCCAGAGGTGGTATTTGCCGGTTCTCCGAACTACTGAAACTTTCCGCTACCGGTTCTCCAGAACCTGTCAGAACCTGCTGGATTTCACCCCTGATATAGTGTATTAACCTTAGAAGCTCTCCAGGCCTAATGGTCAGCAGTGCTTCAAGAAGGGCTATAGAGAGAATCTGTCTTTAGAATGGTCTTTAGAATGGTAAACAATAGCAATAGCACTTAGACTTATATACTGCTTCACAGTGTGTAAAAAACTAGGCTCTCTAAGTGGTTTACAGAGTCAGCCTCTTGCCCCCAACAGTCTGGGTTCTCATTTTACCAACCTCAGTAGGATGAAAGACTGAGTCAACCTTGAGCCGGTGAGATCGAACTCCTGGCAGTCGGCAAAGTTAGGCTGCAATACTGCATTCTAACCATCGTTCCACCACGGCTCCCTATAGCCCAGCTTTCTTACATCAACTCCCCATTCAGCAGAAGTGGGTTTCACCGAGTTCTGACCAGTTCTGGAGAACCGGTAGTGGACATTTTGAGTAGTTCGGAGAACCAGTAGTAAAAATTCTGACTGGCCCCGCCCCCATCTATTCTCTGCCTCCCAAGTCCCAGCTGATTGGGAAGAAATGGAGATTTTGCAGTATCCTTCCCCTGCCACGCCCACCAAGCCACATCCACAGAACCAGTAGTAAAAAATTTTGAAACCCACCACTGCCATACAGGATTTCAACCCATAGAAAATCCTAAGGTTATGTACAAGTCCCAAGTAGGAATGGAACTAATTGCAGACATTCAAATATAGTTAACATGACTGCTTACCATTATCTAATTATTTTTTTTCTTTTATCCTATTAAAAATTGCAATTCATTAACAATCCTTGAGTGCTATGGGTAATGCACTATTTTCTTAAATTATAAAAGCAGGGGACCTGACAATGAGTTATGGATTATTTGCTCAATGACTTAAGTCAATAGGATCCATAGCTTTCAGCTTAATTGGAAACGTGACCTGATTTATTAGAGCTACTGATGCATGCTTAACACAAAAACTGGAAGTAAGTATGAAATGGACAGTCTAGGGCCATGATGGTGAAGCTATGGCACGCAGAGGTGGCACACAGAACCCTCTCTGCTGGCACACCCCAGGACAGATATCCGTGGCATTTCTTTCATGAGCTTCTGTGTCCCTGCAAACGACAAAACAGAAGCTCACGAAAGAAAAAGATCTTACCTCTTGCTGCGCTACCGGTGTTGGGATGCCCCGCCTCCCGCCAGCCAGCTGGTCTTCAGGTCTCTGCTGCACGCATGTGCGTGCATACTCACGCAGGCACATGTTCATGCATGTTTGGGCCAGGGGTGAAATCTACTTACCTTCCTTACCGGCTCGGAAGTGCATGCGTTAAAACCAGGAAGTAATGACACCCGGGTGGGTGGGTGGAGCTTTGCTCCACCGTCGCTACTGGATTGCCGAACCAACAGCCAAGATCGCTACTGGACTGGGTGATCCGGTCCGATCGGTCCGATCCGGGAGCATTTCACCCCTGGGTTTGGGCATGCATGTGCACGCAGTTTGGGCACTGGGTGTCTGAAAGGTTTGCCATCACTGGTCTAGGGAATGGAGCAAAATCAAGGTCATCAGCCTTGACCTTGCTGGTGTCAAGGAGGTCTTGATACCTCCTTCCTTGGGTTTCTGGTTAACTCTCAAGCAGAGCAAGCTTTCCTTTTTAGTTTTGCTATTCCTCAGCAGTAACTATGCAGTCAGCCACAGCAGGTGACCTGAAGAATCACAGAATCATAGCGATGGAAGGGACCTTGGAGGTCTTCTAGTCCAGCCCCCTGCCCAAGGCAGGAGCCCTTATACCATCTTGGACAAAGAGATGTCCAATCTTTTCTTGAAAACCTCCAGTGATGGAGCACCATCAACCAATCAACAGGAGGAAGTCTATGGAGATTCTCTGTGATCCAGGTCATGGTTGTCCCAAAGGTGCTTTAAAAAAAAAAAAAGCAACTGGATTTTCTTTGTTTTTCCTTCTCATCCAAGAAGCTTCTTCAGAAGCGAAACGTCTTCAATGAAAACCAACGAAAAACAGTTTTTATTAAAAACTGCCTTTTTAATAAAATATCTTTGGGAGGATCAACAGGAGCTTAGAAAGCTGTATATAATTATTGCCACAGGTTGGGTTCCATCACCAATCTGAGGAAGGCAGTGCCACAGGAAACTCTGTCTTGTACCTTGTATGTCAATGAATGCTAACGTGATCACTAAATGCACCTCTTAAATTACGGGGATGACTTCTGCTTCCTTGGATTCAACCATGCCATTGATATTGATACTTCTCCCGCAGCATGTGAGGGACAATTAGATCGTGGATCAGAAATCCCCTTCACCACCCATAACTCAAACCAATAATCTATCATTGTGTCAACTTGGCCAATAAAAGGGCAAGGCACTTACTTGATTAGCTTCACGTTCTTCATTGCTGGAAGGACCATAGCTATCTCTTTCATGCCTGCATCATCAATCTTGTTGTAGCTTAAGCTTTAAAAGGAAATGCACAAACACAAAGGATCAGAGAAAGAAGTCACGTGTCATCCATGTATCTGGTTATAGTTCAGAGTTGGGACTGACTATTTTTGGTAGAATCTCAGGATCCACCAAAGCCAGGTGGAATATCTATGTTTCAAAATACCCAACATGACATTTTATGATTTATGTTGGCTACTCTTTGGGTTTTTCATCTGTTGGCTGTCATTGTTCTTTCAAAGAACAGCTACACAATGTGGAGTTGTTATCCTCCACTGGTTTTCTTTTCTTTCCCTGTAGTGATCTGGGAGCGCCCTTCCTTTTGTCTGCTGACTTTCAAAACTATAGGGCAAGAAGCCTTGATGGTGTCCCAGCAGGTGGCAGCATCAAGTTGAGCTTGTACACCCAGCGTACAAACTGGGTGGATACTGGCTGGGTTTGTACTGGGATTGTTCCAGGGGTGAAATCCAGCAGGTTGTGACAGGTTCTGGAGAACCAGTAGTGGAAATTTTGAGTAGTTCGGAGAACCGGCAAATACCACCTCTGGCTGACCCCAGAGTGGGGTGGGAATGGGGATTTTGCAGTATCCTTCCCCTGCCACGCCCACCAAGCCACGCCCACAGAACCGGTAGTAAAAAAATTTGGATTTCACCACTGGATTGTGCCCACCAAGAATTCCAACTCTTGTACTTCTTGAGGAATTGCCTTTTCCTAAGAGTCTCTCTCTACCCATCCAATTTGAACCAATGGATCGGGCACGCTGCAGATCCCATCAGCCAAAGAGTGTTGGTTGGCGGAGACTAGAAGACAAGCAGAGTGGCCCCCGCTATATGGAACATCCTCCTTGGGGGGATCACAATGGCCCCAAACTCTGTTAGCCTTCCCTAATGCTTTAAAGACCTGGCTATGCTCCGAAGCCTGGGGTGCTTGGGAACATAGGTATTAAGGGCCCCGTATCCTACTTGTATTGCTAACTCACCAAGTATTTTGCCCCTATGTATATTTAATCTGGATGTTTTTGGTTTTTTTCTTTGTTTTTATTTTTAAAAATATTTTTAGTATTTTAATTGTAATATATTTCTTAAATTGTATGCTGCCCAGAGTCATTGAGTGAGATAAGTGGCTACAGAAATTGAATGGATGGATGGATGGATTAATTAATTAATTAATTAATTAATTAATTAATTCAGAGTGGGGAGCTGGAAAAATATCCCAGAGCAAGGCAACTATATGTACCAGTCTATAAATTCAGCTAGAGTTAATTCAATTTTGGAAATTTACTTATTTTGTTTTACCAAGGTCACACCTTATTATAGAATCACAGGGCTAGAAGGGACTTTGGAAGTCTTCTAGCTCAACCCATGGCCCAAGGCAGGAGATAAGAGGTAAGTTTCAGCAGGTTCTGACCAGTTCTGGAGAACCGGTAGGGGAAATTTTGAGTAGTTCGGAGAACCGGTAAATACCACCTCTGGCTGGCCCCACCCCCATCTATTCTCTGCCTCCCAAGTTACAGCTGATGGGGAGGAAATGGGGATTGTGCAGTATCCTTCCCCTGCCATGCCCACCAAGCCACGCCCACCAAGCCACGCCCACAGAACTGGTAGTAAAAACTTTTGAATCCCACCATTGCAGGAGATCTTATAGCATCCTGGCTGTCCAACCTCTTCTTAAAAACATCCAGCAACAGAGCACCCGTAACTCCGAGAGGCAAACTCCCAGATTATTATGTAAAATTATGTAAAATTTTAAATTGATGTCAAAGTTTACAATGATCTGATAAATCCTGGGGATTCGTAAACCACAGAAGCCATAGAAAGCTATAGCTGAGGTGTCCGTGCGGGATGAAGCATTGAAGTAATGGAAATGTTAAACCCACGATTGAGGAAAGGCTAGGATTGTTTCAAATAATGGATAAACACATGCTCAAGCAGATGATTGTTGACTCCAAACCATCTTTTCTGAATTCCAGGACAGAGTGGCCATGTGAAACCATGCAAATATGAAGGAGGGTAAGTAGGTTATAGCAGAAAGTCTGTACTCTAGAATAAACCCCCAATTTTTTTCCATCTATTTTTTCTCACCTTCTTAATTACATTTCATTTTATCATACTGAAATGCAGGTAGTACTTGACTTACAACAGTTCGTTTAGTGACCATTCAAAGTCACAAAGGCACTGAAAAAAGTGACTTATGACCGTTTCTCACACTTACGACTTGTAGAGTTGTAGCATCCCCATGGCTGTGTGATCAAAATTCAGATACTTGGCAAATGACTCATATTTATGACAGTTGCAGTGTCCTGGGGTCATGTGAACTCCTTTTTGACTTCCTGACAAGCAATGGGGAAGCCAGGTTCACTTAACAACTGTGGCAAGAAAGGTCGTAATATGGGGCAAACTCACTTGACAAATGTTTCACTTAGCAGCAGAAATTTTGGGCTCAATTGTGGTCATATGTCAGGGACTTATCTGTAGCCTGCCTCTGGAAGCTGTGGATGCTCCGTCACTGGAATTTTTCAAAAATTAGGCTGGTCAATAACTGGAGAAGGAACTGGCCACATTTCTTGGCTCTGCCGTTTATTCAAAGCACCACATGAGTCCTTTTCTGAACTGGGGGCAGACATTGATTAGACCAATCCAGCTCAATGATCAATGGAATCAATTGTAGACCAGTGGAAGAAGACCTGAAGGCATTTCCAAACTGTGTCAGGTAATCCATAGGGCAGTGATGGCTAACCTTTTGGCTGTTGCATGCCAAAAGCGTGGGGAATGTGGGGGGGTCACATACACACGTGCCCACACCCATAATTCAATGCGCCCTGCCCCTCCCACATGCGTGTGTGACCCCCACACACACGCTCCCACCGATTTTGGCACGCGATGGCACAGTGGGCCCAGTAGGTCCGTTTTTCACCCTCCCCAGGCCCCAAAGGCTTTCTTGGAGCCTGGGGAGGGCGAAAATGGCCTTCCCCACCCACAGGCCAGAAACAGTCTGTTTCTGGACTTCCGGTGGGCCTGGAAGGCCCGAAAATCAGCTGGCTGGCATGCGCATGCACCCTGGAGCTGAGCTACGGTAATGCTCGTGTGCCCACAAATATGGCTCTGCGTGGCACCTGTGGCACACGTGCCATAGGTTCGCCATCATGGCCATAGGAGATAAAATTGACAGCAATGTGAAAATGCCCTCAGAGTGAAGGAAAACAGTGAATAGTGCAAGTGAAAAACGTGGACTTACTCGATTTCTTCTATTTGAGGTGTGGTCTTCAAAACTTCTGCAAGGTGGGAAGACATTTGACTGTCGAGATGGTTATTGTTCAAACTAGAAAAGAATTATATATACAAAAACCCAAATAAACATAGGTCAGTTGGTTTATGTGAGGTCATGTTTCCTCAGCAAGAGAATGGTTTTTCAAAAAGGGGAGTTAATAAAGAGGACTTTTTTTGGGGTCAGGACATGAGATCCCAATTTATGCTATGGGAAGCTGGTAGTCCTCCAGATGCTGCTGAACTTGAGTCTCCCTAGGTCTCAGACTCCACTACAGAAGATGGAAATGTAATCCAGGCATTGTTCAGATCCCAGATGGCTGGGCGGAACTCAATCTACAGACACTCACCCAAGTTTTTTCAGGAAAGGCATTGTAGAGAGCCTTGAAGACAACTTCAGAATTGTGTTGTTGTCGAGGTTCAAAGAGCCAAAACTAAGAAACAGATAAAGAGGATAGAGATCATAATTATGATAGTAGAACCCCATTTTGGACATTTCTGCTATTTGGGTAACCCAATCAGGACATGAGAAATATCCCTGGATAACAGCATCTGTTCATGTCCCTTCAAGCTAACACTTGAACCTGTAAAGTTTTTGCTTATCCTAAAAAAAAAACATAACCAAACATGAACCAAATATGAACTCAGAAAGCTCAAACTGCCTAAGGAGGTGCTAATCCAGTTCTACAGAGGAATTATTGAGTCTGTCATCTGCACCTCCATAACTGTCTGGTTTGGCTCTGCAACCCAACGAGACAAACACAGACTTCAGAGGATAATTAGAACTGCAGAAAAAACAATGGCTACCAACCTGCCTTCCATGGAGGACCTCTATACTGCATGAGTCAAAAAAAGGGCTATGAAAATATGTACAGACCAGAGGCGGGTTCTATTCAGTGGTAAAATGTAAAATTTGTTACTACCAGTTCTGTGGGCGTGGCTTGGTGGGGGGGTAATGTGACTGGGTGGCCGTGGCCAATTTTTTTTCTTTTTACTTTTACTTACTTTTTTACTTTTAAAACCATTTATTCGGCGAAGAGGTTGTAAAAAAATGCTTTCAAAAGGCTCTGAGATCCCAGCTGAGTTGCCTGATTGGCAGAGGCTTTTTTTCTTTTAAATGCCTCTGCTGATCAGGCACCTCAGCTTTGATTGGCAGAGGCATTTAAAAGAAAAAAAGGGTTTTTTTTCTTTTAAATGCCTCTGACGATCCAAGCTGAGTTGTCTGATCAGCAGAGGCTTTTTTTCTTTTAAAAGCTTTTGACAATCCCAGCTGAGCCAGAGGCTTTTTTTTTCCTTTAAAAAGCATTTTTTCAGCCGAAGAGGTTGTAGAAAAAATGCTTTTAAAAGTAAAAAAGAAGCCTCTGATGATTGTGTGGCTCAGCTGGTCGTGGGGGGAGGGGGACAGGGATTTTTGCTACCGGTTCTCCGAACCACCCGCCTCCATCGCTACCGGATTGGGCGATCCGCTCCGAACTGGGAGCATTTCACCCCTGGTTCTACTTACCTTTACTACCGGTTCACAACGGGGCCACGTGCGCGACCCTAACCCTAACTTCTTCTCCTGCCTGGGTGCTTTGGAGAATATGTTGACCTCTTCTTTGTGACGGCCCCTCAAAAGCAATAGCACTTAGACCTAAATACCGCTTTATAGTGCTTTACAGCAGGGGTGAAATGCTATCAGTTCACTCTGGTTTGGGCGAACTGGTAGTGATAAAACTACCGGTTCGGACACATGCACAGTACGTGCCACAAGGAGACTTGGGAAGATAAGTAGAACAGTGGGGGGGGATCAACTGTGGTGTGCAGTTTATCTTCACTAGAAAGCAGGAAATCCTGCTTTCTTTCTTTTTTTTTTATTATATTTTTATTGTTAAAGAATAACAAAAAGGAAAAAAAATCAATACAAAAATCAATAGTAAGGAAAGAAAAAAATTTTTTCCCCCAACGTGCTATACAAACGGAAAGGAAGTTTTAGGAAATTAAAGTCTTCAATTCTTCCAGAAATCTCTTTGATAAGGTACTGGTGCTGATTCATCCAATCTCCCAAGTGCAAAGTTCACAAATGGTTGCCAAGTGTTCCAAAAAACATTTTCTTTATATATACCACTTCTAATTTTAATATCACAAGTCAATTTATCATTTAATGCAAATTTCCATGTTTCATTATACCATTCTTCTAATTTTAAGTCAACATTTAATTTCCAATATCTAGCAATTATAATTCTCCCCATTATAACCAAAATCCTCACCAATTCTCTTTCTCCAGTTGTTAATGTTGTTTCATTCAATATTAATAATAATATGGTTTCCAATTTCAATTTGACCCTCTTCTTAATCATTTCAAATATTTCATTTTCTATCCTAGACCAAAAAAGTTCAACCCCATTACATTTATACCACATATGAGCATATGTCCCGAGTTCCACTTTACATCTCCAACACATTTTATCCACTTTATTATTCATTTGAAAAAGTCTTATTGGGGTCAAATACCACTTCCAAATAACTTTATAGTTATGTTCTTTAATCCTTAAGCAATAAGGAAATCCTGCTTTCTAGCAAAGCTAAACCGCATGGCACAGGTGATCGTCAGAGCGTAGCTTTTTTTAAACTATCGGTTCAACCAAACCAGTAGCTAAAGCAGCTAGCTTTTAAAATATGCAGCATGCATTTGGTGCACACTGTGCATGTGTACGCAGCGTGCGTTTGGTGCGCACTAAACATATGCACACAGCAGGCATTTGGTGCGCACTGGGCATGTGCACAGAGCAGGTTTTGGTTCGCACTGCACATGTGCACACAGCGTGTGTTTGGTGCGCACTAAACATATGCACACAATGAGTGTTTGGTGCACACTGCACATGCGCACGCAGACTACATTTGGTGTGCACTGTGCATGTGCATGCAGTGCATTTTTTGTGTGCACTGCACATGCAGTGCGTGTTTGGTGCGCACTGCGCATGCAGTGTGTTTGGTGCTCACTGTGCATGCGCATGCAGCCTACATTTGGTGCGTACTGTGCATGTGCACGCAGTGTACGTTTGGTGTGCACTAAACATATGCACACAGTGAGTGTTTGGTGCTCACTGCGCATGTGCATGCAGCCTACATTTGGTGCGAACTGTGCATGTGCATGCAGTGCATGTTTTGTGTGCACTGCACATGCAGCAGTGTTTGGTGCGCACTGTGCATGCGCATGCAGTGTGTTTGGTGCGTACTGCGCATCCACATGCAGCGCGTGCTTGTCGCTCAGCACGTACGCGCAGCCAGCGAACTGGTAGCAAACCAGTTCAGATTTCACCCCTGCTTTGCAGCCCTCTCTAAGCGGTTTATAGAATCAGCCTATGGCCCCCAACAATTTGGGTCCTCATTTTGCCCACCTCGGAAGGACGGAAGGCTGAGTCAACCTTGAGCCTGTTGAGATTTGAACTGCCAAATTGCAGTCAGCTAGCAGTCAGCAGAAATAGTCTGCAGTACTGCACTCTAACCACTGCGCCACTATGGCTCAAATATTAGAAGACTGCCATCAAGTCCTTCTCTTTGTTAGACTAGACATATCCAGTTCCTGCAACTGTTCATCGTATCTTTTAGCCTCCAGCCCCCTAATAATCTTTGTTGCTTTTTTCTGCACTCTTTCTAGATTTCAACATCTTGTTTTGTATGGTGGTGACCAGAACAAGCATATTTAGGCATCATCTCATCCTCTACACAAGAGTGAACCCATTAAATAACACTGGAATTATTGGAACAAGGTCAATAAACAATTGGAATTCCATTAGATGGCATCCCACACCCTACGGCAATATATACTTAAAGGCAACTTACTTGAGACTCTTTAAGTGGTGTTTGCCCTCCAAAGCATCAAGAAGAACACTGAGACTGACCAAGCTGAGATCTCTATTGGAAAAACTAGAAGTGGAAGGAAAGTGCAAGTTTTTAGAAAGGTTGTTCAGAAAAGAATGGAAATAGCAAACTGACATAAGGTATAGTGACCCTATGAAAGAGAGGCAAATCTGAAAGCGGTTCATAAGGATAATTGTTTATGTTTATAACTTTGCTTTACAAATGTACATTCAAGAACAAAACCAAGAAAAACTTTACAAAAACGCATATTCTAATAAAAATATTTAAAATAAAAATAAATAAATGAGAATTCATTTTAAAAAAAAATTTCCATTATTTTCAACACGAGGGTAAAAGACTGTGCGTTAAGGGGCATCATTTTCTGCTAAATTAAATGACCAGAATAAAGGACAAGAGTGAAAAATATAAATAAATATAAATAAATATAAAAGACAGCTTTCTGAAACTCAAAGTAAACTGGTCTTAATTTTGTTTAGTAGGGAGGGGCGGGGAGAGAGGGAAACTGGCAGCCTTTCAAGATTCTGTTATCCTTCCTGGAATGCTTGCAGTTTCTTGATCTGGTCTACCTCACAGGGCTGACATCAATCCTGCTTCCTTCATGGTTCATTCCTTTGCCCCCCGCCTCCCCAATTAGTTCTCTCATATCCTCTCCCAGGTAAACTCCTTTATAGTTTGTAAAGTCACAAAAGGGGAAGGACACCACATTGAGAAATCCCACATTTCCTGCTGAAGATCTCCCATGCTTCTCTCATGCGCTACTAAACCTCCTAGGATGGCAACCAGCAAAAGCGAGCATCGGAGGTCCAATGAACTTCAAAAGTCTTTTACAGCTCATGTCATAAACAATAAATCTGTCCCCTGAGATGGTAATTTAGTGAATATCCATTTCTTCCCCATTCGCCTATCCTTTTCGGTTTGCTTCTTCTCCCTGCTGTTTTGCTGGAACGGTTTTATTATAGATTTAGTTGTTTGGTATAGTTTTCTTTCGTTTCTAGCAGATGTTGTTATTTTATCTATTGATTTAGGGTTCTTCAGGGCAGAACTAAGCTATTGTTCTTTGGCACAGGAGAAGGCTTAAAGTATGCCTGTTTACAAAAATGCAATCGTTTTTCCAAACCCTTCTCTATCTCTCTTCTCTTTGCACCAACAGCAGAGAAGAGGAGGATGGGTAGGACTTTGGGTGCCCTTGACTCAGAGTCTTTTGCTCTGAGTTCTCCATCCTGTTGAGTGACATCATGGGGCCAAAGAATGAATCACTCTTTTTCTCTTTTGCTAACACCCATCCTCCACCGTAGAACACAGAACATAGAATCTGTTGTGGCCCGCCAGCAGCCAGCAGATTCGGACAGTGAGGTGGTTGGGGAGGAACATGGGCCAGTCCTGGAGTCTGGGGAAGGCTCGGACCAGGGCTCTGCATCAGAGGCAGAGATGGGGCCAGGGCCGTCTGACAGTTGTCAGCTGCCTTAGGAGTCAGACATCAGTGAGGCGGACGAACAGCTGGAGCCTGTTTCCAATGTGTGCATACGCAGAGCTGCCAGGAGAAGGGAACAACTAAGGAACAAGGGTCAACTTGGGAATAAGGCCACAGGTAGACGATGAATGGCCCCTCCCAGAGGGAATAAAAGAGGAGTGAAAGGGGAGTGGAGTTTGCAGGAGACAATTAGTTCATTCCTGCATTCTTGCCAAGTATTGCGGCGTCTGAAAGATATCGGCCTGGCCACTCTCCAAGCCTGATAAAGGTCGGTAATTGTGAACTATCTTGCAAGACTGTGGGAGAGGAAAGACTTTGCTGGAGAGGAATTCACTGTAAATTAAATAAAAAGGGGTTTATCGGAATGAGGACTCGGCTTCATACTGCTGGGGAAGCCTAGGTCAGAACAGAATCATAGGGGTGGCAGGGACCTAACAGGCCTATTAGTCCAACCCTCTGCTCAAGCAGGAGACTTTATACCATCCTGATCAAATGGCTGTCCAATCTATTTTGAAAACCTCCGAGAGCGCAAGCTGTTCCATTGATTAACTGTTCTCACAGTCAAGAAATTTCTCCTTAGTTTTAGGTTGGATCTCTTTTTTACAAACTTCCACCCATTCCTTCTTGTCCTGCCCTCAGGTGCTTTGGAGAATAAGACAATCCCCATGTTGTAGGCTGTATTCCTATTATCCTTGTCATCTTCTCCTCCTTCTCACCTCTCACCTTTCCTACGGCACTACCTTCTCCTATTGGTATATTATGATTTATCAATTGTTGTTTTATGTTATGATTTATGATTGTATCTTATGATTTATGATCCATGACTTATCACTTTGTTGTTTGTATGCAGACTGAAAGCTTATGCACCAGAGACAAATTCCTTGTGTATCAAATCACAATAAAGAATTATATCTTCTATCACTCCTCTCCTCTCCTCTCCTCTCCTCTCCTCTCCTCTCCCATTCCCATTCCATTCATGTCCTCCCTAATCCTTCTCTTTCATAGGCTAGTTTCCCTCTCCTCCTGAATCAGCTGTTGGTAAGAAAAACTGTCACCAACTGCCACATGTGCCTCAGATAAGGATGGTGGGTGACTGGGATGGAGAACTGGGCCACCTTTGCAGTTGCCCAAGTGACAGGGTGGAGGTTCCCCATCAAAAATGAGTCACTTGGGATATTTTTGAATGCAGGTCTATCAGTCTCCTGGGAGGCCCACTGACTGAAGGAATATCAAACCTGGGCGCAGTCTTCTCTAAGACCGGCAAACCATTGTTCAAAAATAGCCCAGCAACCCATTACAGACCAGTAGACAATTTTACTGGCCTTTCCTTCACTGGGGCAAACACTAGCAGCTCCTAGCTCTCGTCATAAGGAAATTTTAGAGCAAGTAGACATATTGCATCAAGAACTTTGATTGGCTTTAATCTAATTCTAGATTAATAGAATTAATAACGAAAAAAATCCATCTCGTCAATAAATAGGGACCATTCCTTGATGATGAATACAGGTAGTCCTCGACTTACAACAGTACATTTAATGACCGTTCAAAGATACAACGGCTGAAAAAAAGTGACTTATGATCATTTTTCACACTTATGCAGCATCCCATTGATCACATTCTCAAAATTCGGACACTTGGCAACTGACTCATATTTATGATGATTGGCGTGTCCCATGGTTATGGTATCCCCTTTCCAGGGGTGGGTTCTAAATTTTTTTACTACCGGTTCTGTGGGTGTGGCTTATTTTGTGGGCGTGGCTTGATGGTCATGTGACGATTCTTTAGGATTTAGCAGAGGTACTGGTCTACCAGGCTTTTAACTGCTTGCAGAGCTGTACCCGTCTACTCATTTGTTTTTGGAGGCACTGGTCTACTCATTTGTTTTCTTTTAACACTGATCAGCTGTAGGGCAGCCCTTTGAAGCCCCGCAGCAAGAGTTTAAACAGCTTTTTTCCCTCTAGCCGATAGCTGGGACTCAGGAGGCAGCAATAGATTGGGGGTGGGGCCAAATAAAAAGTAAGAATAATGTAGGGACGGTGGGGGGCGGGGGGCAGAACCGGTTCGGTGACATCATATCGTCACTGCTACCGGCTCGGCAGAACCGGGCGGAACCGGAGGAACCCACCACTGCCCCTTTCGTAACCTTCTGACAAGCAAAGTCAGTGAGGAAGCCAGGTTCACTGACAACCGAGTTACTAAACAACTGTAGTGATTCACTTAACAACTGTAGCAAGAAAGGTCGTAAAATGGGGCAAAACTCACTTAACAATTGTTTCACTTTGCAGCAGGAATTTTGGACTCAATTGTGGATATAAGTCAAAGACTACCAGTGTCCACCTCATCAATAAATCATAAGTCATAAAAACGAGTACTAACTATCTTTATGAAGCCCCTCCTTAAAGGAATCCTAAAACAAAGAACTTTCTCATTCCAAAAATCTGCATTTTGCAATAGGGAATTAGAAATCGGTAGCAGTTGCCAACATATTAGGTTTTACACTTACTTAATATCTTCAATGGCAAAGCCCCGTCGCAATATCTCAGCTACGTATTCAACGCTGGTGGGAGGAATCCGGCCATCGGTTAACCTGGAAATCCAGAAACAGGGCAAGTCGAGAAGAGTCTGGGGGTGTGATTGAACCACTTATTTTCCTATGTGTGGCACTTGTGCAATGCACAGAAAAATATTTGTTCATGTAGTGACATCTCTCTCTCTCTCTCTCTCTCTCTCATCTATCTATCTATCTATCTATCTATCTATCTATCTATCTATCTATCTATCTATCTATCTGCCCACCAACCCACCCACCCATCCATCTCAGTGTTTCTCAACCTTGGCAACTTTAAAATGGGTAAACTTTAATCCCAGAATTCTCCAGCCAACTATCTATCTAGCAGATAGATAGATAGATAGATAGATAGATAGATAAATAGATAGATAGATAGGTAGGTAGATAGGTAGGAATGGATGGATGGATGGATGGATGGATGGATGGATGGAGAGAGAGATGGATAGATGGATGGATGGATGGAGATTGACAGATAGATAGACAGACAGACAGATAGATGGATGGATGGATGGATGGATGGATGGATGGATGGATAGATAGGAATGGATGGATGGATGGATGGATGGATGGATGGATGGATGGAGATAGACAGACAGACAGGCAGACAGACAAACAGACAGATATATGGATGGATGGATGGATGGATGGATGGATGGATGGATGGATAGATAGATAGATAGATAGATAGATAGATAGATAGATAGATAATCATCCTCTACAGTATCTTATCTATTTAGATCTCTCATCTCTCTCTACATTTATATCTTCTATAGTACTTTATTTCTCTCTTTTTCTATTTATCTCTCTAATTTTTACACCATTTAACTCATCTGAATGGACTTTGGGAGATTTACAATACAAAACATAAAGTGGTGTAAAAAAATATAATTAACAGAGTTATAAGCAGAATTAAGGACAAAGTTAGAAATATGGCAAAAGCAAATCTTGGAAAATGAAGAGATGAAGAGTTTCACAAACAAGAGGAGGGGGAACAAGACTGTAGACATCCAGAATCTAATAAAGATAGGCAGCCAACTCATTCCATGCCTTGGTTAAGATTGGACTTACCAAAGTTTCTGCAGTGCTGGAAAATGCACCAAAGCATCAAATGAGGTTGGTCCTTCAGCATCAGGAAGCAGTGTGTGAGATGTCCTGGAGCAGCCAAACCACCTTGATCAATTAATCAAATGAAGAATCAATGCATCTAATATTAAGCCAAAATATTATTTGTTTTTGGCTTAAAGTGACACAGGAACTCACTCCCTGGGCTGTTTTTAGCATTCGATTATCACTTTGTTATTGGTTTATGAATCGTAGCTTCTTTCAATCATGCCCTTGTATCTGAATTCCCAATCCTTATTTCTGATTTATTCACACCCACTTTAGTCAACCTCAGATAATTTTCTAAAAATATTCTGAAATAAGACTGAGGAGGATATTCACTGGGGGACTCCATAGAACATTGCTTTCAATAGCTTTGATTGAATTCATATGCTAAACCACACAAATCAGTTCTTATAACAATGAATAATCTGGTTACTAAGTGGACTCATTTTCAGGGTTTATACAATAGACTGAGCTATAAATTAACCAAATAGGTAAGGCTCACACAATATGCTAAACCCCGAACCAATTATGGTCAAAACCTTCCGACTAGAAGACTGTATATATATATATTTGTATGCAGAGCCGTGGTGGTGCAATGGTTAGAATACAGTACTGCAGGCTACTTCTGCTGATTGCCAGCTACCAGCAATTCAGCAGTTCGAATCTCACGGGCTCAAGATTGACTCAGCCTTCCAACCTTCCGAGGTCGGTCAAATGAGGACCGAGATTGTTGGGGGCAAAAGGCGGACTCTGTAAACTGCTTAGAGCAGGGGTCTCCAATCTTGGCAACTTTAAGACTTGTGGACTTCAGCTCCCAGAATTCCTCAGCCAGCTTTGCTCAGCCACGCTTGGTGAAGACACCAGTAAAAGGATTTGCTTACCTGTTGACCACAAACTCTCCTTTCCCCACCTGGGGAGGAAATTTCTGTTCCAGCATAAAGAGGGAACCAGCTTTCCTTTTGAAAAGTAAAAAAAGCAAGGAAAAATGTAGATTGGCTGAAA
The DNA here is from genome assembly GCF_029215685.1 of Pituophis catenifer annectens. NCBI lineage: Eukaryota > Metazoa > Chordata > Lepidosauria > Squamata > Colubridae > Pituophis > Pituophis catenifer. The sequence goes on from NW_027256893.1 coordinate 5,305,709, forward strand.
GATTTAAGGCTATACTTAAAATAGCCCCAAAACCTGAAGGTACATTCCACTTGTTTAATCCAGCTATGTACTACCTGGAGTGTATTTCCCATGGATTCTCTCTAAGCCTCATGCTACCTTTCTCTGGAATCTCCTGAGAACCTTCAGGTCCACCACTGATTTTGTAGAACAGCCTATTCCCAAGTTTAAACAACACAATTCTGAGTCACATCAGCTAGTGAGGCCCAGAAGGTAAGCCTATTTTGCCAAGGTGCCCATTTTATAGAACATTCTTCCTCTGGAAATTAGAAAGAACCCAATCCTGCTTGGCTTTCAAAAGGTCCTCAAGACCTACTTCTATGCCTGGGTCTTGGGTTCTTTGCATTAAAATAAAGGTAAAGGTTCCCCTCGCACATATGTGCTAGTCGTTCCCAATTCTAGGGGGTGGTGCTCATCTCCGTTTCAAAGCCGAAGAGTCAGCGCTGTCCGAAGACATCTCCATGGTCATGTGGCCAGCATGACTCAATGCCAAAGGCGCATGGAATGCTCTTACCTTCCCATCAAAGATGGTCCCTATTTTTCTGCTTGCATTTTTTACGTGCTTTCGAACTGCTAGGTTGGCAGAAGCTGGGACAAGTAATGGGAGTTCACCCCGTTACGCACTAGGGATTCAAACCGCTGAACTGCCGACCTTTCGATCACCAAGCTCAGTGTCTTAGCCACTGAACCACCGTGTCCCTTCTTTGCATTAGTGATTGACAATTCTGATTTTTTTCCCCCCAATTTGTGATTGGAATGTTTTTTAATTATTTTAAGATTGTTTGTCACTGAGAGTTGTCTGAAAGTTGAGTCATGGCAACTGGACTTAGTTTCGTGTTGGTTTCAGACATTTCACTTCTCACCCAAGTATCTTCATCTGTCAGAACAAGTTAGTTAGAAAAACAGTTGTTGGAATGTACCATTTCCTCCCACACTAACCATAGGGGTTTTTTCTTCAAAAAGTGTGGCAATATGTGAAGATTCTCAGTCATTCAAGTAAAACTGTTGAAAGTTGAGTCATGAGGCAACTGGACTTTTTATTGTTGGTGGTTTGAAACATTTCACTGTTCATCCAACGATGGAGCTTCTTGGATGAGCAGTGATCAACAAGAGAGTTGTTGATTTGAGTTGCCAATGACTCAACTTTCAGACAATTTTACCTGGATGACTGAGAATCTTCATCAACACTGACAGTTATTTGTCAAGATGGATGTCTAAAGGAAGGAAGGAAGGAAGGAAGGAAGGAAGGAAGGAAGGAAGGAAGGAAGGAAGGGTGGGTGGGTGTGATCCAATCTACTCAAAAGCCATTATATCCTCAACTGCAATCCAACACAGGGCCTGAATAGGACCCTACCCTACAGAAAGCAACAGTCAACAAATGAGACAGAGGATTTAATTACATGATGGTAATCACTTCTCCCTGGACTTCAGCAGCCAGGCTCAGGAGGGCAGGAAAACTTTCATGTGTCACCCATGGTTCTTCTATGCTAGAAGACAAAACAGAAGAGGTGAGAGAAGCGTATTTCCACTCAGAAGGTTCCTCATGGTTTTTCCCTTCATCATAAAGGAACCCTATACCACATTCACACAGAAGTATTATTATTATTATTATTATTATTATTATTATTATTATTAGCGTATGGCATTGTTACAGAAGGCGGAAGACCACAATGCTATTGCAGAGTAATAGTTTGGCTTGCCAAGATACCAGCCCTGTTATATTCATGGCTTCCATGACGGCTATGGATCTGACCCAACTAATTCATGGCCCTACGCATGTGGGGGGAAACACACTGGACCTGATTTTTGTCTCTGGACAGTGGCTGAGTGATCTCGAGATAGGGGACATAGTCACCGAGCCCTTGTCATGGTCGGATCACTCTCTCCTTCGCCTTGACCTTCGAACTGCTGCACCCCGCCGCAGGGAAGCGGAACCGATGAGATGGTACCGCCCCAGGCACCTGATGGAACCTGATAGGTTCCAGATGAAGCTTGGGCCAATTCCTGAGGTTCTGGCTCACGCCTCGACTGGAGACCTAGTGGCCGCCTGGGATAGGGCGGCCGCTGGAGCACTGGATCGAGTCGTGCCTTTGCGGCCTCTGACCCGGCGCCAATCTCACCTGGCTCCTTGGTTTACTGAGGAGCTGATGGAGATGAAGCGCCGGAAAAGACGCCTAGAGAGTAGTTGGAGGGCCAGTCGTACTGAATCTGACCGGACACTGGTAAGATCTCATATTAAGAATTACCTAGTGGCAATAAAAGCAGCAAAATGCAATTATCTTGCTGCTCTTATTGCGTCATCAGATAACCACCCGGCCGCCCTGTTTAGGGTGACCCGCTCCCTGCTCCACCAGGAAGCGAGGAAGGACCCCTTGGAGGGAAGAGCCGAGGATTTTGTTCAGTATCTGTATGACAAAATCACTCAGATTCGGGAAGATCTGGACTCCGACTGGGTAGATCCAGCGGGGATGACGGGGGCAGGTCCTGAGAATGTTATCTGGGATGAGTTTGATTCTGTGACCCCTGAGGACGTGGACAGGATTCTGGGTAGACTGAATGCGACCACATGTTTGTTGGACCCGTGCCCCTCCTAGTTAGTGCTGGCTTCCCGGGAGGTGACGCGAGGCTGGCTCCTGGGGATTATAAATGCTTCATTGGGTGAGGGTGTCTTTCCCGCCGCCTTGAAAGAGGCGGTGGTGAGACCTCTCCTCAAGAAGCCTTCCCTGGACCCGGCAACATTGGCTAACTATCGTCCAGTCTCCAACCTTCGCTTTGTGGCGAAGGTTGTTGAGAGTGTGGTTGCATGACAGCTTCCCCAGTACCTGGATGAAACGACATATCTAGATCCGTTCCAGTCGGGTTTCAGGCCTGGGTACAGCACGGAAACGGCATTGGTCGCGTTGGTGGATGATCTCTGGAGGGCTCGGGACAGAGGTTGTTCCTCTGTCCTGGTCCTATTAGATCTCTCAGCGGCTTTTGATACCATCGACAAACAGCTCTTCCTGCAGCATCACCCACGACCCCTCCCTCCACCATAGCTGCCTCACAAATGGGTGCCGCAACCGGAAAGGTTCAGAGCCACGAGGAATCTGACTGCCTGCACAGAGCACCAGCTCGACTCCCCACCAAAGTGGTACCTATCTATCTACTTGCATAGAACATGATTTCAAACTGTTAGGTGGACAGCAGTGGAGGCGAGTGATGGGAGTTCATCCTGCCAGGCAGGGGTAGGGCTCAAACTGCCGAAGCTGAGACCATCTCCAGCATCATTAAGACACTGAGCCACCATACCTCTTCATGCAGAAGTGAACATTAGATATCATCAGTGCAATGTTATCACCTAATTGGGTAATGAAATGAAATATCTGAAAACAACCTTTAAATGGTTCAAAGTTTAAGTGAGCTTTAAATAAAAACAAGAAGTGCTTATGATAAAATAAAGATAGAAAGATAATTATAATAGAAGTGAGAAGTTAAGGTGACTAAAAGTGACATTTTCATAAAAGCATAATTTGATGTAATATGTTTTAATTTTAATTTGATAACAAAGTGGTGGATGATAATTATGATCAATTGTTAACAATTATAGATGATATACTAAGGTACACAGATGGAAAATATAATTGTGATTGAACTTAACATATATTGGAAATGATTAATATTAAGAAATAGATGGGGATACACCCTGGAAGAGTATAGTTGCAAACAGTGGATTAATAGATAACATATTAAAAAAGAAATTTTTAAAACAGTTAGCAGAATAGTAGTTGGAGCTTATGGAGGAGAATATGCTGAGAACTCAGCCAAAATAAGATAATGCTGGAAATCAGCCAAATAATAGGTGGAGTTATGGAGCAGAATGCTGTCAATCAGCCAAAATAAAGCATGCTGGAAATCAGCCAAAACAATGGAAAATGCTGTTAATCAGCCAAATAATAGTTGGAGTTATGGAGGAGAATATGCTGAAAACTCAGCCAAAATATGCTCTGCAGAAATCAGCCAAACAATAGGCGGAGTGACGGAGGAAAATGAGGAGAATACATTGAAGAATAATTATTAATAAGGGGTGAAAAAGAAAATGTTGGGCGATAATTAAAATGAAATGGGAAATTTTGAGATGTCTGTGTAAAAGTTTAAGACCAAGATAGGATGAACTGGGTCTAGAAAATGAGAAAAATAGAAAGAAATTTTGATTAATAAATTGAAATTAAAATTGAGTTGTATACATTTGAATTAAGATTTGTGGTGATAAAATTGTAAGGTAAATATATAGATTAATAGATCAGATTGTTTTCGTGATTAATGTTGATGTTAAAAGGAGCGATGGAAAAAAAAATTTAGATAGACCAATATGATTTATAATTGAATTTATAATTGAATATAAAAATGAGCTTTGCTTTAGCAGGAGATTAAGATGTATGATGAGATAATAGAAAGATTTAAATTAAGATATTGGAATTTATGTTAAAATTATCTGTTTTCATTTGTTAAATTAGCATACCTATTTGTAACCGGACCAAGACTTCGTTCTTGAAAAAATTTCTTTTTTTTTATGTTTATGTTGGAAAAAATAAAAAAAAATTACAAAAAAAGAAGAAATATCTGAAAACAACCAATCTAACTCAAACACCAACAATTCCATAGTTTCATACTAAACTGCAATATTCATTTTTGAAAGTTCCACAGAGCTGGAAGTAACAATAAAACAAGGAACAACGCAGAATTTCTTTACACTTTCTAATTCCCTGATTATATACCTACTAACCTTATTTTTTGCATGCTAGTCGATCTCCTTAGAGACCTAAGGAGAGTTTTGGCACTTCTGATTGTCAGGCCATTGTTGACTGATCTAGAAACAAATACAATAAGCTAGTGAAAAAATCTGGTTGGATAGCTCCTAACCAAACCATCAGACAGAAGAATGTTAGGAATAAATTCATGTGCATAAACTCACATGAAATTGCTCAGGGCAGGGCATCCTTCCAGCCTACTCAACAGCTGTGCCAGATGTTCTGCTTGGAGGTTGCATTCCTTTAGACTAGAGGGGAAAAAACAGAAAATCAACTCAGGTGACTTGTTGCGCATAACTCAAGAAACCACAAAGATTGTCTACTCGTTTTCTCCTTGGATGAATGGGTAGGATTCTGAGTGAATGCTTAGTCATCTCTTCATTCTCCCTACTGCCCTCCCATCATAGAGGAGAAAAAGATAAATATAAACATTCTGCTGTGATCTTCCCAAGACCAGATGGGCCATCCTGGTGAGGAATGTGGTTTGCTTTTAAAGTCCCCAGCAAAGAGATAAATTCCCATTACTAATTTCTCTTAGATAAGTATGTATCAGGGGTGAAATGCTCCCGGTTCAGACCGGATCGCCCGGTCCAGTAGCGATGGTGGCGGGTGGTTTGGAGAACCGGTAGCAAAAATCCCTGCCCCCCCCATTGCCCAGCTGAGCCGCGCAATCATCAGAGGCTTTTCAAAGCATTTTTTCAGCAACTCTTGGCCGAAGAGGTGGTTAAAAAAATGCTTTGAGAAGTCTCTGACGATCCCAGCTGAGTTGCCTGATCGGCAGAGGCTTTTCAAAGCATTAGAAAAAATGCTCTGAAAAGTTAAAAAAAAAAAAGTTGGCCATGCCCACCCAGTCACATTAACCCTCCCACCAAGCCGCGCCCACAGAACTGGTAGTAATACATTTTACATTTCACCCCTGAATTCAACCATCATCATTTTGAAAATCATACCCCAGATGGATAGTTGAAACGAACACACACGACATCTTGCACTAAATGTCATTTATATTGTAGAGGATATTAAAAGTAGGGAAATTGCAATAAAAGAGTATTGTAGGGGACATTACCTAAACATTCCATCAAGAATGATGTATACATGCCTTTCAAATATGCGCAGTGGTGGAATTCAAATTTTTTTACTACCGGTTACTAGCGTGGCTTGGTGGGAGTGGTGTGGCTTAGTGGGCGTGGCTTGGTGGCGCATGGCAGGGGAAGGATATTGCAAAATCCCCATTCCCACCCGACTCTGGGACCAGCCAGAGGTGGTATTTGCCGGTTCTCTGAACTACTCAAAATTTCCGCTACCGGTTCTCCAGAACCTGTCAGAACCTGCTGAATTTCACCCCGACTTAGCGGTTCTCATAGCACAGGCTTTGAACATTGACAGACTCTAGAAATAATTTACAAAATAAATTGCTAAAAGGAGAATTTGAGTAATATTTCACTTACCTCAGGATCTTTTGAGGTTTATCTTGTTTCTTGAGTCTGATAAGCAGCATTTTTTCAGAGCACAAACTGGCAAAGAAGGAAAAAATACACAATTTGAGAAAAAAGCATGGAAAGGGCAAAGCTCTCTTGAAATGCCTGTTTATTCTGTTCAGACCTTAAAACTATTCTCTATTCCAAGATCCCCAGGGTTTCCCCCCACCCCCCAATAAATATGCCTAGAACTTAAAGAATGCAAACAAAAGCCATTATAGGATTTCTCTTCCACCTTCTAATGAATAAAGCAGAATCTGAAAAAACTCAGAATATCAGGAAGCAAAAAGAGATCTTGTTCTTACTTAAATGCTTCACAAGATATAAGGGAGAAACTAAGTTGGATTCTGGCCTTCAAAAACTTCAAAATGGCAGCCAACAACCACCTTGGCAAGTTTAAGACCTTTGGACTGGCTGGCTGGAGAATTCTGGGAGTTGAAATGCATAGGTCTTAAAATTGCCAAGGTTGGACACCTTTCCCATACGTGATCTACATTAAAAAGGGAGAGGGCTTTAACTGCAGAACTGTAATTACCATCATCTTTACTTTTTTTTAATTTTGTCAACCCCATCACTTCAAATCCCAGTTTATATTCATCCCACTTTTGCTTCAACAGTGTTGATTAAGAAAGTCTCTTTGAACATGATTCAATTATACATCCAAATCAAATTAATGGGTAGAATCCGATGGACAGTTTAGATGGAACTATCAAGTTCCATGCTTCAAAAGTGATCTTGGAGAAATATTTACTAAATTTATATGCTGCCCATCTCACTCTTTTTTTGCTTCAAACTTAAGCACAGAATTGACTCAAGTAGTCCAATGAAGGAGAACCTACCCATCTATTTCCATTACTTTTTCTGTCCATTCTCCTTTTGATGCCTTCTGAAATAGAGCAGGTTAACTTCTAATCCATTTTTACAGTATATATTCTCTGCCTACTTCAAATCATTCTGAACATGTAGCTAGGCTACCTTTCTTCTCTGAAGACCCCATTTCTACATCCACAATAATACCAAAAGAAAAATAAATTACTACAAATTTATGGTTACACCTTGCTTGAACTTCAACCACATCATCCTTTGTGGCAAGGAAATTAACAAGCAGGAGAACTCCATCTGGCGAGATTCCATTGTGGTTGATTCTATGAAAGAAATGACAATTGACAGATTACTTCACTTTCTTTTCATAAAGGTTCAACGCATGTTACATGATTTTATTAAAAACTATCAGTAATTTTTTTTCTATGTGGTTAAGATGTTACTAGGGTAAAATAGTCCACCTTCCTAGATTCTATTATGCTTGAGTTTATAGTAGAATTAAAGGGATGCGGTGGCTCAGTGGCTAAGATGCTGAGCTTGTCAATCGAAAGGTTGGCAGTTCAGCGGTTCGAATCCCTAGTGCTGCGTAACAGGGTGAGCTCCCGTTCCTTGTCCCAGCTTCTGCCAACCTAGCAGCTCAAAAGCACATAAAAAATGCAAGTAGAAAAATAGGGACCACCTTTGGTGGGAAGGGAACAGTGTTCTGTGCGCTTTTGGCATTGAGTCATGCTGGCCACCGAGACGTCTTCGGACAGCGCTGGCTCTTCGGCTTTGAAACGGAGATGAGCACCGCCCCCTAGAGTCAGGAATGACTAGCACATATGTGCGAGGGGAACCTTTACCTTTACCTTATATTAGAATTAAAATTAATGTATTATTTTCCTTTGGAAAATAAAAAAAGTGTTCGTAATTTTCTTCCAAAGCAATTAATGATACTGGCCTCTTTTATTCAAATTTCTTATTTAAAATCCCCAATAACAATTACTGATAACTTCCCAGTTTCACTTGTATGTCAATATCTAGGTCGGTTCTATTGCATATTAAGGGGAGGCTAAAGTTATCTTTATCATGACTATTCTCCAAAACACCTGAAGAAAGAACAAGAAGCAACAAGTGGAAACTTATCAAAGAAAGATCCAACCAGAAACTAAGAAGAAATTTCCTGACAGTGAGAACAATTAATTAGTGCAACCGCTTGCCTCCAGAAGCTGTGGGTGCTCCATCACTGGAGGCTTTTAAGATGACACTGGACAGCCTCATTTGTCCAGGATAGTATGAGGATTCCTGCTCAAGCAGGGGGTTGGACTAGAAGACCTCCAAGGTTCCTTCCAGCCCTATGATTCTAGGATTCAACATTTCAATTGACAAGTTTGTACGGTAGCTTTATGGCTCTTATTACATTTGAGCTTGCTGTTATGTGTTACAGCTACTTAGTTGATCATTGGCCATGAGCAAATAATGAGCATTTGGAACAAGTATGGTTCAATGGACCATTTGAATCTAGGAAATGCTAAAATGAGCATTTCCCCACCATTAAGCAATGACAGAACTGGTGAGAGAGACCCAAACACCAATACAACCTGGAGAAGAATAAGAGTCTATCGAGATTCTCAATCATCCAGGTCACAGTTGTCCCAAAGGGGCTTATTTTCTAAAAGGCAATTGGACTTTCTTGGAGTTTTTTCTTTGAAAATATTTCACTTCTCATCCAAGAAGCTTCTTCGGTTCAGATTTATTTTATGTATTTAAAACATTTCTATAGCTACCAGTCTTTCCACCAACTCTGGGTGGCTCCCGAACAAAAATCAAAAGACATATAAAGTCATTTTTAAAACTATAAAACTCAACCAATTAAAACACACACAAAAAGAAACTGGCACTAATCAGTTCTAAGAATATGACGCAACTTTCACGTGCTCCTAATAAAGCCACTCATCGTCTGGGAAGGATTTATGCAATGGTGGTGACAGTAGGGAGACAGCAGGTTGAGGTTCAACAGATAAAGTTACAAGGGGGAGGTGTCACTTTCCCATAGAATCCCATAACTTCCCCTCTGCTTCTCACACTGAATCCACTTACTTCAATGAGCAGGAATTCTGGATCTTGGGCAAATGTCCGAGAATCCACCTTAATCCTTCGTCGTCAAGATCATTCCCAGACAGACTGACAAAGGATAAAAATGTAAGTTTCCAGGATAGATATATTTAAAATGTCCCTATTGGTTCAGGAATTATTTTTAAAAAAAAAAGCTTAACCAAGTGCGAAGTTGTTCTCAATGGAAAAGTTGGATTCCATTCTCAGAGCAGCATTTCTAATGATTAAATTTACAGATGACTGAGAAGACTGGTGAGTTTTTTTGCAACAAAATGAAAGTACAGTCAGTCCTTGACTCAGAACCATTAGTTTAGCAACTGTTTTAAGGGATAATAGCACTGAAAAATGTGATTTATGACCATTTTTCACATTAACAATCATTGCAGCAGCCCCACAATCACCTGAATTGTGTTGATAACTCAAGGACTACCTGAAGTTAGGCCACGCTCTCTTCCAGAATGGTTCAATCATGACATCTTAAGAATCATAAGGCTGGAAGGGACCTTTCAAGGTCTTCTAGTCCATCCCTCTGCCCAGTTCTGAGTTCCCAGTTTAGTCTACAATATTGGTTTCTACAACCCTGATCTCTTATCCAAGCTTGAAGTCATTTATGCTTAGCTTCCCAGTTGCCTGATGCACTAATTTTGTAATTAGTAATTTGGTTTCCTAAAGATAATTGTAACAACTATTTTAATTATTTTAGAACTTTCCTGCTGTGTCACCTCTTATTTTGATTACAACTATTGTGGCAGTAATTAAGCCAATCCATTGTTCACTATAAGGTGTTTTTTGTTGGAAACACATGTTTGTTTGCAGCAAAAACATCATAAATCAGTCACATAACTACAGCACACTGCAAACAGCTGGAATAGAATGGGGTCACCTGCTTCAACAGAAGGTTGGATTAGAAGACCTCTAAGGCCCTTTCCAACTCTGGTAATCTGTAATTCTGTAATTCTAAACAACCACAAATATAGGCCAGTTGCTGAGCATTCAAACTATGGTCATATAACTGCGTGGGAAGGAGGGAAAATATCAGAACTTTCAATCCAGGTTGTAAGTAGTTTTTGGGGGTCCGTCATAATTTAGGATGGTCACTAAGTGATAAGTCATAAATCAAGGATTACCTGTAAATCCTCAATTTACAACAATTCATTTAGCGACCATTCAATTACAACAGCACTGAAAAAAGTGACTTATGAACATTTTTCACATCTGATTTTTGAAGCATCCCCATGATCAAAATTCAGACCCTTGGCAGCTGCTTCATACTTATGACAGTTGCAGCATCCCAGGGTCACATTATCCCCTTTTGCGACCTTCTGACAAGCAAAGTCAATGGAAAAAACCACATTCACTTAACAACCAGGTTACTAACTTATTCACCGCAATGATTCACTTAACAACTGTGGCAAGAAAGGTCGTGAAATGGGGCAAAACTCCCTTAACAAATGCTTCACTTAACAATATAATTTTGAACTCAATTGTGGTTATAAGTCGAGGACTAGCTGTAGCTATTGTGGTGGTTGAGTTTCATTTTGCCTCCTCCATTGCTTCTCAGGCTGGCTTTATTTATTTTCTATTTCATCCATCATCTATTTTAATTAATTTATAATCTGTTCAGAACTGTGACAATCCATTAGTTTAGGTTTACAATCGACAAATCCACTGATATCCCCTCTTCACTTTGAGAGTGCAAGGCAGCAGTTCTGGTCTCCTCCCTTATTTTAAACTGACTAGAACAACTCTGTTGCAGAGTTGAGAGAGAGATGGCAAACTCCATGCTTGGTGGAAATCTGGGTCTCCTTAGTCCCAGTTCAGCATCTCCATCTCTCCATCAGCGTCTCTCAACCTTGGCAACCTTTAGAAGTATGGACTCCAATTCCCAGAATTCCTCCAGGTCCCACGTCCACAAATTTAGTACAGAACTTTGTGAAACTGTAATAATACTTCTCTCTTACTCCAGCTCTGCAAGATGGTCACAGTTTTCAAATACGGCACACAGCTCTCTGAGATTGGGCTGGTCAATGCCACAGTTGATGAACCTGTTTGAAGAAAGTTCAAGGTGAAAGATAGAAGCAAGTCCTCTTTTAAATGTAGAAAATGATATTATAATAATGCATTTGTCTGAAAACTGGCTAATTAACCCAGGAAAAAAAGGGAACAACTATTGAACATTATTCAGCAAGCCAGGGATTGCTATAAAATGTAGTGGATTTTGTTCTGCCTTCGTCTCTTGCCTGACTTCAAGGATGTTCTCCTTGAAGTAGGGGAGCTGGGACCAACGCTTAATCCGATTAATTTGAACAAAACACAACTTAAAATGGAATACAATTATTTTGCTTATTTATTAAATTTATGTGCTGCCCACCTCATCAAGGGTCAACTCTAGGTGGTGTACAACCCATTAATTAAGTACAGCCAATTAGTTAAGTACAAATAATATATTTAATATAATTTTCATTTTGTGTTTGTGCAGCAATTTTGGAAGGGCTCTCCAAAGGCACCACTGAAAAGCCATTCAGTGCTGAGACTTCAAATTATGCGCTCTTGCAAAAGTAAAATAGAAAGGAAGGAAGGAAGGAGGGAGGGAGGGAGGGAGGGAGGAAGGAAGGAAGGAAGGAAGGAAGGAAGGAAGGAAGGAAGGAGCTAATCCTACTAACCTCAGCTTCAAAATGTTTTTTTTTTTAATGCTGTTTGACCATTTAATTTTTGGGGCTGTTTGTTTTCCATAATCTCACATACATGAAAGGGTGGCTAACTCTTGAACCAGTGGTGAAATCCAATTTATTTTTATTACCGGTTCGGTGGGCATGGCTTGGTGGGCATGGTGTGGCTTGGTGGGCATAGCAGGGGAAGGATACTGCAAAATCCCCATTCCCTTCCCACTCCTGGGGGAAGGATACTGCAAAATCCCCATTCCCTCCCCACTCCTGGAGGAAGGATATTGCAAAATCTCCATTCCCTCCCCACTCCCGGGGCCAGCCAGAGGTGGTATTTGCCTGTTCTCCGAACTGCTCAAAATTTCCACTACCGGTTCCCCAGAACCTCTCAGAACCTGCTAGATTTCATCCCTGCCCTGAACTATTCGGGTCCTTCCCTGGATTTTTAAAGCATGCAAGGTTTATCCATGCACTTCAAAAAAACAAAAGTGTCATAAGAACATAAAGGATTGGACATCACAGACCTGCAGAAGAGTGCTTCACTTGCTTGATTTTCCACAAAACACAAAAAAGCATTTTTCCTTGATCTAGAAACATAACAAAGAATACGTTCACTTTCAGAAACCAGATTCCTCCACTGGAATGAGACATTCTCAAGACAAAACATCTGGGAGTTTAAAAATGGAAGCATGTATCCAATTGTTCATCCCACAAAGAGCTTTGGTCTCTCTTTGAGCAACATACAAAACATTTGCTAGACCAATTCTTGAATACAGCTCATCTGTCTGGAACCCGCACTGCATATCGGACATAAATACAATTGAGAGAGTCCAGAGATATTTTACGGGAAGGGTCCTCCATTCCTCTAACTGCAATAAAATACCTTATGCCACCAGACTCAACATTTTGGGCTTAGACAATTTAGAACTATGCCAATTTCAGTCTGACCTAAGTGTAGTACATAAAATTATCTACCACAATGTCCTTCCTGTCAATGACTACTTCAGCTTCAACCACAACAATACAAGAGCACACGACAGATACAAACTCATGGTAAACCGATCCAAATTAGACTGCAGAAAATAGGACTTCAGCAACAGAGTGGTCAATGCCTGGAATGCACTACCTGACTCTGTGGTTTCTTCCGCAAACCCCAAAACTTTAACCTTAAACTGTCTACTGTTGCCCTCACTCCATTCCTAAGAGGTCTGTACGGGGCGTGCATAAGTGCACCAGCGTGCCTACCGTCCCTGTCCTAATATTCCTTTTTACTTACTCTTTTCATGTATTCAAATTGTGTTTATACTTTTACCTGTTATCTTATATATGCTTGACAAATAAACTTATGATGATGAACATGTGCTGCACTGATGTGCCATGGTGTTCTGCCCCAGCTACGGGCCCCAAAGACGCAGCACACACAAAGTCTGTACAAACCACAGCCACTCAGTCTTGGATGGGTTGAGCCTGAGCCTGTTTCTCCCCATATAAAGGCGGAGGCTGACAATAGGCTTCAATCCATCTATATTTGTCTTATTCCAAGCTTTCATTGCTCACCTGATGTTTACTTCAGAGATTCTCCTGCACTGGTTGAACGAACTGGCCAGCAAGCAAATCCCATTGGATGAAAATGCATTATCTCTGATGCTGCAAAAAAATGGGAGAAGAAGACAGAAGTAACAACATGTTGGCTGGGTTTGCAAACGTGCTTGGTCCACCACCATGATAGTTGATGAATTAACCTATTTCTCTTGGTCTACCCAATCTATTGAACTAAGTGGTCTGAGTTTCCATAATAGACTAAGCCAGGGATCTCCAAACTTTAAGACTTGTGGACTTGTCAACTTTAAGACTTGTGGACTTCAACTCCAAGAATTCACCAGCCAGCATGGCTGGCGAGGGAATTCTGGGAGTCAAACTCCACAGAGTTGCCAAGTTTGAAGGCCCCTGCACTAAGCCATGGAAAATTAAGTTTACCCTCTTGTGCTAATGAAGATAGTAGATCTTTAACTTGTTCAATATATGGTACAGTTGCATCAGTGTTGTATCTAGAAGCTTTATACAAAATATGAGACTGTAGCTTGTTTGGACTGAGGGATTTAGAATTTTGGGAAAATATGGACGAACCTATAAAATGTCTGCTAGGGGAGTTTATCCATTGACAAAATGGCTGCCACAAGGACCACAGCCAAGTAGAAAGGACCAATTTATCTGGATGCTTCCTGCCACAGTTCTTCTCCTTTCCTCCACCCAAGTTTCATTTTTTTCTGGGCAGATAGATAAAGGTAAAGGTTCCCCTCGCACATATGTGCTAGTCGTTCCTGACTCTAGGGGGCGGTGCTCATCTCCGTTTCAAAGCCAAAGAGCCAGCGTTGTCCGAAGACGTCTCCGTGGTCATGTGGTTGGCATAACTCAACGCCAAAGGCGCACAGAACACTGTGACCTTCCCACCAAAGGTGGTCCCTATTTTTCTACTTGCATTCTTTTACGTGCTTTTGAACTGCTAGGTTGGCAGAAGCTGGGACAAGGAACGGGAGCTCATCCCGTTACGCAGCCCTAGAGATTCGAACTACTGAACTGCCGACCTTTCGATCGACAAGCTCAGCGTCTTAGCCACTGAGCCACCGTGTCCCCTATGGGCAGATAGATACACTTCTACAGTGTAGTTCAGTTACCCGCCATCTTTGTTTTCCTAAGAATGCAGTGGAACCCGGAATTCTTCTTGAAATTACAAGGGGTAGGGAAATAGGTAGAGGTAGTCAAGTTATAACCACATTGAGCCCCAAATTTCTGTTGTTAAAAGAGACAGTTGTAAATTTGAATTTGCCCCATTTTATGACCTTTCTTAGGACAGTTGTTAAGTGAAGCACTGCAGCTGTTAACTTAGTAACATGGTTGTTAAGAGAATCTCACTTCCCCATTGACTTTGTCAGAAGGTCACAAAAGGTGGTCACAGGAGCTACATGCCCATTGCCACGTGTCTTTTTGTTTTGATCCCATGACCATGGGGATGCTGCAAAGGTTGTAAGTGTGAAAAACGGTCATAAAATCCCTCTTTCAGTGCATTGTAACTTCGAACATTCACTAAATGAACTGTTGTAAGTCAAGGACTACCTGTACCTTATTTTAGTTTCACAAATAAAATAATAAAATAATATAATAAATAAAATAATTAAATAAATAAATAAAAATAATAAAAAATAAATAAAAAATAAAAATACAATAAATAAAATATAAATAAAATAAAATAAAATAAAATAATAAAAAATAAATTAAAAAGTGAAGAGAGTGAAGAGATTTTTTTTTTTTAATGGGAATTGGCAGCTCTGTGCACCTACATTGGGTTTCTCAGGCAGAAATCTCTCTGGACTCACCTTAAGAATCTTAAGCTGCTGAGACCGGACAGACACGACACCATCTGTTTAACATCTTGATCATTTAGTGAATTTCCAGAGAAGCTAGACAGGGGGAATGGAAAGTTTGAGATGCATCAGAAGAATAAAGTCTATCATGACTACTGCATTTGTGGAGGTGAAATACTTTTGAAGGTCCAAAGAGCTGTTGAAATGGCCTCCATCAACATCAGGCTTTTGTGGTGATTTTGAGGAACATCACATCAATGCTTCCATCCATGACTTCGTCAAACTAAGCACAGATCCAGTAGATTTGGCCCAGTGAGCTAAGCTTTTTTTCAAACTGAATTGCTCCATAGAGAAAAGATTTAGAGGCAGCAATGGTTAATCTTTCCCGCTTAAGCGTCAAGCTTGAAAAAATATTGAAACTAGGCAGAACAAATGCTCCTACTAAATGCCATCATCAAGATTAAAATTTCAGGGAAGCTAGCTTGGACCAAATCCATCTCATGAGCCATTGAATCCTTGCTCCATTTTCTATCAAATGCCGAGTGGAAAATATTAATCAAGAAAACTTGTATTCTGCTTCTGAGTTACATTTTATAACCATTCTGCCTTCACAGAGTACAATATCCAACATTGTTCATAATGTTGACTAAAGACATTTACAGCAACAAGAGTAAAATAATAAACCATCCAAGCAATTGTAGATAGAAACACACACACACATACATGCATAAGGTTACACATAGTCCTCGAGTTACGCCCACAATTGAGCCCCAAATTTATGTTAAGTGAGAGACATTTGTTAAGTGAGTTTTGCCCCATTTTACGAGCTTTCTAGCCACAGTTGTTAAGTGAATTACTGCATTTGTTAAGTTAATAGCATGGTTGTTAAGTGAACCTGGCTTCCCCACTGAAGGTTGCAAAAGGAGATCACATGACCCTGTGTCACTGCAATCGTCATAAATGTGAGTCATTTGCCAAGTGTCTGAATTTTGATCATGTGACCATGGGGATGCCGCCATGGTCACATTTTTCAGTGCCGTTGTAACTTGGGACAATCATTCCATGAACTGCTGTAAGTCGAGGACTACCAGTAAAGTGTTAAATTGGAATAATTACTGGGGGGGTTTCAAAGCTTGTATGTAACAATTCAGAAATTTTTGTCAGCTTCTTTGTGACTGCAGTTAAATAAAGTTGGATAAGGTTGTCAAAACAAATGAACTGCTGTAAAAGTAACCATACCGACCGATCATCTCAACATGGATTCTACAGGCAATGCAACAATATTTAGAAACATTTAGCAAGGTTAGGTTTTTATCTGACTTTAGATATTAAAGACGGAATGAATCTGAATGTCCTGAGAAATTAGATATTAATGGGTCCATGTATGGTGTGAAGGTGTTCATCAACTTCCAATCACAATGGGGACCAGAATTTCTGTTGCTTAGCAAATTCGCTTATTAAGTGAATTTCTCCTGATTTTATGACCTTTTTGCCATGGTTGTTAACTGAATCACTCCAGCTGCTAAGTGAATCACACAATATTTAAGCAAATCTGGGTTCCCCCATTGACTCTGCTTGCTGGAAGTTGGATGGGAAGATCAGAAATGGTGCTCATTGCCAAGCACCCTGATTTTGACCCCATGATCCTGGAGATGCTGCAACAGTCGTAAATGCAAGGACTAGTCCAGCAGGTTCTGACAGGTTCTGGAGAACCGGTAGCGGAAATTTTGAGTAGTTCGGAGAACTGGCAAATACCACCTCTGGCTGGCCCCAGAGTGGGATGGGAATGGAGATTTTGCAACATACTCCCCCCAGGAGTGGGGTGGGAATGGGCATTTTGCAGTATCCTTCCCCTGCCACTCCCACCAAGCCACGCACACAGAACCGGTAGCAAAAAAATTTGAATTCCAATACTGGACTAGTCATGTCAATTTTTTTTCAGTGCTGTTGTAACTTCCAAAAGTCATTCAATGAATAGTTATAGGTCAAGGACTACTAGTATATAGTAAGTCTAGTATGAGAAAAAAAATCAGCTACAGTATGATTTTTTTTGCAGGGCCCATTCTGCACTAAGAAACTCAGCCTTCATTTGCAGCTGTTGGTAACACATTAAAATGTGCAAATAGCCTCCCTGTCCTGCACTTTGGAATTTCAATTTGCTCCAATTCTGTAGTGATGCTGGAACTAATAGGCCGCCTGCTGAGTTAAAATTCCTCTTGGCAGAATAATCTGTATTTCTTGTTCATCTTTATCTCAAGTTGCCTGCCTCAGCAGAAAAAACAACTCTTATCACAGCCTTCTCTGAAATCTGCATAAACCCTCTTCAAAAAAAAAAAAAAAAAAACCCGAAGATTTGGGCAGGTTTTAGCTATGAAGAGGGTAGAAGAAGTTTTACATTCTCAGTCTTTCAAGGGGGGTTGAAACAAGTTCTTCCAACTTTAATGGGAGTTTTGAAACAGATATTCATCACCATGTGGCCATTTGGAGCTCCAGTAAGGTCAGAGTTATTTTCAACCCGGAGTAGAGCCTTCCAGGTGGAAACAGTTTTATAGATTTGTGCCTGATTTTTGCCTGAAAATAATTGAAAATGGAGCGCGTAAAACTTTTCAGGTTCAAAACATTCTGTGCAACAGACTGTTTACATTTGCACCGTTATTGCTCCTTTGGAGAAAAGTTTATTTTCAAACCGACACAAGATTTGGTTTCACGCATTACGACTTTACGACTCCTCAACTCAATTCATTTAGGGACCATTCAAAGTTGCAACAGAAATGAAAAAAGTGTCTTATCACCAATTTTCACACTCACGACCGTTGCAAAAACCCCATGTTGACCTAATGAAAATTTTCGACGTCTGATAACTGATTCATATTTATGACGATTGCAGTCATGGGGTCAGGTGATCCCATTTTGCGACCTTCTGACAAGCAAAGTCAATGGGGGAGCTAGATTCACTTAACAACCAGGTTACTAACTTAACAACTGCAATGATTCACTTAACAACAGTGGGAAGAAAAGTCTTAAAATGTGAGCAAAATTCACAGAAATGTTGGGTTCAATTGGTCATAATTAGAGGATTACCTGTATTTTGTTCTTGCAAACTCAGTTCCATTCTGGTTTAAATGTTAGGTAAAGATGTGCACACATCCGTCACAATACTTACTTGATTTCTGCCAATCCAGAACATTTGGTGAGAATCTTAAAGAGGCGAATCATGTCCAGCTGGATTGTGCAATTTTCCAGGCTGAAAGAGAAAATCATGTTCTGCATTGCAAAGATTTAAATCCTGAATAGGTTGACACCCCCCTTCTGATCTTTCCCCCTAATGCTTTTTCGCCCTTCCTACAGATTCTATAACAATAAAAAAGATAAAGGTTCCCCTCGCACATATGTGCTAGTCGTTCCCGACTCTAGGGGATGGTGCTCATCTCCGTTTCAAAGCCGAAGAGCCAGCGCTGTCCAAAGACGTCTCTGTGGTCATGTGGCCGGCGTGACTCAACACCAAAGACGCACAGAACACTGTTACCTTCCCATCAAAGGTGGTCCCTATTTTTCTACTTGCACTTTTTACATGCTTTCGAACTGCTAGGTTGGCCGAAGCTGAGACAGGTAACGGGAGCTCACCCTGTTATGCAGAACTAGGGATTCAAACCGCTGAACTGCTGACCTTTCAATTGACAAGCTCAGCATCTTAGCCACTGAGCCACCACATTCCATATCTATAACAATATGCTAACCCAAAATGAGGAAAAATTATTAATTTTTCTTTCTTTCTTTCTTTCTTTCTTTCTTTCTTTCTTTCTTTCTTTCTTTCTTTCTTTTTTTCTTTTTGCAACTCTTTGAACTCTCTTCTTTGAACTCTCTAGGAGTCTCTGGAGGCTGGAGACAGCAAAAATAGTCACTTCCTGTCCCGCCGGAAGTTGGGAAATGGGCCCTTTCAGGCCTCCGGAGGGCCTCCAAGGGAGTTGGAAAGGCTGTTTTCGCCCTCCCCAGATGCATAGAGAGGTTCTAGGGCCAGGTAAGAAAGAAAAACTGGCCTTCCCCAGTTGTGCCATAGGTTCGCCATCATGGCCATAGAAAATGGCAGATGGAGCACCACTCCTTTGGAGCTATAAGCCACCCAAAAGATGAAAATACAACTTACTAAAAGCAACGGCAGCTCATCTGCTTCCTGGCATGCTCATTGGCCGGGCTATACCTTCAGAGGAAAAAACAAACAAACTAGGTTATTTGAATCAAGAACTTGGTTGGGTTCTGTATTCTCCCAGTGCAAAAGTGTTTATCAAGATGGTGCTAACATATCTGGTTGTTTAATTTCTGAAATGAAAAGCTCCTGCCCATCTTGTCTAGCACTGATGACATTACCTAGCTTGAGTCATGAAACTTCTGCAAGAAAACAACGAAGCTCAGAAGCATCAAGGGCCCCTCATTTCAACCCTGAACTACACAACTCTTCTCCTTTATTGGTACCTTCTGATCTTGTGTTACCCAGTCTTTTGAGTTAGAGATGCTAGGTATTGAACTGATAAACCTCTGCAGGCAAAACATCTGGATTTTCAGTGTTGAGCGATGCTGCAAATGGTTGGCCAAGAAGCATCTTTATACCAAGATCAGAAGAAAATCTGACAGCATCTTTTTCAACTAACATGGTTTATTTATTGTGAACGCCAGGTCCCCAAAACTGATGTCTTTTAATAAAATGTATTAGTCAGAAAAGGTGTCACTAGATTCTGTCTGATTTTAGGCTACCATGGACCAGAAGAGCTCTTCTCCTATAACAGTGCTGGCAAAACCTTTTCGGCACTGAGAGCCCAAACCAGAATGCGTATGCATGTGTGTGCCTGTGTGTGCGCCAGAGCACCGGAAACAGCAAGGCCAGCTGGATGGCGCATGTTTTTTGGCTAGCCTGTTTTTTGCTGTTTCTTGGGCTATTTTCAGGCTGTTTTCTGGGCCATTTTCCGGGCTGTTTTTGGCCTGAAAACAGCTGGAAAACAGCCTCTCTTTTTTGTGTGTGTGTCTTTGGGGGGGCTGTTTTTTGGGCCATTTTCAAGCCATTTTTCGGGCTGTTTTCAGACCGTTTTCCGGTGCTCCGGCGCCTGCAAAGACCAACTGGCTGGAAACCAGAAGAGCAGCTGGAGACGGTGTGCGTGCCCACAGAGAGGGGTCTGCGTGCCACCTCTGCCACGCGTGCCATGGGTTCGCCATCACGGTCCTATAGTATTCAACAATGGGGGATATATTTCTCTTGGAATCCTTGTATATTGGTATATTGTTTCTAGCAAGTGAAACAGAGGTGAGATGGAACAATTTTCAGGAACTTGAAACCAATTCCTTCCCTGGAAAAAAAAAAATCCACAGTGGAGATCCATTTATTTTTAAGTTTTATGTAGCTGCTGAGCGAACTATATTAGTACTTCCAAGAGAGACCAAAAATGAGTTTTAAAAAAGTTATAGTTACCCCTTGAGGTCCAACCACAATGAAGCCCCAAATTAATGTTGCTAAGTGAAACATTTGTTAAGAGATTTTTACCCCATCTTACGACCTTTCTTACCATGGTTGTTAAGTGAATCACTACAGTTGCTAAGTTAGTAGCTTAGTTGTTAAGTGAACCTGGCTCCCCTCCCATTGACTTTGCTCGATGGAAAGTCGCAAAAGAGGATCACGTGACACCAGGACTCTGCAACCGTCATAAATAGGAGTCAGTTGCCAAGTATCTGATTTTTGATCACATGACCATGGGGATGCTGCAGCAGTCGTAAGTGTGAAAAACGATCACAAGTCACTTTTTTCAGGGCTATGGTAACTATGAATGGTCATTAAATGAGTTGTTGTAAATTGAGGACTACCAGTACTTAAAAAAAAAAAAAGCCACCCCTTGGTGCTGATAGAAATGTGGAGGATTTTTTAAACATGGGTGGGGAAAAAGTTGTTCCTCAGTCACACAGTGTAGAAAGTAGTACAGTTACATGGTTTTCCCAGTTGCAATGTATGGCTGTGAAAGTTGGACCATAAGGAAGGCTGAGCGCCAAAGAATGGAGGCCTTTGAACTCTGGGCTGGAGAAGACACCTGTGAGTCCCTTGGACTGCAAGGCGATCCAACCGGTCAGTCCTAGAGGAGATCAGCCCTGACTGCTCTTTAGGAAGCCAGATCCTGAAGGTGAAACTCAAATACTTTGGCCACCTAATGAGAAGGAAGGACTCCCTGGAGAAGAGCCGAATGCTGGGAACGATGGAGGGCAAAAGAAGAAGGGGACGGCAGAGAAGGAGGTGGCTGGATGGAGTCACTGAAGCAGTCGGCGTGAGCTTAAATAGACTCCAGAGGATCAGGGGTGAAATGCTCCCGGTTCGGATCAGATCTGGTAGCGATGGCAGCGGGTGGTTTGGAGAATCGGTAGCAAAAATCCCTGCGCCCCCCCACCCCCCACGCCCAGCTGAGCCACGCGATCATCAGAGGCTGTTTTTTTTACTTTTAAAACCATTTTTTCTACAACCTGTTCCGATGAAAAAAATGCTTTTAAAAGTAAAAAAAAAGCCTCTGATGATCGCGTGGCTCAGCTGGGATCGTCAGAGGCTTTTCAAAGAAAGAGCCGAAGAGGCGGTAGAAAAAAAAATGCCTTTAAAAGCCTCTGGCGATCCCAGCTGAGTTGCCTGATCGTCAGAGGCTTCTAAAAGCATTTTTTTCTGCAACCTCTTCGGCCGAAGAGATTGTAGAAAAAATGCTTTTAAAAGTAAAAAAAAAGTTGGCCATGCCCACCCAGTCACATTACCCCCCCCCCCACCAAGCCATGTCCACAGAACCAGTAGTAACAAATTTTAGATTTCACCCCTGCAGAGGATGATAGAGGACAGGAAAGCCTGGAGGAACGTTGTCAATGGAGTCGCGATGGGTCAGACACGACTTGGCAACTAACAACGATACAGTTCCTAGTGAAAGTCCACTGATTTTTAATTGAAATACTGGATCAGAAATGGGCAAATTTTGAAACTGGTCCCTAAAACCAGAATGCAAAATTGAACCCGTATCCCTGCCTGTTAATCCATAATCACCTGAAAAGAAAGATGCATCAAAATGAAGACAATCCTCACCTGATTTGTTCTCCAAAGCTTAAGCGACATCTCTGGATGCTTCCCAAACTATAAGAGAAAGCAGAAATGCTATGAGTAAAGTGATTCCTAAATGAATGTAGAATTCCAGCTTCTCAAGTAAGATGAATTTGACTTCTCAACCAGGATTTTTCAATTGTGCAGCAACTTGATGTGATACCTCCACTCTGAGCCCATCTCCATAGATATTTGGAGTTTAAGGTAGTTGTTGTCTTTGCTACAGACAAGCCTTGAAAAAAGAATCCAATTCCAGTGAATTAATTTGCATAAATATCATTCCTGCTCTTTTGGGCCAGTCTATTGTAAAATGCAGGAAGAGCTACAGATAAGGAGAAATATTGCTGAAATATTGCTATGGTGCTGTGTTTCTCTGACAATGTTAAAAATGTATGGAGTTCAAGTCCCAGAATTCCCCAGTCAGAATTCTGGGAGTTGAAGTCCATAACTTCTTAACATTCCTAAGGTTGAAAAACATGGCTATAGTGGTTAAAGCAGTGGTCTGCTACCTTAAACACTCAATGAGCCATTTGGACCCTTTTCCCCCAGAAAAGAAAACACCGGGAGCCACAAAACCTCGGTGGGTGTGGCCAACTCGATGTCACTCACTTTCACCAGTCACATGACCGCCCCAGCAACGCCTACCCAGCTGGTCATTAGGGCAGAGAACCGGTTGCTAAAAAACAATGGGAACCACAAAACCCTTTTGACATCTCTCTCCCTCTCCCCCGCTCCTCTCCCCCTCTCTCTGTATCTCTCTGTCTCTGCCCCAGCCTCTTCTCCATCCCCCGCCATCGCCCTTACCTTCTCAGGCCAAGCGAGGAGTGACTGGGAGGGGAGGGCGAGGGGTGGGGCCAGCCAGTGGTGGGATCATCCAACAGGGAGCCATAGCAGAGGGACCAAAGAGCCACATGCAGCTCTGGAGCCGCAGGTTGCAGACACCCGGGTTAAAGGCTCTGTAGTAGAAACTGGGAGATGAGTGAATTCTACTCCTGTGTTAAGCTCAAAAGTCAACTAAGAAAGTTAAGATCAATCTAACTCAACCCTTGGAAGAAGGCAAGGACAAAAATGGTTATCAAGAAAACTGCAAGGTCTACTCTGAGCTATTGTCTGACCTTAAGGCACACAAACAAACAAGAAACCCTCAAACCCAAATCATCCAGTTGTATCAGAACCAGGGGTGAAATGCTCCTGGTTCAGACCGGATTGCCTGATCCGGTAGCGATGGAGGCGGGTGGTTCGGAGAACCGATGGCAAAAATCCCTGCCCGCCCCCCTTGCCCAACTGAGCCGTGCAATCATCAGAGGCTTTTTTTTTATTATTTTTAAAAGCATTTTTTCTGCAACCTCTTTGGCCGAAAAAATGCTTTTAAAAGTAAAAAAAAAAGCCTCTGATGATCGCGCAGCTCAGCTGGGATCGTCAGAGGCTTTTAAAAGCATTTTTTCTACAACCTCTTCGGCCAAAGAGGTTATAGAAAAAATGTTTTTAAAGGGAAAAAAAGCCTCTGCTGATCAGGCAAGTCAGCTGGGATCGTCGGAGGCTTTAAAAGAATTTTTTTACAACCTCTTCAGCCGAAGAGGTTGTAGAAAAAATGGTTTTAAAAGTAAAAAAAAAAAAAGTTGGCCACGCCCACTCAGTCATATTACCCCACCTCCACCAAGCCATGCCCACAGAACCAGTAGTAACAAATTTTACATTTAACCACTGATCAGAACACCACTTCCTCCAGTCCCAACCATTCAAGAGATTTGCCCCTGGAGATAAAGACTGATGCAGCCCATCACAGCTGATAGACTTCTGTTGATAAAGATGTGGACTGGACCAAAGACTGCTGACCTGTTGGATTGAGAAGGTCAATGGTGAAGAACTGGTGTGTTTTTTGTTTTTTTTTACATACCCTAAATGCACTGAAGTGATATGTTCTAAGCCGGAGAAGAATTCCAGCAAGGAAATGACACCATCCAATGACATTTGGTTATTATCCAGACTGGAAGGAAAGAGAACCGAAATGGTCATTGCCAGGAACACAGATATGATTACAATGTATACAAAAGCAAATCTGACCACAGAGAATTCCTTTCATGGTATTCAAAGCTCTAAGCACCTTGTCCTAGTTACTTGGTATTGGTATGTGAGGATAAAAAAATAATAATTAATACATAAATTTAATAGGCTGATGTTTTTTAATGTTGTAATGCTGCTCACTTTCAGTTCTCTCTCTCTCTCCCTCCCTCCCTCCCTCCCTCCCTCCCTCTCTCTCTCTCTCCCTCTCACATCAGGAGCATATAAAATAATGGTTTGGAAAGTAGGGAACCTGAAAATGTGTGTGGACTTCAACTCCCAGTATTCCCCAGCCAGCATGCTGAAGTCCAGACATCTTCAAGTTCCCAACTTTCAAAGTTATTAATACAAAATAATATAAAAATAGCACTTAAGTTCCCAACTGCCTGTTCTGACCTAGGCTTCCCTAAAAAGCAGGAAGCAGAGTCTTGGTCCCGGCAAAACCCCTTTTATTTACATGGCTGTGAATTCCTTTCATTCACAGTCAGCAAGGCTTGGCAAACAGTCTTTCAGAGGAATATTTATCAACGCAAACCTTATCTCGCTTGGAAAGCTGCCAGATAACTAGTTTCCAAATGCAGTGTAAGGCAAAACGTGGCACAGAGTCTCTTAGAGTCATGAACAGAACTTTCCACTCTTGAAACGACCAACCAACCGAACTGTTTCCTGCAAAAGCCCACTCCCTGTTTGCTCCTCTTTTGTTTCCTATGGGAGGAGCCAATCACCTCCAAGGTGTGGCTTTACTCCCAAGTCGACCCTGCTTTCTTAGTTGTTCTTGTCTTCTGGCAGCTCTGCACATGCGCACACTGGGAACAGGCTCCAGCTGTTCCTCTACCTCACTGTTGTCTATCTCCCTCTCTGCCTCTGATGCAGAGCCCTCGTCTGAGCTTTCCCCAGCCCCCAGGACTGGCCCATGCTCCTCCCCAACCTCCTCACTGTCCGACTCTGCTGCCAGCTCTGCTGGTTACCAGCAGGCCACAACATTGCCATCAAAAAGTGGTGTCCAGACAATGTCTACAATGAGGACTAGGTCAGGATTATTTAAGATCTGTCTGAGGATACTTATTTCTACAAATATCACTAATTAAAGAGAAACTTTTACTTACATTAAAGAATTCAAATTCTTCAGATCTTGGATGGAATTCATTATCTGCAGAACTCCTGAGTCACCGAAAGAATTATTTGACAAACTGATGATAGGACAAAGAAAAGAATGCAAAGAGGAGATTACTAATCCAATGTGCCTATTTATCTTCTGTTATTGCATATTTTACTTTAGACTGTGAATTTAATTGAGGCAATACTTTAATTTTATTGATTTGGGTACAGGACCCAGCGGAAGATTTCAAAATATTCAGATGCATCCCAATGTATCTTCTCCAAAATGGAAGCTTCTGGAAGACTAACATATTGATGCAGACATCCAAAATTTCAAAGTGCTCCCAAGCTCAGGACATTGACATTAACTGACAAGAATGAATACTCACTTTAATTCTAATATGCTGCTGCACCTTTTCAGTGCTAAGCAAAAGTTCTTGAGATCTTCATCATGAAAATGATTACCTGCCAAGCTAACAAAGAAGGAAAATCACCATTCAAGTGTTGATTAAGGCAGGTAAGTCTAAATCTTCTCATGCTAGGTTCACACAACATAGCAAACCCTAAACCTGATTCAGAAAATTTTTAGATACTTAATGGTGTTCCTCAGAACCAGTGACACATACAATGGTCTTTTCCCTTCAAGCATTTAGAGAACCAAACTAAGTAGCTATTAACAAAGTGATTGTACCATATTTTCTTTGATGTCACCTCCATCTGTTGACTTTTGTTTAACTGGACATCATGAAAATTGTAATTCCTGTAGCAAAGGCAAATGACAAAATATTATACAATGGGTACAAGGAACCAGCATGAGAAGTCCAGCAATGTGATTGGTTAAATGTGGCTAGAAATCTACTAGAGGTAGAAGACAGAGAGGTAGAGGACTTGAAGGTCAACAGGAAGACCCACTACCAAAGCAATGGTGAGATCAAAGGAGCCTGACCAAGAAAGAAACTTGAGGAAACATCTCAGATAAGCCATTCCCTAGTTCACATGAAGATAAATTGAGGGACAGGGAAACACTTTGAGACTTGCAAAATTCTGTCAATATAGGTTTTCCATAAAAATAGTCCTTATCTAAAATGTCATTGATTTCCTAGCCTGGTGTCAGGCATGAAGACTCAGGACCACACATTAAGTTTATTTATTTATTTATTATATTTCTATACCGCCTTTCTCCCGTAGGACTCAAGGCAGTGTACAGTCAAGAAAAATATAGACACACAAACATCATAAAATTGCTAATTAAAATTATTACTTAGTTTGGTCAATTAAATAAAATCCAGAATTAGATAACATTTAAAAAATCATTCACAAGATGAATTACAAATCACATTTTTGCCTACTCTAGTCAGTTAAGGGTCAGCACTGAATTGGTGCTAGATAAGAGTCAATGAAATTCAAAAGGAGTTAGGCCATTTCTAGCAACATAATGACTCCAGGCCGATGAGTCGTTTGACTCTCTGCCTGCTCTTCTCCAACATCTGGTCTTCCTTGAAGGTCTGACACATACCTTGACTGAGTGGCATCAGGGCCTCCTTTATTCACAAAGGTCAAAACTGCAATTTGTTGATCAACACTAGAGAGATGAGAAAGAGTTCTGCAAAAATCATGTCTTGATAGCAAAGTTGACCAAAGGTCTGCAGGAAATAGCCTAAGAAATTATGCATGAACACATGATTCCATGCACCTCCATTTCTCATGGTGAGAAGTTCCAGAAACCCAGTGTCCATCCAGATTTTATTCCCTTTGAAGCAGGCTATTCTATACAGGTAGTCCTCTACTTACAACCATTTGTTTAATGACCATTCAAAATTATAATGGCACTCAAACTTACGACCATCATAGCACCCTTATAGTCATGTGGTCAAAATTTGAGTGTATGGCAACTGACAGTTGCATTGTCCTGGGATTATGTCACTATTTGTGACTTTCTCGGCGAGCATCCATTGGGCAGTCAATGGGAGAAGCTGGATTTAATGACTGCATGATTCACTTAACTTGATTTGCTTAATGACTGCATGGTTCACTTAACAACCATGGCAAAAAGGTGGAAAATTTTTATGCGATTCATTTAACAGCCATCTTGTTTAACAATGGAAATTGGTCCAATCATGATCGTAAGTCAAGGACTACCTGCATTTGTTTTAGAAATAAACTGATTCTGCATAAGTGCAAACATACAACTCAAAACTTTTCCAGAGAACGTTCAACCAATCAAAAGTGGGCACATACAATAAAGCTGAAATGCTTCTGCTGCTCAACCTTCAGCCCAAAATGATAACAGCAGCCATTTCTCTTAAAAATTTAATTGTCCTTTTCTTAATTAGCCCCAGGCATACCTGGCTTCCAGCTTCGCAACATTTGGGCAAAGATTCACTGAGTCCAGGAGATAAAATATGCTCTTAAGTGAAAGCTGGTTGTTGCTTAAACTGCAGAAAACCAAAACAAGAAAGAGAGATTGTTAAAAAACAGCTATAACAATAAATGCCACATTTATATTAACTGATGGCTTAGTGCAGGGGTATCCAACAGGGGTGAAATGCTCCCGGTTTGGACCGGATCGCCCAATCCAGTAGCAATGGCGGTGGGTGATTCGGAGAACTGGTAGCAAAAATCCCTGTGCCCCCCCACCACCACCATGCCCAGCTGGGCCACACAATCATCAGAGGCTTTTTTTTTTAACTTTTAAAAGCATTTTTTCTACAACCTCTTCCAACGAAAAAATGCTTTTAAAAGTTAAAAAAAAAGCCTCTGATGATCGTGTGGCTCAGCTGGGATCATCAGAGGCTTTTCAAAGCATTTTTTTCTGCAACCTCTTGGCCGAAGAGGTGGAAAAAAATGCTTTGAAAAGTCTCTGACGATCCCAGCTGAGTTGCCTGATCGGCAGAGAGGCTTTTCAAAGCATTAGAAAAAATGCTTTGAAAAGTTAAAAAAAAAAAAAAGTTGGCCATGCTCACCTAGTCACATTACACCCCCCCCCCCACCAAGCCATGCCCACAGAACCGATAGTAGCAAGTTTTACATTTCACCCCTGGTATCCAACCTTGGCAACTTTAAGACATGTGGATTTCAACTCCCAGCATGGCTGGCTGGGAAAAATTGGGGAAATGAGCAATTTTTATTTCAAGTCAGATAAACAACTGCAATTTATGGGGTTGTGTGTCTCTGAGTTTGTTGTTGCTAGGGGAGGGTGAGGAATCTGTCCCACCTTGGCAGCTATGTCCACTAGCCCATGCAACTTTCTGGGTAATGTTTTTCGAGGGCGGAGAAAGAATCACTGGCTCAAGGCCCCCCAGCTGTGTCTCTAAACTCATGGCTTGCAAAATTCAGTTTGAATGTACTTTAGATCGCAAAAAAGTCAATTGGAATTACAGATGGTCCTTGACTTACAAAACCAGCTGCAAGTTCACAAATGCTGATCATGTAAATGTGGGACACTATAACCATTTTAAATTCATGTTGGTTGCCAAGCAACCAAATTTTGATCACATCACCATAAGGATGTTGTGATGGTCATAAGCACAAGGACTTTTCATAAGTCACTTTTTTCAGTGACGTTGCAATGCTAAGAAATTGCTAAACAAATAGTTGTAAGCAGTAGTGAAATCCAAATTTTTTTACTATCAGTTCTGTGGGCGTGGCTTGGTGGGCGTGGCAGGGGAAGGATACTGCAAATCTCCATTTCCACCCCACTCTGGGACCAGCCAGAGGTGGTATTTGCCAGTTCTCCAAATTACTCAAAATTTCCGCTATTGGTTCTCCAGAATCTGTCAGAACCTGCTGGATTTCACCCCTGGTTGTAAGTCAAGGACCACCACACAGTTCACTTCACAGTACTTTATAGCCCTCTCTAAACAGTTTAAGAGTCAACCTATTGCCCCCAACAATCTGGGTCCTCATTTTACCGACCTCAGAAGGTTGGAAGTCTGAGTCAACCTTGAGCAGGTGAGAATTGAACTACCGAACTGCCAGCAGTTGGTAGTCAGCAGAATTAGCCTGCAATACTGCATTCTAACCACTGCGCCACCACAGCTCTTGCAATCAAATGCATTTTCATATTAAATGAAAAAGGCAAATTTTCAGAAAGACTTACTTCAGAGGACCAGAAATGCACATCTGGGACACCACAGTCATGAGTATCCTGCATCCTTCATCACCAAGCTGGTTATCTGATAAACTGACACGTTTCTTCAGGTTAGTAATAGATTGAAATGCCTCTTTCTGTTTACAGATACAGTAGAACCTCTTGTCATGACCATAATTTGTTCCATAACTTTGGTCACAAACCGATTTGGTCATGATCTGAATCTAATTTTGGAAATTTGGCGCTTACAAAAAAAAATGGCGCGGAAGGGGACATCGGCCACGAAAAAAAATTGTGAATTTTTTGGTCGGAACCCGATTTGGTTGTGGTCAGAAGCGTTCGTGACCAGAGGTTCTACTGTATTTTGGAAAGAATGGCTACCTACTTGATTTCAGACAGGTGGGAACAGTTCTGGAGAATGTCTACCAATTCCTCTGCCCTTTGTGAATCTAACTGGCAATCTTGCAATCTAGACACCACAGGAGGAAAGCAGCAAACATGAATATATTTTTAGTTGACTCCATTAATAAATAATAAATAACTTTATTGTCATTGTATGTGTCTACACAGTATACCCATACAACGAAATTCACTTAACACCCAAAGACCAGGTCCAACACACATAACAATCCCCAAACACACTCCCACCCACCACAACATTCATCATTTTTATCCCTGTTTGTGGCACATGAAGTTCTTGCAAACTCAGTAACATTATTCCTTATGCCCTGTTATTGTTGCCGATGTGGAAAGACACGGACTCAAGATGAGTAACACAACAGTTAAATTATGGCTTAACAGAATATCAGACTTGAAAGGGACCTTGGAGGACTTCTA
Source organism: Pituophis catenifer annectens (assembly GCF_029215685.1). Taxonomy (NCBI): domain Eukaryota; kingdom Metazoa; phylum Chordata; class Lepidosauria; order Squamata; family Colubridae; genus Pituophis; species Pituophis catenifer. The sequence goes on from NW_027256893.1 coordinate 5,336,124, forward strand.
GTCCAATCCTCTGTTCAAGCAGGAAAACCTATACCATTCCAGCTAAATGACCATTCAGTCTCTTCTTAAAAGCCTCCAGTGATGGAGCACCCACAACCTCTGAAGGCAACTTCCGTTCCACTGGTTAATTGTCCTCACCGATGGAAGTTTCTCCTTAGTTCTAGGTTGCTTTTCTCCTTGTTTAGTTTCCATCCGTTGTTTCTTGTCTTGCCTTCTAGTACCTTGAAAAATAGGTTGACTCCCTTTTCTTTAGGGCAGCCCCTCAAATATTGAAATATTGCTACCATCATTTGTTTAGGATAGTATGGGTGGGAGGAGAGTTGGTACTTAAAGTACCAAGTTAGGGACTAATCAAGATGGAGAAAATCTATTGATATGAACACTAGGAGTGGAGAAAAACAACAACATAATCCATCAATCAATCAAAATAAATATTCCAATATATTTCATATATCCAATATAAATAAATATTCCAATATATTTCTCTTTCACGGGAATTTCAGAATAGGGCTATAGTTTATAGGACTATACATGTTTCAAGAATAATTTATTTTTATTTTTATTTATTTTATATCAGATTTATATACTGCCCTTCTCCCTAAGGACTCAGGGCGGTGTACAGCCAAATAAAAACATAAACTACAAACATTAAAATACTATTAAAAAGATATATATAAATTTGGCCCCGTAATTAAAAACAATAACAAACCAATTAAAAACATTTAAAAGAGTTAAGCCAGCCCGGCTTGCTGAAAAAAGAAGGTTTTAATCCAGAAATGTATTTTGAATCTTGTAGAAGTACAGACCTAGTACTTTACTATTGCTCTTCAAGTTTTTACAGGAATCTTGTTAAGATATTTAATTTAATAGCTGGAGCAGTGAAGGGTTATGCAGGTAGTCCTTGACTTAACAACAGTTCATTTAGTGACCGTTTGGTGTTACAACGGCACTGAAAAAAGTGATTTATGACCATTTTTCACATGTATGACCTTCGCAGTATTCCCATGCTCATGTGATCAAAATTCAGACGTTTGGCAACCAGTTCATACTTATGACCGTTGCTGTGTCCCAAAGTCAGGTGATTTTGACGAACAAAATCAATGGGGAAGCCAGATTCACTTAACAACTGTGTTACTAACTTATCCACTGCCGTGATTCACTTTACACCTGTGGCAAAAAAAGGTGGTAAAATGGGGGCAAACGCACTGAACAAAATGTCTCACATAACAACAGACATTTATTGGGATCAATTGTGGTCGTAAGTCTAGGACTACCTGTACAATGAGTAAGAACACACAGTTATTATAGCTAGTTGTTTGAAGAGAGCTGGCCACTTCGTGAGGTAACCTAAGCTGCGATTGATTACTATGAGTGTAAAAGGGGACTTTCCTTGTTTCCCGCCTTTTTTCTTCTGTATGTGCCGTGTGAGAATTTACCTCAGGATGTTCCTGCTATGTTGATTTACCTGATGATGCTCCTGTTTGCCCCACTACCTAGTTTGCCATACAGTAGTGGCCAAAATTGTGGAAACTTTTTGGGAAAAGTGTATTTCTGAGGTTTGATGGCTAATAGTACCACTTTTTGTTGGAGTTTCAAGCTAATCTTATTCCACTGCTGGAACAGCCTGGGAATAGCCCAGACCTTAACCCAATTGAAAATCTATGGAGCCGACTAAAGAAACTTGTTAGTCAGAAGCAATCCAGCAATAAAACTCAGTTAATAGAAGCCATCATTCGATCTTGGTTTCACATTATAAGGGCTGCAGAACTAAAAGACTTGCTTCATTCCTTGGGCAGATGTTATAACATCTTAATTCATGCTAAAGGTTACCCCCAACTAAGTATTAACTGACATGGTGATAATTTTTGTATATCTCATTTTTTCTACGTGTTTTGCTTTTCTTCCTTATACCGTAATTGCTATTCTAATAGCAAATCCTTCATAAAAGTTATTGCATCACATTCTTGATTAAATTATCTTTCCAATGATATATAATTTTATAGTACTACTCCAAATAAAAAAGTGGTGTTATTAGCTAGTTTTAGAAAATACACTTTTCCCAAAAGGCTTCCACAATTTTGGCCACTACTGTATATATGTTTGCAAAATACATTTATTGATATAAAACTACAAGTTCATGTCAGCATCTCTGACTATTTGGACACTGACTGTGCAATTCCCTGACGAATCTCCCAAAATGCGGCCGTCTGAAAAATTGCATTAATTCTTTAGGGGTGTTGAGTTCCTTAAAACAACTGCAACTTTTGAATGGAAGCCTGAAAATTAACCAGCTCCTTTAACGATGCTGTGTTCATGCATGATCTGAAGTCACTTTTCTGAATTATTTTTCAAAGATGTACATGCCGTGTTGTCTGGGCTCATATTTTCATAAAATCCTAAATTAAAAATCATATGCATATATTATTGTTATAAATATGATGCATTAGAACTTTATTATATCCTCAAATAATTTTAAGGTACACGTTGGGTCACTCTCTCTCTTTTTCAAATGCTGGGAATATCTTCATGTAATAAAGTCCCTAGGTTTGTTTTTTAAAACAAGCAACAAATGTAAAAATACTATTTGGGTAAACTTTTTTTTAAAAAGTGCCACTGATAAATTCTGACATACAGAGATACTTACTGTAAAATTAAACTCCTGGGTTGGGGAGCAATTTCTTCTTCATTAATTCTGACATCTTTTAATCTGAAACCATGACATACAGTCATTATGAATTGATAGAGATTTTGGTATTTAAAAATTAACTATAAATTAATAATATACCGAGATTTTGGCATTACATTGAAAAATATATACTTCTTTTTATGTCATGAAAACAAAATGATGAACTCTTACTAATGTTATACTGAACATTACTTGTATGACTTCAGTCATTATCTGTCCATTTATAGGTTTTGTGTTACCTTTTTTGAAAGTACATCTCAATTTAAATAAAAAAAAAATTAAAATGCACATACATACACACACAAATGCAAAAAACCATAACTAGTTCATTTGAGACTTTCAAAATAGCCCAGAAAATCACTGGGATTTAAATTAATCCTAAATCCTACCTTTTTTTCAATTTGAAAAATAAACTTCTGCCCTCTTAATACTTTTTTCCATTGTCTGTCTGCCCAATGTTGCAATTTCTGTCTTTTGGACTTCTTTAAATATAGAATAGTATAGAATAGAGCTGGAAGGGGCCTTGGAGGTCTTCTAGTCCAGCCCGCTGCTTAAGCACGAGAACCTATACTAATTCAGATAAGTGACTGTCTAGTCTCTTCTTAAAAACCTCCAGTGATGGAGGTTAATATAATTGACCTCAGTTAATTTTTCTTTAAAACTAATTAATTTCAGAAATTACTGTGAACCAGAATAACCAGAATAACAGAATAATAGTATTGGAAGGGACCTTGGAGGTCTTCTAGTCCAACCCCCTGCTTAGGCAGGAAACCCTACACCACTTCAGACAAATGGTTATCCAACATCTTCTTAAAAATTGCCAGTGTTGGGGCATTCACAACTTCTGCAGGCAAGTTGTTCCATTGGTTAATTGTTCCACCTGTCAGGAAATTCCTCCTTAATTCCAAGTTGCTTCTCTCCTTGATTAGTTTCCATCCGTTGCTTCTTATCCTGCCCTCAGGTGTTTTGGAGAATAATTTGACCCCCTCTTCTTTGTGGCAGCCCCTGAAATATTGGAACATTGCTACCATGTCACCCCTTAATTCCTTAAAAACCAGTTTCTCACCTCAGTTCTTTTGGAGAGAGGTTGGCAAAGGAGATTATTAAGATGCTCTTCCTGGAAATAAGCAATGGAAAAATAATATATGAGTTTCATTTTGCGACCCCATCCCACAAAACAGCTTCATGAAATAGTATTAATGACAGTTGCCCACAAGGCCAGCAATCTGCTATTTACTTAATAGTCAAGAGATAAAGAAGGTCTTATTTTAAGAGGGGGGGGAAAGAATTTTGCTATGATTTTTTTTTCCTCTTGCAATCTTTAGCAGTTGGTACCTTATTTGAAGCTTGGAAACTTTTGGATAATTTGCAGCTGCTTTGCTGAAGGCCAGGACAGTTCCTGCAGACATCTCATTGTAGCTTAAACTGTTTAAAATATAATAAACTTGCTGTTGCAAATCCATGGCAATTACTTGTTAAGCAGAAAATGTCACCCATGTTTGCCCACGGGCAAAATTTCAGAGGTTAAAATTACAATCATTTTGTGACCATCCCAGTTTTTTCTATTTTATGAATTAGACTTTTATCTTAAATACAGGCTACCGTTTTGTATGGCGTCAAGCCACAGTTTGCTAAACTACGTTTTGAGATTGTCTTCATGCATTTCATTAAACCACAATGTGATAGTTGCTTTTGTTTTAGCTGATAGATGATCCATGTCTTTTTTTTATAAACCATTGTTTATAAACCACAGGTTAACCACAGTTAACCTGAAACCTAAGCATAGAAATCTAACTGTAACTAAATGGCACATGGAATTAAGATATGAATAAGGCACAGTTCACTCTGCAAAACACTGCACAAATATTCCAGAGAACCAACTAAACAACTGCAGTTGTTAAGATGTTGGACTAAGATGAAATACAGCCTTGCCTTCTCAATTCAACATACCTCACAGCATAGTTGTGAGAAAAAATAGGAAGAGTGACAACCATGTACTGTACGCTGCCTTGAACTTCTCTGCAAAGGTGGGATATAAATCTAATGAGTAAAATATAGGGGTGGCCATTTATGTAAATATTCCTCAGGAAAAAAATATTTATATTGTGTGCACTATATATGTATAGTGATAAAGCTGATTGTCACAAGGCAATTTTATGACTTAAAAGGTAGTGATTTCTCAGAATGGCAGGTCAAACATGAGACATATATTAATAGATTCAGAAGAAGATATAGATATAAAATGTATTCTGTCAGAGACATGACAGTTATTTGAAGCTACTTTTGGGGCCTGGCTGGCTGGGGAATTCTGGGAGTTGAAGTCCACACTTCTTAAAGGTTGAGAAACATTGTTTTATACTATACTTACTCCATTATCTTTAACTTTTCCATGGTGGGAAATATTTCTGCCAACTTGATCAGATCCTGCTCCTTCAACCTGTTGTCCTGCAAACTGAAATATAGCAACTGATTAAAATGTTAAGATCTCTGATTCAGGGATCTTAACATAAATGCCACTGCTTTACACTTTTCCCTAAATGACAAGGTTTAAATTACTTTATTTCTTCCAGCTGGTGACAGTTTGGCAAAACTCGAACGAGATCTTCAAATCCTGGGCTTCTAAGATTTCCACCAGTTAACCTGAAAACGAAAAGTGACACTGTTGTAATGGAGTCTAAATTCCACTTTCCCATAGAGCGTACGAAAAAATTGATTCTGTAATTATGATGGATTGTAATACCATATTGCATGTTAAGTCATGGCTTGTTTTAATCATGGTTTTTGGAATTAGCCATAGGACTTTAATACGCATGTCGCATATTATAACTGTGCCTTTTCTCTGCTGAGAACTAGGAGAAGGAGGACCTTATAAGCTGAAATTGATATTATGCTTTCATCAGAATAGAGCTGGAAGGGATCTTGGAGGTCTTCTAGTCCAGCCCCCTGCTCAAGCAGGAGATCCTATACCACAGGTGTCAAACTTGCTCTGTCACATTGCCGTCATGTGATGTTTCATGATGTTTTCCTTATTTGCGGAGTTGGAGTGGGCGTGTTGCATCTGGCCCACGGGCTGCCAGTTTGACACTCCTATCCTATAGCATTATATACTAGTACTATATATTAATTACATAGATAGATAGATAGATAGATAGATAGATAGATAGATAGATAGATTGATAGATAGATAGATGATAGATAGATGATAAATAGTTAGATAGATAGATAGATAGATAGATAGATAGATAGATAGATAAGATAGATATAGATAGATAGATAGATAGATAGAGAGATAGAGATAGATGATAGATAGATAGATAGATAGATAGATAGATAGATAGATAGGTAGGCAAGTAGGTAGGTAGGTAGATGATAGGTAGGTAGATAGATGGTAGATAGATAGATAGATAGATAGATAGATAGATAGATAGATAGATGGTAGGTAGGTAGGTAAGTAGATAGGTAGATAGGTAGAGATAAGTAAGTAGATAGATAGATGATAGATAGGTAGATAGATGGTAGATAGGTAGGTAGGTAGTTAGGTAGGTAGGTAAATAGATAGGTAAGTAGGTAGATAAGTAGGATAGATAGATAGATAGATAGATAGATAGATAGATAGATAGATAGATAGATAGATAAGTAGGTAAGTAGGTAGATAAGTAGATATAGATAGATAGATAGGTAGGTAGATAGATAGATAGATAGATAGATAGATAGATAGATAGATAGATGATAGCTAGAGATAGGTAGGTAAGTATGTAAGTAAGTAGATAAGTAGATATAGATAGATAGATAGATAGATAGATAGATAGATAGATAGATAGATAGATTGATAGATAGATAGATAGTACCATGCCTAATTTTCAGATTCAGTTTCCATAGATTATAAGAAGCACTGACTAAATATTAACTTTACTTCACACAATGCACAGGTATACAGGTAGCCTTGACTTATGGCCATTTGCTTAACAGCTATTCAAAGTTACAATAGCACTGAAAAAAAGGGACAACGGGTTTTCTCATTTACGACTATCACAGCATCCCTTCAGTTACGTGATCAAAATTCATGCGCCTGGCAGTCCCCATGTATTTATGATTGTTGCAGCATCCCAGAAGCATTTGACCACCCTTTGCAGCCTTCCCAGATGCCCTTCTGACAAGCAAAGACAACAGGAGAAGCCAGATTGACTTAATAATGACATTATTCACTTAATGACGGCTGTGATTCGCTTAACAGCCATGACAAAAAGGTTGTAAAATCAGGCACGGCTCACTTAACAATGGCATTGCTTAGCAACAAAAGTTCCAGTTACCAATTATGGTCATAATTCGAGGACTATCTGCAGTTTTAGGCCACTGTAGGAGCTGTCTATGGATCTGAATAAGAGGAGACAATGTGAGTCTCTTTGTGCCTCTCGTGCACAACAGTAGATAACGCGACTTTAGAGATGCTTACTGAAATGTTGTCAGGCATTTGATCTTAGGCAAGGTTTTGGAAAGGGCTCCTGCAAACTCACTTCCATATTGCCTGTTCTTGAAGCTACAAAAAAAAAAAAAAAAAAGCAGAAGGCAGACATGATTAAGAAGCCACCAGTCTTATTCACAGAATCATAGAATTATAGGGTACACAGCCTGTGCAGTTAGTAGCTGATTCAGACAGCGAGGAGGCTGGTGTGGTGCTGCACCAGCAGCCTGTGCAGCTGGCGCTTGAGTCAGACAGTGAGGAGGCTGGAGAAGATGTGGTGCCAGAGGCGGGGATTCAACCAGAGCCTTCAGAACCTCCAGAAGCTCCCATAAGTGAAGAGGATGAAGAGGAGGAGCCTCTTCTCGATGCACGGGCGCGCAGAGCTGCCAAAAGGCAGGAGTGGCTCCTCAGGAGGAGGTCTCCTCGAGAGTAAGCCTTGGGCCTAATTGGCCACTCCCCTAGCCTATTTAAGGAGGAACGCCGACTGAAGCAATTTGCAGGGAACAACTTCGTTCACATACCTTCGTGTCTTGTCTTGCTTATCTTATCAGCTTCCTGCAAATTGCTTCTGGGCATTCTGCCAACCATAGTAAGCTTTCAGTTATTATTCTTTGAATTCTTGGCGGCTGTTAATGCAATTAATTAACAGCCGTTGTTGTAAAAGACTGGTTTATTTAGCAAACTAAAGTTTGAATGGACTTTGTGTGTGCTGCGTTCTTTGGGCTCTGTAACTGGGGCAGAACATAGGGCTGGAAGGGACCTTGGAGATCTTCTAATCCAGTGGTGTCATACTCAAGGCCCGGGGGCTGGATCTGGCCTAAGGGGTGCTTAGATCTCGCCTGCGGGACCACCCTGGAAACAGCAAATGACCTGCCCACAGTGCCTCTGCCAGTGAAAATGGAGCTCAGGAGTGCTGCCCTCCCGAGCTCTGTTTTCGCCTGGCAGAGGGTTGCAGGAGGCTGTTGCAGCCAAAAAGGAGCTCGGGAGCCTATTTTCGCTGGACGAGCGCTCAGGCCACAATAGGCATCCCCAACATGAGTGATGTCAAGCTGGCCACGCCCACCCTGGCCATGCCCACCCCATCCCCCCAAGGTCAAACACAAACCTAGTGCAGCCCTCAATGAAATTGACACCCCTGTTCTAATCTCTCTGATACCAGGGCTCCCCAAACCTGGCAACTTTAAGAGTTATGGATTTCAATTCCCAGAATATCCCAGAAGTCTGAGAGTTGAAATTCACATATCTTAAAGTTGTTGAGGGTGAGGAACAGTGCTTTAGAGCAAAATCCAGCTCCTTCCATCTTTCAGGATCTAGTCCTTTGCATGCTGGTAGATGTCTAACATGTTGTTTCTTAATCATTTTTAAACATTCCCCAAGCTACTGTGATAACTAGTAGAGGTCCCAATAACAGGAGCAATATATTTGCTTTTAAAGAAACACAAACCAGAAACCGGCAAATGGTACTTATGGAACCTAGGCCATATGTATGTAGAGTATGAATGTATGTATGTATGTATGTATTTTTAAATTTATTAGCCAATCATCTTACCACAGGATAACTCTGGACGGCTGCCCTCACGAATGTAACTCATGATACAAAACTGAATTAAAATGAAAATATTTTTTTTCAGCTTTGACTAACATCTCATAATGTTTTGTGCTCTTGTTCAGAAACCCCAAATTTCATGGAAATACAGCATTTTCACAAAGGATCTTGCAAGATCTCAGGATGAATATGCCCCAATCTCCCCAAATTTGGGAATCTTGCAAGATAATAAGAAGTCTTCTATTCTTTTGGATTTAGCAAGAGCTGCTTCATGAGATTTACCTAATGATCCTTGCAAATGAAAAGATTCCCAAAATCCTATTTTAGGCACACACAAATGTATAAATCATCCGATGGTTAAGTTGGTCTTTGTCTCTCACCTCAAATTCTCTATATTTTCACAACTGCCCCAGATGTCCAAGTAGTCCAACTCCATGAGGCAGCCATCAAAATCCAAGCATACGCCATGAGGACTTCCATTGATTAGAAAGGCTAAAGTCACCATGTCAAAGGGCATCAACCTGAAGTTTCTGAATTGATATTTGAAACTTAACTGTTTTGCAATGTGCTGTGCTAAGCTAATGTCTTGTGTCTCGTACACACAGTGGCACAACTCTACTATCTTGGGTCCTGTTAAATTAGCAACTGCGAGTTTCTGCAATATCTTGTTGATAATACTCTGCCGTTCCTGAATCCAGACCTCGTTTTGCCCAGCTAAGGAACAAAGGAACTGTCTACATTCTTGAGATGAAAGGCCAGAGAAGAAGAAATGGTAGTTCTCTGTAAAGGGCATCTTTGTCTCTTTCTTCTGAATCCATTTTTTCCTCAGGAAGAAGTTCTCCTTCAACATCTTGCCATCTACTGTTGGGCTTGTCAACAGGAAGAGGGCTGCAAAGAATTCTTGCCAGCTAAAATGAGCAAAAGTGTAACCTGCTTGAGTAGGGTCCTTGCCCGTTTTCACTTCAGAGGTCAAAAGAAGACCAAAGCGACAAGAAAAATCTTTCACGTGTTTTGGGACCTCTCCAGCATCAAAAACCCCTTTCTTCTCTTCAAGGCCCTTGAAGGCTAACTCACAGAGATCTGCAAGGATTGCTTGATGTTGAGCCATGTCTATTTCATTCAAAGTCCTCCCGCCCTGATGTCTGCAGATGAAAGTCCGCAGCATTGTGAGGTAAAACTGGGTCCTGGTTTGAGGGAGCTGGACACTCTCTGAGTCTTCAAGGAACAAATGCTCCAGACAGATGCAGACAATGTGACACAGCACAGGGATGTAACACATGCTCAAGAGTTTGCCATTTTCATTCAGAAGAGCAAGAGCTTGCTCTTTCTGCAAAGGCCGTTGGAAAAAATAGCTAACATATTCCTCAACTTTGTCATGGTCGAATCCCCAAATTTCTGCTGGCAGGATGGTATTTCTGACTAATACTGCAGGGAGTAGCTTTGGCCGGCTTGTAATCAGCACTGTGCAACCTGGCAAGAGTTTTCCATGGCAAAGACTAGCCACCAGTTCAGAGACAGAAAGAGGTACGAGAAGATCTGAGAAGTAGGTGAAGGAGATGGGTGGAAGGTCAATGATATTCTCCATGAACTCATCCAGACCGTCCAAAATGACCAAGGTCTGTTGGGCATTCTCCAGGAGAAATTGAAACACTGTTTCGGGTTGATCTGGTTGGAGGAAATAATCAAACAAGAGTTCTTGGAGAGTTAGTTTCCTCTTGATGAGGTTCAGCTGCTTGAACTCAAAGAAGAAGATCAATTTGAACTGGGGAAAGATTCCCTTGGCCCACTGCTGACAGATTTTGTGAACTAACCATGTTTTTCCTATTCCAGCCTTGCCCAAAAGTAGAACAACCTGGGTGATGCCCATCGGGACACTTTTGAAAAGCTCGGACAAATTCATCATTGGAATGCCATGGTCCTTGGATTCATGTGGGGCCATTGGTTCCTCTTTGATTTTCTCTTTTCCCGCTTTCAACTTGGATGTTTTGCTTTGATGGATGACAAGGTTGACAAAATTTTGGCTGAAAGCCAAGGGCTGATCTTTTGTTTCTGCTGCTTCCGCAGAGTGGCTCATTCCATATTTTCTAAACATCGAGCTGAGGATGTGTTGATTGTATCTTTCAGCAGCATCTGGGAAAGGCACGCCAAATATCATCCAATGGCAACATTTATACAGGTAAAAGGCAATAACTGTCCCCAAACTCCGAAGGATATTAACTTTAGCATGCTGCAATGCACTTTCCACAACAGTCTTGGAGGGCTGATACAAAAAAATTCCATATAAGCTTTAACTCTAAAAAACTAAAAAAAAAGACCCTCCTATTAGATTTCCTAAATATTTATTTATTTATTATTTATTATTTATTAATTTAATTTATATACTGCCCTTCTCCCAGAAGGACTCAGGGCGGTGTACAGCCAGAATAAAACACACAGATATAAAATTTAAAAAACAATTTAAGAAATATTAAATAATTTGGCCCATATCTAATTAAAATAAAACTACCCGTTTTGGACATTTAAAAATTAAGAGTTAACATTTGAAAAATTTAAAAATTAGGCCAGCCCGGCTTGTTGAAATAAAAATAACAAATAACAAATAAAATTTGTTATCAATAAAGCAATTTGATAGGCAGGATGTTAAGAAATGAACAGAATAAAGAATTAGAAATTCTCATATTGTCCATATAATGGGGAGTGTCTTAACTTCTAGAGCAAGAGTGTTAATGGGCCTGAAACTACCATGTTTTCCCAAAAATAAAACCGGGTTTTATATTAATTTTTGCTCTAAAGATGCATTAGGGTTTATTTTCTGATTAGGTCTTATTTTGGGGAAAATACGGTATTAAATACATCCATCTGGCTGACAATCTTAACTGGGGCTTATTTTGGGGGGTAGGGCTTATATTACGAGCATCCTGAAAAATCATGCTAGGACTTATTTTCTGGTTGGGTCTTATTTTTGGGGAAACAGGGAATTACTTATACAGCAAAAAAATAGTAGTTAGAATTTATTGGACTCCACTATATTGGCAGACTGACTAAGACAGCACCCTGTTGGAGATATAATAAGTACAATACTTCTTTCAAATCCATGTTTTACAATGTGCAATTCCTTGCTAAGCTTGGGGAGAAAGTACCGGATGATATAAATATGACTGTGCAACAAAAGAATTTTCAAAGGATAATATTATTTTGGATTACAAACCGATTACATGAACTTTGATACCGGGATGACCTAAATGGATTCTCCATGCCTCTTTCCATTAAGAAAGAGGGCCAAAATGCCCTAACCTCTGGATTTCCAAATCGTAACAGATGCAGATGCTCAAAAGAAGCTTCTATTTCTTCCTCAACTGGTCACTCGATAGTTTTTGGACTTATAAAAAAAAAAAGAAAGAAGGAATAAGAGAGTTGGACGTACCGAAGCGTTTCTGCTTTGATTCTTTCCCATTGTTTGATGGACGACGTCTGAATGGACGACGTCTTTCAATCTCTACAAAATGGGAGGCGGGAAAAAGAGGGAGGGAGAGAAGAACAAAATAAAACTTCTTAGTAGGGCATTTTTACATATCAATACATTGGAGGCCTTGACCCAGGAAAAAAAGGGTTTTGGATCAAGTGAAAAAGCTGGACGTTGATCATGTTAATGGCCACTATCTTGATTTTTTTTTACCTGCCTGGCCATACAGATAATCCTAATTTCCAACAGTTCATTTAGTGGCCATTTGTTGTGGCCCGTCAGCGGCCTGTGCAGCTAGTAGCTGATTCCAACAGCGAGGAGGCTGGTGTGGTGATTCGCCAGTAGCCTGTGAAGCTGGCACTCAAGTCGGACAATGAGGAGGCTGGAAAAGATGTGGTGCCAGAGGCAGGGATTCAGCCAGGGCCTTCAGAACCTCCAGAAGCTCCCATAAGTGAAGAGGAAGAAGAGGAGGAGCCTCTTCTCGATGCACGGGCACGCAGAGCTGCCAAAAGGCAGGAATGGCTCCTCAGGAGGAGGTCTCCTCAAGAGTAAGCCTTGGGCCTAATTGTCCACTCCCTTAGCCTATTTAAGGAGGAATGCTGACTGAAGCAATTTGCAGGGAACAACTTCGTTCACTCTCCTTCCTGTCTTGTCTTGCTTATCTTATCAGCTTCCTGCAAATTGCTTCTGGGCATTCTGCCAACCATAGTAAGTTGTCAGTTATTATTCTTTGAATTCTTGGCAGCTGTTAATGCAGTTAATTAACAGTTGTTGTAAAAAACTGGTTTATTCAGTAAACTAAGGTTTGAACGGACTTTGTTTGTGCTGCGTTCTTTCGGGTCCGTAGCTGGGGCAGAACACCATTCAAAGTCACAATGGCCCTGAAAAAAATTGACTGATGACCAGTTTTCACACTTAGGGCCATTTCAGCATCCCCATGGTCACATGATCAAAATTCAGATACTTGGCAAACTAGTTCATATTTATAACCATCGCTGTGTCCCGCAGTCATGTGACTTTTTGCGACCTTCTGAGAAGCAAAGTCAATGGCAAAGCAAGATTGACTTAACAACCGTATTACTAAGTTAAGAGCTACAGTGATTCGCTTAAGAACTGTGTTACTAACAACAACTGCAGTGACTCGCTTAACAACTGTGGCAAGAAAAATCATAAAATGAGGGGAAATTCACTTAACAACTGTCTCACTTAGCAAGATAAACTTTGGGCTCCATTGCAGTCATATGTTGAGGGCTATCTGTATCAACATGAAGTCTGATTTCTAAAAGGTTAACGAATGTAAGGTTGCTTAAATTGCACAATTAATGCTAAGTATGTCATCGATAAAGAGTTGCAGAATGCAATGATTTATTTTATAATACGTGAATCGTGAAGCTTAATACGGTATTGTTATTTATAAAACTGGAAACAGAGAGAGAAAAAAAGAAAAATATGATCTTACTTCTCGAAGTTGATGAGAAGGAACCTTTTGGGGGATCTTGTCCTCCAGATGCACTGCCTAGAATTATTGAGATCAAGAGGTTAATCAGGGTATCTTGTATCGAATCAGAGCCCCCACTAAGTGTTTTCAAAAAAACAAAATATGTGCTCATATAACCAGATAGAACAATACTCAGGGACGTTCTTGAAGGGATCTGGGGGAAAACGAGGTTTTTGGTTACCCAAAGGATGTTTTATGATCAATTCTACCTTTTCTAATGGTCATCTTGGATCTTTTGCATAGGTAATGCCATACAGGTAGTCCTCGACTTACAATCGGTCATTTAGTGACCATTCAAAGTTCCAGTCCTCCCACTTACAACCATTAGAGAATCCCCAGGGTCATGTGATCCAAATTCAGGCATTTCGCAACCAACACGGATTTATGACAGTTGCGGCATCCCATCTGTGACCTTCCCAGATTGTATCCAACAAAGTCAACGGAGAAGCCACCTTCACTTAACAGCCACGTTAGTAACTTAACCACCCCAGGTATTCACTTAACAACTGTGGCAAGAAAGATTGTAAAATGGGGCAAAACCAGGGGTGAAATGCTCCTGGTTCGGACCGGATCGCCCGATCCAGTAGCGATGGAGGCAGATGGTTTGGAGAACCGGTAGCAAAAATCTCTGCCCCCCCCCCCACATGCCCAGCTGAGCCACACGATCATCAGAGGCTTTTTTTTTTTTACTTTTAAAAGCATTTTTTCTACAACCTCTTTGGCCGAAAAAAATGCTTTTAAAAGTAAAAAAAAAACCTCTGATGATCTCGCGGTTCAGCTGGGATCGTCAAAGGCTTTTAAAAGAAAAAAACCCTTTTCTTTTAAAAGCCTCTAATGATCCCAGCTGAGTTGCCTGATCGTCAGAGGCATTTAAAAGAAAAAAAGCCTCTGCCGATCAGACAACTCAGCTGGGATCGTCAGAGCCTTTTGAAAGCATTTTTTTACAACCTCTTCACTGAAAAGGTTGTAGAAAAAATGGTTTTAAAAGTAAAAAAAAAAATGGCCATGCCCATCCAGTCACATTACCCCACCACCACCAAGCCACGCCCACAGAACCAGTAGTAACAAATTTTAGATAAAACTCACTTAACAACTGTCTCACTTTAGCAATGGAAATGTTGCAATGCAAAAAGTTTTTGGCAGCAGATAAGGAAGCTGGTTAGACGAGATGTTAATGTTCAAAATAGAAGTCAAGCCGGAATTTTTCATTACTGGGCATGACAGATGGCAAATATGACAAAAATGTAACCTATTTAAGATTGCATATACTTACCGCGGCAAGACTAGCGTTTGCTCAAAAATGGAAGTGTAAAGAAATACCCTCAAGAAGAAGAAGTAATACACAAAAGCTACAGCTGTGCAGAGATGGACAGAGTTACTTTAGAACTCAAAGACAAAAGTGAATCAACATACTATGAAGTCTGGAATAAATTTTATAATTAGTTAGATAAGAGGAAGAATGCCAAAAACAAGGGATAACGAATGTCTGGAAATGTATATAATATATCAATGTATATTAATATATCAATGTATATTGAAATATGTGAATGTAATATAGGTTTATTAAATATATGTATAGCTGTTTAGGAAGTAAAATACTGTATTCTTGATATATAATGAAATAGGAGATATGTACAGTAAATTTGTATATAGATTAAGGCAAGGGTGAAATGCTCCCGGTTCGGACCGAATCGTCTCTGATGATCCCAGCTGAGTTGCCTGATCGTCAGAGAGGCTTTTCAAATCATTTTTTAAAAAGCCCCTCTGATGATCCCAGCTGAGTTGCCTGATTGGCAGAGCCTTTTCAAAGCATTAGAAAAAATGCTTTGAAAAGTTTAAAAAAAAAAAAAGTTGGCCACACCCACCCAGTCACATTACCCCACCACCACCAAGCCACGCCCACAGAACCGGTAGTAACAAATTTTACATTTCATCCCTGGATTAAGGAATATATTACTTATTCACTTGAATTTAACGCAAATGTTAGAAACCAGAGACATTGAGCAATGACCATTGTTTTACTTTTAAAACTAATAAAATACTTTTTTTTTTTAAAAAAAAGAAATGTTGGACTCCATTGTGGTTGTAAGCAGGGCGTTTTTTTAAGCCGTGCGCAAGCAAAACGTATGTGTAGGAGGCCATACGCACGCTCACATTTTCGGTGATGGAGCGAATCAGTTGTTAAATTATGTGAAGCCCAACTCTGGTTGTAAGTTGAGGACAACCTGTATCTATCCCTGGAGCTACACGACTTGGTGTGATTCAACCCTCCTTCACCTTCTTCAGAGATGCTCATCAATGTGATCTCAAGGTCCATGGGAAGACTGCATTCCATACAGACGCTCTGGATGAACTTTTTGAAGACCTCAGGATTGGTGTCCACATCTCTTAAGATCATATCCAGGACCAGTAAACGCTTCTTCTTGAGGTCAGGCTCCGTGTCAACGAAACGCAGATCGCCTCGAGACAGAAGCATCTCAGCTTTCTTCAGCACCCACACAGAATGGTCGCTCAGGAAGTCTACTAGCTGTGGCCAAACACGTCTGATGATACTTTGGCGTTGTGCAGCATCCATCTGGAAGACACCGAAACAGGAGAAGACTAAAGAAAGCCCCCAGATCTTCACTTTATTTCTGAAATTGCAGGTCTGGATTAACCTTTAAGCCAATGTTTCCCAACCTGGTCAACTTTAAGATGTGTGGACTTCAGTGGTGGCTGGGGAATTCTGGGAGTTGAAGTCCATATGTCTTAAAGTTGGCCAGGTGAAGAAACACTGCAAAATAAGACCAGCATAAGGCACCGAAGTCAGGGGGCACAAGGTTTAACTTGTTTAACAACCCAACTCTCCTGTTTTTCTATCCTTCTCTACGGAGTGGAGAATTGGTCTCTGACAGAAAGCCACTTGAAGAGACTGGAAGCATTTGAAATGTGGATTTAGAGGCGGCTGTTCTGTATAAGCTGGGTTGACAAAATCAGAAATGAGGAGGGGATAAGCCGCCTGGGAAAGCCAAGGGAAATCATCAAAATCCTAAAAAAGTGAAAATTAGAATATTTTGGACATGTGATGTGACACCCGAAAAAATACGGTATCCTTCACTTAATCTTCCAAGGAAAGATTGAAGGCAAATGAGGTCCAGGCAGAAGAAGAACATCATGGCATCAAAATCCAAGGGACTGGTTTGGATAAAACTCAGCAGCACTTTTTCATGCAGCTGTTGATAAAAATAAGATTGTCAACATGATCACCAACGTCCAATGACAGTTATGTATTGTGGCCCGCCAGCAGCCAGTGGAGCTGGTGGCAGACTCAGATAGTGAGGAGATTGGGTCTGCTATATGTTCTTGGGAAGCCTAGGTCAGAACATTATGGCAGGAGATGAAGGAGGAGGAAGAGGAGGAGGAGGAGGAGGGGAACAAGAAGGAAGAGAAGGAGGAGAACAAGAAGGTGGTGGAGGAGGAGGAGGAGGAGGAGGAGGAGGAAGAGGAGGAGGAGGAGGAGAACAAGGAGGAGGAGGAGGAGGGGAAGGTGGAGGAGGAAGAAGAGGAGGAGGAGGAGAAGGAGAAGGTGGTGGAGGAGGAGGAGGAGGAGGAGGAGAAGGGAAGAGGAGAAGAAGAAGGGAGAGGAGGAAGAAGAGGAGAACAAAAAGGAAGGAGGAGGAGAAGGAGAAGGTGGAGGAGGAGGAGGAGGAGGAGGAGAACAAGGAGAGGGGGAGGGGAAGGTGGAGGAGGAGGAGAAGGGAAGAGGGGGAGAAGAAGGAAGAGGAGGAAGAAGAGAACAAAAAGGAAGAGGTGGAGGAGAAGGAGAAGGAGAAGGAGGAGGAAGAGAAGAAGAACAAGAAGGAAGAGGAGGAGGAGGAGAAGGAAGAGGAGGAGGAGGAGAACAAGAAGGAAGAGGAGGAGGAGAAGGTGGAGGAGGAGGAGGAGGAGGAGGAGGAGAAGGGAAGAGGGGGAGAAGAAGGAAGAGGAGGAGGAGGAGAAGGAAGAGGAGGAGAACAAGAAGGAGGAGAAAGAAGAAAAGGAGGAGGAGGAGGAGGAGGAGGAGGAGGAGGAGGAGGAGGAGGAGGAGGAGATAGATTTACTTAATGATTTACATGATTCTCTTAACAACCATGGCAAAAAGGTTGTAAAATTGGACACGGCTTACTTAACCACCACCTTGCTTAGCCCCTGAATATCTTGACCCAATTGTGGTTGTAAGTTACCAACTGCATCTCCTCCATCTGGTACTTTCCACAGACCCATCTCCCTACCAGCTTCCTACCATCATTCTGCAAATTCTTCTGTCTTCAGCAGTGTTGTCACTGTACCCTCCAGAAATGTCAAGGAGTGGGCTTCATATTTTCTGTATGTTTTGGGGGGGGGCTCCCAGGCCCCCTCGGTTACTTCCAGAAGATCATCTTGTTGAAGGCCATCTCCTGCAAAATCAAATGAAGGACTTTTTAATCCCAGCATTCCAGCAACTTGTGTTCTGCCCCAGCTCCGGATTCCCAAGGATTGTGACACACACCAACGGTCCTTATCAAAGTTATAACGTACCAAGAATAAACAAAGTCCGGCAAAGGTTGGCAACCAGCCTAGAAAACAAGATACGATAAGACACTCACTCTCCAAAATGCTCTGTAATAATTACACGTTGTTTCCAGCAAGAAATTGCTAACTGCTTGCAACTTAAATAGGTTAAGGGAGTGGCCAATTATCCTCAAATCTTACTCTCAAGGAGACCTCCTCCTCCTGAGTAGCCACTCCTGTCTTTTGGCAGCCCTGCGTGCTCGAGCATTGAGGAGAGGCTCCTCCACTTCGCTCTCTCCACTGGAAGGAGCCTCTGGAGGTTCTGAAGGCCCTGGCTGAGTCTCTGCCTCTGGCACCACATCCTCTTCAGCCTCCTTGCTGTCCGATGTGAGCACCGGCTGCGCAGGCTGCTGGCGCAACCCCACACCAACCTCCTCGTTGTCGGGATCAGCCATGATCCGCGCAGGCTGCTGGCGGGCCACAACAATTTGGTCCTTTCAAATTGCAATGCAAAACCGCCTACCCCAAGTCTGATGCGCTCCAGATGTTGAGGTGAGGCACCTCTGGACTGGGGGATGTGAGCAGCTGCATTCCCATAGTCTCTGCGGAGCACCGATTTGGGGAGGCTGACTTTGAACCAGGAGGCAGCAAAGAGGGACTCAATACTTACATAAGATTAAAAATCAGGGAGAAAAGAAAATTAAGGGAGTGAACAGGGTCATTGAGGGCAGCGATATTCCCAGATCATGGAATGCAATATATGGGAGGGATGAGAGCCTAAGGATCTGCTGTACTGACTACTACAGGTAGTCCTTGACTTGCAACAGTTCATTTAGTGACCAAAGTTACAACGGAATTTTTAAAAAGTGACTTAGGATTGTTTTTCACACTTATGACCGTTGCAGTATCCCCAGGATGACGTGATCAAAAATCAGACACTTGACAACTGATTCATATTTATGACAGTCACACTGTCCTGGGATCCTATGATCAAATTTTACGACTTTCTGACAAAGTCAATGGGGCAAACCAGATTCATTTAACAACCATTTGACTAACTTAACCCATGCAGTAATTCACTTAATCACTGTGGCAAGAAAGGTCCTAAAATGGGGCAAAATTCACTTAACAACTGTCTTGTTTAGCAATGGAAATATTGGGCTCCCTTGTGGTCATAAATTGAGGACTACTTGTATCTATTACTGGAGCTACAGGACATGGAGCAATTCAACCATCCTTGACCCAACTGTGTTACTAGCTTAACGACTGCGGTGAATCACTTAACAACGGGGGCAAAAAAAAAAGGTCGTAAAATGAGGCAAAACTCACTTAACAAATGTCTCACTTAACAACAGAAATTTTTGGGCTCGACTGCAGTCGTAAATCGAGGACTACCTGTATTAGGGGCCATGGATTAGTATCAACAGAACTACCCCATCTTACCAATAAAGGAGGATATTTGTAGCTCAGGATTGAAATGAGTCTAGGCTCAGCTCAGCTTGTCGATCAGAAAGGTCAGCAGTTCGGCAGTTTGAATCCCTAGTACAGGTCTCCTGTGTGAGCAGGGGGTTGGAATAGATGACCTCCAAGGTCCCTTCCAACTCTGTTACTCTTAACTGTGGCATCCTTGGTGCTCTCTTGAGCTTGGTTGCTTTCTTGCAGACGTTTCATTAGGTAACATCAATTACTCTGTGTGCTTTTGCTGAAATTAGCAGTCAGTCCTACCCCTCTTTATCGTCTGTTGGCAAAGGGCCAAGGGCGCCGACTACAAATGCTTCATATGTAAGAAGTGGCAAGGTGTGAGTCTGTGGCTGAGTAATTCTGCAACTGTGTTTGTTACTGGAACAAGTAACGTGGTATTTAGCCAAAGTTGTGGTCAAGAACCTTTTGATGTTAGAAGCATGCACCGTTGGAGATCAACTGATATGCTTTTTTACTCTAGGTCAGGGGTGGGCAAATGTGACCCTTTTACAACCTGTGGACTTCAATTCCCAGAATTCCTGAGACAGCCAAGCTCCACAGGTTGTAAAGGGCCACATTTGCCCACCTCTGCTCTAGGTCTATATATATTTTTCTAATTTTAAAGCAGACAATGTTTTTAAATATTTTTTTTATTACAGAAATATCTAGTCCTGTTATGTGCAGTTTTGGAATTGATAACATGATGCATTGAGGGGCTATATGTTTTATTCAGAACTATTACATATCCCTGCTGCCGTTATTTGATTATATGGTATGCAAATCTTTATATTTTTAGCTTTATAACTTTTTCTTTGGTTAAACAGCTGTGGTGGCGGAGTGGTTAAAATGCAGGCTACTTTTTCTTCTTCTTCTTTTTAAAATAATTTTTATTAAACAGTTTTGTCTTTAAAAACAACATAAAAAACAACCACAAAAACATAAAAACAATACAAAACCTAACAAACAGTACATACTAGGGGTGAAATGCTCCCGGTTCAGACCGGATCGCCCGATCCGGTAGTGATGGTGGCGGGTGGTTCGGAGAACCGGTAGCAAAAATCCCTGTGCGCCCCCCCCCCCCCCCCATGCCCAGCTGAGCAACACAATCATCAGAGGCTTTTTTTTTTAAACTTTTAAAAGCATTATTTCTACAACCTCTTCCGACGAAAAAATGCTTTTAAAAGTAAAAAAAAAAAGCCTCTGATGATCCTGCGGCTCAGCTGGGATCGTCAGAGGCTTTTCAAAACATTTTTTTCTGCAACCTCTTGGTCGGAGAGGTGGTAAAAAAAATGCTTTGAAAAGTCTCTGACGATCCCAGCTGAGTTGCCTGATCGGCAGAGGCTTTTCAAAGCATTAGAAAAAATGCTCTGAAAAGTTTTTTTTTTAAAAGTTGGCCACATCCACCCAGTCACATTACCCCCCACCACCACCAAGCCACGACCACAGAACCGGTAGTAACAAATTTTACCTTTCACCCCTGGTACATACCCTCTAGGTCTAGGGTCATTTTACAGCTTTCTGAATTGGCATACCTATTTTGCTTTTGTAGTTCTCTATTCTATCATATCCGTTTATTTCTCGATAGTAGTATAATAACGTTACATCAACGTATATATTAACACACATAGTAGAATTCATTGTTCTTATCTACCGATTTATATTCATTTATATTTACATCTCTTTGTTCAATGTTGTTCAACTACTCCAATTTAAGTTTCATCAGTACTAAGTTAAACATTTCCTGTTTTAGTTTCTATTTTCGAGCCAACTGTACATTTTATTCCATACTTCATAACAGTCCGAATCATCCCTCTCTTTTAACTTCATAGTCATTTTGTCCATTTTTGTGCATTCAAGAATTTTCCTAATTACTATTTCGTCTGGGGATATATTATTTTGTTTCCAGTTTTGTGCAAATGTGATTCTTGCTTTATTGAGTATGTGTGGTATAATGTATTGGAGTTTTTTATTCATTTTTGAGTCCAGCATTCCTAATAAAAATATTTCCGGTTTCAAATCTGTTTTTTGCTTGTAATTTCTTCCAGCCATTTTCAAATTTTGCACCAGTATTTCCTTGTGATGGGGCACGTCCACCACATGTGATAGAATGTTCCAGATTTATGGTTGCATCTCCAACATTTGGGGGATAAATTTGGGTACATTTTGATCAATCTCGTTGGGGGAAAATGCCATCTATAAAACATTTTATAGAGGTTTTCTTTATAGGAGACTGCTATTGTAAGTTTATAGTTCCTTTTCCATAGTTTGTCCCAGTGTTCTAATTCTATGTTATGCCCAAAGTTCTTAGCCCAGCTAATCATTTCTTTTACTACTTCTTCCTCCATTTTATATCTTAGTAAAAAATTGTATAATTTTGTAATCATTTCCCCCCCCCCTTCCTAATAAAATTTTATCCAGTTCCAATTGTTTCTCATGTATGCTGAATTGTTCTTGGTCTTTGTTTTAGTTTTGCTTTAATTTGTAGGTAGGGCCACCATTTTATATTTATTCCTTGCTCTTTCAGCATTTGCACTGATTTTAATTCATCTTTTTCGTTTAAAATTTCTGAATACCTTACCATTTTACTGAGATCTATTGTATTTGGGTGTGTCATTGCCTCCATTGTCGATAACCAGTTTGGGATTTTCGTGTAGTGGTTTTTTTAAAATCTTTACCCAGACTTTAAACAGGGAGTTCCTTACTATATGTCTCTGGAAGTATGAATGTGTTCTATTTTTCCCTTCCCAGAGAAAACCATGCCGACCTATTTGGAGGTCGTGTCCTTCTAACACTAATATTCTTTTGTTTTTAAGTTGAACCCAATCCCTCAGCCATGTCAAGGCAGCCGACTGCCTGATAGTAAAGCTCCCAGTCTGGGAAGCCGAAACCTCAGTGGTTCCTGCTGTCTTGTAAGTTTAAATTTAATGTGGGGTTTTTTCCCCCAAAATGCAGGCTACTTCTACTGACTGCTGGCTGCTAGCAGTTTGATTCTCATCGGCTCAAGGTTGACTCAGCCTTCCATCCTTCCGAGGTGGGTAAATTGAGGACCCTGATTGTTGGGGGCAAGAGGCTGACTCTGTAAACCACTTTGAAAGGGCTGTACAGCACCGTGAAGTGGTATCTAAGTTACGGTGACCAGATTTTAACATTGGTAAAGAGGGACATTGTGGGCGTGGCTTATTTTGTGGGCGTGGCTAGCTGGTCATGTGACTGGGTGAGCGTGGCTAGCTGGTCATGTGACCGGGTGGCCATGGCTATGTGTATAGGGTAAGGTGAACAGATTTTAACATTGGTAAGAAGGACACCATTGTGGGCGTGGCTTATTGTGTGGGCGTGGCTTGGAGGCCATGTGACTGGGTGGGCGTGGCTAGCTGGTCATGTGACCGGGTGGCCATGGCTATGTGTATAGGGACTACTCAGAGGGCTGAAAAAAGTCATTTCTGACAGGTCCTCGCACTTTTGACTGGTCCTCACACTTATGACCATCCTCACATTTATGCCCGTGCAGCATTCTTAACAACCATGTCACTCATTTCACAACTGCTTCTCTTCACCATGGTGACAAGATAGGGCAAAAATGTAAAATGTGAGGACAGTCGTAAGTTCGAGGACTGGTCAAAAGTGTGAGGACCAGTCAAAAATAACTTTTTCAGCCCTCTGAGTAGTCCATATGCATTAAAGGATACAGCAATAGAGAGGGATGAAGGAAGGGAAGGGAAATGAGAGTAGGAGTGAGGGTAAGAGAGGGAGGAAGAGAGGAGGAGAAGGAGAAAGGAAGAGGAAGTAGGGAGGAGAAGAAGAGGGGGAGGAAGAGAAAGTAAGAAGGAAAGAAAAGAGAGAGGTGGTAGGTTTGAGGAGAAAGATTGCTGTACAATAAAAAAGATGAAAGGGAAGAAAGCCAACCCCAAGCAAATATAAAGATATTAAGATAAAGAATGAATTGTTAAACTTTAAAGAATAAAAGAGAACAAATATGAATAAATAGCAATAATTAGAAACACACATACAAACATACAATGTATTTTCTTTGAACAGAATATTTGGCTGGTTCGCAAATTTAAACAGCGTTTAGTCATTTCAATTAAATTTACAATTTCTATATTTCCTTTTTGCCATATTTATTCCTCATCTATTTTTTTAAAAAAACAATATTACCCTTCATCCTCATCTCTAATCTTAATCAAATTCAATTTTTCCCTTCTATTCTATATTATACCCATTGGTTAATTATGTAATTATGTAATACAGTTGTTTAATACAAATTCAACATTTTAATATAAATCAATTAGTTATATAACTATCTTTTTTGTATATTAATCAATATGAACATGAATATTCCAATTATTTCCATGCAATCCAATTTCTTACAAATCAATTAATTATATTTACCAATAATAATAAACCAAATAATTTCCCCCATATATTCCTCCAAACCACAACTTAACCATTTCTGCTTTCAACACAATATACAATTATTAATAGTATCTCAATTATTACAATTCCCTAGTTAAATAGAGCTTTTTTTCTTTTGTGTTTTAAAATCTTGAACTCTCCTCTTTTGCCCTAAATTTCCCATTGTTTGCAGTTTTGCACCTACCTTTTTTGGTGAGGAAAAAGAAAAAGAAAAAGAAAGAAATCTCTCTCTGCCTCATTTTGTCACGTTGCAGCTTTACTTTCGCTTTCGCCTTTGTTTTCAGCAAAAAAATCTGCTCCAGGAACTTTTTGCAGCTAATTAACCTAGCGGAAGCTGTAGGGGCTGTTTTTTCTATTTTTGCAGGCATGGGTCTACTCATTTTTTTTTTAACACTGATCAGCTGTAGGTCGGCCCTTTGAAGCCCTGCGGCAAGAGTTTAAACAGTTTTTTTTCCCTCTAGCCATCAGCGGGGACTCAGGAGGCAGAATGAAAAATCGGGACTTTTTTAAAACGCCGCGGGACGCGGGACAAATTACTCAAAAGCGGGACTGTCCCGCCAAAAGCGGGACGTCTGGTCACCTTAATCTAAGTGCTATTGGTGGCGCAGCAGACTAAAGTGCTGTTAAGTAACACCAGCTGCCTGCAATTACTGCAAGTTCAAATCTCACCAGGCTCAAGGTTGACTCAGCCTTCCATCCTTTCGAAGTAGGTAAAATGAGGACCCGGATTGTGGGGGCAATAAGCTGACTTTGTATAAAATAGAACACCGCATGGGGGGGGGGGCGAAAGCCCTACTAAGCAGGTATATACAAAAGTATATACCTGCTTAACGCATTGTAAGCCGCTCTGAGTCTCCGGAGAAGGGCGGCATATAAATCGAACCAATAAATAAATAAATAAATAAATAAATAAATAAATAAATATTGCAATTGCTAAACTAAAGCAAAAATGTGGATCCCTGACCTAGAACTAAGAAGAAATTTCCCGACAGTGAGAACAATTAATCAATGGAATATCTTGCCTTTCAGGGTTGTGGAGGTTTTCACTGGAGGTTTTCAAGAAGAGATTTGTCCAGGATGATATAAGGCTGTGGCCTTCAACCTTTCCAGCTTTGTGGACCGGTGGAGGGGGGTGAGAGGGCAGAGATGGGTTTCAGCAGGTTCTGACCAGTTCTGGAGAACCGGTAGCAGAAATTTTGAGTAGTTCGGAGAACCGGTAGTAAAAATTCTGACTGGCCCCACCTACATCTATTCTCTGCCTCCCGAGTCCCTGCTGATCGGAGGAAATGGGGATGTTGCAGTATCCTTCCCCTGGAGTGGGGTGGGAATGGAGATTTTATAGTATCCTTCCCCTGCCGCGCCCACCAAGCCACACCCACAGAACTGGTAGTAAAAAATTTTGAAACCCACCACTGCGAGAGGGGATAGTTTCATGTGAGTGGCGGGTCAGTGTGCACATGCGTGAAACTCCATTTGTGTGAGCAGCAGGCATGCACACCCGCCGTTTACACAAATGGAGCTGCACGTACACTTGCCCAATGCTTCCACAGCCCAGTTCTGAACAGGCCATGACCTGGGGGTCGGGGACCCTCTGGTACACATACAGACTGGGTGAAACCAGGCTTAATAGTAGGAACTGTGAGAGGGATCTTGGAGTCTTAGTGGACAACCAACTAAATATGAGCCAGCCATGTGCGGCGGCAGCCAAAAATGCCAATGCAATCCTAAATTGCATTAACAGAGGGATACAATCAAGATCAAGGGAGGTACTAATACCACTCTATAAAGTAAGGCCACACCTAGAATCCTGCATCCAGTTTTGGTCACCACACTAGAAAAAAGATGCTGAGACTCTAGAAAGAGTGCAGAGAAGAGCAACCAAGAGGATTAGGGGCCTGGAGGCTAAAACATACAATGAACAATTGCAGGAACTGGGCATGGCTAGTCTAGTGAAGAGAAGGACCAGGGGAGACAAGATAGCAGCATTTCAATTTTTGAGGGGCTGCCACAGAGAGGAGAGGGTCAAGCTATTTTCCAAAGCACCCGAAGGAATAATGGATGGAAACTAATCAAGGAGAGAAACAACCTAGAACTAAGGAGAAATTTCCTGACAATGAGAACAATCAACCCATGGAACAGAAGTTGCCTTTGGAAGTTGTGGGAGCTTCATCACTGGAAGCTTTCAAGAAGAGACTGGACTGCCATCTGTCACAAATGGTGTAGGGTCTCCTGCTTGGGCAGAAAGTTGGACTAGAAGACCTCCAAGGTCCCTCTTTGATTCTATGAGTTAATCACAACCGGACAACATGAATTTGCATGGCACGTATCCAGTGCAGATGCATAGATTTCAAAAAGCAAAGATGTCTGGAAGACATTAGAGACACTAATGTATTCTGGATCCCTCCTTTTTTTAATTGTTGTGACTGTAATATTTGAGAGCAAAGATCTCGAAATGAAATCTCCAGGTTTGGAATTCCCCAGCCTCAAGGCTGTGAGGGAAATAGAAACCTAGCCCAAACTTCGCTTGCTAGACATGTGCCACTGAGTGCTGCCAACAAGCTTTGGTAAGTTTAGGTATTTTCCACACCAATAACTGATGTCTATTTGCTAGGGCAAGATAAATTATAAAAATTATTGAAAAAAGAAGAAAGATAGAAAACAACTTCTGGGTTGTGCAAGCTTTGCTTTGGTAATTCACGCATGCAAGGGAGAGTCTTCAGCCCCAAAACCTTTTGAGCCACTTGCTCTCTCTCCATCCACTCTACCTCACAGGGTTGTTGTTGTAGTATTTATTTATTTATTTATTTATTTATTTATTTATTTATTTATTTATTTAATTTATATACCGCCCTATTCCCGAGGGACTCAGGGCGGTGAACAGCGAAAGATAAAAATACATGTAATACAAACGTTAAAAAAACCAATTAAAATATATTAAATACTCTGGTCCTAGATAATTCAAGACATCCCAGTTTAAAACAAAATCAGAAGCATTATAAAGGGAAAGTTAGGCCAGGCCGGCCTGCTGAAACAGGAATGTTTTGAGGGCACGGCGGAATGGTATTAGTATGGACAATGGGGAGGCGGGAACGCTTGGAATACTGCCTTATTTATTTATTTATTTATTTATTTATTTATTTATTTATTCGATTTATATGACGCCCTTCTCTGGAGACTCAGGGCGGCTTACAATGCGTTAAGCAATAGCCTTCATACTTTTGTATATACCTGCTTAGTAGGGCTTTTGCCCCCCGCCCCAAACAGTGTTCTTTTTTTATAAAAAGTCAGCTTATTGCCCCCACAAACCGGGTCCTCATTTTAGCTACCTCGGAAGGATGGAAGGCTGAGTCAACCCTGAACCTGGTGAGATTTGAACTTGCAGTAATTGCAGGCAGCTGGTGTTACTTAACAGCACTTTAGTCTGCTGCGCCACCAAGGCTCTGTGGCTTTCCTGAACAAATTGTGGAATATCATCAAACAAGCAAATGGATAACTATGGAACATTCTCCCTATCCCATTTCATAGCTTCTGTAACCAACTCTGGCCTCCATGGCAAGCATTTATTCAATTTATTCAGGTTGACTCAGCCTTCCATCCTTTCTAAGGTAGGTGAAACGAGGACCCAGTTTGTGGGGGCAATAAGCTGACTTTGTATAAATATACAAAAGGATGAAGGCTATTGCTGAGCACATTGTAAGCCGCCCTGAGTCTCCGGAGAAGGACGGCATATAAATCTAAATAAAATAATAAAAAAAAATAAAAATAAAAAATTAATTTTCTCAGCTATTTTACTTAAGTAGACTTGCAGGGGCATTGTTTAATTTAATTTAATTTAGGAATGATACCATAATTTCTTCAGAAATCAGTTACAGTAGTGAATACATTGTACCAACCCTTCCTCCAAAATGGGTTGGTTCAGTAACTAAGTTTGGTTGTTTATTTATTTATATTCTGCCTTTATTATTTTTACAAATAACACAAGGTGGCAAATATATCCAACACACCTTCCTTCTCCTATTTTTTTTTTCCAAAACAACCCTCTCAGGTGGGTAGGGCTGGCCCAAAGTTACCCAGATGGCTTTTAACCCTAATGTTTTAAAAACATTTTTTTGTAAGGGAAGGGAAAGAGAAGGGAAAGAGGAAGAAAAGGAAAGGGGGATAGAACGAGAGAGAGAATAAAAGAGAGAGGGAGGGAAAGGAGAAAAGAGGAAGGAGAATTGAGAAAGGAGAAAAGAAAGGA
Organism: Pituophis catenifer annectens; assembly: GCF_029215685.1. Classification (NCBI taxonomy): domain Eukaryota; kingdom Metazoa; phylum Chordata; class Lepidosauria; order Squamata; family Colubridae; genus Pituophis; species Pituophis catenifer. The sequence continues at coordinate 5,364,402 of NW_027256893.1, forward strand.
GGGAAAGGAGAAAAGGGAAGGAAAGAGAAGGGGGAAGGAAAAGAAAGAAAAGATTGCCTTAATCTACAGATAATTGTGACCAATCTATATGAACACATAGAGCCCACACTTAACCACAGCTCAACTGAGCTTAACAGTTACAGTTTCAACAGTTCATTTAGTGACAGTTTGAAATGGTGATACTGAAAAAAATGTCTTTGTGACTATTTTTCACACTTATGACCGTTGCAGCATCCCCAGGGTCATATGAGCAAAATCCAGACGCTAACTTAACAACTGCAAGGATTCACTTAACAATGGAGGCGAGAACAGTTGTAAAATGGGGCAAAATTCACTAAACAAATGTCTCACTTAGCAATGGAAATTTTGGGCTCAAGTCGAGGATTACATATAATAAATTCTGAACAAGAGAAAGAAGGTTTTGTTTGTTGATGTTCTCACTTTTTGCATGTTAAATCAATTTTTGTACTATCCAATGAAAACTTTCTCTCCTTGCTTTTGAAAACCACATGCCACGACTTCAGCTCTATTTTCCATTTCTCCCCCCCCCCAATCTCCTTCCTGGTCCTCCCCCACAGTTTCTACACTGATTTTCTTGGGATAATCCAATACCTGTACAGGCCAAAGAGTACATGGCCAATTTAAAAGAAAGACTTAGGGGGAGGGGGGAAGTTACACGATTTAATTTTCTTGGTCTGCGACAAAAATTACAGCAAAAAGGAGCCTGGTGGTGCAGTGGACTAAACTACTGTTAAAGTAGTATTTAGCTGCCAGCTGCCTGCAATTACTGCAAGTTCGAATCTCACCAGGCTCAAGGTTGACTCAGCCTTCCATCCTTCCGAGGTAGGTAAAATGAGGACCCGGATTGTGAGGGCAATAAGCTGACTTTGTATAAAAAAGAACACCGCTTAGGGGGGGCCGAAAGCCCTACTAAGCAGGTATATACAAAAGTATGAAGGCTATTGCTTAAAAGCATTGTAAGCCGCCCTGAGTCTCTGGAGAAGGACGGCATATAAATCAAACAAATAAATAAATAAATAAAAAGCAACAGGAGACTTACATGTATAAAAATTACCCTACTTTTTCCAGTACCAGGAAGACCGGTTCTTCAATTGCATTATTTTTCTAAGAAGGCCAAGTGCTAGCAATCGTATAGAACAGTGATGGCTAACCACACCCATAATTCAATGCCCCCGCTCCTACCTCCCGCGCATGCAACGTGACAGCAAAAAGGTGGGCCCAGTAAGCCTGTTTTCCACCTTCCCCAGGTTCCAGAGGCTTTCTTGGAGCCTGGGGAGGGTGAAAACGGCCTTCCAACCACCCCCACCCCCACATGCCCTCCGGAGGCCGGAAACAGCCTGCTACCCAACTTCTGGTGGGCCCAGAAGGCCTGAAAAACAGCTGGTCGGCCCGCACATACACGCTGGAGCTAAGTTAGGGCAATGCTCGCATGCACACATATATGGCTCCGCAGGCCACCTGTGGCACACATGCCACAGGTATAGAATCATCCACAACACTTTTCACATCTCGCCAGAGAAATTATGATAAATTATATGATCTCCAGACTCTGGCGATTGTAGATTTGAAGGGGCTGGATTAAAGCTGATGGATAGAATCAGGAAATAAATTCCAACATGTAATTATAGGCTCTCGAATCTGTCAACCGACGAAGGAAAGAAGCAATTTACAAGGCCACACCATACACGAGAGTTTGACTGACTGCAGTTGTGAAAACTGTCCAAAATAAAAATAAAATTAAAAAAAAAAAACCAAAACTACTCGAAAAGCAGGACAATATTTGATGTTAAGGTTATATCTGCCCAACGGGAGGACACATTCTCCTTTAGCCAGACATCCGGCGATACTATCCTTCATACTTTCGCTTTTTTTTTCCCCTTTCCCTTTTCCTTGCAACTCATTTGTTTTTAAAACAATTCTACACCGCTTGCTGAGCCCATAACCGCCCTCCTACCTGGATCTGGGCCCCACAAGTTAGTCAGCCCAAGTAGTAAGCAAGCTGGGGCATCTGCGGGAAGACGTTGAAAGAGTCAAGATGGCACCTAATGACTGCGGGATTAAAGTCTTGCTTCGTTTTTGTTTTTTATGGCTGGCGTGGCCTGCCAAGAAGGGCAGAGCTTGGATCCCACAAATCGTGGCCCATTTTCACTTTCCTGCCTGCCCCACCCTACTCCCCCCGAGCTCTAATTTGCAGCAAACCACCCCAGGAGAAATACGGGCTATTCCAAATTACACAGATTGTAAAAGGGAGCTTTCCAACAGGTGTCCCCTAGGTCAGCGGTCTCCAACCTTGGCAACTTTAAGCCTGGAGGACTTCAACTCCCAAAATTCCCCAGCCAGACATGCTTCAAGATGCATGGACTTCATCTTCCAGAATTTCCCAGCCAGACATGCTTTATGCCTGGCTGGGGAATTCTGGGAGTTGAAGTGCACTCATCTTAAAGCATACCAGTTGGGGAATTCTGAGAACTGAAGTCCAGCCATCTCATACCGTGCTGGCAGGGGAATTCTGGAAATTCCCACCCACCTTAAAGCAAGCTGGCTGGGGGATTCTGGGACTTGAAGTCCAGCCATCTCAAAGCATGCTGGCTGGGGGATTCTGGGAGTTGAAGTCCTCCAGGCTTACAGTTGCCAAGGTTGGAGACCCCTGAACTAAGTCACCTGTTTGCAGGTGCAGCACCTTGGACAACGCTTCTTAAAGGCCCCTTATGTCACCCACACTCCCCAACCCCATCAGGCAGGTAGGCAGACCCCAAACCCCTCTTTTAGGAACTTCTGCCTGCCGGCTAGGATAGCGCAGGAGCGCGCAAAGCCGAGGATCCGGCAGCGCGCAGGCAAGGGCGCCCCTGGAGGAAGCCGCCGAGCCTCCTCCCCGCTTTGCAGCGCCGTCTGCCAGCCGAGAGCGCAAAAGTGCCTCCGAGCAGCCCACTCGCGAGAAAAGGGAGCCCGCGGGCGCTCTCCACCCACCCACACCCACCCAAGCCCCAAGCTACCTTCGGCCCGGCTGCAGCCCAGCTCGGCTCTCCGTCCGGCTGCCGCTCGGCGCTCAGCGCTCTGCAAGCGGCGGGGAAACGGCCAGCCGGCGGCTGAGCCCCGGTGCGAAAGTGAAAGTTATACGGGGCATCGGCGCTGAGTTTAGAAAGCGGCAGAGCTTTTCTGAGAAACCATGTGCTTTCCTCCGAAGCAACCGGGGCGTAGCGAGCAGGGCCACCCCCTGCAAGGATGTGGGGTGGGATGGGGTGGGGAAACGCTCGCTCAGATGAAATCTGGAGAGGAGAGAAAGAGACAAGAGAGAGAGAGTGATAGATAGATAGATAGATAGATAGATAGATAGATAGATAGATAGATAGATAGATAGATAGATAGATAGATAGATAGATAGATGATGGATGGATACGGTAGATAGATATGATAGATACATACGAGGAGGGGAGGGAGAGCAAGAGAGAGGCAGGCAGGCAGATGATTCGATAGGTAGGCAGGCAGACAGACAGACAGAGAGATAGATAGATAGATATAGGTAGGCAGGCAGGCAAACAGACAGACGGTAGGTAGGTAGGTAGGTAGATGGATGATAGGTAGGTAGGTAGGTAGATAGAGGGAGGCAGGCAGGCAGGCAAGCAAACATGATAGGTAGGTAGGTAGATGGATGGATGGTAGATAGATAGATAGATAGATAGATAGATAGATAGATAGATAGATAGATGATGGATGGATGGATACGGTAGATAGATATGGTAGATACATACGAGGAGGGGAGGGAGAGCAAGAGAGAGGAAGGCAGGCAGATGATTTGATAGATAGGCAGGCAGGCAGACAGACAGAGAGATAGATAGATAGATATAGGTAGGCTGGCAGGCAAGCAAGCAGACAGACGGTAGGTAGGTAGGTAGATGGATGATAGGTAGGTAGGTAGGTAGATAGAGGGAGGCAGGCAGGCAGGCAAGCAAACATGATAGGTAGGTAGGTAGATGGATGGATGGTAGATAGATAGATAGATAGATAGATAGATAGATAGATAGATAGATAGATGATGGATGGATGGATACGGTAGATAGATATGGTAGATACATACGAGGAGGGGAGGGAGAGCAAGAGAGAGGAAGGCAGGCAGATGATTTGATAGATAGGCAGGCAGGCAGACAGACAGAGAGATAGATAGATAGATATAGGTAGGCTGGCAGGCAGGCAAGCAGACAGACGGTAGGTAGGTAGGTAGATGGATGATAGGTAGGTAGGTAGGTAGGTAGGTAGATAGAGGGAGGGAGGCAGGCAGGCAAGCAGACATGATAGGTTAGGTAGATGGATGGATGGTAGATAGATAGATAGATAGATAGATAGATAGATAGATAGATGATGGATGGATGGATACGGTAGATAGATATGGTAGATACATACGAGGAGGGGAGGGAGAGCAAGAGAGAGGCAGGCAGGCAGATGATTTGATAGATAGGCAGGCAGGCAGACAGACAGAGAGATAGATAGATATAGGTAGGCAGGCAGGCAAGCAGACAGACGGTAGGTAGGTAGGTAGGTAGATGGATGATAGGTAGGTAGGTAGGTAGATAGAGGGAGGCAGGCAGGCAGGCAAGCAAACATGATAGGTAGGTAGGTAGATGGATGGATGGTAGATAGATAGATAGATAGATAGATAGATAGATAGATAGATAGATGATGGATGGATGGATACGGTAGATAGATATGGTAGATACATACGAGGAGGGGAGGGAGAGCAAGAGAGAGGAAGGCAGGCAGATGATTTGATAGATAGGCAGGCAGGCAGACAGACAGAGAGATAGATAGATAGATATAGGTAGGCAGGCAGGCAAGCAAGCAGACAGACGGTAGGTAGGTAGGTAGATGGATGATAGGTAGGTAGGTAGGTAGGTAGATAGAGGGAGGGAGGCAGGCAGGCAAGCAGACATGATAGGTTAGGTAGATGGATGGATGGTAGATAGATAGATAGATAGATAGATGATGGATGGATGGATACGGTAGATAGATATGGTAGATACATACGAGGAGGGGAGGGAGAGCAAGAGAGAGGCAGGCAGGCAGATGATTTGATAGATAGGCAGGCAGGCAGACAGACAGAGAGATAGATAGATATAGGTAGGCAGGCAGGCAAGCAGACAGACGGTAGGTAGGTAGGTAGATGGATGATAGGTAGGTAGGTAGGTAGATAGAGGGAGGGAGGCAGGCAGGCAAGCAGACATGATAGGTAGATGGATGGATGGATAGTAGGTAGGTGGATGGATGGATAGATGGATGGATAGATGGATGGATGGATGGATAGATAGATGATAGATAGATAGATGATGGATGGATACGGTAGATATATATGGTAGATACATACGAGGGGGGAGGGAGAGCAAGAGAGAGGCAGGCAGGCAGTTGATTTGATAGATAGGCAGACAGACAGACAGATAGATATAGGTAGGCAGGCAGGCAAGCAGACAGACGATAGGTAGGTAGGTAGCTGGATGGATGAGAGAGAGAGAGAGAGAAAAGTAGGTAGGCAGGCAGGCAGGCAGGTAAGCAGACAGACGATAGGTAGGTAGATGGGTGGATGGATGATAGATAGATAGATAGATAGATAGAGGCAGGCAGGCAGGCAAGCAAGCAGACACGATGATAGATGATAGATAGATAGATAGATAGATAGATAGATAGATAGATAGATAGATAGATAGAGGCAGGCAGGCAGGCAAGCAAGCAGACACGATGATAGATAGATAGATAGATAGATAGATAGATAGATAGATAGATACGGACGGACAGACAGACAGACGATAGGCATGATAGAGAGAGACAGATGCCAAGTTTGGGGACCCCTTTCTCATAGGATTGGAACTGACCTTGGAGACCATCAAATACTAAAGCTAAAGAGAATCTAACTGATAAAGTCTGATTTCTTTAATTTACTTTAATTTTTTTTAACTCACATTTATAAAATTAAATGTAAAAGATTATTTATAAAAAGTCAAGGCAGAGTAAAAACAATCTTTTAAAAAAATGGAGCCAATGAGACACTTCTGTGGACTTCTGAAGGAAGTGCAGTGAACTGAAGACGGGTTTGCAAGAAACGGAAGTGATTTTTCTCTTACGACTTTGATCTTTTCCACTTCCCCCCCCCCCCATATGTGATTTTCCTCCTATTGAGTTATATTTCTAGCTCTCTGTTCATTGGCATTTTGCCATAGTGGAATTAAAGCATCAACTATCACGACCTGCAAGGGTAAAATAATATTTCTCGGAGTAAAAAGGGTGATTTCTCTCTCACCTTTTTTGCAACTCATAGCTGAATCACACCATGCAAATTTATTGGCGTACACTCCGAGGTTTTGTTTTGAAATGTCAACTGTCAGCAAGCAAAGCTGTTCCTTGCAAGAAATTCATAATTGCGCATTTAAGCTGGCTGTGTATGCACTCCCCTGCAAATTAGAAATGTATTTATTTATTTCAAATACTGAGGGAGCCACCTATCTTATACCGAGCTCTGTGGATTGTGTGGAATGAAGAAAGGATGATCATGCATGCAATCTTACAAAATTACAGAATCGGGTCGGAAGGGAACTTGGAGGTCCTCTAGTCCAACCCTCTGCTTAAGACAGAAGACCATATACCAGTCATAGCGAACCTTTTAGAGACCAAGTGCCCAAACTGCAACCCAAAAACCACTTATTTATCGCAAAGTGCCAACATGGCAATTTTACCTGGATAATGTTTTACTACCTAAAATAATAAGCAATGCAGAGTTCAGAGTTCTAAGAGAAACGTGATCAATGCACTTTTATGCCCCTTCATTTTTTTTCAGCTTTTGAAATATTATGTTTAGCAACAATATCTTTTCTCTTTCCCTCCCTCTCTTTCTCTCTCCCCGCTCTCTCTTCCCCCCACTCTCTGTCTTTCCCTCCCTACCTCTCTCCCTCTTTCCCTCCCCCTCTCTCTTTCCCCCCTCTCTTCCCCCTCTTTTTCTTTCCCTCCCTCCCTCTCTTTCTCTCCCCCTCTCTCTTTCCCCCATCTTTCCCTCCCCCTCTCTCTTTCCCCCCTTTCCCCCCTCTCTTTCTCTCTCTCTTTCCCTCCGTCCCTCTCTTTTTCTCCCTTCTCTTCCCCCTCTTTCTCTCTCTCCCCGCTCTCTCTTCCCCCCACTCTCTGTCTTTCCCTCCCTCCCTCTCTCTCTCCCTCTTTCCCTCCCCCTCTCTCTTTCCCCCCTCTCTTCCCCCTCTCTTTCTCTTTCCCTCCCTCCCTCTCTTTCTCTCCCCCTCTCTCTTTCCCCCAGTATTTCCCTCCCCCTCTCTCTTTCCCCCTTTACCCCCTCTCTTTCTCTCTCTCTTTCCCTCCATCCCTCTCTCTCTCCCTCCCTCTCTTTCTCTCTCTCTCTCCCCCTCTCTTTCCCCCCACTCTTTCCCTCCCCCTCTCTCTTCCCCCCTTTCCCCCCTCTCTTTCTCTCTCTCTTTCCCTCCCTCCCCCCCTCTCTCTCCCTCTTTCCCTCCCCCTCTCTCTTTCCCCCTCTTTCTCTCTCTCTCTCCCTCCCTCCCTCTTTCCTTCCCTCTCTTTCTCTCTCTCCCCCCCTCTCTCTTTCCCCCCCTCTTTCCCTCCCCCCCTCTCTCTTTCCCCCCTTCTCTCTTTCTCTCTCTCTCTCTCTCTTACCCTCCTCCCTCTCTCTCTCTCTCTGCCCGCTGCAGGAGAAACATGATGGAGCTGGGCTGGGGCAACGGTGCACGTGCCCATAGAGAGGGCTCTGAGTGGCACCTCTGGCACTCGTGCCATAGGTTTGCCACCACTGCCATATACCATCCTGATCCAATGGTTGTCCAGTCTATTTTTGAAAAACCTCCAGTGATGAAACACTCACAATTTGCAATCATTTCCACTGATTAATTGTTCTCACTGTCGGGGAAATTTCTCCTTAATTGTAGGTTGGATCTTTCTTTGATAAGTTTCCACTTGTTGCTTCTTGTCTTGCCCTCAGGCTCTTTGGAGAACAAATCAACTCCCTTTTCCCTTTGACAGCCCCTCAAATATTAAAGACTGCTATCATATCTCTATGAAAGAGTGCAGAGGAGAGCAACCAGGATGATGGGGACTGGAGGCTAAAACGTACGATGAACGGTTGCAGGAACTGGGCCTGGCTAGTCAAGTGAAGAGAAGGACCGGGGAGACAGGATATTGGAGGGGCTTTCCCAGAGAGGAGGGGGTCAAGCTGTTTTCCAAGGCATCCGAAGTCCAGACAAGGAACAATGGATGGAAACTGAGAGATTCAACCTGGAAATAAGGAGAAATTTCCTGACAGTGAGAACCATCAACCCATGGAACAGAAGTTGCCTTCAGAAGTTGTGGGAGCTTCATCACTGGAGGCTTGCAAGAATAGATTGGACTGCCATCTGTCAGAAATGGTGGAGGGTCTCCTGCTTGGGCGGGGGGGGGGGGTTGGACTAGATGACCTACAAGGTCCCTTCCAACTCTGTTAATCTGTTAAAATATCACCCATAGTCAGTGGTAGTATTCAGCCGGTTCATACTGGTTCGGGCAAATCAGTAGCGGAGATTGCTGGTGGGTCTGCCCACCTTCCCTGGAGTAAAGACGTCCTATTTAGCCACATTTTTTAAGCCGGGTGCATGCGTGAAAGGCGCACAGGGCGAAGCGGTGGTAAGAATATCTGAAACTCACCGTTGTCCATAGTCCTTCTGTTCTGTTAGACTACTAGACATAATCAGCATCTTCCAAACCTTTTAAAATAATCGAGCAGAATCACAGAAATGCTGGTTCAACCAGCCTAATTGGATGCAAGCTGGAAGAGACTAGGATTTTAGGACTAGGTCCAAGCAAGGAGGCTGAGACCTAGACTGCCATCCTTCGGAAATGTTGTGGGGTCTCTATTGTGACCCAGGCCCAAGTAGGTAGTATTACATGCAAACAGTTCCAAAACAAACAGACTTTATTAGAATAGCTGAGAATGAACTCATTCTCAGCGTAGTCCAAACTAAATTAAAACAAACTCTTCATAACACAAATTCTTCAGTCTAATCACCAACCTTGGTATAATTAGGCAAACTGCCAAAGGCTTCTCTTGGCAAAAGTTCAGAAGCAGAAGATGCCGACAAGAGATAAGTGCAGCAAGACAAGAAACAAATCTATTAACATTGTTTTCCGACAAAGAGCCTAAGTGCCATTGCTGGTCTTTTAAGCCTTATGGGAGGGGCCAATCATCTCTTGGCCCTACTCCCGAGTTGTCCTCTTTGCTTTAGCTGCTCCTGCCTTCTGGCAGCTCTTCTCATGCGTGCACTAGGAACAGGCTCCTCCTGTTCCTCTGCCTCTCTACTGTCAGCCTCTGGAGGCTTCGGAGTCGATGCATCACTCCCCGATGGCCCTGGCCCCATCTCTGCCTCCGACGCAGAGCCCTCATCCGGGCCTTCCCCAGCCTCCAGGACTGGCCCCTGTTCTTCCTCAGCCTCATCGCTGTCTGACTCCGCTGCCAGCTCCGCAGGCTGCTGGCAGACCACAACAGTGTCCTACTTCGTCGGGGGGGGGGGCGTTAGACTAGATGACCTACAAGATCCCTTCCAACTCTGTTAATCTGTTAAACCACAACTCTGCAATTAGTGCGATCCCAGCTGCCGAGCCGCGATCTCATGTCATGACCATGACAGAAAGGAGAGAGGGTGCTTTATCTAAATTGAAAAAAAAAAAAAAAAATCCCGCTGGCATCCTTTTTTTTTTTTTGAATTTTTTTTGAATTATTTTTAAACATAAAACATAAAACACATCTTTTTAGAGCAAGGGTTTGATCCAGTATAAAATAAGTATAAGTTCCAAATTTCATCCATTAACATCTTAAAGAAAACAAAGAAAAAAGAGGGGGGGAAAAAAAGAACAAATCTAACTTTTTTTTTTTATTGCAAAAGTTTTACAATTACATTTTCACCCCTTTCCCCCCCCCCCCTTCAACCCACCCCAACCTTCCCAACCTCCCTAACCCTCCCTAACCCTCCCCTCCCCCCGGACTTCCACACAGTATACTCATATCAAGTAAAAAAAAAAACCCCTTTGTATAAAACTTATATAAAACTTGAACCCCTCCCTCCCCCTTATAATTTTCTTTTTTATCTTCATTACATTAACATATTTCTATCTTAATATATCATTTTCAAATAAAAGCTATTTGATACTTCCTAGTTTGATATTTGCTCTGAACATATTCTATCCACTTTTTCCATTCCCATTCATAAGTCTCTTGTGAACAGTCTTTTAGATATGCTGAAATCTTTGCCATCTCTGCAAAACTGGCCATCTTCATAGTCCATTCCTCGATAGTGGGGCAAAGCTTCATTTTTCCAATATTTACCTATCAATAATCTTGCTGCTGTTATCATATACAATACCAACTTTTCTAACTTTTATCATTCAGTCTAACGTCTTATTCTAGCATTAGACATTCTACTATGTATCACCCTAAATCTTAAAACTCCAAATCTAAACAGCTCTTTATAATATTCATTTATCATTTTAAACAATCAGTATTTCATACATTTTCCTTACTTCAAAGACCCTAATCAAATCAACGTTTCTTTTGAATCACATCTAATGACCAACATAAAATATTTTACTCCTCTCTTAAAAAACGTTTCAAAATCAATTCACTTTAAAATTTATTCCACATTTCCACCTATAATTTATTATACCCAAAAATATTTTGTTTTTGCTAATTACAAGCTCCTTCTCCATTACAACTAATTCTAATGTTTAGATGGTTCATAACTTGTATGGCTATTCCCCAACAATATTTGAAGTTGTGCAAATACGAAATTGGGCAACCCAGCACCTCTTGCGTCCTTCCTCTCTTGAGCTCTGTTGAAAGCTGGAGAGATGTGGATTTCAACCAGAGGGAAGTTGTGCTAATGCAGTATAAGAAGAAGAAGAATGGTGCTACTGAAGAGTCAAGGGAGGGAGGAACAGCTGGGGTGGAGGCTGCCTAGTGGTTAGAGGTGTGCCCACATCTCTCAGCAACTCTTAACTCACCGGCCACCTCTGCAGAAGGTCATCTGACCTGGTCTCCAAGATAAAGTATGGCAAGCTTTATGGGTTTGACAAAGGTTGAAGCTGGGTTGGCTTAATGGCTATTTTTATTCCAATGCAAGCAGAGAAGGCATCAAACTGGTTAAATCTTGGATTGGCGACAAACACAGGAACCATATATCAATAGTCTTACATACTGCTCCATACTTTTGCCAGCATTTTTGCCCCCAACAGTCTGGGTCCTCATTTTTTTTTTTTTTGACCTTGGAAGAATGGAGGGTTGTGAGTCAACCTTGAGCCGGTCAGGATCGAACTGCTGGCAGTCGGCAGAGTTAGCCTGCAATGCTGTATTCTAACCACTGCGTCACCAGGGCTCCTAGGGATGAATGAATCAGGAGAAATTTGCTAGCAGCTTTTCCAGCTGACAAGATTGCATTAAATAACATACGTTTTTGTGAGCTGCAGCTCACTTCATCACATCCATGAGTTGAGTTACATCAATGTTTCCCAGCCTCAAATGCTTGTCAGTCAATCATTTGCACTATCACTCACTCAACGCTGAAGATCCAGAATGTTTTGCCTGCAGAAGTTTATCAGTTCAATACTGTGGAATTGGGATCGTAGAAAACACCCAGGAGCATAGAAGAGTTCAGAGGCAGATGCATAAATAAATGTCTTAAACGTATTTATTCATATAATAAATCATATTAACTATGTACAACAGAGATCAAGTCTCATGAGGAACAAACATGAAAAGAGAGGGATGGAGAAAGCAAGGTGGAAAAGGTTGGAGGGGTTTTATACTCAGGGTAAGCCCCTCCTTTCCACTGAGTCCTGTTGGAGAAGGGCGGTATACAAATTAAATAATAAATAAATAAATAAATAATAGGGGTGGAGACACCCTCTGCCTCCACTGGTGTCTATATGACACATGTGCCAATGGCTTGCAAACACCTGACAAATACCTAGCATCTCCAATTAAAAAGACTACCGTGTTTCCCCGAAAATAAGACCCTGTCTTATATTTTTTTGAACCCTGAAATAAGCACTTGGCCTTATTTTCCGGGAGGTCCAGGGGTGAAATCCAGCAGGTTCTGACAGGTTCTGGAGAACCGGTAGCGGAAATTTTGAGTAGTTCGGAGAACCGGCAAAAACCACCTCTTGCTGGCCAGAGTGGGGTGGGAATGGAGATTTTGCAGTATCCTTCCCCTGAAGTGGGGTGGGAATGGAGATTTTGCAGTATCCTTCCCCTGCCACACCCAAGCCACACCACGCCCACCAAGCCACGCCCACAGAACCGGTAGTAAAAAAAATGGATTTCACCACTGGGGAGGTTTTATTATTTTGGGGTACGTGGAGTAAGATGGGGCTTTTCTTGCCATCTTACCTGATTTCCAGCTCTGTCTCTTAACTCTAACCAGAGGAAATGACGGGGAATATTTTTTGGGAGGGCTTATTTTTGGGGAGGGCTTGAGTGCATGCACTCAAAAGCGCAATCGGGCTTATTATCAGGGGATGTCTTATTTTCAGGGAAACAGGGTAGGTAACACGAGATCAGAAGGTACCAATAAAAGAGAATAGTTGTAGCTTCAGGATTGAAATGAGGGACCCTTGTTGCTCTCTGAGCTTCGTTGTTTTCTTGCAAACGTTTCATTTATTTTTTTTTTAATTTGATTTATATGCTGCCCTTCTCCGGAGACTCAGGGCGGCTTACAATGTGCTCAGCAATAGCCTTCATCCTTTTGTATATTTATACAAAGTCAGCTTATTGCCCCCACAAACTGGGTCCTCAATTTACCTACCTTAGAAAGGATGGAAGGCTGAGTCAACCTTGAGCCTGGCGAGATTCGAACCTGCAGTAATTGCAGACATCTGGTCTTAATAACAGGGTGCTTTAAACCACTGTACTACCAAGGCTCATTACCCAACTAGATAACATCATCAGGGCTAGCTCAGCACCACATAGCACTGATGGTGTTACCTGGTTGGGTAATGAAACACTGTAAGAACACAACAAGGACTTGACAGTTCAATCCCAAATCCACAAATATTCTTTTCAATTAACGTCGGGAGCGTTTTTTTCCAATACACAAGGCAATACAGGAGAACTAAGCAAAACAGCTTTTTAAAAAAAACCATCGGCCAGTTTCAAGAGCAGAGAAGCTGAGCAGACAGTTGGGTGGAGTTTTTTTTTCACAGAAGTCCAGCGAAATCCACCACCACGCCGCCTGTGTTCCTGCACATATTTGACTATGAAGCGGTCAAGGTACAGGTATAAATGGAGGTCGGTGTGCATTGTGATGCAGCCCGCGCGGGTGGTTATGGGAGCGACGTGGCGTTCCCATGTAACACCTCTTCTGCGTGAGCTGCACTGGCTCCGTGTGCTTCTGAGTGCGCTTTAAGGTTTTGGTTACCACCTTTAGAGCGCTCCATGGCTTAGGACCGGGTACTTACAGGACCGCCTTCTGCCGCCAGTAGCCTCCCACCGGGCAGTACGCTCACATAGAGAGGGGCTCCTAAGGGTGCCGTCGGTCAAACAGTGTCGACTGGCGACCCCCAGGGGGAGAGCCTTCTCTGTGAGGGCGCCTGCCATTTGGAACGAGCTCCCCCCCGGAGATACGGACGATCCCGGATTTACACACTTTCCGCCGTGCCCTCAAGACTTTTTTATTTCAACAGGCTGGGCTGGCCTAACTTCCTTTTAATTGTTATTTTTAAATTTGTTTTAAAACAAATTGGGGGTGTTTTAATTTGTTTGGGCCAAATTATTTAATGTGTTTTTATATTGTTTTTAAATTTTGTATTATGTGTGTTTTATCTTTTGGCTGTTCACCGCCCTGAGTCCTTTGGGAGTAGGGCGGTATATAAATCCAAAATAAAGTAAAGTAAAATAAAAATTGCGCTCTTTACACATGCGTCTGTGACACCGCACCAAATGGCAAAGCTTGCACAATGACATCACAAAGGCCTGTTTCATGATGATGGTGTCGTCATGGTTAGGAATGGATGCCTGTGAACATAGAACATTGGAATCACAGAGTTGTAAAGGGACTTTGGAGGTCTTTTAGTCCTTGCTCAAGCCGGAGACCCTATAACATTTTGGACAAATGGCCGTCCAGTCTCCTCTTGAAAAGCACCAGTGATGGAGCACCCACAATTTCTGGAGGTAAGGTTCTCACTGATAGGAAATTACTTCTTAATTCTAGGTTGTTTCTCTCCTTGATTAGTTTCTACCCATTGCTTCTTGTCCTGCTTTGGAGAATAGCTTGACTCCCTCTTCTTTGTGGCAGCCCCTGAGATATTGGAACACTGCTATCATGTCTCCCCTGGTCCTTCTTTTCTTTAGACTAGTAATACCCAGTTCCTGCAACTGTTCTTCATATGTTTTAGCCTCCAGTCCCCCAATCATCTTTGTTGCTCTTCCCTGCACTCTTTCTAGAGCAGTGATGGCTAGCCTTTTTCTTGTTGTGTGCTGAAAGTGCCCACATGCGTATTCAACAGCATACACGCGTGCCGGCACCCATATGGCAATGCGCGCATCCCTGTGCACATGCGCACACGACCCCCCAGCTCACCCCACCCCCTGTGCATGTGCATGTGACCCCCCCACACTTCACGCATGCATGTGCAAACTCCCTGCCCCCCCGTTTTTGGCCTAGAAGGCCTCCGTCTCGCCTCCTGGACCCAAAAACAGTCCGTGGGGGACGGGCTACTCCCATGTCCCGTTTTGGGCCTAGCAGGCCTCCCTGCAGCCCCCAGTGCTCTGCCTCTGCCCCCCGCATGTGTGTGACCCCCCACCTCCGCATGCGACCCCCATGCTCATTACCGTGCATCTCCCCATGCCCCCCACCTCCCGTGCACCCCAAAAATCAGCAGGCTGGTGGGAGGCGGCGCGCATGCCCAGTAGTGGTAAGCTGGGCGACGGCTTGCGTGCCTGCAGAGAGGGCTCTATGTGCCAGCTGTGTGCCACAGGTTCGCCATCCCAATTCTAGAGTCTCAACATCTTTTTTATAATACGGTGATCAAAACTGGATGCAGTATTCTAGGGCACCACTTACTAAGGCTTTATAAAGCGGTATTCGAAGGAGGAAAGTGGCAAGGAACTAAATTCTTCCCTCTCTATTTTAAAACATTTCCAAAATCATGTACGGACTGTGGCTTTTCAGAAGCAGAAGCTGAACTACAAATGGGAACAAATGAAAATTGTGTCTCCGGAGAAGACAGGCAAAATAAGTTGCTTTGATGGCTGGGTCTGCCCCCTGGTGGCTGGTGATTGGAGAATTATTACATCCATCCATAAATGGGTGTAAAAATATTTTTGGCAGCTGCAAACCCAAAATAGATGCAATATCGTCAACAAACGGACTGCATGTTTTTAGAACAGCTGCTTCATCATAATTCTGCAGAGGGGAAAAAAAAGAGAAAGAGGAAGAACGGAAGAAAAATGTTACTGATGATTTAGGACATACTAGTTGTCAAAGGCTAGTTGGGAATTCTAAATTTAAATATTAAGTCTTGATTTAGCCAAGAACGTATTAATACTGACACTAGCTTAGCCTAGCTCGGAGATAATAGCATTTATAAAAAGATAAAAGGTTCCCCTCGCACATATGTGCTAGTTGTTCCCGACTCTAGGGGGCGGTGCTTCTCTCCGTTTCAAAGCCAAAGAGGCAGCGCTGTCCGAAGACATCTCCGTGGTCATGTGGTCGGCATGACTCAACGCCAAAGGCGCACGGAATGCTGTTACCTTCCCACCAAAGGTGGTCCCTATTTTTCTTCTTGCATTTTTTACCTGCTTTTGAACTGCTAGGTTGGCAGAAGCTGGGACAAGGAACGGGAGCTCACCCCGTTATGCAGCACTAGGGATTCGAACCGCCAAACTGCCGACCTTTCGATCGACAAGCTCAGCGTCTTAGCCACTGAGCTACCGCGTCCCTTAATAGCATTTATAGAGATAAAAAAATTGCTGTTCAAAGGGGCAGATGATACTATGTACCCGTGATGGCACGTGTGCCCTCTGACACGCAGAGCCCTCTCTGTGGGCACGCGTGCCATTGCCAACTACTCTTCTGGTTTCCGATGCTGGTCTTCGCAGGCATCGGAGCGCTGGAAAACAGCCTGAAAACAGCCAAAAATCAGGACGTTTTTGGGCTGTTTTCAGGCTGTTTTTGGCCCCAAAAACGGCCTGAAAACAGTCCGAAAAACAGTCCAAAAACGGCCAAAAACCAGCATGCATGCACCGCCCAGCTAGTCTTCAGGTTTCCGGTGCTCCAGTGCGTGCACATGGACACGCGTTCCGGTTTGGGCACTCGGTGCCGAAAAGGTTCTCCATCACTGCTATATACTGTACGCTATGACATCACATGAATGGTGCCCTTCGTGTGCACCTGGATCTTATGTATTTGCTAAAAATGCAAAAAGAAGCTCTAGAGCAGTGTTTCTCAACCTTGGTAGCTTGAAGATGGGTGGACTTCAACTCCCAGAATCCCCCAGCCAGTCAACACTTCATTAGGGTATTATAATTCAATCGGCCTCAGGTATTGTGTTATTGATGGCAAGGTGGTGTTTGACCCAATTCCTATAGAGGCCTGGGTTAAACTGGCAGTCTCTCCTATAGACTACTCATAAAGTTACTACTCATTGTAAGGAAACCAGCTTAGATGTTGCATTCCAGGCAGGGGTGAAATCCAGCAGGTTCTGGAGAACTGGTAGCAGAAATTTTGAGCAACTCGGAGTCCCATCAAATACCACCTCTGGCTGGCCGAGTGGGGTGGGAATGGAGATTTTGCAATATCCTTCCCCCAGGAGTAGGGAGGGAATGGGGATTTTGCAGTATCCTTCCCCTGCCACGCCCACCAAGCCACACCACGCCCACAGATTTCACCACTGAGTCCAGGGTTTCTCTTTGCCACTTCCCTGCCAGCTTCAATCATCACTCCACCCTCCCAAGTTGGAAAATTACCGCTTCAGTCCTGCCACTAGAGGGGCAGCTCAGCGGTTAAGATACTGGGCTGGCCAGTTCGAGACCAGAGCACCAAGCGATGGGGTGAGCTCCCGTCCTTGCCCCAGCTCCTGCCAACCTAGCAGCTTGAAAACATGCAAATGCAAGTAGATAAATAGGTACCACTTCAGTGCTCTGTGACATCATGCTGGCCACATGACCCACATAAGTATCTTCAGATAGCACTGACTCAGTGGCCTTGAAACTGAGATGAGCACCATCCCATAAAGTCGGCAATGACTAGCGGAGTAAGGGATTCCTTTACCATTTTTACATGCCACTAGGACACAGGTGGCCCATGGCTATTTGTAACCGGGCCAGCGTGGATGCCAACCATGCTCTCATAAGCAGTGCTCCAAATTTTTCGCTCTTGCCTGAATGGAGCTGCCCGGTTCCCCTCTCCCCCCTTCCCAGCCGGGCTGCCAAGCCGCCTGTTCCAAAAGCAGAGCAGTGAGAGGAGAGGCCTTATTATCACAGGGGTGTCAAACTCGATTTCATTGAGGGCCACATAATAATAGCCTTTATTGTCATTGAACATCATGTATACAACGGAATTGGTTTAGCTTCTACTGGTGCAATCCATAACAGAAAATACAAGACAACATGAATAATATCAGGGCTGTGTTTAACCTGGGGGGTGGGGGGGGGTGGCGTGGCGAGCTCGTGTCAGGGCGCCTGTGATGGCCCGATGCTCTTCCAGCGAAAAACGGACCCCCAAGCTCCGTTTTGGCCGCAACAGCTTCCTGCAACCTTCTGCCAGTGAAAACGGAGCTTGGGAGTTTTACCCTCTGCCCTTTGCCAGCTGTTTTCCGTTGCGATGGACTCCTGCAACCCTAAGACAGCAAAATGGAGCTTGGGAGGGCCATTCTGTGGGCAAGTCCTTCGCTGTTTCCAGGGTGGCCTGGTGGGCCAGATCTGGGCCACCCCCACCCCCTCCGGGCCTCGAGTTTGACACCCCTGGCATATGAATTTGTGTAAGTTTAGAGGAGATGCTGATACATGAAAAGCACTGCTTCCTGGCATGCCAGCTTCCCACTTTCATCTGAAATTAAAAACCTTGGAGTCTTATCAATGCAATAACCCCCAAACACTTGCAAACAATCTTGGTTTAATAAAATTAAGCTGTCATATATTAAACTTTGTTTAATAATGTACAAGGAAGGAAGAAAAAGTTCAGCCATCACGTGACTGCCCTTATGAAATCTGAGTAGATAAGAAACAGAAAGCATCCATGTTACAATCCACAACAGCGAAAACTCACCATTTCGTCATCATCCTGAAATCCAAACACAGAAACGGGAAAAATGTTTTTATATGCAAAATAATCCCTGAGTGGAAAAGAATGACTTTGGAAAAAAAATCATGCAATTCTAGGGAGTTCCAGGCAGAGAGGCTTAAGGGGGTGGGGGTGGGTGGGAATTAATCTGAGCATTGTAAGCAGACCAATTAATCAGAAATCCAAAAGAATGAATGTTATTTTGCTTGTACTAAAATGTCCAAGTTAAATGCAGATGTTGAAGAATATTTTTCCCCTCCATAGAAATTCTGGGCATCTAGACATGCGATGAGGCCATCAAAACTCAATACTTAAATAATTTGCATCAGTCATGAATCACATCATCACAGCTATAATTCTGATGTTATACTGCAGCTTCCAACATGGCCCACACAATCTTTTTGATCAAAAGATGCTAGAAATCTCACAGCCTGGGTTTCAAACTTCCATTTGCAAAATGAGCAGCTGCAGTAATTTGGGGCGACCCTCTTAACTCACTCTGGCCCCATCTCTGGGGGATTCGGACTGTCCCAACTCAGGAGCAAAGGTCACCTACCCAAATATCCCTCCTTTTCCAAGTGTCAGTTGGAAGTTCAAGGAGTTATGCTCCACCAGACTTCAGATTCAGGCCAATGTTTTTTTCTTTTAATTCGCATCCCAGAAAGCAAATTATTCATTCACAATATGTATGGCTAACCTGCAGGGAATCAGCCTTAAATGGGAAGGGAGGGAGGGAGGGAAGAAGAGGAGGGTAGAGGAAGGAAAGGGAGGAGGGGAGGGAGGGAAGAAAGGAAGGGAGGAGAGAGGAAGAGAGGGAAGAGAGGAAAGGAGAGGAGGGGAGAGGAAGGAAAGAGAGAGGGGGAGGGAGGGGAGAGAGGAAAGGAGAGAGGAAGGGAGGAAAGAGGAGGGGAGAGGAAGGAAAGAGAGGAGGAGAGGGAGGGAGGGAAGAGAGGAAAGGAGAGAGGAAGGGAGGAAAGAGGAGGGGAGAGGAAGGAAAGAGAGAGGGGGAGGGAGGGAAGAGAGGAAAGGAGGGGAGAGGAAGGAAGGAAAGAGAGTGGGGGGGAGAGAAGAGAGGAGAGAGGGAGGGGAGGGGAAGGAAAGAGAGAGGAAGGGAGGGAGGGAACGATCGTTCCCAAGTCTTCTTTTGCACAAATCCCATTCTCTCTTTTAACTTTGAAATGTAATGACAAAAAAGAACTTATAGATTTAAGTAGATTGCTGCAAAATAGAAAGCTGCTTGAAAGAAGTCGTTATTTGCAATTGATCGATCCGAAGACACGCGTCCAGACACGATGTTGACTTGCTAAATTGGCAAAAACAGGAAACCCCCTCGTGCTTGAAACCTCGGAAAATACTTTCTGCCACACTGTGTGGCATGGCTGGGCAACCCAGGCCCCCTTTTACCACCTGCGGACTCAACTCCCAGAACTCCTGAGCCAGCCATGCCAGTTTTTCCGCAGGTGGTAAATAAAAGGGGGCTTTGGCTGCCCACCTCCGCTGTGTAGTATTAATAGGCTCAACTGTTAACCTTCTGTGGAAAATCTATTTACACCTTATCTTTTACACGTGTTTGTCAGGAATTAAGAACAGCTCTTCTTCATTTTTGGCATTAACTTCCCCCCGTGTCGTTTTTTTTTCCTAACTATGCTGGTTGCACAAGATTGCACACTTGCGCGTAGGCGAGATCCAATCCAACTGGGATCAAGTGGGTCCTGGCAGAAGGACTCTGCCTCTCTTGCACTTGGCCCGCAAAGCAGCTGAGGTACAAAACTCGCACCGCTCTCTCGAGCCGTGGCTTCGGTGGTCTATTGTTCCTTGAAGCTCTGAGCTAGCATCTCATTGCGCGTCCAGCCACGTCCGTCTTTAAGCTTCAAAAGTCTTATGTTCGCCCTCTTTGATCCAACCAACCGTCGGCCGCGTTGGGACATTCAAGCTCGTGCCCGGAGAAGAGGAAAGAGGAAGTTTTATGTGCCCGGTTAGTTTGCCACAGCTGGAGGCCCCTCTGGCAGGAGGGAGGCAAAGAAAGTCTTGAAGAAAAGCCAAGCTGTGCTCACGAAGGAAACCGCTGGAACTGGCGGATTCTCGCCGCCCTGCCGGCCTCCGAATTCTCCGTTTCATTTTGTTCTCTTGGGTTTTCCTCCTGCTGAGATAAGGGGAGAAAAAACAAAAAACAAAATGTAAGTTTATTTATTTATTTATTTATTTATTATATTTCTATACCGCCTTTCTCCCATAGGACTCAAGGCGGGGTACAGCCAAGAAAAATATAGACACACAAACATCATAAAATTGCTAATTAAAATTATTACTTAGTTTGGTCAATTAAATAAAACCCAGAATTAGATCACATTTAAAAAATCATTCACACGTTCATATGTTTAGCCCCGCCTGTTGGAACATCAGGGTCTTGAGGGCACAGCGGAAAGCACGGAGATCAGGGATATTCCGTATCTCCGGGGGCAGTTCATTCCAAAGGGTTGGAGCCCTCACAGAGAAGACCCTCCCCCTGGGAGTCGCCAGTCGGCATAATTTGACTGACGGTTACCCTGAGTAGTCCCCTCCCTGTGAGAACGAACTGGACGGTGGGAGGCTATTGGTGGCAAAAGACGGTCTCGTAGGTACCCAGGTCCTAAGCCATGGAGATCCATGGAGATAAATTACATGGAGATCCTTCCTCCTAGTGATCTCCAACTATTGGTATGGTTTAACTAGGCCAGGTGTCAGCAACCTGCGGCTCTGGAGCCGCCTGCAGCTCTTTGGACCCTCTGCTGTGGCTCCCTGTCAGGTGATCCCACCACTGGCTGGCCCTCCCCTCCCAGTCACCCCTCGCCTGGCCTGAGAGGGTAAGGGTGAGGGCGGAGTATGGAGAAGTGGCCAGGGCAGAGACAGAGAGATATATAGAGAGAGGGAGAGACACATATAGAGAGAAACAGAGAGAGAGGGAGAGGAGAGACATAGAGAGATACAGAGAGGGAGAGAAGGGAGGGGGGGGGAGAGAGAGAGATCAAAAGGATTTTGTGGTTTCCGGTGTTTTTTTTAACCCTAATGACCGGCTGGGTAGGCGTGGCTAGGGTGAGTCATGTGACTGGTGGGAGGGAGTGACATCGAGTTGGCCACGCCCACCCAGGTTTTGTGGCTCCCGATGTTTTCTTTTCTGTGGGAAACGGGTCCAAGGTTGTTTAAGGTTGCAGACCCCTGAACTAGGCTGAAGTTGAACATTTTTTCTTTCTTTAAAAAAAAAAAAAAATGAACATTTTAGATTTAGGCAAAATCCCCTGCAAGCACCCTATTATACTTTACATCATCGTAAATTTCCTGAATGTAGGTTGTGCCCGCAATTATGGTGGTACGTCATGACAGTCATAAAATAAGTCACCCCAGGACCAGATCTAATTATATTACCTTTTTGGAAGGTGGTTGTTAAGCAAACACTGTGGTCATTAAGCGAATCCCACGATTGTTATGGAAAACTCATTTGCTATGGGGCAGTTTTTGCAGGAAATTGATAGTAAAGTCCAGTTTCCACCAGAAGCGTAAATCATGGTCAAATGACCTGGGGGGGGAAAGGGGGGGGGGCACGGACAGCAGAACTTTTGACACTGGGTGAGAAGTCCCTTTTTCGGGGTCTATTGTGATTTCGAAGAGTTGTCGGTTGTAAGTCGAGGACTGCTTGTACCTAGCTAGGTCTTGTTCAAAGGGATTCCAAATCTCTCTTCCAATGTGGGAAAACCCCATGCAGGTAGTCCTCGACTTACGGCCACAATTGGGCCCCAAATTTTTGCCACTAAGCAAGAGCGTTAAGTGAGTTTTGCCCCAGTTTTACGACCTTTCTTGCCATGCTCACAATAACATGAGGAAGTGAATTGACTTTGCTTGTCAGAAAGTTGCAGAGAGCGATCATACGACCTCGGGACTGTCGTAAATATGAACCAGTTACCATCCGATTTTTGATCAGGTGACCACGGGGAGGCCTGTGTGAAAAACAGCCATGTAATGTCCCTTTTATCAGTGCCGATATAGCTTCAAATGGTCACTAAATGGTTATAAGCTAAGGACTACCTGTAATCTTATCTTTTAAGGATACTTTGGCCCCAAATATCCTGAGTATTAATGAAATTATTCTCGTACTGGAGCAGGGGTGAAATGCTCCCGGTTCGGACCGGATCGCCTGATCCGGGAGCGATGGAGGCGGGTGGTTCGGAAAACCGGTAGCAAAAATCCCTCTCCCCCCCAATGCCCAGCTGATCCGCGCAATCATCAGAGGCTTGCTTTTTTTTTTTTTTTTTTTTACTTTTAAAAGCATTTTTTCTACCACCTCTTCGGCCGAAAAAAATGCTTTTAAAAGTAAAAAAAAAAAAAGCCTCTGATGATTGCGCGGCTGAAGAGGTTGTAGAAAAAAAAATGCTTTTAAAAGCCTCTGATGATCCCAGCTGAGTTGCCTGATCGTCAGAGGCTTTTAAAAGCATTTTTTTCCTGCAACCTCTTAAGGTTGGAGAAAAAATACTTTTAAAGGTAAGAAAGAAAAAAAAAGTTGGCCACTCCCACCCAGTCACATCCCCCCCCCCCCCCAGCCACATCCACAGAACCGGTAGTAACAAATTTTACATTTCACCTCTGTACTGGAGTATTACATTGGCAGGATCCAGAGGGTGAGCAAGATAAATTTTTTCTGGCACCGTTTTCTTTAACACACAAGGCTGAAAGAACTCGGTGCCACAGGCTGAACTCCAACTGGGTGGTTTAAATAAGGAACTTTCCCTATGACCTAGAATAAAAGCTGATGCTACCCAACCAGTTTTCAATTAGTTGCTAAGGGGCTGGGGCTCAGTAAAACCAGGAAACTGAGTTCTAGTTCTTGCTTTAGGGCATGAGAGCTGGCTGGGTGACCTTGGGCCAGTCAAGCCACCTTCACAGGGTTGTTATGAGGAAAGAGGAGAAGGAAGGAGTGTTAAGATACATTTGCTGCCTCAAGTTACTTATAAAGTCAGAAAAGTGGGATAAAAATGTCTATGCAGATTCTCAGTCCTCCAGGTCAAGTTTGTCCCAGAGGTGCTTTTTCAAGAGGCAAACTGGACTTTCTGGTTTTTCTTTGAAGATGTTTCGCTTCTCATCCAAGAAGCTTCTTCAGCTCTGACAGGTCATTCTTCAAATGACCAGCTTGTCCGCAAGGAATATAAACCCTTCCATCCCCCACTATCCTGTCAGAGCTGAAGAAGCTTCTTGGATGAGAAGCGAAACGTCTTCAAAAGAAAATACAAGAAAGTCCAGTTGCCTTTTGAAAAAAACACCTTTGGATCAACCATTCTCTACGTTCCATCTCTCCAACCCATTCAACCTTCCTTCATTTTCCAAACTTTCTCCATTTTTACGGACCTTCTTTAGGTCCCAGTCAGTGTCCTCCTTAAACTAAAATCTGAAGACTACAGTTGCCTCTTGAAAAAGCGCCTTTGGGATAAAAAAATCGAATGAAAATGTAAAATATGCTAAATAAAATGTGTAAAATACTTCCAGTAGAGTTACAGCACTATCGCTAGCCAATTATGGGGCAGCTGCCTCTTGTTCGGGTTTATCGTACAGGTGACACAAGGATATCAAGTGGCAGTTGATACAGGGCAGATACCTGCCAAATTCCATAATCCAGGAACTGAACATTCGAGACAATAAGGTTAACAGTTCAGTTGTTCCTCTTTGGCTGTGCCACGCTTCCTGTTCCAAGGATGGTCGGGGATTTATTTATCAAATTTATTTCCAGCC
Organism: Pituophis catenifer annectens; assembly: GCF_029215685.1. Classification (NCBI taxonomy): domain Eukaryota; kingdom Metazoa; phylum Chordata; class Lepidosauria; order Squamata; family Colubridae; genus Pituophis; species Pituophis catenifer. The sequence goes on from NW_027256893.1 coordinate 5,388,473, forward strand.
CATCTTGTGATTCAATACATCCCTGAGTGACTTAACTTCAAATGTCCTCTAACCTGAAATGTATTAAGTTAGACAAAGCAGGTCTGTCTGGAGGCCAAATCACCTTGGAAACAGCCCCAAGCGATTTCCAGTTCTGATGCTGCACTTCCAGGCATGGTTAATCCTCAACTAAAGACCATAGTTGACCCCAAAAAAGTTGAGTTTTGTCCCATTTTATAACCTTCCTTGCCGCCGCTGTTAAGGGAGTCACTTCAGCTAGCAACACGGTTGTTAAATGAATCCGGCCTCCCCACTGACTTTGCTTGTCAGAAGCTCGCAAAAGGGAATCGATCGTGTGAGCCAGTGCAACCGTCATAAATACGAAACACTTGCCAAACATCCAAATTGTGATCACGTGAATGCTGGAATGGTTTTTTAATGTGAAAAATGGTTATAAGTCACTTTTTTTCCAACGCGGCTGTAACTTCTTCAACTGGTCACTAAATGAATGGTTGTAAACCGAAGATCACCTGAAATGCCCTGCAAGAGCCCAATTGTATTCCAAAGGGAGTTTGAACCCTTAAACACAGTTGGCATGGAAAGAAGGCCCTACTGAACCAGCACATTGTACACCCTAGGCTAACCTTTTTGCCGTCGCATGCCACAAGTGGGGGGAGCACGCATGCGTCCACACCCATAATTCAATCCCCCCCCCCGCGTGCGCAATACCCTGCTTTTGGCACACGATGGCACGGTGGGCCCGGAAGGCCTGTTTTTTCGCTCTCCTCAGGCTCCAGAGGCTTCCTTGGAGCCTGGGGAGGGCAGAAACAGCCTTCCCCATATCCCTTGGAGGCCCTCCGGAAGGCCCGAAAATCAGTTGGCCGGCGCACGCATGCGCGCTGGAGCTGAGCTAGGGCAACACTCACGTGCTCACAGATATGGCTCTGTGTGCCACCTGTGGCACGCATGCCATAGGTTCGCCATCACGGCCCTAGGTTCATTCTGGAAGCCAAACCTTCATGATGCTGTCCGGCACAAAACTTACTTGTAAATTGTTATTCTGATCTTGATTAACCGCAGCCTGGGCAGGAACGTTGTTCGGGGGGTACTGGTGGCAGGGCCTGGGCTGGCCTTCGCCTGAAAGGGAACCAGCCAATCTGGTGCCTAAGGAGAGAAGACATTGGTTAGAAAGGCAAAAAATACCCTCTTGAGTGGCAGCCAACTTCTATTTTTTATTTGGGCAGCAGTGAGTGAGAAGTGGTCAGCCACTGCCCTTTTCGGCATGCTTCCCGACTTCCAGCCTAGTCAAACATCTCTATTTGCTGGTAAATTTCCTTCCAAATACAGGCAAGTCCTTGACTTATGATCACTATCCAGCTCAAAATTGTCTTGAGCCAAGCGAGACAGTTACTGAGTTTTGCCCCCTTTTATAACCATTCCTGCCACAGCTGTTAAGTGAATCTGGCCTTTCGCATTGATTTTGCTTTATCGCAAAAGGGGATCACATGACCCCGGGATGATGCAACCGTCTGTCAGTCTCCACCTTTATATTACTTGCTTGCTACGGCTGCCATTGTAACGGGGGGGAGGGGGGGCTGTCTGGATATTTGGAAGGGGGGAAGTGAGCTGGTGGGGTAAAAATTGGAGTAAATTTTCCTCAGTGTTTCTCTGCTGCTGGGAGGCGCACTGATAACTACTCAAGGTCAACCGTCGTGGCATACCAGGAGGATGGAGCCATCGGAAGCTGCACCCCACAGGACCCCTTGCGGGGATGTGGATTGGATAATCCTGACTGGACGATTGGGGGAGGGTTTTAAGGATGCTTTCTATATCTCATTTTCGCGCCTATTGCCTCAGATCTTGCTTTATTTTGGTTGCATTCAGTTCATACTCAGTAAAAGTACCTTCCTCTATGAAAATGGAGCCGGGGTTTTTCTTTCTTGGGTACTGAAAGGAGGCATACCTGATACCGTCATGAATCTGGCTTAGAACCAGAACTTCTGCTGCTAAGTGAAACGTTTGCGAAGTAAATTTTGCCCAATTTTACCTCCTTGCTTGCCACGTTTGTTAAGCGAATCAATGCAAGTTGTTAAGTTAGTCACGAGGTTGTTAAGTGAATCTGGCTTCCCCCATTGACTTTTGATTGGCAGAAGGTCGCAAAAGGGGATCACGTGACCCCGGGACACTGAGTCATAAATATCAGTCAGTTGCCAAGTGTCTGAATTTTGATCACGTGACCCCCCCTGGGGATGCTTGCAATGGTTGTAAATGTGAAAAATGGTTATAAGTCACTTTTTCAGGGCTGTTGCAACTTGGGATGGTCACTAAATGAACTATTGTAAGTCGAGGACTGACTGTACATGCCAATTGTCCGAATTGTGACCACGTGCCCAGGGGGAATACTGCAGTGGTGGTTAAGTGTGAAAAAAGGTCATGTCGCTTTTTTTAAGTGCCACTGTTAACTTTAAACAGCCACTAAATGAATGACTTGTAAGTCAAGGACTACCTAAATAAGATTCAGGTAAAGGTTCCCCTCGCACATATGTGCTAGTCATTCCCGACTCTAGGGGGCGGTGCTCATCTCTGTTTCAAAGCCGAAGAGCCAGCGCTATCCGAAGACGTCTCCATGGTCATGTGGCCGGCATGACTCAATGCCAAAGGTGTACGGAACGCTGTTCCCTTCCCACCAAAGGTGGTCCCTATTTCTCTACTTGCATTTTTTACGTGCTTTCGAACTGCTAGGTTGGCAGAAGCTGGGACAAGTCACGGGAACTCACCCCGTTATGCGGCCCTCGGGATTCGAACCACTGAACTACCGACCTTTTGATCAACAAGCTCAGCATCCATGTGCAGAAACCAGCCCCTTGCCCCCCCCCTTTCCTGCCCAGCCGCCCAAGCAGACTCACAGGTACATGAGGAGGGTGCCGGCCATCACCAAGAGGAACCTGCTCATACTGGAGTAAAAGTAAACAATGTTGACGAAGACGTAAAAGAGGGTTGCCGAGTAGAGCCAGTCCAGCCAATCGCGGTTGACTTCGTCGTCTTCCTCCATGAGGGGTCCACCCTGGGCATTCATGCGCAGGTTGGGGTTCACTCCGGGGTTGGCTTGAGGGGGAGCGTTTTGATCTACGGGGGGGTTTTCGGCAGGAAACGGACCGGGGAGAGGAGCCGGTGGGTTCACCGGAGCCACCGAGATCTCCTGGGAACTTCGGGCAGAGGTCAAGTCACCCGAATGAGCATTGGCAACCATGCTGAGAGAGAGAGAGAGAGAGAGAGAGAGAGGGAGAGGGAGGGAGAGAGAGAGAGAGAGAGAGGGGGAGAGAGAGAGAGAGAGAGAGAGAGAGGAGAGAGAGAGAGAGAGAAAGGGACATTAAAAAACACTCCTCTTGTGCTGAAAGAAAAGCATGACTACGAAATACTGATAGCATTAGGGCAGCAGCTGGTGAAATCCAAATGCATTCTAAAATCAGGGGTCCCCAACCTTGGCAACCTTAAGGCTTGTAGATTTCAAGTCCCTATTTGCTGGATGAGGAATTCTGGGAGTTGAAGTCCACAAGTCTTAAAGTTGCCAAGGTTGGAGACCCCTGTTCTAAATTGTAACATTTATTTATTTATTTATTTATTTTATTATTCATATTTCTATGCCGCCCACTCTCCGAGGACTCTGGGCGGCTTACACCAAAGACAATCTGGGTCCTCATTTTACCCACCTCGGAAGGATGGAAGGCTGAGTCAACCTTGAGCCGGTCAGATTTGATCCACTGATCTGCTGAACTAGCAGTCAGCTGAAGTAGCTGCAGTACTGCACTCTAACCACTGCGCCACCTCGGCTCTTTGGGGGGGGTTGCTGGCTGAGGAATTCTGGGAGTTGAAGTCTGCAAATCTTAAAAAAGCTTTGATTTTGGGTTATACTGATTAGAGATTTGTTATTATAGAAATGGCTAGTTTACACTATGTAAGTATAAATTTAAGTAAAGTTGAAGTATAAAGTTGAGGTTTAATGCCTTATTCTATTGCACCAAAGGGAGTAGGAAATCAATGTCTTTTTTTTCTTTCCCTCACTTTTCCCTTCCCTATTTATTTTTGCATATCCTTTGCATGCTGCATTATAAACCAATAAAAACTGGGTTTTTTTTTAAAAAAATGACATGGTAGACAATTATAATGAAATATGGGGGGGGTTATATAAACAGTATTGGTGGAAGGCAAAGGGAATAAACCTACTCAAGAATATATGTTGTTTTGGAGAGGATAAGAGCACAATAGGAATATATTGTATATCTCTTGATCGTTATAGAAGAAATATAAGGGGGAAAAATAGTCTCCAGGGGGTGCACTGTAATATTTGTATTTTTCCCCTTTTTTTGTATTTAGATTTATATGTGTTATGTTTGTATTATTTGTATTCAAAATAAAAAATTAAAATTGAAAAAATTGACATGGTAGAGAAACACTGGCCTACTGAACTCCCTATGAAAATTGCAAAAATTCTTCCATTATTGCAATTGTGGCTAAAAGATTTGTTGGGTCCAAATGACTTGCACAAAAGAAGATTTTTTTTTGCCACCCGGGGCAATTTACAGTCTTAACTTTTTTTAAAATTACTTTTCTATATGTTGTCTCTACCCACCTGTCATTTTTTCTATTAACGTTTGGTGGATTGTTGTAAAGCCAGCGCAGACATTCTCAAAACACCGACCTTGTTCACCTGTACTGACAGCTTCGTATTAGTGGAAAGTTATTTTGAAAAACGTGAATTTCACATGCTACGAAAGGCTTAGTATGTGACTTCGGACATAGAAGAGAGATTACAGGTGAAACTTACTATTGCATGTAGTATTGCCTTGTGTAGAGCTGATGGAACCAGAGCTGCAGCATATGATACGTGGTGTAGGAGGAGTAACTGGAGCTCATGGCTTGAAAAGGATGCGGAGTCACCGGAGATCTGGTGGAGAAGATACAGACAGAAGGTCGTCGTTAAACTATGATTGAATAGACCTAAGGTTACGACTGTTTTTGTGGTGGTCATTAAGTCAACCCATCATTTGCTATGGGTTGTTTCTTGCCAGAAATCTGAAGTACAGGTAGTCCTCGACTTACAACAGTTCATTTAGTGACTGAAAAAGTGACTTATGACTGTTTTCCACAGTTACGATCGTTGCAGCATTCCCATTGTCATGGGATCAAAATTCAGCTGCTTGGCAACTGGCTCATATTTATGACGGTTGCAGCATCCCAGGGTCATTGAACACATGGCAACTAACCTGTATTTATGACCTGAGATCACATGATCCCTTTTTGCAATCTTTTGACAAGCAAAGTCCATGGGGGAGCCAGATTCACTTAACAACTGTGGCTAGAAAGATTATAAAATGGGGCAGAACTCACTGAACAACTTAGCAACTGTCTCAACTTAGCAACAAAGATTTGGGGCTCAAATCGTGGTCCCAAGTCAAGGACTACCTGTAAATGCTGGTTTCCTGCCAAACCGTCGTAAATCATGGTCAGGTAACCTGGCCTGCTGCAAAACTCTGTAAATTCAAGCCAAGCACCCCAATGTGATCGTGTGATTGCACCAAGGGGGATGCCACTATGCCAGAACATCAAAACAGGATCATAAGTCATATTTTAGGGAGGGAAGTGTCTGTTGCAGTTGCTAAGCGGCTAGTCGTAAGTCCAGGACCACCTATATTTTCCTCCCTCCTTTAAAGACCTTTAACAAGGGTTTTTGTAAAGTAATGCCGTAAGCTCTCAACAAAGAATTTCTGTTTATGTACCACCCTCACCCACAAAAATTTAACATTACAGTCAGCTTGTTCCATTAGTTCATGGAAGAAAAGTGCTTAACTACTAGCCAATTTCATAAACAGGAATGTAGCTTCACACCCAGCCTTTATTTCGGTCTTGGCTTTGGCCTCAGGAAGAGGGTGGAAGGAAAATTTGTCCTGGTTTTCTTCTTCCTATAAACATCAACCAATGAAAAAGAGGCCTAGGAGTCACCCTCTTCCAATGATAAAAAGGAAAGACATGTAGACAGCCCTCTGATCAGAAAACTCTTAATGGATTCTCTGGTGCTGGGGTGATAATTCATAATTTGGCACAAGGGTTTAAGTCTAAAGAGAGCACAAATCTGGTCCACCGAAGGGTTTGTCCAACTTTGGCAACCATGGATTTCAATTCCCAGAATTCCCCAACCATGGCTGTTTGGGGAATTCTGGAAACTGAAATCCGAAAAATCTTAAAAAATTGCCAAGGTTGGACAAGCCTGGTGTAACAGTTCAGGCACCAGGCTAGAAAGCAGGAGACCATGAGTTCAAGTCCCACCTTAGCTATGAAAGCCAGCTGAATGATTTGGGGCCAATCTCTCTCTCACCTCAACTCATTTCAGAGTTTTGTGGTTGTGGGGAAACTAGGAGAAGGAAGGTGTACTGGACACGTTAGCTGCCTTGAGTTATTTGTAAAAATAATAAAGGCGGGATACAAATCAAACTAAGGAAGTCCCATCTACTCTCTGAGTCTTACGTGGCAACACCTAGCTGAATTTAACAGATTGTGGAAAACGAAACACAGCTGAGGCATTGATGGGATATATACAAAGATGAAATCCCAGAACTTGGAGAAGCAAACACACATCCCAGGAGTAACCAGGCGGCTCCTGTACCGAGGCCAGGAAATCTACGTGGCTCTGCCTATAAAGTTACTGAGCCTGGAATTCAAATTACAGACGACTGCAAGTTGAGTCATGGCACCTGGACCCGTTTCAAACCAAGAAAGAAAAGAAGCATCCAGTTGCTATGACTCAAATTTCCAGACAACTCTACCTGGATGATGGAGAAATTTCATCGTCAGATCACGGATGTTTCTGTTCTTCGCCCCACAAAATAAGAACTTGGGATGCACAAACGTACCTCGTGTCAGCTTCCTCTGTGGTCACAGGCGGGTCTGGGGCAGACTGTCCTTGGATGGGAGCAGACCTTGGAGGAAGGTCCGTAAGATTTTGGCCCAATGCTGTGGACTGCTCCTTGGCTTCAGCCTCCTAAACCACCAAAAATTTACCGCTGCATTTTAAAACAGGCTTCAAAAGGTCTGTTCCAGGTATTCAGCTCCATTTCAGACTCTCATAAGTAGCCCTCTAAAGCAGATGTGTCAAACTCAAGGCCCGGGGCCGGATCCAGCCAGTGGGGTGCTTAGATCTGGCCCACGGCCTGCCCTTGAAAATAATGAAGGACCGGCCCATGGTGCCTCCCGAGCTCTGTTTTTGTTGGCCGAGGGTTGCAGGAGGCCGTCCCAGCCAAAAATGGGAGCTTGGGCCACAGGCACCGACATGAGTGACATTGAGCTGGCCACGCCCACCCCAGCCCCCCAAGGTCAAACACAACCCTGATGCGGCCCTCAAGGAAATCCAGTTTGACACCCCTGCTCTAAAGCAAAAGATTCTATTTTTTTAAAAAAGGTTTTTATTTATAAATACAAACCGAACAAAACAGTAAAACACACAAAACATATAAACATAAATTTACATACATGTCCAATTTATCGCAACTGTATAATTTCATTTACAATTTGACTCCACCTTGTTTGGTCTATCTTTTCTGTCTATCTTTACAATTCTTGATTGACCTATGTATGTGGTTTACATTCCTCTTTCTATATTTGGTCGTTTCCTTTATTTCCTAATCTTTTATCCCTTTCCTTTTTTCCAACCAGACATACCACTTTTATCTATTTTATTTAGAATTTATTTAGAAAATTTATATCGCCGCCTAAGTCGCACATGGCGACCCAAGACAGATTATAAGGATATAAAAACACCATATAAAAAATAATCCCTGACACCGCAGCGACAATACAGCCATTTAATGGGCTCCAGCCCACTCTGGGGTCCCCATCTTGTTGGGAAATCAAAGGTAATGAGGAAAGGTTAACTCAGTTGTTGAAAAAGCCACCCCTTTCTTGAGACCACGAAGTTTGGTCTTCCCTAATGTCTCTATTCAACCTATAGAATCATGGCTGAGCTCGCCCGTTCTGTTAAGCCAAACACATGGAATGTAATATGGAAATTGGATCGCTGTGATCAACAAAACAGAACTGGAACTATGCCTGGGCTTCCTGTGAGCTCAGTCTCTGTATCAGTTGGCTACTTTCTGACATCCTAGAACATTTATTTCTTAAGCATGGCAACTTTTAAGATGCATGGACCTTAGGAAGGCATGCCTGGCTGGGGAATTCTAGGAATTGAGGCCCACACATCTTAAAGTTGCCAAGCTTAAGAAACTTGTCTTAGAATGACTGTTCGGATCCAGCCTTTGCAGAAGCAAGAAACAGACTGCTTGTCCCGGAAAACCCCTCTTTATTTATCTCCTGTGAATTAATGGCATTCACACACCGAAAAGTCCAGGCAATAGTCCTTCCAGGAGCTCCCAGCAAGCAGTCTTTGTAGCACAAAACACAATGAGAAAAATCTTCAGAAGTACGAACGGTTGTCTCCTACGACCACCACTCCCCTTTCCTTCTATTTATTCCCCAGCCAGGGAGGAGCCATTCAGCGTCTACGGGTGCTTTGCTTCCCGAGTCGACTCCTTGTCCTCCGTTGTTCACCTCTCCTAATTGCTCTGCGCATACGTGCATCTGGAAGAGGCCCCAGCTGTTCTTCCTCCTCACTCATCTCAGCCTCCAAAGGCAGCTTGCCTCTCCATTGGCTGGGAAATGTTGGATGGCTCTGGCTCTGACACTGAGCATCCATCAGTCTTCCCCAGACTCCAGAACTGGCCCAAGTTCTTCCCCAACCTCCTCATCCTGAGAGTCTGAAGCCAGCTCCACTGGCAGGCCACAACAATGATCTTCTACAGACCCAAATCCCTGCTTTCAGCACTGCTGGTCAAGGAAACCTAACCATCCCTTCAAGGCGGTTCACCTGGAAGATCTTACATCCAGTCATTATCTGTACCTGTTTGGCACCTGTCCCCGCCCCCACCCAAAAATCCCCATAACGGGCTGGTACAATATAAAAATCTTGCCCAGATCACAGAACATCTGATCCCCAAAGTCAGTGATTAAAGCTAACACCTTAAATGGCCGCTTTTCAATACCTTCATGTCAGCTCCTGGCATCGTGGGCAGATTCTTGGAGTTGCACACCAAATGAAGAGCGTGAAGCGTCTCCTGCTGAAACAGAAAGCATTAATTAACGTTTCAAAAGCCATCTGGGGGGAGCACATTTCCTTGATGCTCCATGGATTGCTGAAAGGAAAAGGCTGGCAGGGCATACGCCACGTACCTTGGTGAGGACTTCTTGCAGGAAAAGATGGTCGGGCAACAACTTTCCAGAGTAGATCAACCTCTGAGCCTCTTCAGGCTTTGAAGGGAGGGGGGGAAAAAAACCAGTTTTAAAAATCTTTTTCCAGAACAAGATTCCTCATTCTTGTAAATGTGCAAGTATGCGGTTTTTTTGTTGTTGTAAATTATAAGCAGCTGATTCTCTGGAAAACCAGCTGAGCAATGACCTTTAGGTCACTTCTCAAGAGGAAAATATTTCCCCTTTGAGTGAGATTACTGCTGGGTTCCAGTTGTTTCCTGTGGCTGAGCTGCACAGGCAGATTTTGTCTTTCATCAATAGGCTTAAGAGCAGCTAAATCAAACACCAATTGCACAAAAGAGTTTACAGAAGGAGAAGGCTGCACGTAATGAAACCACAGTAAAATCACTTACAACAATTCATTTAGTGACTGTTCAAAGTTACAACAGCGGAGAAAAAAGTGGCTTTTAATGACCATTTTCCACACTGTTGCAGCATCCCTATTGTCATGGGATCAAAATTTCAGATGCTCAGTAACTGATGGGGAAGCCAGATTCACTTAACATGTTACTAACTGTGGCACAAAAGGACGTAAAATGAGGCAAAATTCACTTTTAACTGCTTCATTTAGCAACAGAAATTTTAGACTCAATTGTGGTAAGCCAAGGACTACCTGTATATATTTTTAGATGTCTTTTTGTATCCTTTCCTTTATTTTCTTTTTTTAAAGAAGTATTAAAAGATTGACTCCTGCTTCTGATCAGAGCAACATTATGGCTAAGACTGAACACCTTGAAAGAAAACCAGCTTTCTGCAGACATTACCAAACCAAGGCCAAATTGGCAGGCATTGATGTTAATCAGTGATACCTTTCAGGAAAGCTTTGTCATGTAAACTTTTCTTTGATTACTAATTAGCCCCTAAAAATAGGTTTCTATAGGCCTCTTAACCTTCAGATAACCCCATGGTTTGTCTTTATAAGCCAAGGCACTATCCTTAGAAATTCACTGCATTGTTTTAGATTTAAAGACTGGTTTATACCAGTACTGGCCTTCCTCAACCAGACAACTTTCAAAGGTGTTGACAAGCAGCTCCCACACAAACACAACACACAAATGTGGAGGCTATCAATCTGGGGAACTGGCTGTTCTGCACCTTGGGTTTTGTAGGGTTGGCAGTGTTTTATGGGCAGAGTAGAACTCATTTCCCTGCTCCAAACTTCTCTAAAGAAATCCTTGGGCAGAACATTGAACACAAACTCAAAGCAGAAAGGGTCTTAACACGCCTATGTTTCAGGTCAGGGTTCCCAAGAGGTCAACTGAACTAAGCTGGCACGGAAGGCCAAAACAGATGGGCAATGGGCGACATGGAGCTGCACCAGCCAGCCTACCTCACCAGTGGCCTTGGGGGGGGAAATGACGTTGCTGCCAGATAATTTCCCAAATTCTGGGAAAGCTCACACGCACCATTCAGCCTTGGGACATTGTGTATTAAAACAACCTCTTGCATTGGTTTTTAAGATCCTTTTTTTTTTATTCCTTTGCCTTCCCTGCTGCATGCAATGAAAACCTTTATTTAAAAAGAGCCTTGGTGGTGCAGCAGACTAAAGTGCTGTTAAGTAGCACCAGCAGCCTGAAATTACTGCAAGTTCAATTCTCACCAGGCTGAAGATTGACTCAGCCTTCCATCCTTTCTAAGGTAGGTAAAATGAGGACCCGGATTGTGGGGGCAATAAGCTGACTTTGTATAAAAAAGAACACCGCTGGGGGGGAGGCGTGAAAGCCCTAAGCAGGTATATACAAAAGTATGAAGGCTATTGCTTAACACATTGTAAGCTGCCCTGAGTCTCTGGAGAAGGGCAACATATAAATCGAACCAATAAATAAATAAATGAATAAATATTACTTTCAATCCTGTTCCACCAGGCAAGATGTAGGCAGTTCCAACCCAGCCTTATCTTGTTATTACATGGCCAAAGCATTTAACCTTGTCAATATCAGGCAAAGAAGTTTCCAAAATATAGAAACACACAAACATTAATTATGAAACCCGTACTGAAACCTCTTCTTCTCCTTTTGAGTTATCTTTTAAACAACTTCAAACAAAGAAAATGCTGGCAGTTGGCTCTCAGTTGCATCATCTGCTTTGCAAAGCAAATAGTGCCAAGGTAACTTTGCTTTGTAGGAGAGATACAAAAAAAGCAATCATAAAGTATATATTTTTTTCTGCTTCGAGCATTAGCTTTGGAAAGAGAGTCTAAAATTTCTGAATATGAACAGCAAGCAACAGAAGTTGTACACAGGAAGTTTTTTTTTGGGGTGGGGGAATTGAAATATATAGAGTACCAAGGACAAAATGTTATTTCTTTTTCCATTCAGATGACCTAGTCTATAAATGTTTTATAGTAAATGTTCTGATTACTGATGGGGAAAAGGCATGTCCTGGAAAGCTACAATTCTCACAAGCAAGACAGACAGACGCCACAAGGAAATATTCTATTAATCAGATCATTACTTTCAATAACAGATGAAAGGGTCCCTGGAGGTCTTCCAGTCCAGCCCTCTGCTCAAGCAGAGACAAATGGCTATCCAATCTCTCTTAAAAAAAAAAAAACCTCCAGTGATGGGGCACCCACAATGTCTTGAAACAAGCCATTCCACTGACTAACTGTTCTCAAACCAAAGCACCCAACACGCCCAGCAAAATGTCATCATTCTAAACAATATTAATAATTTCCATGAAAATATTGCAGGGAAAGTGGGCCAGGCTGCTTCTCTCCACAGAGCCAACCCACACAGCAAGGATTTTGTGTGTGTGTTTTGGAACGCCTTCGACAGCCAAACCTAACACAAAAGGGGTAAAAAAAAAAATAATCATCAGGATAATTCCTTGCCCATTACTCAAGATTTTTCCTTTAAAAGAAGAAAATTCAAATTCATACAGGACATCCTATGGTGAGCACAGCAGGCAAAGATCATTGACTGAGAAATTCCTTTAAAATTATTTATACAGGATTGCTCCAAGTCCAGGAGTTGATAAAACCTGATAAAGTCAAGAGACCCTGTTTAGCCCTGGGATGGGACACCACCAGGAAATCCACAAACCGGAATGACAAAATCCATTTCGGAGAAAAGCAACTTCCTAGAATTGCTACCCGCCTGGGCATTTTTCTCAGAAAGACACTGGGGATAAAATCAACACTGCAGGCCAATTTTTTTTCCCCCCCAGATGCAAACACGGGCCAGAGCCAATGCACTCTGTGCATGCTCAGAAAAAGCACTGCAATAAACCACAATCCTGCAAAAGAACCGTGCATTTATTATTTTTAACAACCCCCCCCCCCCCCGCTTTCTTCAAATGCAACCTTTGGACGACTCTGAATTGCAACCCCAGCGCAGGAAATGCACTCTGCACTTGCTCAGGAGCTCCATCCCCACAGAGCAGGCGCGAGTCACGAAGCCCCCACCCACCCAAAAAAAAAAGGGGGGGAAGGAGACCAAGCGGGGAGGAGACTCAAGACTATCCCAACCCCATTACCACGTCGGAGAAAGTCCAAAGGGCTTCCATGCTGGCAAGGGGACAACTCCCATGAGGGGTGGGGGGGGGAAAGGACTCCCAAGCCCATCTCGGGGACCCCCAAGTCAGAAAAAGCTGCTTTCCAAATCTTATCCCCCCCCCAAAAAAATCCAACCTTCGTCGTCGGGCCCCTCCCTAGAAACACACCCCGAGGCCCGCAAATGTCTTGGCACGCCATCCCCAGCCAGGAAACCTAAGTGGGATAGACTGCGCCCGTCCGAGGAGGCTCCACTTCGCTCGGGGGAGGGGAGAGAAAAGAGAGAGAGATGGGCGAGCGCGCATGCGCATTTAAGGGGAAAAGGGAGAGGAGACAGGCGAGCGCGCATGCGCGTTTCAGATCTCACCGGTTCATCCGGGTGAAGGTGTCGCAGCTCCGCCTTGAGGCGCCGGACGCTCCAGGAGCGCCGGGCCGACAGGAGCAAGTCCGGGTGGCGCTGCGCGGGGCTCTTGACGACGAGACCCACCTCCTCCTCGTCGGCTTGCTGGCTTTCCATCCTCTCAGGCCTCAAACAAACAAAACACCCTTCCGCTCCCCCGCACAAAAAAACAAAACACCCTCCTCACTCGACGACGACAGCGGCCTCTGGAGCGACGGCGGTTGCTTTTATAGCCTCGCGGGCGGCTCAGGCCACGCCTCTCGTATTGTGGCGACGTCGCTGTGGCCGTCGGGGATTGGCCGTCGGAACGGCCTCGCGCCGGGACGTGGACCTATCAGAAGCGGGAAAAGATGGAAGGGAAAACGCGATAGGGCGGGGAGGAGGCCGAACGCGACTTGTCAATCCGGAGGCGGGAAGTTGATCTTTGGTTGGTGGTGAGCACGGCCGTCACCTGTTGAACTACCACTCCCATAATTCCTTGCCGCCGGCTTGGTCGGCGGGGGTGGAAGGGAGTTGAAGTCCACCAACGTCTGCAGCCTTTCCGCGTTTCGTAACCGTGTTTACTGTTGCTGTTGCGTTCCCATAAGAAACAAGGCTAAGCTAAAATTAGGTTGCTTGTGATTCAGCAGCCAGTGGTGGGGATGCAGCCGTCGCCTCGGAAGGAGGCCTGTGCCAGGCAGCCACATTAAAACTGCATTAATGCTGGGTTTGCAACGTTGCATAACATGAATGCAGCAGCAACTCCCGTTTTGCAGCCTTTTAAGCTCTTTTTTTTTAAGAGTGGCAGCTTTTGCCTTTTAATTGAGATTTGGCCCCTGGGAAACTGAGATCCAGTAGAATCTTGGATTTAACAGATGAACAGAGCTGGAAGGGACCTTGTGGGTCATCTAGTCCAACCCCCCTGCCCACCCAAGCAGGAGACCCTCCACCATTTCTGACAGATGGCAATCCAGCCTCTTCTTGAAAGTCTCCAGTGATGAAGCTCCCACAACTTCTGAAGGCAACTTCTGTTCCATTGAATATAGAATGCCAGAGTTGGAAGGGACTTTGTAGGTCATTTAGTCCAACCCCCTGCCCAAGCAGGAGACACCATTTCTGACAGATGGCAGTCCAGTCTCTTCTGGACTGCCATCTAGGAGGGGGGAGGGTAGAACCGGTTTCGTGACATCATATCGTCACCGCTACCAGTTCGGGAGAACCAGGCCGAACCGGGAGGAACCCACCACTGTTCCAAGCACCCACCCCTCTCCTAGAATGAAATTACGGGACCGCCTGCTACCACCAATAGCCTCCCACCAACCAGGACACTTCCATAGAGAGGGGCTCCTCCAGGTGCCGTTGGCCAAACAATGTTGACTGGTGGCCCCTAGGGGCAGAGCCTTCTCTGTGGGGGCACCTACTATCTGGAACGAGCCCCGGAGATACGGAGGATCCCGCATCTGCGTACCTTCCGTCGCGCGCTCAAGACTTTCTTATTTCATCAAGCTGGCCTGACCTAAGTCTTTCCCCTTTTTAAATGGAAATTTTAAATTTGGTTTTAAATTATTGGGGTTTTAAATTTGTTCAGCCAAATTATTTAATTCGTTTTAGTTTATTTTACATTTTGTATCTATATGTTTTATTCGATGGCTGTTCACTGCCCTGAGTCCTTCGGGAGTAGGGCGGTATACAAATTCAAATTTAAAAAAAAAATATTTTGAGAAATATTTAAAAGGCAGAATATTATATTTTCCTGGATGAGAAATGGAGAAACATGCTCTTGGAAAGCAGCCGCCACCTTTATCAATAGCCCTCAGCAAATAAAGAGATAGCTAGTTCTATTCATAAGCAAATACCCTCACCCAAGATCCAACAAAAGTAGGATTAGCCCTCAGTCACAATAGGAATTTGTTCTCTTCTCAGGATATGGAGATTGCAACAATGATAAGGTTGCTGCCTTCTCAGTAAACTAGCAAGATCTTGCAGGACTATTTTGCAAGCCCAGAATTTGGGCCCTTAGAAGAAAGAATATCAGAGTTGGAAGGGACCTTGGAGATCTTCTAGTCAAACACCCTGCTCAAACAAGAGGCCCCATACCCATGATGGCAAACCTATGGCACGCGTGCCCAAAGTGACACGCGAAGCCATGTCACCCGGCACACACGGCCTTGCCTGTTTGTGTTCCGGGTTTCTGGGACGCATGTGCATGTGACGATCAGCTGTCTGCATGGGCAGCAGTGCCGAAAACTGGTGTGCACATGGGCACACCAGTCAGCCAGTGATTGTTGGGCATGCATGCGCGCCAAAACCCGGAAGTTTGGCTTTTCTGGAGCACAATCCCTTTGCGCTTGTGATAGTGCCGAAAACCAGCTGATCGTCGGGCGCACATGTCCACTAGAACCCAGAAGTTTGACTTTTCCAGAGCGTGGCCCCGATGAGTGTGTGCGATGTTTCTGTGCAACCTTTTTGGCACTTGGTGCCGAAAAGGTTCACCATCACTGCCTGTTGTGGCCCGCCAGCGACCTGCGTGGATCGTGGCTGATCCCAACGACGACGAGGAGGCTGGTGTGGTGTCGTGCCAGCAGCCTGCGTAGCCGGCACTCATGTCGGACAGCGAGGAGGCTGAAGAGGATGTGGTGCCAGAGGCAAGAGACTCAGCCAGGGCCTTCAGAACTTCCAGAGGCTCCTTCAAGTGGAGAGAGTGAAGTGGAGGAGCCTCTCCTCAATGCTCGAGCATGCAGGGCTGCCAGAAGGCAGGAGTGGCTACTCAGGAGGAGGAGGTCTTCTCGAGAGTAAGGCTTGAGGATAATTGGCCATTCCCTTAGCCTATTTAAGTCACACGCTGTTAGTAAGTTTCTTGCTGGAAACAACTTGTAATTATCATCAGAGCATTTTTGGAAAAATCTTATTTTGTTTTCTGGGCTGGTTGCCAACCTTTGCCGGACTTTGGTTTATTCTTGCTACTTAATAAATTTGATAAGGACTCTTGATGCGTGTCAATATCCTCGGGAATCCAGAGCTGGGGCAGAACAATGCCCTATATACCATTCCAAACAAGTGGCTATCCAGTCTTTTCTGAGAAACGTCCACTGATGGAGCAGCTACAACTTCTGAAGGCGAGCTGTTCCATTGGTTAATTGTTCTCACTGTCTTGTCCCCCCTTCTAGTGTTTTGGAGAATAGGTTGACCCCCTTTTCTTTGTGGCAGCCCCTCAAATATTGGAACTCTGCCATCATGTCATCCCAGTCCTTCTTTTCACTAGATTGTTGTTGTTAGTTGCAAAGTCATTTCCAACCCATCGCGACCCCATAGACAACGTTCCTCCAGGCCTTCCTGCCCTCTACCATCCTCTCGAGTCCATTGAAGCTCATGCCTACTGCTTCATCCAGCCACCTCATTCTCTGTCGACCCCTTCTTCTTTTGCCCTCAATTGTTCCCAGCATTAAGCTCTTCTCCAGGGAGTCCTTCCTTCTCATTAGGTGGACAAAGGATTTGAGTTTCCTCTTCAGGATCTGGCCTTCTAAAAAGCAGTCAGGGTTGATCTCCTCTAGGACTGACCAGTTTGATCGCCTTACAGTCCAAAGGACTTGCAGGAGTCTTCTCCAGCACCATATAGCCATATCTAATTCATGCAACCGTTCATCATCATATATTTTAGTCTCCAGGCCCCAAATCATCTTTGTGGCTCTTCTCTGCACTCTTTCCAAAGTGGCAAATAATTTTTTTATAATGTGATCAAAACTGGATGCAGCATTAGAGAAGATGATGAGAACATTCCCAGTTCAAACCTGGAAATAAGAGGACCTTCCTTGGTCAATCACAGGGACCAGAGTTACTTGATTCAGTTGGGCGGCCCATAGAAATAATGAATGAATGAATGAATGAATGAATGAATGAATGAATGAATGAATGAATGAGACACAGCCCATTGACACACAGAGGCACACAGAGGGAGACACACACACAACCATCTAGTGAAAAAAACACCAGGTTACTAAAAAAAAAAAGGAATCAGTCACACTGCTCCATCCCTTGATCTACTGTTGGAAGAAACATCCTTCTAGGTTCTGCTCCAAGTGGGGAAAAAGACTTTGGAAACATGGAGACTGCTTGGAAAGATGGTTTAATGGTGGACAGGATCACATGGCTTGAGTTCCTGAACAGAAAAAGGGCAGATACAGCGAGTTTTTCAGGTTTTTAATGCTCTCTCTGGCTTTGAACTTCCTGGGGCCCAGAAAGAGTACTCTGATTGGTTGTCAGACTCCCAGGGGGTGGGGGTCTTGCTGGCTGATGGTCACATGTGCTTCCCAGGTCACATGTGATGAGTTTCTGCTGATATTGCGTAGAGAGCTAATCCTATCTTTGATGGATCTTTGGCAATTCCTACTATGGCTCTGCCTGAAGGAGGCAGATCTTTGTTATGTAGAATAGACTGGCCCAGGTCTTAATGGCCCATTGACAAAGGGTGGGGGGCAGGAAGGTGGGAGCTGCTTTGTCTGTAAAATATGCTTCTCATATTTCTCATCCAGGGAAATATAATATTCTGCCTTTTTCATATTTCCTAAAATATTTCACTCTTCCAGGAAAGGGGTGGGTGCTAACTTCCTACACTACCCACATGTTAATCATCTTACTTCAAACATTCTGTATTGCCAAACTAATGCTGTTGGCGTTTTTCGTAATCTGGTACTGACCACAAGCACTAAAGATTGAATTCATTTTTTTCCTCCCATAAGAAGTCTTGTATTATGCAAAATCCAAGGCCCTGTTTCTGACTTCCAACCTTTCATGCTAATACTGTCCCATTGTTTCTCTAGTTCCCTCCCTATTTTAATCTGGAGCCTTCAGATCACTTTACATGAACAAGTATTTTCTGTTTACTTTAATCTATAAATGTCTATCTCAGCCTTTTATCTCCATGTTCCTATCTGGTCTGTTTGTAGGAAGATGTTTTCCTACATTATCTACAGTATTTGTTAAGTTCTTTTGCCCAGGTGTTAAAGCCAATACCTTCATTTGCATTTGAAAGTCCTTCTCTGAAGACTGGCAAATGGAGATTTTTTTCTCCAATTCTCAAGAGGCCTCTCTTCCTGAAACTGATTTGTGGGGCTCTGTCCTTGGGATGTTGCATACACAGTGGGCCTGTTTTGGGACTTTGGCAGATTCTGGGTCAGAGTCCTTTTGCCTATCTCTCAGCTCCAAATCTTGCATCCCCCCCCCCAATTGTCTGGAGTACTGTTTTTCAAACTTGATTACTTTAAGATGGGTGGACTTCAAGTCCCAGAATAAATAAAGCGACCAGAAAAGTATTCTATATTTCTTTGTTCCCTAGAAACCCCTTCTAGAGAAATAATGAAGGGACTCCAGGATTTGTCTAGGGAGTTCAACATTACACTAATTAAAGTGGATTCAGGAACAGGCTCCCCCCATCTGTATAACCTCATTCCTCATGGCTTTAAGCGTTGCCAAATGTTCCCCCATCTTGTCACCAGGTTTGAGTTTATAATTGTGAAAAATTCTTGACAATCTGCTGGTTGCAGCCATATTGTCACTATGGAACAAATTATATAGGGCAGTCCAAACTTCCTGAGCTGTGAGACCGTCTGAAAGACTGGCATAAAGAGCTGTGTCTATAGAACTTAACAGGGTTGTGTAAGCTCTTTTATGCAGAAACTCAATTTCAGGGCTCCAAGGTAAAGGAGGTGGTCTTTTGATCATGTCCAGGGTATTTTCTCTTAAGAGAATTATCTGGATCTCTTTACACCATTTTTTAAAATTCTGACCACTTAAATGTAATTTTTCAAAATTATTTGGCAAAGTTACAAAACTATTACCGTTAAACTGCATGGGGAGTTGTTCAAAGGGCTGAAAAGAGCCTGTTGTGAATGGCATTGGGATCCCTAAGCCTGGGATCGATTGCTTAGGTCTGGCTCCTTCTTGTAGTCTTTCTGCAGTTTGAAGCAACTGGGCACGTGCAGGAAATGGAGCATGCTCCAAAGCCTTTTCTTGTTGGAGCTCCGATATCCCTCTCTGAGCTCTGAAGTCAGGCCTGGCTGAAGCCTCAGCATAGGCCCGAAAATCAGCTGTGTGGCGGGAAAACCTTGGAAGAGCTGGAAGAAGGCCTGGATATCTTTCAGGAGACTGGAGGCACATCAGATCAGGTGGGTCTGGGACCTCGGGGTGGCTGGTGGGTGGTGGTTGCTCCCTAATTTCCAGGGCAGTGATCATAGGGTCTCTATGGCTTTGATGTTTGCCTTGGCAGGCGGGGCCTGGCAAGGGGCTTGTGGGTTCGGAGTGCTCCTCTGGGCCGCTGGAGTGCTGAACTGACTGGCTGGCGTTGTAGGCCTGGACCGTGGAGCTGGGGTAGGCCTGGCTCGTAGTTCTGGCAAAGTGCCCAGGGGAGCCGCCATCTTGAGAGAAGTTGGCTCCAGAAGGGAGCTGGCGGCCATTTTGTTTGGCGGGAAACTGTGTGAGGGGAGAGTCTGTCTGGCGGCAGGCGCCATCTTGGAGAGATCAGGCAGGGGAGTCCTTACCGGGATGGCAGGCATCTCTGGTGCTGCCTCCTCAGGCCTCTTTCTGGCTGCTGCCCTTGTCTTAAGGAGGGAGGAGAGTGCTGCCCGGCACTCCTCTGCAGACATCTCAGCACTTGCCTCTCCAGGCTTTCATCTTGTCCTTCTGCCCCCTCGTCGTGAGTGCTGAAGAAGCCTTCTCCAGCATCGCTTGGCTCAGCCCCTGGGATCTCTTGCTGCATCTGGGTGGCCTCTGGCTGCCAGGTTGTAGCTGGATGGAAATCCCCTCCGATGTTTTCCATCAGCGATTCAGACTGGGGCTGCTGTGAAGTTCTCCTCCGTTGAAGGTCTCTGGTCACAACAGGGGAGCTTCTCTCACAGGTTATTTTGGAGGGCATCTTGCCTTTTCAACAGCTCCTGGAGTGGAGTTCTGCTACCATTCCCTCTGCTACCATTCTGTGGAATTGGGATCGTAGAAACACCCAGGAGCATAGAAGAGTCCAAAAGCAGATGCATGAATAAATGTCTTAAATGTATTTATTCATATGATAAATAATATTAACTATGTACGACATGTCAGCACTTCAACCTGCATCTTCTCTAGTGCTGACATAAGAAGGAGAAGCGAAGGCGTCTGGAAAGGGACGGCTGACTTTTCACCTACTTATTTTCCCTGGAGATAATGTTTCCGAGAAGATGGGATGGGAGGGGGGAATTCCTTTGAGCTGGAGTAGATTAGGGGTAGAATGACTTGGAAGATGGCCAATGAGTGCAGGGGAGTGGGGAACGGAAAGGGAGGGTTTCGGGGCTTCGTTTGGACTCAGGTTAGGATGTCGTGCTCAATAAAAAGGAGTTTTTTCTTCAAAGATTTTGTTTGAAATGCATTTTATTTGAGACGACCACGAAACTTGACACAACAGAGATCAAGTCTCATGAGGAACAAACATGAAAAGAGAGGGATGGAGAGAGCGAGGTGGAAAAGGTTGGAGGGGGTTTTATACTCAGGGTAAGCCCTTCCTTTCCACATAGGGATGGAGACACTCTCTGCCTCCACTGGTGTCTATATGACACATGTGCCAATGGCTTGCAAATACTTGACAGGAACAGTAACTTTCAGCAAGATATTTTGAGACCTTGGCATTCAATTGATGGTTGGGTGAACTTGTTAGGCGAGTCTGAAATAATTGCATCATTCCAAGCTGTAGCAAGAGCCAGCAACTTTTTATTTGTTGATTTTTAATTGCTTTTATAATAACAACCCAAAAAGAAAAAGAAACAAAACCCAAGGATCCTTATAATGCTAATGTGTATATTTTGAAAGAAGGGGGGGGGGGAAGGTACACATAAAAAGTGATTTAAAAAGTGAAAAAAATTACCACAGATAAAAAAAGAAAATAACAAAGTACAGTATATCATTATAGCAATTAACAGTTACATAAGAGCCAGGGAACTTATCCTTCTGTTCAGTTTTTACATCCACTTTCTATGCAAGAAACCAGTTTAACCATTTCAATTTCAGTCTTGTAAGATCTTCCAATAGTCAAATGAATCAGAAATCAAAACAGTAACTCAAGAAATAAGAATTTTTTTTTGACAAAAATTTTATTTTTTAAAAAAACAAATAAAAACAAACCCTCTTCAATATAAATACAAACAGTGTGTCGGTTGGTTACAAATCTTTTGTACCTATTCATTCTATTCATATATATCCATATATTGTTATCCTCATTAATTGTATATTTAACTATGGCTGTTTCTTCCCTTCTTTCATACAAAATAGTCTAGAATTTGAGTCAATTCGTATTATACCATACATTCTCCTAAATCATTCCAATAATAGTACATCTTTATATTGTATTTTATATGGTTCTACATTTCTTACATTAAAAAAAAATTCTCAATCATATTTTATTTCCATGTCTTTTTATCTAACCACTGGTAAAATAAATCCCATATTTTATAATATTGTTTATCTTCTTGTTCTCTAATTTCCAATGTCAATTTATTCATTTCTGCACACTCCATTATTTCCTTAATAACTTCGTCTTGCGTTGGTATTTTCTCATTTTTCCAATTTTTTGGCAAATACAATTCTAGCTGCTGTTAATACGTTCACAATCAAATATCTCAATTCTCTATTATATGTTTCAGATACAATCCCCAATAAAAAAAAATCTCTGGTTTAAAGTCTATATGTTTTTGTGTCATTTTTTCATGTGTGGATTTTAGTCCAGTATCTTAGCTTCTGCACACGTCCACCACATATGGTAGTATGAGCCCGGTATCTGATGACATAAGAAATAAGAAATATTTAACGTTTAGAAGTGAGGAAGAAATTAAAACCATTTTAGAGTATTATTATTTTTTGCTTTTAACTCACTGTTAAGTACAGGTAGTCTTCAACCTACAAAGGGCTTGTTTAGTGACTGTTCAAAGTTACAACAGCACTGAAAAAAGGGACTTATGACCATTTTTCACACTTATGACCATTTCAGCATCCCCCATGATGACAGGATCAAAATTCATACTCTTGGCAACTGGCTCACATTTATGACAGTGGCAGTGTCCCAGGGTCACACGCTCTCTCTTTTACATCTTTCTGACAAGCAAAGTCAATGGGGAAGCCAAGATTCATTTAACAACCATGTTCCTCACTTAACAACTGCAGTGGTTCACTGAACCAACATGGCAAGAAAGGACGTAAAAAGGGGCAAAATTCATTTAACAAATGTCTCACTTAGCAAGCAAAAGTTTGGGCTCAATTGTGGTCGTAAATCGAGGGCTCCCTGTACTTTGTGGGAATTTTTTTACCAAGTAGATACTAGTTCAGGGGACTCCAACCTTGGCAACTTTAAGCCTGGAGGACTTCAACTCCCACAATTCCCCAGCCAGCATGCTTTGAGATGGCTGGACTTCAGTTCCCAGAATTCCCTAGCCAGCATGCTTTGAGATGGCTGGACTTCAACTCCCAGAATTCCCCAGCCAGCATGCTTTGAGATGGCTGGACTTCAAGTCCCAGAATCCCCCAGCCAGCATGCTTTGAGATGGCTGGACTTCAAGTCCCAGAATCCCCCAGCCAGCTTGCTTTAAGGTGGGTGGGAATTTCCAGAATTCCCCTGCCAGCACGGTATGAGATGGCTGGACTTCAGTTCTCAGAATTCCCCAACTGGTATGCTTTAAGATGAGTGCACTTCAACTCCCAGAATTCCCCAGCCAGGCATAAAGCATGTCTGGCTGGGAAATTCTGGAAGATGAAGTCCATGCATCTTGAAGCATGTCTGGCTGGGAATTTTGGGAGTTGAAGTCCTCCAGGCTTAAAGTTGCCAAGGTTGGAGACCCCTGTACTAGTTTATTTCTTTCAAATGTTTAGTGGCTCTGAGCCACTTATAATTACAAAAATAATGACAAAATAATTTGTAATTATATTAAAAATAATTTTAAAAAAATATAGAAAAGGAATGGAATCATGGACAGTCCCAAGAGAGACATACATGCCAAACAAAACTCCATTCAAGAGGAGCTCAGCTATCGCCTTGTTCAATGTCTGAGAGAACATTCAAATTAAAAGTTTTTCATGATTATCTGAATGTCATCAGGGCTAGGGTCATCCATTAATTCATTCCATTCTGTGACAGACAAGGCACGTCTGCAAGATCCCACTAGACAATATAGTTCAATTCAGTGTTTCTCCACCTAAGCAGTTTTAAGGTGGGCGGATTTCAGAATTTCCTAGCCAGCATGCTGGCTGGGGAATTCTGGGAGTTGAAGTGCATGCATCTCAAAGCATGCTATCTGGAAATTCTGGGAGTTGATGTCCACGCATTTCATAGCATGCTAGCTGGGGAATTCTGGGAGTTGAAGTGCATGCAATTCAAAGCATGCTAGCTGGGAATTCTGGGAGTTGATATCCACGCATTTTACAGCATGCTAGCTGGGGAATTCTGGGAGTTGAAGTGCATGCAAATCAAAATATGCCGGCTGGGGAATTCTGGGAGTTGAAGTCCACATATCTTAAAGTTGCCAAGATTGTGAAACACTGGTCTAGCAACATAATAGTTCTGCTCGTTTTTGTTTTTTTTAAATGGTCTTCTCCAGTAAGTGGCTTGCATTACCAAAAAGCAGGGACTTATTTTTTTTTTGGCCAACAGCAAAGTTTGCCGAAAGCCTTAGCTGCATGTTGTTCAGAAGCTGTTCCAGTCCCTAGAGATATAGTTGTTATGGGTTTATGGAAGAAATTCACCTGGAGCCAAGTTACCTGCACCTCCAAGTGCAGCGTGTCATTTGCAACCTTGTGTGACTGGAAGCCCTTCTGGGTGGAACCAGGTGCCGGTTTCACATTGGGCAAGAGAGGAAGCTGTGGCCCAGGTTAAACGGCTGATGCAATCCTGAACCTGATTTACGAGAGTGGATTTTTAAAAGCCACACACTACACAGCGTGAGGATCATCTCTCATACGGACGACACCAGAAAAGGACAGAGTGTGTGTTTGCAGGTTTTGGAAGAAATATACTTCTGGGTCCAGCTTCAAGTGGGGAAAAAGACACTGGAAACATGGAGACTGCTTGGAAAGATGGGGTCAGATCCCTAAAAGTGATACTGCCACTCAATTGGGAGAAGGGGGAGACTTGGATTCGATTTACTAGCATTGCCTTTGTCAACAGATATTTTACAACCTATATATCCTGGCGCCAAAGAGCCCCGAGATCCCCTTAAGGTTGAGGAATGTTTATGACAGCCATGTGGGCGGTTTCACTTTAAAGAATAAAGGAGAAATGATGTTATCTGGTTCTCAGGGCAGCTGGTAAAGAAAATATCTTCACACTTGTGTATTGGCTAAAATCTGCATTCTGGCTTAAGGGAGGGGTCTCTACTGCTTTAATCCTACATGTCTTGCCTAAGGGTATTCAGACCTTGCTTTGAACCCATTGCTGTCACTTCTGCTTAATAAAAGGGTCCTTCTGAAATACTACGTTTCAAGAGTTTTTACTTTAAGTTGGGAGGAGAGGCAATCCTTACAGATGGTTGAATGGTGGACAGGATCATGTGGTTTGAGTTCCTGAACAGAAAAGGGGCAGAGATGCTGAGCGTGCCTTGGTTTTATGCCCTCTCTGAGCTTCGAACTTCCTGG
Organism: Pituophis catenifer annectens; assembly: GCF_029215685.1. NCBI lineage: Eukaryota > Metazoa > Chordata > Lepidosauria > Squamata > Colubridae > Pituophis > Pituophis catenifer. Next base: position 5,413,315 of record NW_027256893.1, read on the forward strand.
GGCACAGGAAGAGTATCCTGATTGGTTGTCAGACTCCCAGGGGGTGGGGGTCTTAGCTAGCCTTGCTGGCTGATGTAATCTTCCCAGGTGCCATGTGGGGAGTTGCTGTTGCTAGATGGGTCCTATTGTGCTGCAGATGATCAGAGGTGGGTTTTAGCAGGTTCTGACCAATTCTGGAGAACCGGTAGCGGAAATTTTGAGTAGTTCAGAGAACCGGTAGTAAAACTTCAGGCCGCCCCCGCCCCCATCTATTCTCTGCCTCCCAAGTCCCAGCTGATCGGGAGGAAATGGGGATTTTGCAGTAACCTTCCCCTGGAGTGGGGAGGGAATGGAGATTTTACACTATCCTTCCCCTGCCACACCCACCAAGCCACGCCATGCCTACCAAGCCACACCCACAGAACCCGTAGTAAAAAAATTTGAAACGCACCACTGCAGATGGTCCATTGACAAAGGTGGGGGGAATGAGTGAGCTTGGCTGAGGCCTTAATGGCCCATTGACAAAGGTGGGGGGGGGCGCAGGAAGCTGCTTTGTCTTTAAAACATGTTTCTCCATTTCTCATCCAGGGAAATATAATATTCTGCCTTTTTAATATTTCCTAAAATATTTCATTCTTCTAGGAGAGGGGTGAGTGCTAACTTCCTACAATTACACAGGCAATCCCTATCACCCTGGGGATCTAAATAAAACATTTAGGGAACAGAGCGCCAAAGAATGGAGGCCTTTGAACTCTGGTGCTGGAGAAGACTCCTGCGAGTCCCTTGGACTGCAAGGCCATCCAACCGGTCAGTCCTAGAGGAGATCAACCCTGACTGCTCTTTAGAAGGCCGGATCCTGAAGAGGAAACTCAAATATTTTGGCCACTGAATGAGAAGGAAGGACTCCCTGGAGAAGAGCCGAATGCTGGGAAAGATTGAGGGCAAAAGAAGAAGGGGACGGCAGAGAACGAGGTGGCTGGATGGAGTCACTGAAGCAGTCGGCGTGAGCTTAAATGGACTCCAGAGGATGGTAGAGGACAGGAAGGCCTGGAGGAACGTTGTCCATGGGGTCGCGATGGGTCGGACACGTCTTCGCAACTAACAACAACAACAAAAGGGCCTCTATTCTCTTGAGGTTACTCTCTGAAGTGGCTGGGCTGCCCGCAGTTAAAACCAGCTGTTTCACTTCCATTTTCAGCAGCTGTTCCCTTTACCAGGTGTTTGATGCCTCTTTCCCTTCAGGCTGCTGCAATGATCCTCAGCATATCAAATCATGACAAGGTTTCCCCCTTTTGGACAGCAAGCTTAATTTTAGCCTCCAAACATGTTAGGGAATCTTTAGGACAGGCTGCCCCCTGCTGGATCACCGAGGTATTTCAGTGAGTTTTCACTGAACGTGAAATCAGGCCAATATAGTGGAATGTACGACATTCTGCCCTCTTTGTCTTTTACTGGAATATTGCAGCTTCCTTTGGGAAAAATAAGGCCATGAATTGATGACATAATAGGGCAAACAGTCCCCTAGTGGCTGGCTTGGGTTACGGACCTGATAAGGGGGGGGGGGGAAATAATGTTGCCCCCTGGTGGCTCAGTCGGTATTGCAGGATCCCTGACATCTCCAAGCATCACCCACTTAAAATATGATCCATAAACTCAAGATGGACCGCGGGGAGGGCGACAAAGGAGGTGTAGGAATCGGGTGGTGGGAGGGTTCTGCAATGGGGAGGCCCAGCTGGAAGGGCCCCTTTTCTCTCTTCCAAAAGCAGAATAGAGAATAACAGAGTTGGAAGGGACCCTAGAGGTCTTCTAGTCCAACCCCCTGCTCAAGCAGAAACCCCCTTATATGATTTCAGACAAATGGTTGTCCAATCTCTTCTTGCAAATCCTCCAGGGATGGAGCATCCTCAACTGAGCCTGGATAGCCTGGCTAGCTCAGCAGACTAATGCATTGTAATTAACATCCAGCTGCCTGCAATTACTGCAGGTTCGAATCTCCCCAGGCTCAAGGTTGACTCAGCCTTCCATCCTTTCTAAGGTAGGTAAATTGAGGACCCAGTTTGTGGGGGCAATAAGCTGACTTTGTATAAATATATAAAAGTATGAAGGCTATTGCTTAACGCATTGTAAGCTGCCCTGAATCTCTGGAGAAGGGCGGCATATAAATCAAATTAAAAATAAAATAAATAAATAAAAATAAACTTCTAGAGGCGAAGTTCTTCCGCTGATTATTGTCACTGAACAATTAATCGCATTCATTAATTGAAGTCGAGGCGCGGACTTCAATTCTCACCTCCAAGCCTCTTCCAGCTGCCAAGGTTGGGAGACCCTCCCCTAAAGGCCACCACCGACCCCAGGAAGCTGGGGGTCCTGGCAGCAGAATCGCGGCGGGGTTCTCCCTATACCTCCATCCATGGGCTGGAGAAAGCCAAAAGAGGGACGCGCGTTTCCCGAAAGAGGCAGGCACCATCGCTCCGCAGGCAACCCGCAGGAGGGCAGAGCCAGCGCTGTAAGAACGCCCGCGGACCCCGGCCTCGAAACTATCGGGTGGGGGGGTAGGCAGGGCCGCTTCCCGCTGGACCGGGGGTTCACCTGTACCTTCTTTCCCGGGGCGCAGGTGAGGCCGGAGGGGCGGGGCGGGGCGGCGAGTCCTGGCCACCGGATTCACCTGCGCCTTCTTTGCGGGCGCGCAGGTGAGATTGGAGGGGCGGGGGGGGTGTTGAGACTTGGGCTCCGGATTCACCTGTGTCTTCTTTCCCGGGGCGCAGGTGAGGCCGGAGGGGCGGGGCGGGGAGTTCTGTGCTCCGGATTCACCTGCGCCTTTTTTCCCCGGCGCGCAGGTGAGATTGGAGGGGCGGGGGTGTTGAGACTTGGGCTCCGGATTCACCTGTGTCTTCTTTCCCGGGGCACAGGTGAGGCCGGAGGGGCGGGGCGGGGAGTTCTGTGCTCCGGATTCACCTGCGCCTTTTTTCCCCGGCGCGCAGGTGAGATTGGAGGGGCGGGGGTGTTGAGACTTGGGCTCCGGATTCACCTGTGTCTTCTTTCCTGACGCGCAGGTGAGATTGGAGGGGTGGGGGGGGTTGAGACTTGGGCTCCGGATTCACCTGTGTCTTCTTTCCCGGGGCGCAGGTGAGGCCGGAGGGGCGGGGCGGGGAGTTCTCTGCACCGGACTCACCTGCGCCTTTTTTCCCCGGCGCGCAGGTGAGATTGGAGGGGCGGGGCCCAACCGGCGGCATCCCCGCCCACCTGTCCGAGGCCGCGTCCGAGGCCGCCGCCCTCACCTGAGCCGCGCGAGAGCCAGCCGCGGCCCGCCCACCTGTACCTGTACCTGGGCCGGCTGTGCTGTGCCTTGCTGGCGGCTTCCGGGCTCGGGCGATTCGAGGGCGCGTCCCGGGCTTCGAGGCAGGGCGGCGGGACCAGCGGAGCCGGATCGGCCGGACGGAGGGAGGGAGGGAGGGAGGGAGGGAAGGCAGGGCACGCAGCATGGCTTCGGGCTCTTACAATGTCAGTCGCGCCTTCTCCAAGGCGGCTCCGCTGGAGAACCGGCCGGACAACACGGCCTTCACCCAGCAGCGCCTGCCGGCCTGGCAGCCGTTGCTGTCGGCTGGCACGGTGCTGCCACTCTTCTTCGGGCTGGGCATAGCCTTCTTGGCCGTCGGACTGGGCCTTTTCTTCACCTCGGAGGCCATCCAGGAGCTGGAGCTGGACTACACGGGCGCGCCGGGCACCAATTACACGGGCATGCCACGCACCAACTGCTCCACCTGTGCCCGCTTGACCAACAGCAAGGATCCGCGCCGGGTACGCTCCTGCCAGTGCGGGTTGCACTTCAAGCTGCCCGTCGCCTTCCCGTTGCCCGTCTGCCTCTACTACCAGCTCTCCAACTACTTCCAGAACAACCGACGTTACAGCATCTCCCGGGACGATGAGCAGCTCAGCGGGGTGACCTGGGCACTGCGCCACCCCGTGCAGAAATGCAAGCCTTACCGGTACAACAGCGAAGGGATGCCCATTGCGCCCTGCGGGTCGATGGCCAACAGCCTCTTCAACGATACCTTTGAGCTCTTCTACCAGATGGCCAACGGCTCTCTGGCCAAAGTGACCTTGGATAAACGGGGTATCTCCTGGTGGACGGACACCAATGTCAAGTTCCATAATCCGGAGCTGGTCAACGACAGCCTGTGCGACGCCTTCATTGGCACGGCCAAGCCTCCCTTCTGGTCCCGTCCGGCCTGCAAGCTGGACCCCTACGACCGTAACAACACGGGGTTTGTCAACGAGGAATTCATCGTCTGGATGCGCACGGCTGCCCTGCCTACCTTCCGAAAGCTTTATGGCCGCATTCGCCACGACAACTTCTCGGCAGCACTGCCCCCGGGCACCTACTACCTGAACATCAGCTACAATTACCCCGTGCTGGGTTTCCATGGGAGCAAGAAGATCATCCTGAGCACCCTCTCATGGATGGGGGGTAAGAATCCCTTCCTGGGCATTGCCTACTTGGTCCTGGGTGCTGCCTGTATCCTGGGCGGCATCCTCATGACGGTGGTCCATTTCAAATACCGGCACCAGATTGACGATGACGATGATTAGGAGGCCAAGCCTGACTTTGTCCTTCTCAGGTCTCTTTGGAGATGTTGGACACCCCATCATTCCGTAGGTCAGGGGAACTCCAACCTTGGCAACTTTAAGACTTGTGGACTTCAACTCCCAGAGTTCCTCAGAGGAACTCTGGGAGTTGAAGTCCACAAGTCTTAAAGTTGCCAAGGTTGGAGTTCCCCTGCCTTAGGTGGCATGACGAAGGGCTGGGAGATGCTGATGAAGTTATCCAGAAAGCTGAAAGCCAACATCTGGAGAACATCAGGCTGGATGGGCTTTGGAAAGCGGTGAATAATCGGACCTCCGTGAGAAGTGAGCTCAATGCTTCTCGACGCATGAAGAATGAATTTAAGTCTATGGTGTAGCTTTTCTTGAAAATAAGGGTTCATCCTTTTCAGCTCCGTAATTTTTCAAGATGGGGAAGTTGATTCTTGGGAAAAAAGGCACGGGGGAATTGAGTGCCGCCATTTGTAATCATTAGAAGTTTGATATGAAGGGTGTGGCTAACACAACATTGTTTGGGGGAACTTATGAAGGGACTTCTCCCAAATGAACTATTGTTTAAATGTGAATGTTGGAAACTATCATCTAACTTGGATCTTAGATCTGGCCTGTTCTTAAATACTGGTGTGGGGGGGGATAACTCAGCATTTGTTGTTTACACTATGTTTACTCACGGTTAACTGTACTATATGTTGCTGATTCTCTGAGATGGTATTGAATGTTTGGGATAAATTCAGTTGGCTAATTTACAGTCAGTCTATTGTGCAAATCTAGCCAATGAGAAATGTATACAGCTAGTCCTCGACTTACGACCACAGGTCAGCCCTGAATTTCTGTTGCTAAGCTGAGACAGTTAAGTGAATTTTGCCCCATTTTACAACCTTCCTTGCCACAGTTGTTAAGTGAATCACTGCAATTGTTAAGTTAGCAAACTGGTTATTAAGTGAACCTGGCTTCCCCATTAATTTTGCTCGTTAGAAAGTTGCAAAAGGGGATCGCTTGATCCCGGGGCACTGCAACTGTCATAAATATGCCAAATATGCCAAGCATCTGAATTTTAATCACATGACCATGGGGATGCTGCAAATGGTTGTGTGAAAAACAATTTAAGTCACTTTTTTCCAATACTATTATAACTTTGAACAGTTATTAAATGAGCTGTTATAAATTTGGGACTATCTGTAATGAAGATTATCATTTTATTATTATTTACATTTTCATCAATATAGAACAGAATAGAATAACAAGAGTTGAGAGGGACCTTGGAGGTCTTCTAGTCCAACCCCTTGCCCAGGCAGGAAACCGTACACCACTTCAGACAAATGGTTATCCAATCTCTTCTTAAAAACTTCCAGTGTTGGAGCATTCACAGTTTCTGGAGTCAAGTTGTTCCATTGATTAATTGTTCTAACTGTCAGGAAATTTCTCCTTAGTTCTAAATTGCTTCTCTCCTTGATTAGTTTCCACCCATTGCTTCTTGTCCTGCCCTCAGGTCCTTTGGAGAATAGCTTGACTCCCTCTTCTTTGTGGCAGCCCCTGAAATATTGGAACACAGCTATCATGTCACCCCTAGTCTTTCTTACCCAATTCGAGCAACCGTCCTTTCGAAGCTTGCAAATCTGATGCACAGGTTTTTAGAACACTTAGTGGGTTTGGGCTTCAAAAGGAACTTTGATTTTCTTGATTGGAGTGGAATTTGCTGCTCTTTTATTCTGCTTCCTTTACTTCTTACAAAATGAGTTACTCTCACAAGTCATTCTGGTTGGTGTCAATCCACCTTTATTGTTTGCAAGCAGTTTCCTACCTTCAGACCAGAAAAACTCATTCCCCACCCCATTGAGTACCCCTCCCCCGCCCCCGAGCCAATGCAAGGCTTTGTCAAAAAGTAATTTTGATTTCATTTGTATTTTGTCATTTGAGGCTCCGAGGATACTTCCCCCCCCCTTTCATCCTCTACTTCAGAAATCCTTGAACCATGGAAGTTATTTTCTTAAGATTGTAGATCACTCAGTTGCTGTGTAGTTCAATCTATACAGCAGTGGCCAAAATTGTGGAAAGCTTTTGGGAAAAGTGTATTTTCTAAAACTAGCTAATAACACCTCTTTTTTTTTGGAGTAGTACCATAAAATTATATATCAATGGAAAGATAATTTAATCAAGAATGTCATGCAATCACTTTTATGAAGGATTTGCTATTAGAATAGCAATTACAGTATAAAGAAGAAAAGTGAAACACGTAGAAAAAACGAGATATACAAAAATCATCACCATAGAAAAACCGAGATATACAAAAATAACCTCCATGTTAGTTGATACTTCGTTGGGTAACCTTTAGCATGAATGACGGCCTTACAACGTCTTTCCATGGAGTGAACCAAGTCTTTTAGTTCTGCAGCTGTTCTAATGTGAAGCCAAGATTGAATGATGGCTTCTCTTAACTGGGTTTTATTGCTGGGTCACTTCTAAGAAGTTTCTTTAGATGGCTCCATAGATTTTCAATTAAAGTCTTGGCTCCATAGATTTTCAATTAAGATATGGTATTTTCAATTAAGGTCTGGGCTATTCCCAGGCCATTCCAGCAGTGGAATAGGATTATCTTGAAACTCAAAAAAAAAAAAAAGTGTTATTAGCCATCAAACCTCAAAAATACACTTTCCGCAAAAGGTTTCCACAATTTTGGCCACTACTGTAGTTATCACGGAGAATTTCTAGATTTTCATGACAAATCAAGTTCCTTTTAAAGATTAAATTTATAAAATCACTGTGAAATCATGTCGTTGCTTTCTGTAAAAATTTTATTGGGCCCTAAAAACACAGAAAATGTTTCTGTGCCATTTATATTGCTACCTGTGCCTATGATACTTGATAATTAACACACCAGAAGGGTTATTTTGGTGGAATATTTATATTTCAATAGTGATTCTCAGGTGTTTCATCTCTTTAATAATGCAGCTCATTATTTTTAAGGTAGAGTTACAGGAAGCATTAAGTGTGCAGTTATGTGTGTGATGTTTTCCCTCTTCTCTGATTTGAAATGAAGAGCCTTCCAAAGTTCACCTTTCTTGTACTTTAATCAAATAAATGACATTATAGTAATAAAGTTGCATCGTGTTTTTATTGGCTGCTGAAGAAAGACGGACATAATGTGACGAATAATTAATGGAACGGATTTGAGTTGCGGCTTTCAAGTCGTCCTCGATTTACGACCACAATTGATTCCCCAAATTTCTGTGGCTAAGCGAGACAGTTGTTAAGTGAACTTTGTCCCGTTGTACGACCTCTCTTGCCGCAGTTGTTAAGTGAATCGTTGCGGTTGTTAGTTTGTAACATTTGTTGTTAAGTGAATCTGACTTCCCCATTGATTTCGGTTGTCCGAAGGTCACAAAAGGGGATCATGTGACTCTGGGACACCGCGACCGTCATAAACACGAGTCAGTTAGTTGCCAACTGTCTGAATTTTGATCATGTGACCACGGGGATGCTGCGAATGGTCATAAGTGTGAAAAATGATCATAAGGATACCAGAGCTCCGTGCTTTTCACCGTGCCCTCAAAACTTTCCTACTTCATCAAGCTGGGATAGCGTAACCCCCCCACCCCCCTTAGATATTTTTAATTGTAAATGGATTTTAGTCAGGAGGTTTTAAATTTTGGGCCAAAATTTTGTTTAATTCTTTTAAAATTTAAAATTTTGTATTGGGATGTTTTTTTATTCGAGGCTGTGCACCGTCCTGAGTCCAGCAGGAGAAGAGCGGTATAAAAGTAGAATAGAATAGAATAGAATAGAATAGAATAGAATAGAATAGAATAGAATAGAATAGAATAGAACAAAATAAATAAATAAATAAATAAATAAATAAATAAATAAATAAATAAATAAATAATAAGTCACTTTAACAGATTATCAGAGTTGGAAGGGACCTTATAGGTCAGTAATGGCTAACCATTTTGCCATCATGTGCCAAAAGCGGGGGTAGTGGGGGAGGATTGCGCGAGCGTGTGCCCACACCCATAATTCAATGCGCCCCATTCCCCCCACATGCACGCATGACCCCCCCGCTCTCCCCCCACTTTTGGCACGCGATGGCACAGTGGGCCCGGTAGGCCCATTTTTTTTGCCCTCCCCAGGCTCCAGAACCTTTCTAGGAGCCTGGGGAAGGCGAAAACAGCCTTCCCCACCCCCAACGCCCCCCCCCGGAGGCCCTCTGGAGACCTGGAAACAGCCCGTTTCCTGACTTCCACTGGGCCCGGAAGGCCGGAAAATCAACTGGCCAGCGCACACGTGTGCTGGACTGAGGTAGGGCAATGCTCGCGTGCCCACAGATATGGCTCCGTGTGTCACCTGTGGCACCCGTGCCAGAAGTTCGCCATCACGGTTGTAGGTCATCTAGTCCAACCCCAGGAGATCCTGCACCAATGATGGCGAACCTATGGCACGCGTGCCAGAGGTGACACAGCCCTCTCTGTGGGTACGCGTGCTGTCGCCAGCTGCTTTTCTGGTTTCTGGCATGCCTGCCAGCTGGTTTTCGCAGATGCCGGAGTGCTGGAAAACGGCCTGAAAACAGCCAAAAAACAGCCATTTTGGGGTCGTTTTCCAGACATTTCCAGGCCGTTTTTGGGCTGCTTTTCAGGCCTGTTTTTGGCTTGAAAACGGCCTGAAAACAGCCCAAAAAACGGCCAAAAAACAGGCATGTGCGGGCCAGTTAGCTAATCTTCAGGTTTCCGGCGCTCTGGTGCATGCACAAGCACACATGCACGCATGTTCCGGTTTGGGCACTCGGTGCCGAAAAGGTTTGCCATCACTGCCCTACACCATTTCTGACAAATGGCAGTCCAATCTCTTCTTGAAAGCCTCCTGTGATGCAGCTTTAACCTCGAACAATCACTAAACAAACTGTTGAAAGTCAAGGGCTACTTGGAGAGAGAAACTGAAAAACGAAAAGTTGCAATCCATTTTTCTCCTGCTTTTTTTGGCTACTGTAAACCATCGTAGCCTCTCTTCCTACAATGCCCTCTTGAAATCTTGTAACTTCTTTAAATCTGAAAAATTAACGCAGCTTCAAGTGGTGAAGTAAACCAGGAAAATAAATTGGGAAATCGGTAACTTTCTTCTGTAGGACATTCGTAAGAGTCCGCTTCTTGTTTTTGGATCAACAACACGTCAGGAACTGGATTTTAAAATAAAATATGGCATATCATTCTGCTCTAAGGTAGAATTATTATATTGCAAAAATGGAATGTGCATTGTAGTCAAATGACACACCCTTCCAAAAATCATGCATTGGGTTTCGAAAGGGAGCAGCAACAGCCATTATCTTGGAATAAGAGCGGAGTTCAGAGGGCTTGAATTATGAATTTAGTTCTTGTAAAATAGTGTAGGATAAAAGACAGTCTGTTAAGAGGCATGTCGAGCAGTTTTGCCGGTCTTCAAGCAACGTCAAGATCTAGCTTAAATGCCACCAGTTACCAGGTACATATTACCACATGTGGTGGACATGCCCTGAAGCAAAAAACTATTGGAATAAAATTAAGTTACGGTTGGAGGAAATGACACAACAACATATGGACTTAAAACCAGAGCTATTCCTATTGGGTATTTTACCAGAGAAAATTAGTAAAGATAATATATATTTGATTAGACATGTAATAACAGCGGCAAGGATTGTTTATGCACAAAACTGGAAAGCAGAGAATATACCATCGGAGGGAGAAGTAATTAAAAAAAATTTTTAGATTGTGCAGAAATGAATAGATTAACTATGATGATAAAGGAAAGGGAAGATTCAGAATATTATAAGATATGGAATCAATTTTATTATTGGTTAGAAAAGAGATACAAATAAGTTTTAAAAGAGATTGAAAAAAAAATGTTGTAACTAGAATATTATATTAGTGGAAAATCCTTGTAATGGACTTGGTGAGATTGAAGATAGAAGAGATAAAGAAGAAATCTTTGAAGATAACACCGAAATGTCACATGGAAGAAATGAATGATGTACTAAATGTCTTAATTTTTTTTTTAAAAAACTTTTTTTAAAAAAAAAAAGATCTTGCTTAAAGCCATTTCCTGGTCCTTGTTTATTTGCGCGATGTCATTCACCTTCATTTGACTTGCTGTTACTTTCAGACCAAGCAGATGTTGAGCAATCTTGCAATTTCCCAAAAATGGGCCCATCCTGCTAATCAAGTTCACTTGGTTTGCTCCATGAGTATTCTTTATTCTTCTTTTTCCTTCTTCCTTGCACATAGCAGAAGGGATATCTTAACTGAACAAGTGGAGATGGTAGGAGGCTTTTACTCCAGGTCAGGACATGGAAACAAGTGGGAACCTTGAAAAGAGTCTTGATGCTCGTGGGCACCACACATCTTACTCCAGGTTGTTGGACAGATCACAATTTGGGGGGCAATTAACAGATAATGGATTAACAGTGTTGGAAGGGATTTGTAGGTCATCTAGTCCAACCCCCTTCCCAAGCAGGAGACCCTACACCATTTCTGACAGACGGCAGTCCAGTCTCTTCTTGAAAGCCTCCAGTGATGAAGCTCCCACAACTTCCGAAGGCAACTTCTGTTCCATTGGTTGATTGTTCTCACTATCAGAAAATTTCTCCTTATTTCCAGGTTGAATCTCTCCTTGATCAGTTTCCATCCATTATTCCTTCTCTGGCCTTCAGGTGCTTTGGAAAACAGCTTGACCCCCTTCCTCCTCTCTGGGGCAGCCCCTCAAATACTGGAAGACTCCTATCATGTCTCCCCTGGTCCTTCTCTTCACTAGGCTAGCCATGCCCAGTTCCTGCAACTGTTCTTCGTATGTTTTAGCCTCCAGCACCCTAATCAGGGGTGAAATCCAGCATGTTCTGACAGGTTCTAGAGAACCAGTAGTGGAAGTTTTGAGTAGTTCGGAGAACTGGCAAATACCACCTCAGACTGGCCCCAGAGTGGGGAGGGAATGGAGATTTTGCAATATCCTTCCCCTGGAGTGGGGTGGGAATGGAGATTTTGCAGTTTCCTTTCCCTGCCACGCCCACCAAGCATGCCCACCAAGTCACACAACACCCACCAAGCCACGCCCACAGAACCTGTAGTAAAATAATTTGGATTTCACCACTGCCCCCATCATCCTGGTTGCTCTTCTCTGCACTCTTTCTAGAGTCTCAACTTCTTTTTTGTAGTGTGGAGACCAAAACTGGATGCAGTACTCTAGGTGTGGTCTTAATACAATTACAAGAATAGAATCCAGCCCACCTAAATATTGCATCCTTCCCCTCCCCTAGGGACCACCTTGGCTTCCAATGCTGAGAACCTTTTAGCCATGGTGCTAGAAGATCATGGAAGCATTTTATGTTCTCCTTGTCTCATTTGCAAGTAGGACTCAGTAACACCTACCGGTACCTGGAGAAAGCAGGCTAAAGGTTTGTGTGCATGCAAATGCATGCATGCTTTTGTTTGCCTACTCTTTTCTTCTGTGGCTGAGTTTCTGCCTTGGAGTGTTTGCTGCCGGATTGCGCCAACTTTGCAGAGATCATCATGCCACCTCTACCAAATCGGCGATCAGCATCCCTCACCAAATTGGAAGAAAACCCATGAAAGATAAAAGGCCACTCCTTCCAAGTTCTAAACTTTCCTTCTCATCAGAAGAAAAAAAAGTGTAAGCAACTTCAATTAATACAAGGATTTCAGTCTCCCCTAATTAGAGTGGTGTGGTGGCCTAGAGGTGAAGCTCTCGCCTCACAATCAGGAGGCTGTGAGTTTGGTCCTAGGTAGAGGCAGATATTTCTCTCTCTGGGCACAATAATAATAACAGTAACAGAGTTGGAAGGGACCTTGGAGGTAATCTAGTCCAACCCCTGTACTAGACCTGTACTAGGAATTCGAACCACCGACCTTTCTGATTGACAAGCTCAGTATCTGCTGAACAAAACTCCTCATTGGCGACAAGAAGGGCAATTGGCCATTAAAACGCTCTGCTAGTTCTATTCAGTTGCCCAAACTCTACCCCGCAAGGAATTACGGGGTTGTTAAATGATGATGATGATGATGATGATGATTTCAATCTCCCCTAATTATTCTGATTGCTAGACACGGCCAAACCTGAAGGTGACATAAATCTTCCAAGAAGAGTCAAAATGATTCTGTATCTTTACTTTAGGGCAGTATTACATTAGGTAAAGATAAACCATGGCTAAAATGACTCAAAGAAGGAAATAGACTTTTTGGATCTGAGAAGTGAGGGTAGCATGGACAACAAGAGCCAACCGAGACATCCTAGAAACAAATAAAGTCTGATTGCTTACTTAGGAGATGATGAGGAAGCAGAAAATGATGCACTTTGGGGTCTGAATGTAAAAATTTAGAATTGGAAGGGATTACAGGTAGTCCTCGACTTACAACGGTTCGTTTAGTGACCGCTCAAAGTTTCAATGGCACTGAAAAAGTGAGTTTTACAACCATTGCTGCATCCTCATGGTCACGTGACCAAAATTCAGATGCTTGGCAACTGATTCATATTTATGACGGTTGCAGTGTGTATACCGATTTTGATCTAAGACCTCTCCTTTAAATAATGGCAAAAGGATATTTCCACATTTATTTGGCAAAACAAAAAAGAAAACACCACAAATTAAATATAAACTTTTTACAAGAGGCAAAAGAAAAGGGGAGGTCTTGGTTAGCAATGGAAATTCTGGTCATAAGTGGAGGACTTACAGCTTTCCCAAGTTGTGCTATAGTTCTACCACTAGGTGGCACTGAAAGATAACCAGCTTTCTCCTCTTTGATTTTTATTTTTTTTTAATGTATCCACAGTTTTCTTTAATTCACTTGTTCGATGTTGGGTTGTCTATTTTAACCTCACTACTTGGGGAAAAGCAATTACAAGTATTACTTTAATACCATTTAAGAGCATTTTTTAAAAAAGGGAATTTCTACTCCTCCCCAAAAGTGTAAGCCACTTTTAAGGGACAATAACTCAGGATCCTTGGTTGGTTTAGATCTGGCTAAATACAGTTAGTCCTTGAGTTACAACCATTCGTTTAGTGACACTTCACAATCGGAGTGATTCGCTTAGCAACGGCGGCGATAAAGGTCACAAAAATGGGACAAACTCGCTCAACACATGTCCTGCTTAACCACCTAAATTTGGGGCTACATTACAGTCGTAAGTCGAGGAGGTCGTAAGTCAAAACCTCGTATCATAGTTTGCTTTTGGAAAATGTAGGAAACCAGCAATAAAACTCTTAACCGAGGGAAATATTCAACTTTCTTTTCCCAGATCATGTGTTACACATAAAGAGCTTGTGTACTGTAAGCAAAAATTTTCAGAGTTTGTGGATAAAGTTAATTCTTGGTCAGCTGAGAATTAAAGAAAAAAAAACATGTGCGTGACTCATAATCCTAATTTACAGGTTGTCTTCAGCTTTCAACCAGTAGTAAAATCCAATTTTTTTTACTACCGGTTCTGTGGGTGTGGCTTGGTTGGTGTGGCAGCGGAAGGATACTGCAAAATCCCCATTCCCTCCCCACTCCTGGGGGAAAGATACTGCAAAATCCCCATTCCCTCCCCACTCCTGGGGGAAGGATATTGCAAAATCTCCATTCCCACCCCACTCTGGGGCCAGCCAGAGGTGGCATTTGCCAGTTCTCTGAACTACTCAAAATTTCCGCTACCGGTTCTTTGAACTATTCAAAATTTCTGCTGCCGGTTCTCCAGAACCTGTCAGAACCTGCTGGATTTCACCCCTGGTTTCAACCATTTGTTTAGCAACTGTGTGAAGTTAGAACAGCCCTGAAAAAGTCACGTGACCAAAAATCAAGTGCTTGGCAACTTGCGTCTACAGGTAGGTAGCCCTGGACTTACAACCCTCATTTAGTGACCATCCAAAGTGACAATGGCACTGAAAAAGGTGACTTACGACCTGCCTTCATGCTTATGATCATCCCAGCATCGTGCGATCATGATTTGGGCGCTAGGCAACTGGCGTGTATTTATGACAGTTGCAGCTTCCTGGGGGGGGGTAACGTGATCATCGTTTATGACCTTCCCAGCTGGTTTCCGACGAGCAAAATCAACGGCGAAGCTGGATTTGAATCCGTTACAACGTCCACCCTCAAAATAACGCTATGGGGCATTGCACGTCAGAACAACTAGACACAAGGACAGTTTTTCCTCTGAATGCCATCACTCTGCTAAACAACTAATTCCCACAACACTGTCAGACTATCTAGAAAGGCAGCGTTACAGAGGTGGGTTTCAGCAGGTTCTGACCAGTTCTGGAGAACCGGTAGCGGAAATTTTGAGTAATTCGGAGAACCGGTAAATACCACCTCTGACTGGCCCCGCCCACATCTATTCTCTGCCTCCCGAATCCCAGCTGATCGGGAAGAAATGGGGATTTTGCAGTAACCTTCCCCTGCCATGCCCACCAAGCCACGCCCACCAAGCCATGCCACACCCACCAAGCCACACCCACAGAACCGGTAGTAAAAAATTTTGAAACCCACAACTGCAGTGTTCCCATCATTATTCTCATCTTCCCTATTACCTATCTCCTTATCTTCTTATGACTATAACTTTGTTGCTTGTGTCTTACGATTTATATTGTTTCCTTAGTATCCTAGTATGATTGATGTCGATTGCTTATTTAGTATCCATGCCTATCACTAAGTGTTGTATCTAATGTTTTATGATGAATGTATTTTAACGCGTTGGCTCAGCGGCAAAGACGCTGAGCTTGTCGACCGAAAGGTTGGCAGTTCAGCGGTTCGAATCCCTAATGCCACGTAACAGAGTGAGCTCCCGTTCCTTGTTCCAGCTCCTGCCAACCTAGCAGTTTGAAAGCATGTAAAAAATGCAGGTAGAAAAATAAGGACCATTTTGGTGGGAAGGTAACAGCGTTCTGTGCGCCTTTGGCATTGAGTCATGCCGGCCACATGACCATGGAGACGTCTTCGGCCAGCACTGGCTCTTCGGCTTTGAAACGGAGATGAGCACCACCCCCTAGAGTCGGGAACGACTAGGACAGATGTGTGAGGGGAACCTTTACCTTTATGATAATGATCCATCACTATTGTTGTATGTGGACTGACAGCTTCTGCACCGGAGACAAATTCCTTGTGTGTCTAATGACACTTGGCCAATAAAGAATTCTAATTTCTAATGACTTCATGATTCACTTAACAATTGTGGCCAAAAGTTACATAATTGGACACAGCTCGCTGAACCCCTGCCTTGCTGGGTGATGGGAATTCCGGTCCCATCTGCGGTCAGGAGTTGAAGAACAAGAGTTGAAGGATCCAAAAATCACGTGATCACCATTTGCAACCTTCCCCAGCTGGCTTCTAAGACGCAAAATCGATGGGGAAGCCGGGTTTGCTGAATGAAGAGAATATTTGTAGCTCAGGATTGAACTGGGGGCCCTTCGGTTTTCTTAGAGGTGTTTCGTTGCCAAACTAGGTAACATTATCAGTGCTGCAAGGGAGTGGGGTTTGCAAGGAGGAGGAGGGGGAGTGGAAGGAAGAAGAAGAAGAGGATGACATCTGTGGGGTCAGTGGTGTTTTCTGAGGTTGGTTGGTTGCTTGCAAACATTTCATTACCAAACTAGGGAACATCAAGACTGCATTGAAGATGTTACCTAGTTGGGTAATGAAATGTTTGCAAGAAAACCACCAAGCTCAGAGAACACCAAGGATTCCACAGTCTGCGTCCACCTCCTCCTCCTCCTCCTCCTCCTCCTCCTCCTCCTCCTCCTCCTCCTCCTCCTCCTCTCTGAAAATCCCACTCCCTTCTAGCACTGATAATGTTACCTAGTATGGCAATGAAACGTCTCTAAGAAAGCCCCCAAGCACACAGAGACCAAACCCACAGGCTTCCCCCACCACCTCCTCTTCCTCCTCCTCCTCCTCTTTACAAACCCCACTCCCTTGTAGCACTGATGATGTTACCTACTTTGGCAATGAAACGTCTCTAAGAAAGCCACTAAGCACAGAGATCACCAAGGACTCCACATCATTATTGCGAGTATTAATCCTATTCCGTGTCTAAATGAAGTCCCAGAAAGGATTGGGACTTGGTTCCCAAAGAACCGTTTCTTACTTTATAACTCCGACTCAAAGAAAGTGAAAGGATTCTTGTAATTAACCAGTTGCATTACCGGGATAAAGGAAAGCTTGTTCTGCTTAAGAGGTCAGCTGCGATACGGGACAGCAGCTATATTTGAAAAGAAGGTGCAGAAAACAAGAGTTGCTCTGTGCCAAGATGATTTAATGCTGAGCAGATTCTGAACATTCAGTTCTTTCCTTAGAGAAACTAAAAAAAGCATCTGTTCCATTTATGATGAACACTTGCGGGAACTGGTGTTCTGCCCCAGCTATGGACCCCAAAGAACGCAGCACACACAAAGTCTGTTCAAACCTTAGTTTACTGAATAAACCAGTTTTTTACAACAACGGCTGTTAATTAATTGCATTAACAGCTGCCAAGAATTCAAAGAATAATAATTGAAAGCTTACTATGGTTGGCAGAATGCCCAGAAGCAATTTGCAGGAAGCTGATAAGATAAGCAAGACAAGACACGAAGGTATGTGAACTAAGTTGTTCCCTGCAAATTGCTTCAGTTGGCGTTCTTCCTTAAATAGGCTAAGGGAGTGGCCAATTAGCCCCAAACCTTACTCTCGAGGACCTCCTCCTGAGGAGTCACTCCTGCCTTTTGGCAGCTCTGCATGCCCGTGCATTGAGAAGAGGCTCCTCCTCTTTGTCCTCTTCACTTAAAGGAGCTTCTGGAAGTTCTGAAGGCCCTGGCTGAATCCCTGCCTCTGGCACCACATCTTCTCCAGCCTCCTCATTGTCCGACTCGAGTGCCAGCTGCACAGGCTGCTAGCGCAGCACCACACCAGCCTCCTCGCTGTCAGAATCAGCTACTAGCTGCACAGGCTGTGTACGGGCCACAACAACTGGGTATGTCTCTAGTCGAACGAAGAGAAGGACCAGAGGTGATTTGATAGCAGTCTTCCAGTAACTGAGGGGTTGTCACGGAGAAGACAGGGTCGAACTATACTCCAAAGCAGGAGTCACCAACCTTTCAGACCTCAGGGACCACTAAATTCATAATTTTAAATCCTGCGGACCACTAATATGATTAGCCTAATGATTGGGTGGGCGTGGCTAGGTGATCATGTGACTGAGTGGTCATGGCCAACTCGATGTCACTCATGTCAAGGGGCGCCTCACCAGCCTTTACTCGCCCCTCCCCTCCCAGCCATTCTTCACCTGCCCACCTGAGCTCCTTAGGGCCCCAACAGGAAGCAGTTGTTGGAGCTAAGCAGCCACCGTGAGAAAGAGTTGGCAAAACAGCTCAGTTCAAATTGGATCTGACCAAGAAGGAGGCTCAGCAGAAGCACCTCACTAAGGACTAGGAGCATAGGCTTTCCAAGCAGAGGGAAGACCTGCAGGAGTGCAAGGCCAGGTACCGGCACCTGGAGGCTCAGCGGGCTGAGATGGTCAGCCAGTTCCAGGCCATGATGCAGTCCCACTGGAACGAGGCCCTCCGGCTCTTCGCCACCAGCGGCTCTTCCCTCCAGCCTTCGCCCAAAGCCCTGCACCAGGAGGCTGAAGCAGACTCTAAGTCGGAATTTCTGCCCCCCTCCAACCCATACAAAAAGACCCCGAAGTGGGAGACTCTCTGCAGCAACACAAACGTTCATTGCACGTATCCAGCCCAGGGGCCATAGTTTGAGGACCTCTGATTTAGTGCAATATAAAAAATGCAAATAATTTTTCTGTGGACCACCAAAATTTTCTCACAGACCAGCCATGGTCCACAGACCACCAGTTGGTGACTGCTGCTCCAGAAGGCAGGATAAGAAAATAATGGATGGAAGTGAATCATTAAAGAAAGACCCAACATAAAACTAAGGAGCAATTTCCTGACAGTGAGAAGAAATAATCGGTGGGACAACTTGCATCCAGAAGTTCTGGGTGCTCCATCACTGGTGGTTTTCAAGAAGAGATTGAACAATTATTTGCCTGGGATGCAATAAGGTCTCTTGCCTTGAACAGGGGGCTGGAGTAGAAGACGTCCAAGTCCCTTCCAACTCTGTTATTCTGTATTCACTTAGGTTCATTTCCTAGTTTGAAGACCACTGACATGAGAAGGAAGAGAGGGGAGAACCTCAAGTCAAATGTGACTATTTTTTGAAGCTCTCTTTCCCTTCATTGATCAGTCTCATATCTATTTAATTTATTAGATTAGATTAACAGAGTTGGAAGGGATCTTGTAGGTCATCTAGTCCAACCCCCTGCCCAAGCAGAGCCTATACCATTTCTGACAGCTGGCAATCCAATCTCTTCTTGAAAGCGATGAAGCTCCCACAACTTCCGAAGGCAACTTCTGTTCCATGGGTTGATTGTTCTCACTGTCAGGAAATTTCTCCTTATTTCCAGGTTGAATCTCTCCTTGATCAGTTTCCATCCATTATTCCTTCTCTGGCCTTCAGGTGCTTTGAAAAATAGCTTGACCCCCTCCTCTCTGTGGCAGCCCCTCAAATATTGGAAGACTGATATCCTGTCTTCCCTGGTCCTTCTCTTCACTAGGCTAGCCATGCCCAGTTCCTGCAACCATTCATCCTATATTTTAGCCTCCAGTCCCTTATAGAGGGGAGGCTGTATTACTGGCTTATTGAAAACCCTCTTCTCTTCTCATGAAGCTTCATTGTTTCATATCTACTTTTAAAAGGATCCAATAACGGGCCGTGGGAAAAAATCCCTTGGCAGAAGCATCCGCAACCTGATCAGTGGAAAACCCTCCTAGTTTATTGGGTTATAAATAGCAGCTCTCCGGGGTTGCATCCAAAGTTGTCTTCTTGTTGGCTTGGGCGACATTTCTCCCGAAGAAGCAATCATTCTCCATTGCATGAAATGAATTCATTTAATTCATTTAATTCAAGGTAGGATAGGAGTGTCAAACCTTGGCAACTTTAAAACTTGTGGACTCCAACTCCCAGAATTCCCCAGCCTGCATGAACTCCGACGGTGCCTTGCGGACTTGATTTTGCCCTGTGGATTTGTGTTGGGTTTTCCTAGATTAGCGTTTTCCAAGATGGCGGCGCATGTAGACCAGGGGTGAAATGCTCCCGGTTCGGATCAGATTGCCTGATCCAGTAGCGATGGCGGCAGGTGGTTCGGAGAACCGGTAGCAAAAATCTCTGCCCCCCCCCCATGCCCAGCTGAGCCATGCGATCATCAGAGGCTTTTTAGAAATTTTTGGACTTCCACTTTTACCATTGGGCAGAAGACACAGAGGTATAGCCAGCCGAACAAACAGGTTTACAAACAGCTTCTACCCATGGAATGTCAAACTCCTAAACACAATATAGCACCACTGGTGCCAGTGCAGTGTGTAAGATCATCAGTGGTGGGTTGCTCCCGGTTCGGTCCGGTTCTATAGAACCGGTAGTAAAACTGGTGGGAGGCTCTGCCCACCCACCACGATGTCATCATGGGTAATCTGTGCATGCGGAGAAGACTATTTGGGGGCGAAAACACCAGAGAAGTTAGAAGTTAGACTTCTAACACCAGAGGTGAGTTTCAGCAGGTTCTGACCAGTTCTGGAGAACCGGTAGCAGAAATTTTGAGTAGTTCGGAGAACCGGTAATAAAAATTCTGACTGGTCCCGCCCCCATCTCTTCTCTGCCTCCTGAGTCCCAGCTGATTGGGAGGAAATGGAAATTTTACAGTATCCTTCCCCTGGACTGGGGTGGGAATGGAGATTTTACGGTATCCTTCCCCTGCCACGCCCACCAAGCCACGCCCACCAAGCCATGCCACGCCCACCAAGCCACACCCAGAGAACGAGTAGTAAAAATTTTTGAAACCCACCACTGTCTAACACCCACGGTGTGTGCGTGTTTGAGCAGGAGAGGACAACATGTCACTAAACTCCTTGAAATTATAACAGTCTTCTGCATTGCCACTACATTGTGGTGTCCTCTGAATAAAATCCCTTCAAATATTACCTTTATTATGTCTATGGAGATTCTCCATCATCCAGGTCATGGTTGTCCCAAAGGTGCTTTTTCCAGAGGCGATTGGACTTTCTGGTTTTCTTTTCACTACTCAGGTGACCCTGAGGACACAGACAAACCTCCAGGTGGCCTCAACGACCCTCTAAAAGGATGCAAATGATCAGCTGTCTGCCAGGAATATCAATCCTTCCATTCCCCACCAATCAGAGCTGAAGAAGCTTCTTGGATGAGAAGCAAAACTTCTTCAAAGAAAAACAAGAAAGTCCAGTTGCCTTTTGAAAAAAACACCTTTGGATCAACCATTCTCTACGTTCATCTCTCCAACCCATTCAGCCTTCCTTCATTTTCCAAACTTTCTCCATTTTTACGGCCCTTCTTTATGTCCCAGTCAGTGTCCTCCTTAAACTAAAATCTGAAGACTACATGCTCACACCTGAAGCTTCTCATTTCTTTAGCTGGTTAATTACTCTACAGTGTTTTCCTCAAATGTTCTTCAAACATTTATTCTCCCTGAGGGTGACTGACATTTTGAAAGTCAGGATGAAACAAGTGAAAAACGGGTGTAACTCAGATCCAGCATTAAGTTTTTATAAGAATGATGTTGCTAATGTCCATGGCATGAATAATATCAGCTAGAATGTGTTCAGGAGGTCACGATACAGGTGAAAGTTGATGTTTTCTAACCAGGCAATGTAAAGAATGCATATTTATTATTATTTTTTAAATTGAGATGTGGCGAAATCAACTATATTGATAAGAGACAATGGATTAGATAAATTTATAAGAGACTAGGAACCGTTTATAGACTTTCTGCAGGTTAAATTTTACAAAACTTTACAAAAACCTTTACAAAACCCTAGTAAGACCACAGCTGGAATCCTGCAACCAATTTTGGTCACCATACTACAAAAAGGATGTGGAGACTTTGGAAAAAGTGCAGAGAAGAGCAACTAAAACGATTAAAGGCCTGGAGATTAAAACATATGAAGAAGGGCTGCAGGAACTGGGTATGTCTAGTCTAGAGAAAAGTAGAATTAGGGGTGACATGATAGCCGTATTCCAATACTTGAGGGGCTGCCAGAAAGAAGAGGGAGTCAACCAATTCTCCAAAGCACCTGAGGGCAGGACAAGAAGCAACGGATGGAAACTAATCAAGGAGAGAAGCAACTTGTAATTAAGGAGAAACTTCCTAACAGTGAGGACAATCAACCAATGGAACAGAAGTTGCCTTCAGAAATTGTGGGTGCTGCATCACTGGAGGCTTTTAAGAAGAGACTGGACAGCCACTTGTCTGAGATTGTATAGGTTCTCCTGTTTGAGCAGGGGGTTGGACTAGATGACCTCCAAGGTACCATGCTATTCTATTCTATTCTATTCTATTCTATTCTATTCTATTCTATTCTAGTCTAGTCTAGTCTAGTCTAGTCTAGTCTATTATTTTTATTCTATTCTAGTCTATTCTTATTCTATCCTAGCCTTATTCTATTCATTTCTATTTTTTATTCTATTTCTTATTTTTATTTTTATTCTATTCTATTCTATTCTGTTCTGTTCCGTTCCGTTCCGTTCTATCCTATATTCTATTTTATATTCTATTCTATTTTATATTCTATTCCATTCTATATTCTATTTTATACTCTATTTTACATTCTATTCTATTCTATTCTATTCTATTCTATTCTATTCTATTCTATTCCATTCTATTCCATTCCATTCCATTCCATTCCATTCCATTCTATATAGTGCAAATGGTTAACAGAGGGCTTCTTTTTAAAAATATATAGCGAACAGTTGCTAGGTCAATTAAATTGATAGAAAAATAGATTATGGACATCTTTTTATACAACATAGTATTTTTATTAAATATACAGGTAGTCCTCAACTTACAACAGTTCATTTAGTGACCGTTCAAAGTTGCAATAGCACTGAAAAAAGTGACTTATGACCATTTCTCAGATACGACCTTTGCAGCATCCCCAGGGTCACATGATCAAAATTCAGGTGCTTGGCAACTGGTTCGTATTTATGACGGTTGCAGTGTCCTGGGGTCATGTGATCCCCTTTTGTGACCTTCTCACAAGCCAAGTCAATGGGGAAGCCAGATTCACTTAACAACCGGGTTACTAACTTATCCACTGCTGTGATTCACTTAACAACTGTGGCAAGAAAGGTTGTAAAATGGAGCAACCCTCACTTAACAGAAGTCTCACTTAGCAACAGAGATTTTGGGCTCAGTTGTGGTCGTAAGTTGAGGATTTCCCGTAGATGGGAAAGTTTATAATTACTTGTAGACTTGTTATGTAAAGGGAGGAGAACATATCAGATATTTTTGACATCTTATTCAACCAGGGTGGATCTTTTTCTGTTTAGTCAGTGTGAATGGTATATTTGTCATTTGTTTTTGTTTTGTACACATTTTCCATTTTTATTTATTAGGGTTTCGTAGTTGTTAGTTTGTTTCTTCTTTCTTCTTTTTTTTCTTTTTCTTTTGCATTTTAACTTTGGTAGTAAAGTTAAAAAAATGTGACAAAAATTGAGATGACAAAGAAATTTAATTACTTTTGCCTTTGAATTCTGCTATTACGAATCTTGATATGTTATTTTGCTGCAATGCTATTTATATAGAATAACTAAATTCTTGAAATACTGTTATTTGGATCCTTTGGAAGTAAAGAAGGGAAAAAAAGAAAAAAAGTGTATCTCTATCAATTGTTTTAAAAATTTGATTTATATGCCGCCCTTCTCTGGAGACTCAGGGCGGCTTACAATGCGTTAAGCAATAGCCTTCATACTTTTGTATATTTTTACAAAGTCAGCTTATTGCCCCCACAAACTGGGTCCTCAATTTATCTACCTTAGAAAGAATGGAAGGCTGAGTCAAACCTGAGCCTGGCGAGATTCAAACTTACTAATTGCAGACAGCTGGAGTTAAATTACAATGCATTAGTCTGCTGAGCTATCCAGGCTCCTGGATTTTGAATTTTAATCACAATTTTGGATAGAAATGTTATGAGCATTATATTTATTTGTTTTATTCAATCAAACACCATTAGAAAGGAAGAGATGAAAGAAAAACACATTGTGACATACATTAATGTCATGTAATAAAGGTTTCAGCCTTAATCTTACTTAAGAATTTGAACTTTATCCATCATTTGCTCTTAAGGAACTTGCCTGCAGACAAGGTGGGACCGAACCTGTGTTGTTTTTCCACCTAGTACATTTAAGCTATTCTGAATCCACAGGAACAATAATAAGATAAACTCAAAATTCACCTCCACCTCTTTTAGTTCTTAATTTTTAGTTAGGGAGACACAGTAAATGTTCAAATTATGTTTGCATATCCCTGAAAAAATTGCTGTTTAAGACTTGCCCACAATCTGCTTTAATTTCACTGGATTGATACATATGCAATGAATGAATAAGCACAAATTTCTTGTGATTCCGGGATACTTGCAATCCTCAATGTTTTTCTCCATTTATAGATTTGACTACTTCTAAAAATTCTTCACCATGTATTAATTCCATAGTTCACCAAATTCTTCTCTATTAATTCTACTATTTCTAAAAATTCTTTTCCATTTACTAATTCCATAGTTCACAAAAATTTTCTCTAGTTCTAAAAAACCTTCCTCATCTACTAATTCCATAATTCACAAACTTCTTCTTTATTTATTAATTTTACTACTTCTAAAAATTCTTCCCCATCTACTCATTCCATAGTTCACAAACTTCTTCTCCATTTATTAATTCTACTACTTGTAAAAATTCTTCCCCATCTACTCATTCCATAGTTCACAAAATTCTTCTCCATTTATTAATTCTACTACTTGTAAAAATTCTTCCCCATCTACTCATTCCATAGTTCACAAAATTCTTCTCTATTAATTCTAATACTTCTAAAAATTCTTCTCCATTGAATTCTATAGTTCTCAAAATTCTCCATCTGCTAATTCTACTCCTTCTACTCATTTAAGCAAAACACATGATGTAGTACGATAAGAAGAGTAAAGCTTCCCTGCCTCATTTGTCTGACAAGTTGTAAGATGTAGAAGAAGGTTACATTTATGAGGTTTTTTTTCTTGAAGTTTTTTAATTTAATTTTTTTACAAACATATCAATGCATGAACAGTGTGGCACCTGAGTATCATGCATTCTAATACAAATAAAACTAGTAAAATTAATCATAGTTATTACATTTAATCAATTTATATATTTCTAATAATAATATACTTATATTAAGTTATAGTCTGTCATTATTCAATTATTCCATATTTTCTCTTGTTATTGATTTTATTTTATTATATAAAAGTGTATACACTAATATTCCCCCTCTCTTATTTCTATCTCTTATTCTAACTTTTAATCGTATCACCCTTTATTAAAACATGTTTTCTTTCTGTCCTACCTAACTTCTAGTCATGTCACCTGCCTAAAAAAAGAAAAGAGAGAGAGAGAGAAAGAAAAGCAAATCAGAACAACAACAAAAATTAGAAATCATCTATCCATCATCTCTTGCCCACTTCAATACTTTAATTGCTATGCCTTTTTTTGACTTGCCTCCCTTTTCCTCTCTTGGATCTTTATCTCTCAGATATTATGAGTTGATAACCAAGTACATAGTAGTTGGCAACAGCATTTAACAACTATGGTACTAATTTAAATTCTACAATCAGATGAATACTTTCTTGAATAACCCAGGAGCAGTCTGTCAAATGCCAATCTCAAATTTGCATCCCAAGATATGATGTTTCATTGTAATAGCAAACCCTGACCTATTTTTGATTAGAGATGCATGCAGCAAAAAAATGAAACAGAGAAAGCTGGAATATATTTTCCAGGCTTCTCATATGTATATTTGTAAAAGGGGAGGAGAATTCACTGTTTGTTTTTTTTCTTTCTTTTTTTGCATCCAGGTGGAGTGGATTCCTCAGATAGTCCTCAACTTACAACAGTTTGTTTAGTGACCGTTTGAAATTACACCACTGAAAAAAGTGACTTACGGCCATTTTTCACACTAACGGCCTTTGCAGCATCCCCATGGCCATGGGATCAATGCTCGGATGTTTGGCAACTGGCAGGTACTTATGACAGTTGCAGTGACCTGGGGTGACGTGATTCCCTGTTTGCCACCTTCTGATAAGCAAAATCAATAGGGAAGCCAGAGTCGCTTAACAACCAGGTTACTAACTCAACAACTGCAGTGATTCACTTAACAACTGTGGCAAGGGAAGTTGCAAAATGGGGCAAAACTCACTGAACAACTGTCTTGCGTAGCCACAGAAATGTGGGGCTCAATTGCTGTTGTAAATTGAGGATTACCTGTATTGGAATATCTCTGTGGGAAGCCCCTCCCCCCCTCCTAGAAGAATGAAATATTTTGAGGAATGTTTTTAAAAGGCAGGATGAAATATTTCCCCTAAAAGAGAAATAAAAAATCTTAAGGGAGACAGAAACTCAGAGCCCCAGCCCCCTGCCCTCAAGCAGATACTGAGCTGGGGCAGCTTTTAGAAATGCAGATTTGGTAATCCATTACTCTCTGCAGCAAAGTCTGAACAAAAGCAGATTAGCCTGCTAACCCTAACTGTAAACCTAACCGTAACTCTAACCCTAACCCTAACCCTAACCCTAACCCTAACCCTAACCCAGAGCCAACACAGGGCAAAGCCATTAAGCCATAATAGGAATTATTGCATCACCCTCAGAAACCTCAACCACACTTAGTTCAGACAAACATCTAGGATTTGTACTTTGCCTATAGAGCCAGATATGACCCCTAGGTCTGAACAAAGATAGGATTAGCCTTCAGCCACAATAGGAATTGCCCAACAAGCCCCTTCATTGCATCAGCCCAAACTTCAACCAAACGTAGCTCAGACAAACATGACCCCTACATGGCCCCATGGGAGTCTGACAACAGCCAATAGAATACATGTTCTTGCAAAGGAACAGGAAGCTCAAGTGCAAAGCCCAAGAGAAGGTATTAAAAAAACCCCACTCTCAACTCCATGTGGTCAGCTGCCCATCATTCAACCTTCTTTCTAATCAGCCTCCATGTTTCCAGCGTCTTTCTCCCGTCTTGGAAGTGAACCAGATGGATATTTCTTCCAACACCTCCTTAGGACTTTGAGTTGCAGAATTCCTGCTCAACAGGAGCCAATGGGGCTGCCATGTTGTGTTGCTCCTAGTTTCACACGAGGCACGTTGGAATAATGTGTCTATTTCCCACCAGCCAAAGATTCACCTTTAATCTGTTCCCCTTTGCTCTAATTTTAACACTTTCAAATGTCAGGAGGGTTGGATTAAGCAAATGAACATTTCAGAAGCATCATCAGGTGGTCATTGTGTCTTTTCAAATCATCCTGTCTGTGAACGCAGAAGGTTTGTGTGACATCTGGACCGCGACATAGGAGAGAATCCAATCCTTTGGGATTATCTGTGCTGTAACGATGATAGACAATATCTTTATCTGCAAGATTATCAGAATTAAGTTTTGGAGTCTTTGCATTAGGGATCATTTTTGACAACAAAACACTTTATTACCGATCTGTAATGAAGAGGTCAGGGAGAGCCATTTTGGTCTAGTGGTTAAGGCACCAGGCTAGAATGCAGATTGTGAGTTCTAGTCCCGCCATAGCCATGAATGGCAGCTGGGAGGCTTTGAGCCAATCACCAGGAAACGGTGAATTCTAGTTCCGCCTTAGGCATGAAAGACAGCTGGGTGACTTGAGCCAATCACCAGGAAACGGTGAATTCTAGTCCCGCCTTAGACATGAAAGACAGCTGGGTGGCTCTGAGCCAATCACCAGGAAACGGTGAATTCTAGTTCCGCCTTAGGCATGAAAGACAGCTGGGTGACTTGAGCCAATCACCAGGAAACGGTGAATTCTAGTCCCGCCTTAGGCATGAAAGAGAGCTGGGTGTCTCTGAGCCAGTCACTCTCTCTCAGCCCGAGAAGGAGGAAATGGCAAACCAGTTGTGGAAAAAAAAAAATCTTGCAAAGTAGGGACTTGTGTAGACCTTCTCTGAGAACTGAACTGAGGGAAAACGAGGAGATCAAGTATGCAAATGAGATTAAAAGAGATTGTAATGAGAATCTCTTTAAACAGGTTGAATGCCCAATCAAGCGGCAAATGCAGTTTTGATTTATATAAGAGTCAAATGATATGTATTAGAAGAAAAAGAATAGACCAATGGTTTTTTTTTTTAACAAGAACAAGATGTGGGGGTGATCATGGATCGGTCAATACAGGTAATCCTTGACAATTGAACCCCAAATTTCTGTCGTTAAACGAGACATGTGTTAAGTGAGTTTGGCCCCCATTTTACAACCTTGCTTGCCACAGTCGTTAAGCGACTCACTCGCGGTTGATAAGTTAGCAACCTGGTTGTTAAGTGAATCACTGCAGTTGATGAGTTTGTAACTTGGTTGTTAAGCGAACCTTTGCTTGTCAGCAATTAGTAACCTGGGTGTTAAGTGAATCACGAAGACTCACTTAGTCAGAAGTTTGCAAAAGGGGATCATATGACCTTGGGACGCAGCAACAGTCATAAGTATGAACCAGTTGCCAAGGGTCCGAATTTTGATCACAGGATCGTGAGGGTGCTACAAAGGTTGTAACTGATAAAAATGGTCATAAGTCACTTTTTTTCACTGCTGTTTTAACTTTGAAGTTACTAAAAGAACTGTTGTAAGTCAAAGACTATATCTATATCTATATCTATATCTATATCTATATCTATATCTATATCTATATCTATCTATCTATCTATCTATCTATCTATCTATAAATATTTATATCTATATTATATATATATAATTGGATTGGAGCGGAAAGGTGAAAGGGAGCAGAATGCCCCCTCCCACATGTTGGGGTAGATCAGGTGTCTCGATAGAAAAACACTATATATCTATATATCTATATATCTGTATATATATATATATATATATATATATATATATATATATATATATGTATGTATGTATGTATGTATGTATGTATGTATGTATATATATATATATATATATATATGCATATTCTTTCTAGCCAGGTTTTACCTATGTAAACTTAGTTGTTCTTCAGCCCTAGGTTCTGTGAAATCTCATTCACAAGTTCTTGGGCCCTTTTTCTGCTGCCAAACTGCAACTCTGTGTTGCTTCCTGGGAGACCCAGATAGCTATTTCTACCTCTTAAGGCGTCATCAGTGGGCCACACCCACTTCCCAATTATCCTCCCTGTAAAAGGCATAATGTATCTTTTTTCTTTTTTCATAGGCTTTTATGTGCATATTCTTTCTAGCCAGGTTTTACCTATGTAAACTTAGTTGTTCTTCAGCCCTAGGTTCCATGGCCCACTGATGACGCCTTAAGAGGTAGAAATAGCTATCTGGGTCTCCCAGGAAGCAACACAGAGTTGCAGTTTGGCAGCAGAAAAAGGGCCCAAGAACTTGTGAATGAGATTTCACAGAACCTAGGGCTGAAGAACAACTAAGTTTACATAGGTAAAACCTGGCTAGAAAGAATATGCACATAAAAGCCTATGAAAAAAGAAAAAAGATACATTATGCCTTTTACAGGGAGGATAATTGGGAAGTGGGTGTGGCCCACTGATGACGCCTTAAGAGGTAGAAATAGCTATCTGGGTCTCCCAGGAAGCAACACAGAGTTGCAGTTTGGCAGCAGAAAAAGGGCCCAAGAACTTGTGAATGAGATTTCACAGAACCTAGGGCTGAAGAACAACTAAGTTTACATAGGTAAAACCTGGCTAGAAAGAATATGCACATAAAAGCCTATGAAAAAAGAAAAAAGATACATTATGCCTTTTACAGGGAGGATAATTGGGAAGTGGGTGTGGCCCACTGATGACGCCTTAAGAGGTAGAAATAGCTATCTGGGTCTCCCAGGAAGCAACACAGAGTTGCAGTTTGGCAGCAGAAAAAGGGCCCAAGAACTTGTGAATGAGATTTCACAGAACCTAGGGCTGAAGAACAACTAAGTTTACATAGGTAAAACCTGGCTAGAAAGAATATGCACATAAAAGCCTATGAAAAAAGAAAAAAGATACATTATGCCTTTTACAGGGAGGATAATTGGGAAGTGGGTGTGGCCCACTGATGACGCCTTAAGAGGTAGAAATAGCTATCTGGGTCTCCCAGGAAGCAACACAGAGTTGCAGTTTGGCAGCAGAAAAAGGGCCCAAGAACTTGTGAATGAGATTTCACAGAACCTAGGGCTGAAGAACAACTAAGTTTACATAGGTAAAACCTGGCTAGAAAGAATATGCACATAAAAGCCTATGAAAAAAGAAAAAAGATACATTATGCCTTTTACAGGGAGGATAATTGGGAAGTGGGTGTGGCCCACTGATGACGCCTTAAGAGGTAGAAATAGCTATCTGGGTCTCCCAGGAAGCAACACAGAGTTGCAGTTTGGCAGCAGAAAAAGGGCCCAAGAACTTGTGAATGAGATTTCACAGAACCTAGGGCTGAAGAACAACTAAGTTTACATAGGTAAAACCTGGCTAGAAAGAATATGCACATAAAAGCCTATGAAAAAAGAAAAAAGATACATTATGCCTTTTACAGGGAGGATAATTGGGAAGTGGGTGTGGCCCACTGATGACGCCTTAAGAGGTAGAAATAGCTATCTGGGTCTCCCAGGAAGCAACACAGAGTTGCAGTTTGGCAGCAGAAAAAGGGCCCAAGAACTTGTGAATGAGATTTCACAGAACCTAGGGCTGAAGAACAACTAAGTTTACATAGGTAAAACCTGGCTAGAAAGAATATGCACATAAAAGCCTATGAAAAAAGAAAAAAGATATATATATATATATATATATATATATATATATATATATATATATATATATATATATATATATATACACAACCACTTTGCCAAACTGCTCAGAAAGTTAACAACCGGTTCTCCCGAAGTGGTGCGAACTTAATGAACTTACAGAAATCTGTATCCCCATCTGGACTCGGGTGCACAGTTCTAATTGCCAGATTTATGAAGATACAAGAGAACTGGAAGAAGAATTGCCAAGAAGTACAATCAAAACGTTTGGGACGCTAACATTTTTCTTATGAGAAAAATCTCAAATGCTTGGGGTTATTAAGCCTGGAGCAAAGGCCACTGGAAGGAACATGATCCAGATGTATAAAGTTATATATGACATGGAGGGGGAAAAAATCCCCTCCTTTTGCATGCAGTGGGATCAGAGGTCTTCTAATAAAGGAGATTTAGAACAGACAATAGAAAGCATTTCTTCTTATAGTCCGTAATTAACCCATGGAATTTATTGCCAAATGACATAGCCTCTCTTTAGTGGTGAAATCCACATTTTTTTTTACTACCGGTTCTGTGGGCGTGGCTTGGTGGGCATGATGTGGCTTGGTGGGTGTTGCTTGGTGGGCGTGGCTTGGTGGGCGTGGCAGGGGGAGGATACTGCAAAATCTCCATTCCCACCCCATTCTGGGACCAGCCAGAGGTGGTATTTGCCGGTTCTCTGAACTACTCAAAATTTCCGCTACCGGTTCTCCAGAACCTGTCAGAACCTGCTGGATTTCACCCCTGCCTCTATATGACCACTAACCTGACTTCAAAGGGAGATCAGATACATTGGGTGCTCCATCGATGCATGTTTTCAGAAACGGACTAGACAACCATTTGGCTGGGATGGTTTAAGGCAGGTGTCAGCAACCTGCGGCTCCGGAGCCGCATGCATCTCTTTTGGCCCTCTGCTGTGGGTCCCTGTCAGGTGATCCCACCACTGGCTGGCCCCGCCCCTCGTCCTCCCCTCCCAGTCACCCCTCGCCTAGCCTGAGAAGGTAAGGGCGACGGCAGGGGATGGGAGAAGCGGCCAGAGCAGAGACAGAGAGATACAGAGAGAGGGGGAGAGAGAGAGACATAGAGAGATACAGAGAGAGAGGGAGGGGGGAGAGAGGGAGAGAGATATGTCAAAAGGATTTTGTGGTTCCCGGTGTTTTTTAACAACTGGTTCTCTGCCCTAATGACCAGCTGGGTAGGCTTGGCTGGGGCGGGGGGTCATGTGACTGGTGAAAGTGAGTGACATTGAGTTGGCCACTCCCACCAAGGTTTTGTGGCTCCCGGTGTTTTCTTTTTTGTGGGAAACTGGTCCAAATGGCTCTTTGAGTGTTTAAGGTTGCAGACTCTTGGTTTAAGGCCTCCTACCTTGAGCGGGAAGTTGGACTAGAAGACCTCCAAGGTCCCTTCCAGTCTGAGAATTCGGTGTTCTATGTTCAATTGCAGGGAAACAGCAACGGGAGAGACATGTCGGTCTCTTGCTTGTGAGCTCCGCAGAGGCGTCAGCGAGGAACAAAATGTTATTCTGTCGTTTGAATGTTTGAGGGACAACCTTAGGAATCTTGGGAAGTTCTTGATGATTTTCTGGAATTTTTGATTTGCTCGTAATGATAGATTTTGTAGATGGTAGTGGAGGAGGAGGAGGAGGAAAAGAAGAAACTGTCTCATCTCCAGGAGAAGGTGAAGGGGATGGAGATGGAAATAGATGAGGAAGGAAAAAGAGAAAAAGGAGGAGAAAAAGAAGGAGAAGCTGTCTTGTCTCCAGGAGGAGGAGGAGGAGGAGGAGGAGGAGGAGGAGGAGGAGGGGGAAGAGAAACTGTCTCATCTCCAGGAGAAGGTGAAGGGGATGGAGATAGATGAAGAAGGAAAAAGAGAAAGAGGAGAAGAAGGAGAAGCTGTCTCATCTCCAGGAGGAGGAGGAGGAGGAGGAGGAGGAGGAGGAGGAGGAGGAGGAGGAGGAGGAGGAGGAGGAGGAGGAGGAGAAACTGTCTCATTTCCAGGAGATGGGGAAAGGGGATGGCGATAGATGGAGAAGAAAAAAGAGAAAAAGGAGGAGAAGAAGGAGAAGCTATCTCATCTCCAGGAGGAGGAGGAAGAGGAGGAGAATTGAGGTTGGGGAAATATGGAATCCCAGCAACCCTGAAAGACAGGAGCACTTAAAAAAAAAACAAAAAAAAACACACACACAACATTTAAAGACAGCAGAATTTGCAAGGGCAGGTGTCTGTGAAAGTCGCTGCAGGAAAGCAAGATCCCTATGTCAGAAGATCCATAAAGTAGGAAAAAGGAAGAATAATTGCAGCCCGCACTTCCAACGCCTTGCTGCTCTGCCAGCGCAAGTACAGTATCCGTGAGTGTGTGTTTGTGCTATCTAAACATGCAAGTTACTGAGTGAGTGTGCGTTTTCTAAGCAATGATCTCATTGCCATTGTTCTTGCAACAGGGCATGTGATGAAGTTGTACCTGAGCCAATTATGCAACTCTTTTCTCAAATTCCACTACAACAATTGTGGCATTGTGTTTTAGAGTGGCTTGGCCCGGCTTGTAAGTAAGAACACCACCTGTCATTCAGCATTATCCCTTCCCAAGTTAAGTACTATTCTAAATTTGTTTGTACTACACAACCTTCCTGACAACTTAGTTATGGAGAAGAAAATTCACGCTGTAACGAAGTACACAATGCAGCCTTATGAAACCAGACAAAGTTCTAAGCATGTCCCGGCTTCACCTTTGAGACACAAATCCACGTGCAGACCGAACGGCAGTCACTACAGGTAGTCCTCAACTTACGACTGTTCACTTAGTGACAGTTTGAAGTTACAACGCCACTGAAAAAAGGTGACTTAAGACCAGGGGTGAAATGTAAAATTTGTTACTACCAGTTCTATGGACATGGTTTGGTGGCGGAGGGGGAGGAGGAGGAGGAGGAGGAGGAGGAGGAGGAGGAGGAGGAGGAGGAGGACTGGGTGGGCATGGCCAACTTTTTTTAAAAAAAAAGTTTTAAAAGCATTTTTTCTAACAACCTCTTAGGCTGAAGAGGTTGTAAAAAAATGCTTTTAAAAGGCTCTGACAATCCCAGCTGAGCTGTGCGATCATCAGAGGCTTTTTTTTTTTTACTTTTAAAAGCATTTTTTTCTACAACCTCTTTGGCCGAAGAGGTTGTAGAAAAAATGCTTTTAAAAGTTAAAAAAAAAAGCCTCTGATGATCGCACAGCTCAGCTGGGCATGGGGGTGGGGAAGGGATTTTTGCTACCGGTTCTCCAAACCACCCGCCGCCATCGCTACTGGATCGGGCGATCCGATCCGAACCAGGAGCATTTCACCCCTGCTTAGGACCATTTTTCACACTTATGACCATTGCTGCATCCCCATGGTCACGTAATTTACATTTGGACCCTTGACAACTGACTCACAGTTATGACGGTCGCAGTGTCCCCAGGGGGGGTCACACGATCCCCTTCCGACAAGTGAAGTCAATGGGGAAACCAGATTCACTTAACAATCGGGTTGCTAATTTAAGAACGGCAGTGGTTCACTTAACAAATGTGGCGAGAAAAGTCGTAAAATGGGGCAGAGCACACTTAACAAATTTCTCACTTAGCAACATAAATTTTGGCCTCAATTGTGGTTGTAAGTTGAGGACTATCTGTATATATAGAAATACATATGGATGAAGGGTGGTATGAATGCAGAGAAGAGCCACAAAGATGATTAGCAGGTTAAAAGATATAAAAACAGTTGCAGGAATTGTGTTTGTCTAGTCTAGTGAAGAGAAGGACCAGGGGAGACAGGTTAGCAGTGTCCCAATATCTCAGGGGCTGCCACAAAGAAGAGGGAGTCAAACTATTCTCCAAAGCACCTGAGGGCAGGACAAGAAGCAATGGGTGGGAACCAATCAAGGAGAGAAGCAACCTAGAACTAAGGGGAAATTTCCTGACAGAGAGAACAATTAACCGGTGGAACAACTTGCCTCCAGAAGTTGTGAATGCTCCAACACTGGAAGTTTTTAACAAGAGATTGGACAACCATTTGTCTGAAATAGTATAAGGTTTCCTGCTTAAGCTGGGGGTTGGACTAGAAGACCTCCAAGGTCCCTTCCAGCTCTGCTATTCTCTTCTGTTCTGAATGTGCCCATTTTCAGACCAGTAAAAAACAATCCAGATAAATACGGATATGGGATAGAAAGAGGATAAGAGGTCTGGCGGCTAAATCATACAGTGAATGATGAACAGATAAAGAAACTAGATATGTTTAGCCTACTGAAGAAAAGGATTAGGGCGGACATGATAAGAGTCTTCCAGTGTTTGGGGAGGCTGTCACAGAGAAGTGGGGGGTCAACTTACTCTCCAAAGCAGCAGCTGGCAGGGACAAGAAGCACAGATCTTGACTCTTTCAGTGCCACTCATTGGCCATGTCTCTTCCCTTCCTGGTATCTGCTGGACTTCTGGTTCATTGTTCTTGTACTGCCACTACTCATCTATCGCAGGAAGCAAATCTCTTGATCAAAGTTTTCCTCTTAATAGTGATTTGGGAGAGCAATGGGATTATCTCGGCCTGCACATCTTAATCATCCATAAACTTGGGGGGGAGGGGAGGAAGATAATTTAGTCCTCTATCTTTAAATTTCTTTGCCACCCATCCCATTACAAAGTGACCAGTCGTGAAATCCAATTTTTTTTACTATTGGCTCTGTGGACGTGGCTTGGTGGGCGTGGCAGGGGAAGGATACTGCAAAATCCCCATTCCTTCCCCACTCCAGGGGAAGGATATTGCAAAATCCCCATTCCCTCCCCACTCTGGAGCCAGCCAGAGGTGGTATTTGATGGTTCTCTGAACTGCTCAAAATTTCCGCTACCGGTTCTCCAGAACTTGTCAGAACCTGCTGGATTTCACCCTTGGAAGTGACTCTGGGTGACTTTGGCTGGCTGGGGAATTTCAGAAGTTGATGTCCGCAGGTCTTCAAATTGCCAAGTTTGGAGACCCTCGATTTACTGTCAAGCAGAACAGAAAAGTCCTCATTTTCAGGAAAGCAAAACAATGGATGAGTCATTTTGCATCCATGGTACAAAAAAAAGGCAATTTCCTTCAAACCCCAATTATCTGGGGGAATTCCTGCTCTTTCCCGTGACAACAATGTGGAAGTAATTTCCCTTGGGCTGTTGCAAGAACTGTGCATGGCTAGTCTAGTGAAAAGTAGGACTAGCAGTGTTCCAATATTTGAGATGCTGCCACAAGAAGAGGGGGTGATGCCATCCCTCTGTTGATGCAGCCTAGGATCGCACTGGCTTTTTTGGCAGCTGCAGCACACTGCTGGCTGGAACTTAAGTGGGGTTCCACCAGGACTCCTAGTTCCCTCACACAATTAGAACTGTTGAGCCAGGTACTGCCTATCAGTAGTGGGTTCTGCCTGGTTCAGCCCGGTTCAGCCGAGCCGGTAGTGGTGACGATATGATGTCACCGAACCAGTTCTGTTTGGGAGGTGGGCCCTCCTGCCCCTCCCCCGCATTATTCTTACCATTTATTTGGCCCCACTCCCAATCTATTCGCTGCCTCCCGAGTACCAGCTGATCGGCTAGAAGGAAAAAAATCTGTTTAAACTCTTGCCGCGGGGCTTCAAAGGGCCACCCTACAGCTGATCAGTGTTCAAAGGCAGTGTGGTGGTAGACCAGTGCACTCAAAAAACAAATGGGTAGACCGGTGCCTCCAAAAACAAATGGGTAGACCGATGCCTCCAAAAACAAATGGGTAGACCGGTGCCTCCAAAAACAAATGGGTAGACTGGTGGCTCCAAAAACAAATGAGTAGACCGGTGCCTCCAAAAACAAATGAGTAGACTGGTGCCTCCAAAAACAAATGAGTAGACCGGTACAGCTCTGCAAGCAGTTAAAAGCCTGGTAGACCAGTACCTCTGCTAAATCTTAAAGAATTGTCACATGACCATCAAACCACGCCCACAAAATAAGCCACGTCCACAGAACCGGTAGTAAAAAAAATTTAGAACCTACCCCTGCTGCCTATAATATAATATAATATAATATAATATAATATAATATAATATAATATAATATAATATAATATAATATAATATAATATAATATAATATAATATAATATAATATAATATAATATAATAGCTACAGTGGTGGGATTCAACCGGTTCGCACCACTTCGGCCGAACCGGCTGTTAAATTGCTGGCTGGCTCTGTGCCGCCACTTCCAGAAGTCCCCACAAACCCCATTTTGGCTCCCAGATAAGTGCAGGGAGGCCTACTAGGCCCAAAACAGGGTGCGGGGTGGGGGTGGAGGTGCGGCGTCCCCCTGTGGACCGTTTTTGCTCCCAGGAGGCTGCAGGGAGGTGTACTAGGCCCAAAACATGGCATAGGGGTTGCGGCATGGCCCCCCCCATGGCCCATTTTTGCTCCCACAGGGGTGCAGGAGGCCGAGTACTGCCTGTCACACCTCCTGGCCACATCCACCATGGTCACACCCACCCAGCCGGTCATTAGGGCAAAGAACCGGTTGTTAAATTATTTGAATCCCACCACGGAGTTTGCAAGCGGGCTCGGCAGGGCCGCTTAGTGGGGAGGGAGGCCCTGGCCCGGTTGGTTCACTTCAGCGCAGGGTGGGAATGCAGAAGGCGGAGGAAATCCGTGCCTCTCGGCGTTCAGCCCTCAAAGACTCCTTTGGGGTCACTGGGAGGGGAGGGTGAGGAACGGGGCCAGCTAGTGGTGGGATCACCCGACAGGGAGCTGCAGCGGAGGGACAAAAGAGCCCGTGGCTTGCCGACACCTGCCCTATGGCATACCGTGCTGGGGCGACAGTGCATGTGCCCACAGAGAGGGTTCTGTGCGCCACCTCTGGCACATGTGCCATAGGTTCACCACCATATATGGTACCTGTGCACCAGGACCTTACTTTCCTCACCATTGAATTGCGTCTCATTGGATAGGGCGCAATGACCAAGTCTGTTGAGATCCTTCTGAATCTTGAGTCTACCTTCCATGGTGGTGGCAATTCCCCCCGGCTCGGTATTGTCTGCAAATCTCATGAACTCTTCCTCCATCGTCTCATGCCGTAGCTCTGATATGTTTGCAATGCATGGCGGTCAGTGCGATTGTAACTTGTCTGTGCTTGAAATCCATAACATGAGCTTGCAAGGGCCCTAACACATAGGGAGAATGAGGATGACAGATAAGATTACGGTCAGTAGGACTCCAGGAGATGCGGCGGCCTTCTTTTAAACCAAGCAATATGGGGAAAAGAAGAAAGGCAGGGTCGTCTGGAGATAATTGGTTGGACTAAGCAACATTTCTGATTTTATTCCAGCTATGTGCTTCAGAGCAGAGAGGATTTGCAAATTGGGCAACTGTCTTAACTCTTTAAAGCAGCCATCTCTCTTTCCAAGATCACATGGCAGTGGAACGTCAGCATCCTGATTCCTGAAAAAAGCTACAGCTGTTTTAAAAAGCTCGATAAAATCCATGCTTCTCTCCATGTTGTGGAGCATCTTATGGACACTGAATCCATAGATCTGCACAATCCCAGTAATCATGTTGTTATTAAATACAAGTAAAATTAAATCGATTTTTTAAAAAATTGGCTGAGTTTCACCATCCTGGAAAAAGATACAGCCGTTTTAAAAAGATGGATACAATCCATGCTCTTCCCTCCATGTTCCAGAACACTTTTGGGAAACTGAACCCAAAGAATTGCATAACTCCAATAATCATGTTGTTATTAAACGCAACTAAAATTAATTTGATTTTTTAAAAATTGGCTGACCTTCACTATCCTGGAAAAAGATACAGCTATTTTTTTTTTAATTTGATTTATATGCCACCCTTCTCCGGAGACTCAGGGCGGCTTACAATGCGTTAAGCAATAGCCTTCATACTTTTGTATATTTTATACAAAATCAGCTTATTGCCCCCACAAACTGGGTCCTCATTTAACCTACCTTAGAAAGGATGGAAGGCTGAGTCAACCTTGAGCCTGGTAAGATTCGAACCTGCAGAAATTGCAGGCAGCTGTGTTAATAATAGGGTGCATTAAACCACTGTACTACCAAGGTTTTAAAAAGTGGGATACAATCTGTGCTCTTCCCTCCATGCTCTGGAGCACCTTTTGGCAGCTCTACACAATCCCAGTAGTCTTGTTGCTATTAAATACAACTAAAATTAAATTGATTTTTTTTTCATTGGCTGAGCTTCAACATCCTGGGAAAAGATGGAGCTGTTTTCAAAAGCGGGATACAATCTATGCTCTTCCCTCCATCTTCCAGAATACTTTTGGGAAACTGAACCCAAAGAATTGCATAACCCCAATAATCATGTTGTTATTAAATGCAACTAAAATTAATTTGATTTTTTAAAAATTGGCTGAGCTTCACTATCCTGGAAAAAGATACGGCTATTTTAAAAAGTGGGATACAATCTGTGCTCCTCCCTCCATGCTCTAGAGCACCTTTTGGCAGCTCTACACAATCCCAGTAGTCTTGTTGCTATTAAATACAACTAAAATTAAATTGATTTTTTTTTCATTGGCTGAGCTTCGGCATTGTGGGAAAAGATGCAGCTGTTTTCAAAAGCGGGATACAATCTGTTAGATCAGGCGCAGGGAAAGAAGACCAGTGTTGGTCCATTCAGTACTTTATTAAGTACAGGAAAAGACTGGCGGCTGCGCTGCTGGAGCTCTCCTTTTATGCGCTCCAGCAAGTCGCACTGCCCAGAGACAGCGTTTCAAATTTCCCGCCGGTGGATTAGCCAATCCCCGGCGGATGTCCTTATAAGGACATAACACAATCCATGCTCTTCCCTCCATGTTCCAGAACACTTTTGTGAAGCTGAATCCAAAGAATTGCATAACCCCGGTAATCGTGTTGTTATTAAACACAACTAAAATGAATTTGACTTTTTTTTTTTTCATGGCTCCACATACTACTCTTTGGGTGTGCCCCAATACCACTCAAAGATCAAGTACAGCCCGTGGGCATGAGAGAGAGAAAAAATCTGCACCCTTGCCGTTCCTCCTTGCCTTCCAGTTACTGTAGGAGGCAGAAAGGATGGGAAGTGAGTCATGTGTAAGCACACCAGAGCCTCATCTGATGACCTGGCCCCGTTCCTTCTGCTGAGTCACGGCCTGAGGGCAAAATCAGATCACATTGGTCAACTCTGATTGCTTTCAACCAGGATTTTTGCCATGTGCATCTTTGCCTCTGCAGGCATCCTGCCATATGTTTATATCAACAGTTCTGGAAAAGTCTATGAAGCTCAGAGGGGGATCAATCAACCAATCAGAATAGAGGTGGAAGGGTTGAGTTTAGGGTTAGGACACGGGTGAAATGTAAAATCTGTTACTACCGGTTCTGTGGGCGTGGCTTGGTGGTGGGGGTAATGTGACTGGGTGGGCGTGGCCAACTTTTTTTTAAAAAAAATTCAAAGCATTTTTTCTAATGCTTTGAAAAGCCTCTCTGCCGATCAGGCAACTCAGCTTGGATCGTCAAAGAGGCTTTTTTAAAAAATACCTCTCTGCAGATCGGCCACTCAGCTGGGAGTTGCCAAAGACTTTTCAAAGCATTTTTTTTACCACCTCTTCGGCCAAACAATGTCGACTGGCGGCCCCCAGGGGGAGAGCCTTCTCTGTGGGGGCACCTACTATCTGGAATGAGCTCCCCCCCCAGAGATACGGAGGATCCCGGATCTACACACCTTCTGCCGCGCTCTTTAAACCTTTTTATTCCATCAGGCTGGCCTGGCCTAATTGTTCCCTAATTTGTTTTTAATTTATTGGGGTGTTTTTAAATCTGTCTTCGGCCAAATTGTTTAATTCGGTTTTATTCTGTTTTTAAATTTTGTATTTATGTGTTTTTATCTTCTGGCTGTTCACCACCCTGAGTCCTTTGGGAGTATACAAATCAAATAAACTAAACTAAACTGAACTAAACTAAGAGGTTGCAGATAAAAATGCTTTGAAAAGCCTCTGATGATCCCCCCTTTTTTTTTTACTTTTAAAAGCATTTTTTCTACAATCTCTTCTGATGAAAAAATGCTTTTAAAAGTAAAAAAAAAAAGCCCCTGATGATCGCCAAGGTGATTAGGGGACTGAAGGCTAAAAGATACGATGAATGGTTGCAGGAACTGGGCATGGCTAGTCTAGTGATGAGAAGGACCAGGGGAGACAGGATAGCAGCGTTCCAATATTTTATTTATTTATTTATTTATTTTATTTATTTTATAAAATTTGTATGCCGCCCTATCTCCAAGGACTCAGGGGGGCTCACAACGACAGTCGACCAAGCGTCTGTTAAAAACAACGAATATACATAAAAATCAAGAAAGTTTTTTTAAAAAAATTTAAAATATACTACCCCATCAGTCCAGGCGGAAGGTACGAAGGTCAGGGGCCAACCGGAGCCCCAAGGGAAGTTGGTTCCAAAGGGTGGGGGAGCTCACAGAGAAGGCTCTACCCCTGGGAGTCGCCAGCCGACATTGTCTAGCCGACGGCACCCTGAGTAGGCCCTCTCTGTGAGAGCGCACCGGGCGATGGGAAGTTGACGCTGTTTGCAGGTGGTCCGACAAATAACCTGGGCCTAAGCCCGTAATGGCGAACCTATGGCACGCATGCCACTGGTGGCATGCAGAGCCATATCGGTGGGCACGCGACCTCAGTTCTGGCCTGACGCCGGCCAGCTGATTTTTGGGCCTTCTGGGCCACCCGGAAGCAGGGAAACAGGCTGTTTCCTGCCTCCAGAGGGCCTGGGGAAGTGGGGAAAGACAAGTTTTTTGCTCTCCCCAGGCTCCAGAACCTATCTAGAAGCCTGAGGAGGGTGAAAACAGCCTTCCCCATCTCCCAGAGGTCCTCCGGAGGCCAGAAATGGCCCGTTTGCCAACTTCCAGAAGTTAGCAAACAAGCTGTTTCTGGCCTCCAGAGGGCCTCCGGGGGGTGGGTGGGGAAGGCCATTTTCACCCTCCCCAGGCTCCTATGCGTGCCAAAAGCATGGGGAGCATCGGGGAGGGGGTGTCATGCAAACATGGGCGGGGCACATAAAATTATGGTTGTGGACATGCACACATGTGACCCTCCCCCCACACTCACCCCGCTTTTGGCACATGATGGCAGAAAGGTTAGCCATCACTGGCCTAAGCCATGAAGGGCTTTATAGGTTAACACCAGCACCTTGAATCTCACCTGGAGGGCAACCGGCAACCAATGCAAGCCGCGCAGGAGTGGTGTAATATGGGAGTATCGGGTCCCTCCCGCAACAACCTGCGCGGCCGCATTCTGTGCCATCTGAAGCCTCCAGGTGGTCTTCACAGGCAGCCCCAGGTAGAGAGCATTGCAGTAGTCGATCCGGGAGGTGACTAGCGCATGAGTGAGGGGCTGCCACAGAGAGGAGGAAGGGGGTCAAGCTATTTTCCAAAGCACCTGAAGGCCAGACAAGGAATAATGGATAGAAACTCAACAAGGAGAGATTCAATCTGGAAATAAGGGGGAACTTTCTGACAGTGAGAACAATCAACCAATGGAACAGAAGTTGCCTTCGGAAGTTGTGGGAGCTTCATCACTGGAGGCTTTCAAGAAGAGACTGGACTGCCATCTGTCAGAAATGGTGTAGGGTCTCCTGCTTGGGTGGGGGGTTGGACTAGATGACCTCCAAGGTCCCTTCCAACTCTGTTAATCTGAATCTGAAAACCTCCATTGATGAAGCACCCACAACTTCTGAAGGCAAGCCTTGCCACTGGTTAATTGTTCTCACTTTTGGGAAGTTTCTCCTTAATTTCAGGTTGCTTCTCTGCTTGGTTAATTTCCATCCATTGTTTCTTGTCTTGGCTCCTGGTGCTTTGGAAAATAAGTTAACCCTGTCTTCTTTGTGGCAACCTCTCAAATAATAAGAGCACTGCTATCATGTCCTCCAGTGGTGGGTATCAATTTTTTTTTCTACTGGTTTTTTTGGGGTGTGGCATGGTGGGTGTGGCATGGCTTGGTGGGCGTGGCTTGGATGTGGCAGGGAAGGATACTCTAAAATGTCCACTCCCACCCCACTCCAGGGGAAGGATACTGCAAAATCCCCATTTCCTCCCAATCAGCTGGGACTCGGGAGGCAGAGAATAGATGAGGGTGGGGACAGTCAGAATTTTTACTATTGGTTCTCCGAACTACTCAAAATTTCCACTACTGGTTCTCCAGAACTGGTCAGAACCTGCTGAAACCCACCTCTGATGTCCTCCCTAGTCCTTTTGACTAGCCAAACCCAAATCCTGCCACCGTTCTTCACATGTTCTTGTCTCCAGGCCTTTAATCATCTTCGTCGCTCTTCTCTGCACTTTTTCCAAAGTCTCAACATCTTTTCTTGTAATGTGGTGATCAAAACTGGATGCCGTACTCCAGGTGTGGCCTTACTAAGGTTTTATAAAGCGGTATTAATATTTCACGTGATTTTGATTCTAGGCCTCTGTTTATACAGCCAAGGAAAGGAAGGACTTTGATCCCCACGGAATGGGTTGTAAACTTGTTTCAGCAGAAGAAGGAAATGTGAATTGTGGCCACTCGGGCCTTCTCTGTTGCCTTCTCTATCCACAGAAGCTTGGATATGCAGCAATCAAATTCATACATTCATCCTCCTACCATTTATTGAGGATATAACACAGAGGTGGTATTCAGCCCAGGGGTGGGTTCTACTTACCTTTACTACCGGTTTGCAACGGGGCTGGGTGCGCACATGCTTTGCTCGCACTTCCTGATGACGTAGGGGTCGGTGGGCGGAGCCTCCTGCCAGTTTTACTCCCGGTTCTATAGAACCGGTCCAAACCGGGGGCAACCCACCACTGATTCAGCCGGTTCGGACCAGTTCACCTGAACTGGTAGCGGAAATTGCGAGTGGGCCCACCCCAACTCTATGCCATCCTATTTAAGCACATTTTTGAGGCCAGGTGCATGCACGGAAAGCGCACATGCAAGCAATGGGCATACACGGAAGGCCGGGTGCATGCGCAGAAGGCAGGCAAGCATGTGACCCGGGCACACATGCGCACGAAGCGAGCATGCATGCGTGCAGTGAACTGGTAGTAACATAATGTGAAACGCACCTGATATAACAGTTAAGTGTCTGCTGTCATTACAAATTCTTTTATTTTCTCAAGAAAATGTCCCCCATAAGGGGAGCTTCAGGCATGAAATTAATGAAAGGGTTGAAACCTATTAGATCTGGATGACCCTAAATTGAGAAAGGTTAATAAACAATGACTAGTTAACTTGACCAATTAATTCTTGCTACTTCTTTGTTCCAAAAGATTCATTCCAGCAAATAGAAGTGCAACAAAAGGAAAGCTCTCCAAACTTTTAAAACCAGATTAATCAGGACCGATATATTTTCAAACTCGATAATGGTGGTGGGCAGTGGTGGGATTCAGCCGGTTCGCACCACTTCGGGAGAA
This sequence comes from Pituophis catenifer annectens, assembly GCF_029215685.1. Lineage (NCBI taxonomy): Eukaryota > Metazoa > Chordata > Lepidosauria > Squamata > Colubridae > Pituophis > Pituophis catenifer. The sequence continues at coordinate 5,457,170 of NW_027256893.1, forward strand.
CTGGTTGTTAACTTTCTGAGCAATTTGGTGAACTGGTTGTTGGAAGGAATCATTAGGGCAGAGAACCGGTTGTTAAATTATTTGAATCCCAATTGGTGATGGGGATGGGGATATATGTGGGTAAAACCCTACAACCAGTGACGTAATTGTTTTTATACATAGTCTTCCAGCATTTATTAGATGTAGATTTTAAACCTGAATTGTTTTTATTAGGTATCATACCAGAAAAACCTGATAAGCAAAGTATATATTTAACATTGCAGCGAGGATTATATTCGCACAATATTGGAAAAATGAAGAAACACCATGAGATGAAGAGATAATTAGGAAGGTACTAGATTGGGCAGAAATGGATAGACTGACACTGAAAATTAAACAGAAAGAAGATACAGAATGTTATCAAACATGGGATTTATTTTACCAGTGGTTGGAAAAAAGGAGTCGAGATTAAGAATGTAATCTGTATTGTTAAGCAAATTAAATACCCAGACAACACAATGTTTATTAATTAATTAAATTCATATATATATATATATATATATATATTTTCTTACTTCTTCGTAGGGTTTATGTATGTTTTTCTTCTAGCCAGGTTTTCCCTACGTAGCCAAGGTTTTTTTGTAGCTCCAGCTCAGTAAAAGCCCAGAACCGAGTAGATGTGATTTTACTGAGCTGGAGCTACAAAAAAACCTTGGCTACGTAGGGAAAACCTGGCTAGAAGAAAAACATATATATATATATGTAGGTCTTTGGTTATTTGGGTCTTCTCCCACGTAAAATTGGAAGTGTCTTGGCGACGTTTCGACGAAGTCTCATTCGTCATCTTCAGGCTGGTGTTCTCGACTTCGTGCTTCCAGGAGCAATGTGAGATCGCAGCTGTCTCTTCCTTTTACGTGGGAGAAGACCCGAATAACCAAAGACCTACATACAAACACCCGCGAAAACCTGAGAAAACAGGGTATATATATATATATATATATATATATATATATATATATATATATATATACCCTGTTTTCTCGAAAATAAGACATCCCCTGATAATAAGCCCAATCGGACTTTTGAGCACATGTGCTAAAATAAGCCCTCCCCAAAAATATTTAACCGCATGCACAGCCAGTCCCTGCCATTTCCTCTGGTTAGGGTTAGGGAGACAGAGCTGGAAATCAGGTAAGATGGCAAGAGGAGCCCCGTCTTGCTCCATGTGCCCCAAAATAATAAGACCTCCCCGAAAATAAGGCCAACTGCGTATTTTGGGGTTCAAAAAAATATAAGACAGAAAAAGTATGTATTTTTCTTCAACTGGGTATTTTCCTATGTAAACCAAGTTTTTCAAATTGCAGCCATAGCTCAGTGAAATCACATCCACTATCCTAGGCTTCTTCAGACAGCAAGCAAGCATTTTGCTGCCTATTGAGAGACTAATATAGATATATTTCGGACTGATTGGTCCTCATCAGTTAGCCATACCCTTACCATATGTTCCCTCCCCGTAGAGGCTAAGTATTTGCTTTCTTCTCTTATCATAGGTTTAAAAAGTATGTATTTGCTGGCTGCCAGAAAAAAAGCCTAGAAACTAGTGAATTGTGATTTCACTGAACTAGGGCTGCATAAAAATCTTGGTTTACGCAGGAAGAACCTGGCTAAAGAGAAATACAAAAGAAAGGAGATAAGGAAGATGATTAGTCATTGGCAGGTCTATTAATCAGAGACTGAGCTATTGATTTGTTATTATTCTTAACAATCTTAAAAGACAAACGTAACCTTTCCGTGTTATACACAGGAATCTTTGAACCCGCCAAAACAGGTTGCAAAATCAGATGCGATGCACTTGATAACCGAGGATGAAAATTCTGGTTCCAATTAGAAGGAGATAATAGAACAACAGAGTTGGAAGGAACTTTGAGGTCTTCCAGTCCTTGCTTAAGCAGGAAAACCAGTCAAATGGTTGTCTAGTCCTAAAAACCTCCAGTGTTGGGACACCCACAATGTCTGGAGGCAAGTTATTCCACTAATTAATTGTTCTCATTGTCAGCAAATTTCTCCTTAGTTCTAGAGTGGATCTCTCCTTGCTTAGCTTCCATCCATTGCTGCTTCTCCTGTCTTCAGGTGCTTTGGAGAATAGGTAGACTCCCCCCTCTTCTTTGTGGCAGCCCCTCAAACACTGGAACTCTAAATGCTTTACTAATGAACTATGGCCCTTTCTGGAAACTTCTGTTGTCCCTGATTGTTTTATTAATCAGAATATTCATTCAATTCTGTGATCCTAAATTGAGGATTACTAGTATAAAGGCATTGTCTTGAATTATCAACCTTCCCCACTGTCCCGGGCAGTGGTGAAATCCAATTTTTTTTTACTACCGGTTCTGTGGGCGTGGCTTGGTGGGCGTGGCATGGCTTGGTGGGCGTGGCAGGGGAAAGATACTGTAAAATCTCCATTCCCACCCCACTCCAGGGGAAGGTTACCGCAAAATCCCCATTTCCTCCCGATCAGCTGGGACTCGAGAGGCAGAGAATAGATGGGGGTGGGGCCAGTCAGAGGTTCTCCAAACTATTCAAAATTTCCACTACCGGTTCTCCAGAACTGGTCAGAACCTGCTGAAACCCACCTCTGCTCCAGCCCCCTAACCATCTTCGTTGCTCTTTTCTGCACTCTTTCCAGGGTCTCAACATCGTTTTTATAATATGGTGACCAAAAAACAAACAAAAAAGATGTTGAGACGGTGTGATTCTATTCTTGTGTAATATATTATTAATAATTTATAACATTATATAATGATTCTATGCTTATATGATTCTACGGTAATACATTATATGACTCTGGTAATACATTATCGTGGAGAATATGCATGATGGGAATATGAGAATAACCAAAAAACAAGCACATAATGACACATAATCTATCCATCAATCAGAATCAGATTAGGTTGTTCTGACAGGTTTCCAAAACCTAGATGGGGGGGGGGGCAGTCAGAATTTGTACTACCGGTTCTCCGAACTACTCAAAATTTCCACTACCGGTTCTCCAGAACTGGTCAGAATCTGCTGAACTTCACCCTTGATCTCCGGTCATGTGAGGTACCATCCAAAGATATTTTGAAAATTCTGGTATGAAGAAAAGTTTGCTATCCGAAAGAACAGGGAAGACTTCGTGTCTTCGTGGAATTTACATTCCGGACCCAACACGGACAGTTAATCTATAACTCTTATCAAACATTTGCACACAAGGATTCTGGTGCATGGGTCAATGATCTGGATCATGTTGGTAATTCAAGTTTTGAAGTTTTTTTTTTTTTTCAATTTGCTTGAAGGCCCAGATGGCTACCACGTGATTCTGATGATTCACTGCCGAACGTCTTCATTTAAAATAAAAATAAAAATCCAGCAACAACTTTCGAAGTTCAAAGCTATCACAGCAATCTTCATTTCCAGGGACTGATGGACAGAGCAACCTTGGAGCTGCTGGGTATTTATAAACAAGATTTGCAAATATTGTCAGGCAACATTTTATGCCGGACTTTTGACCCGTGGCTTTGATTTTCGGAGTCGGTTGTGAGCGCTTTTCTTTCTCTAAAGAGAAAGTGAGGTTTCTTACTAACCTGGGACCCAACGGGGAAACTGAGGCTCAGAGGCAGGAGAAGACTAACCTGTTTCAACACCCAAGATGCAATCTTCCACGCTTGAAGGTCTCTGCGGGCTCTGGTGCTGCTGAGACAGCCTTGAGCAAAATGAGATTCTTGGCTATTTCTGCTGCATAATCTGAGTTTTTTACCCAACCCTGCAAAGTAGCAGGCCTTGAGAATGTAGATAAGCGGAAGACAAATCTTGGGGTGGGATGGGGGTGGGGGGGGGAGAGAAAGAGTTTCAGAGAGAATCTCTTCCACATGTCACCTTGGATCATTTCAGTGAGGATCCTAACTTGGGTTGAAGAAACCATGAGGACTGTAAGCAGTGGGAAAGCAGAAAACTAAACAGGAGAGAGAATGGATCTACTCATGGGTGGGATTCAGCTGGTTCGGACCGGTTTGGGCGTATCGGATGTTAATTTTAATCTGGTTCGGCTAACCGGTTGTTGCAAGGACTGGCTGATCCTGCCCACCCCACCTCTCCCTTCCCAGGAGTCTCCATGCAGCCCATTTTGGATGCCAGGTAAGTGCAGGCCCTACGCGGAGGCTCTGGGAGAGCGAAAAATGGGCCTACTGGAAATTCCTGAAGTCTGAAAGTGGGGCCATTTCTGGCCTCTAGAGAGCCTCTGGAGTCTGGGGGAGGCTGTTTTCGCCCTCCCAGAGGCTCGAGGAAAGCCTCTGGAGCTTGGGGAGGGCAAAAAACAGGCCTATCAGAAGTACCGGAAGTTGGAAAATGAGCCTATTTCCGGCCTCTGGAGGGCCTCCAGAGCCCAGGGGAGGCCTTTTTCACCCTCCTGGAGGCTCAAAAAAACCCTCCAGAGTCTGAGGAGGGTGAAAACGCCCACCCACCCCCGTAGTGCAGGAGGTTGAGTAGGCCATGTCCACCATGTCCACGCCCATCCAGCAACCAGGCAGAGAACCGGTTGCTAAAATTTCTGAATCCCACCCCTGGATCTACTACTTGCGTTCTGTCTTCCAACACTTAGTTACCCACATTCCTGGGGTGGAATGTAGTCTGGATTCCCAGGAATGGGGAGAGCCTGCTTTCCCAGAGGGCAAAGAGGCAGCAAAGCTTGGACTGTCTAGCAGGCAGGAAGAGGGCGAAGACAAGCTCTCCCTAGCGATTCAGAAAGTATATCTATAATTGTGCATTAGTTGCTTTAGTCTGGTAAGATTCTGTCTATAGGTGAAGAGAAATGAAGGCAATCACTGGGAAGTAACTCCACATGTCATTCTTGGTTCTTGGGCCCAACAACAATTTTGTGAGAATAAAGCAACTATCTGCATAACTATAGATCTGCTGTGGGAACTGGTATGGAGGAGTCAGCTGTTTGATCCTGCCAATCAAACTTTCCAATCTCTAATTTATACTTCCTGTAAAGAAAATGGGAACCAACTGTCTTTCTTTCTTTCTTTCTTTCTTTCTTTCTTTCTTTCTTTCTTTCTTTCTTTCTTTCTTTCTTTCTTTCTTTCTTTCTTTCTCTTTCTCCCTTCCTTCTTTCCTTCCTTCTTTTTCTTTCTATTTCCTTCCTTTCCTTCCTTCCTTCTCTTTCTTTTTTCCTTCATTTCCTTCCTTCCTTCCCTCTTTCTTTTTCTTTCTCTCCCTCCCTTTCTCCTTTCTCTTTCTTTTTCTTTCTATTTCCTTCCTTCCTTCTCTCTTTCTTTTTTCCTTCATTTCCTTCTTTCCCTCCCTCCCTCCCTCCCTCCTTTCTTTCTTTCTTTCTTTCTTTCTTTCTTTCTTTCTTTCTTTCTTTCTTTCTTTCTTTCTTTCTTTCTTTCTTTCTTTCTTCTTTCTTTCTTTCTTTCTTTCTTCTTTCTTTCCTTCCTTCCTTCCTTCCTTCCTTCCTTCCTTCCTTCCCCCCCCCTCTCTCTCTCTCTCTTTCTTTCATCTCTCTCCTCAAAAGAAGAGCTGGGGGGATGGTTCAAGAGCCTGGCCAATTATCCAAAATAATAAGGGGTGTTGCCTCTTTTGAACACAAAAGGAGTGGCAGGAGCTTTTGTGTGCGCTCTGAATGGAGACAGCTGGAGGCATTGCACAGAGTAGGGTGAACCCTGGAAACCATGGAAAACTCAAATTAAACCCAGTGGGGAAATCAGGCTAGAGCGCCAGAGATCTTGTCGATTATAAGGGTTGCCAAGCGTGGGCCAGACAGCCTGTCTCTCTGGATGGCTCTTTTTTCTGGAAATAAATCTTCTGAATATAATGACAGGAGGACAGACTCCACTTCTCCCAGGCTGAGATATGAATGCACAACGGTTGGCAAAGTCCAGTCTGTTCTTGGTCTTGCTATCTCCCTCCCAAGTGTTGGTCCTCCTGAGGATGAAACGAGAAGAAGTAGAAGCTGTGATGAAAACGGTGCCTGGAAGGAAGGTGAGATATGGATTTAAGGAGCACAGCAAATATAGATCCATACAGGTAGTCTTCAACTTACGGCCACTATTGAACCCAAAATTTCTGCCGCTAAGTGAGAACTAACTAAGCGAGTTAAGCAGTGGTTCTAGGTTCTAGGTTCTTTTCATCTAGTACAAGGGTGTCAAACTCAAGGCCTGGCCCATGGGGCGCTTAGATCTGACCCGCGAGACCACCTTGGAAACAACGAAGGACCAGCCCGTGGTGCCTCTGCCAGCGAAAATGGAGCAGCCCTCCCGAGCTCCATTTTCCCTGGCAGAGGGATGCAGGAGGCAGTCGCAGGCAAAAACGGAACTCGGGAGCCCGTTTTTGCTGGCAGAGTGCTCAGGCCATCACAGGCACCCACAATACGAGTGATGTTGAGCTGGCCACGCCCTCCCTGGCCACGCCCACCCCAGCCCTCTCAAGGTCAAACACATACTTGACGCGGCCCTCAATGAAATCGCGTTTGAGATCCCTCATCTAGTATCTGCTGCTGCCTGGGACCACCATCACGTCTCTGTATAGAATTGGCCCTACAGAGGACTTCCAAAAGTTGATTAGCTGATAGCATGGAAGGCTACAGGTAGTCCTCGATTTACAACAGTTCACTTAGTGACCATTCAAAGTTACGACAGCACTGAAAAATGTGACTTGTTTTTTACAGTGATGACCTTAGAAGCAGTTCCCCAGGACCACGGGATCAAAATCCAGATGCTTGGCAACGGGTTCACACTTACGACCGTGGCTGTGTCCCAAGGTCACGCGATCCCCTTTTTGTGACCTTCTGACGAACAACTCAACCATTTGTCTGAAGTGGTGTAGGGTTTCCTGCCTAAGCAGGGGGTTGGACTAGAAGACCTCCAAGGTCCCTTCAAACTATTCTATTCTATTCTATTCTATTCTATTCTATTCTATTCTATTCTATTCTATTCTATTCTATTCTATTCTAGTCTAGTCTAGTCTAGTCTAGTCTAGTCTAGTCTAGTCTAGTCTAGTCTAGTCTACTTTATTCTTCATTCTATTCTATTCTATTCTATTCTATTCTATTCTAGTCTAGTCTAGTCTAGTCTAGTCTAGTCTAGTCTACTTTATTCTTCATTCTATTCTATTCTATTCTATTCTATTCTAGTCTAGTCTAGTCTAGTCTAGTCTAGTCTAGTCTAGTCTACTTTATTCTTCATTCTATTCTATTCTATTCTAGTCTAGTCTAGTCTAGTCTAGTCTAGTCTAGTCTAGTCTAGTCTACTTTATTCTTCATTCTATTCTATTCTATTCTATTCTATTCTATTCTATTCTATTCTATTCTATTCTATTCTATTCTATTCTATTCTATTCTAATGACTTAAAGGCCTCCCTCCCTTTCTCAGAGTCCTCAAACTCTACCTATTGCCAGGCTGCAACAGAGGCCAAGCCTACTTTCTCCGTAAGAGGTCACCACCGAAGCAGATGAAAGGTTAACTTCAGCATGGAAATTGTCTATGAACTTTGCAGGCCTTCATGTCCAAATGCCGTGACTTCAGGAGCAGCCAAAATACCTGGAAGAGCTGAGATTTGCTTGGGCTTCCAGTTGTTTTTTTTTTCAAATGTCTGTAAATATACCTGAGTTAATATTTAAACTTAGGTTTGGACAGACCTGTAGCTGAGATTAGACGGATGGGAGAAATCACCCTGGGTGTCTTCCAGAAATTACATGAGCAACACAAAGTCCAAATATCAACAAATACCAGGGTGCCAACTAGAACAAAGGAGCCGCAGGTTTTGGGCAACCCCTCGTCCACTGCCAGATGTCAAAGAAGGCAGACAAAAGTCTGGGTTTTGGAAACCTGTCAGAACAACCTAATCTGATTTTGATTGATAGATAGATTATGTCTCCTCCTCTTATTTTTTGCTTGGTTGGCAACCACATATTCTCCACCATGATACATTTCCATAGAATCACATAAACATAGACTCATTACATAATGTTATTATTAATAATATATTATACAATAATAGAATCACATAGTCTCAACATCTTTTTTGTTTTTTTGTTTTTTTGGTCACCATATTATAAAAATGATGTTGAGACTTCTGGAAAGAGTGCAGAAAAGAGCAGCAAAGATGATTAGGGGGCTGGAGCAGAAGTGGGTTTCAGCAGGTTCTGACCAGTTCTGGAGAACCGGTAGTGGAAGTTTGGAGTAGTTTGGAGAACCGGTAAATTTCACCTCTGACTGGCCCCGCCCCCATCTATTCTCTGCCTCCAGAGTCCCAGCTGATTGGGAAGAAATGGGGATTTTGCAGTAACCTTCCCCTGCCATGCCCACCAAGCCACGCCACGCCACGCCACGCCCACCAAGCCACGCCCACAGAACCAGTAGTAAAAAATTTTGAATCCCACCACTGGGCTAGAGGCTAAAACATATGAAGAACAGTTGCAGGAATTGGGTATGTCCAGACTCTAGTTTAGTGATGGCTAACCTTTTTGCCATCGCATGCCAAAAGCGTGGGGAGTGTGTATGTGGGTGGGTGTCACGCGTGCGTGTGCCCACACCAGGGGTGGGTTCTAAATTTTTTTACTACCGGTTATGTGGGCGTGGCTTATTTTGTAGGTGTGGCTTGGAGGTCATGTGACTAGGTGGGCGTGGCTAGCTGGTCAGTCATTTCTGGAAGGTCCTCGCACTTACGACCGGTCCTCGCACTTACGACCCGACTCATTTGTTTGCTTTTAACACTGATCAGCTGTAGGGCGGCCCTTTGAAGCCCCCCGGCAAGAGTTTAAACAGTTTTTTTCCCTCTAGTCATCAGCTGGGACTCAGGAGGCAGCAATAGATTGGGGGTGGGACCAAATAAAAGGTAAGAATAACGTGGGGGGGTGGGAGGGCAGGGAGGGAGGGAGAACCGGTTCAGTGATGTCATATCGTCACCGCTACCGGCTCGGCTGAACCGGACCGAACCGGGAGGAACCCACCGCTGGCCCACACCCATAATTATATGCGCCCTGCCTCCCACGCATGCACGTGAAACACTCCCCCCGGTGCTCTCCCTGCTTTTGGCACACGATGGCACAGTATGTCCGGTAGGCCTGTTTTTTACTCTCCCCAGGCTCCAGCGCCTCTCTAGGTGTCTGGGGAGGGCGAAAACAGCCTTCCCCACCCCCCGAAGCCTTCTGGAGGCCGGAAACAGCCCGTTTCCCTACTTCTGGTGGGCCCAGAAGGCCCAAAAATCAGCTGGCCGGCGCGCACATCAGAGGTGGGTTTCAGCAGGTTCTGACCAGTTCTGGAGAACCGGTCAGGATTGAACTGTGGAGTCCCTGGTGCTCTCTGAGCTTGATGGTTTCCTTGCAGACATTTCGTGACCCAACTAGGTAACATCATCAGTGCTAGAAGGGAGTGCGTAGGGTTTGCTCTCTGTGTATATACAGTGTCTTGCCCTGTCAGTATTGATGCCAGTGTTGTTTTCCTCTTGGTTGTACTTTGATTAGGCTGTTGTTTACTGTTTCATTGCTTGTCTGAATCAGCCGTTCCTTGATTGGGATGTTGCTTACTGCTACAGTAGGTTTTGCAAGAAGACGCTGCAAAGCAAATCATAGACTCATAGCGGTGGAAGGTTATCTAGCCCAACCCCTTGCTCACTGCAGGATCCACCAGACCTTTAACAGATGACCATCCAGCCTTTGTCTAAAGATATTGAAGGAAGAATTCACCACTTCATGCAGCAGCTTGTTCAAATGGCTGATAGCCTGTAGAATAAGAAAGGGACTTCTGTTATCCAGCTGAAACTTTTTGTCATTTTAACCCACTGAGCCTGGTCCAGCCCTCTGTGGCACTCCTTATTCTTTAAAAACAGTCCCTTGATATTTGAATGCATATCTTCCCTCTATTATCTTTTTTAGAATAGAATGGAATGGAATGGAATGGAATGGAATGGAATGGAATGGAAGAGGAGAGGAGAGGAGAGGAGAGGAGAGGAGAGGAGAGGAGAGGAGAGGAGAGGAGAGGAGAGGAGGGAAGGGAATAAGATTTTGGATAGAATAGAACAGAACAGAACAGAACAGAACAGAATAGAATAAAAGAGAAGAGAAGAGAAGAGAATAAGATTCTGAATAGAATAGAATAGAATAGAATAGAATAGAATAGAATAGAATAGAATAGAATAGAATAGAATGGAAGGGAAGGGAAGGGAAGGGAAGGGAAGGGGAGGGGAGGGGAGGGGAGGGGAGGGGAGGGGAGGGGAGGGGAGAGGAGAGGAGAGGAGAGGAGAGGAGAGGAGAGGAGAGGAGAGGAGAGGAGAGGAGAGGAGGGAAGGGAAGGGAAGGGAAGGGAATAAGATTTTGGATAGAATAGAATAGAATAGAATAGAATAGAATAGAATAGAATAGAATAGAATAGAATAGAATAGAATAGAATAGAATAGAATAGAATAATAACTTTATTGTCACCTTGAATGTACACTAATTGTCATACATTAAAATGAAATTTCATTGCATACAACTCTCAAAGGGTCACCACCTCCAATATACACTACATGAACATGACAAAATAAATAAATACAAAATTATGCATAAAGGTAAAGGTTCCCTCGCACATATGTGCTAGTCGTTCCCGACTCTAGGAGGATGGTGCTCATCTCCGTTTCAAAGCCGAAGAGCCAGCACTGTCCGATAGATGTCTCCATGGTCATGTGGCTGGCATGACTCAATGCCAAAGGCGCACGGAACGCTGTTCCCTTCCCACCAAAGGTGGTCCCTATTTTTCTACTTGCATTTTTTACGTGCTTTTGAACTGCTAGATTGGCAGAAGCTTGGACAAGTCACGGGAGCTCACTCTGTTACGTGGCAACACCAGGAATTATGTATATAATATAAAATTATATATTATATTATATTATATACCCACATATATAATATACAGTAATATGACAAGGAGAAACAATGCAGTCTAGTTTGGATGTATACATGTATACGGCAAGAAAAATGAATCTTGCGAATTCGCCAGACGGATGGCCTAGGGGACAAAGCTGTTATAGAATCTAGTAGTCCCACTCTAGATACTTCAAAACCTCCTCCCAGAGGGGAGCAACAGAAACAGACCATAAAGTGGGTGTGTGGGGTCTCTAACAATGCTTTGAGCTCTAAGCACACAGCACTTATAAGAGCATCCTGAATAACGGGAAGCAAGCTTCCTATAATCTTCTCGGCTGTCCTCACTACTCTCTGTAAGGACTTTCTATTTGAGGCGTTGCTGCCACCAAACCAAACAGGGATGCAGTTGGTTAAAATGCTCTCAATCCTGCTTGTAAAATGTGACCAAGACAGAAGGAAAAAGATTTGCTCTCCTCATCCGACGCAGGAAATGCAGATGCTGACTTGCACGCTTCACTAAGGATGACTTGTGGAGAGACCCCCCCAGATACTTAATATTGTTGACACCTCTACAGCTGCATCCTTAATATTGAGTGGAGTATGACTATGCCGGCTCTTTCTAAAATCTAAACATTCTTTCTAATGCCTAAACATTCTCTGATCTTTTGTTCCTTATAGCATTTGATTTCTAACTTCTTCACCATTTTAGTAGCCTTCCCTTCTTCTGAACTTGTTGATCAATGTCTTTCTTGATGTCCTCTGTCTAGGACAGGACACAGGACTCTAAACAGGGTCTGAACCAGGCTAGAGGGGACTATGACTTCCTAAGATCTGAACTTCCGTCAATGCACCCTAAAATGGATCTCGTCAGATCAACAATGGCATCATAACTTCCAGCTTACCTCTGATCGAAAAGAAGATTTATGTTCCTTTCACGTGTACCATTTTATAGTTTATCAAAAAAAGCATCAAAAAAGCATAACAAAGAATGTTCTTTCTGCGCCAACTCAGAAAGCTCAAACTGCCCAAGGAGCTGCTGATTCAGTCCTACAGAGGAATTATTGAGTCTGTCATCTACACCTCTATAACTGTCTGGTTTGGCTCTGCAACCCAACGAGACAAACACAGACTTCAGAGGATAATTAGAACTGCAGAAAAAAACATTGCTACCAACCTGTCTTCCATTGAGGACCTGTATATTGCATGAGTCAAAAAGAGGGCTGTGAAAATATCTACAGACCCCTCGCATCCTGGACACAAACTGTTTCAACTCCTACCCTCAAAATGACGCTATAGAGCACTGCACACCAGAACAACTAGACACAAGGACAGGTTTTCCTCAAACGCCATCACTCTGCTAAACAAATAATTCCCTCAACGCTGTCAAACTATTTACTAAGTCTGCACTACTATTAATCTTCTCATCATTCCCATCACCCACCTCCTCCCACTTATGACTGTATGTCTGTATCAGGCTTTCCGCTGCGTGTCTGGGTATGTCGGAAAAGAGGACGCTACAAGAGTCCTAGTTGCTGTAAACTGTTTTAATCCAAACGATCACCAGCACCGTCAGCGTGAAAGCTGACACACAATGCAAAGGTACACAAAGTCGGCATTGGGAGCGGTCGCCTCCCAACGCAGTTTAAATATGCGCGCCAGCAATTACAGTTTTTTACACGCCCTTCCGGGTATCGTAGCTCCTGCCCATGCGCGGAACAGCGAATCCATCTCAGCGGAGAAGAGGGCATCAGAACGAAAACCTGGCACCGACTGCAGCGTGACCGGCCGCCTAACATTAACACTAAACACCTACCACCACCGGTGTGATTGATACACCCCAACCAACCCCCCTGCTGCCGACCAGGTATCTATATAGTATAGCGCCAGGTCCCGTGGTCGTCACCGCTGATCCAATATCTTTATAGCGTCAGGACCCACGGTCGCCACCACACCTCCGAGTGTCGAGGGGATCTCGACAGTCTGTAACTTTGTTGCTTGTAGCCCTACAATTTATATTGACTGTTTCCTAATATGATTCGATTGCTTATTTGTTTCCTATGACCAGTGGTGGGTTACTCCCAGTTCAGACCGGTTCTATAGAACCGGTAAAAAAACCAGAGGGAGGCTCCACCCACCAACCCCGATGTCATCAGAACGCTTCTGCGCATGCTCAGAAGAGCGCCACATGCGCGCAAGCAAAGCAAGCCCCATTGCAAACCGGTAGTAAAGGTAAGCAGAAACCACCCCTGCCTATGACTATCATTAAGTGTTGTACCTTATGATTCTGGATGAACGTATCTTTTCTTTTATGTACTCTGTGAGCGTATGCACCAAAGACAAATTCCTTGTGTGTCCAATCCCACTTGGCCAATAAAACATTCTATACTATTCTATTTAGCGTGACTTTGAACCGTGTCCAAATTGTCCAATGCACATGCATTTTTTTTATTTAAAAAGTTTTTTTTATTTTATAAACAAACAAACAGTACATAATCAATCATTCAATATATCTTGAATGGGGAGAAACAGGCTCCGACTCAACCCCTCCAAGACCGAGTGGCTGTGGCTTCCAGCGTCCCGATATAGCCAGCTGACGCCATCGCTGGCTATTGGGGGCGAATCACTCGCCCCCACGGAGAGGGCTCGCAACTTGGGCGTCCTCCTGGACGCACGGCTGTCTTTAGAAGATCATTTGACGGCCGTGGCCAGGGGGGCTTTTTATCAGGTTCGCCTGATACGCCAGCTGCGCCCCTTTCTAGATCGGGACTCTCTACGCACAGTCACTCAGGCACTAGTCATTTCCCGCCTGGACTACTGCAACGCTCTCTACATGGGGCTCCCCCTGGGGTGCACCCGGAGGCTCCAGCTGGTCCAGAACGCGGCCGCGCGGGGGATTATGGGGGCGACGAGGCGCTCCCATGTGACACCTCTCCTGCGCGAGCTGCACTGGCTCCCAGTGGTCTTCCGGGTGCGCTTCAAGGTGTTGGTGACCACCTTTAAAGCGCTCCATGGCTTAGGGCCAGGGTACTTACGAGACCGCCTTCTGCCACCAATAGCCTCCCACCGGCCAGTACGCTCGCACAGAGTGGGCCTCCTCAGGGTGCCGTCCGCCAGACAATGTCGGCTGGCGACCCCCAGGGGGAGAGCCTTCTCTGTGGCGGCGCCCACCCTCTGGAACAACCTTCCCCCAGAGTTACGTATAATAACAGACCTCCGGATTTTTCGTCGGGCCCTGAAAACCTATTTATTTCAACAAGCTGGGCTGGCCTGAGTTAAATTTTAAATTGATTTTAAATTGGGTTATCTTAATTTCGGCCAAAACATTTAATTATTTTAATATTGTTCTTAAATTTTGTATGCTTTGTTTTTATCTTGGCTGTGCACCGCCCTGAGTCCTATTGGAGAAGGGCGGTATAGAAATTTAATAAATAAATAAATAAATAAATAAATAAATAAATAAATCTTCTGAATACATCTTTTATGTCTTCTTTTTACTCCTCCAATATTTATCATATCTTAATGTTATCATTGATAATGTTATCAATGCACATGCATTTTAAACACTAACCTGAGGCTAAGCCCTATCGAAGAGAACACAAAAGACACAAGACTGAAGTGGATTGTGTAATTCATAATAATCCAGTTGCCTCAAAAGAGCCTTGTCTGGTTTGATGCTCTCCGAAAAGGGCTAAACATAATTTATAATCCCAGGAGCTCTAATCCCATTAATCTGGACGGCATCGGGTTCAACTAGGCTGCCCTAGAAAGATGACCTTGCTGGGACATGCTCAGCTCACGGGCCAAGAACGGGCTGGACAGTATGCAATTGAACAAACAAGAGTTTCTCAAATAGATCATTTCAGTGGGACACAAAACCTTACGGTGGAATACAGGTAGTTTTCCACTTAAAAGAGTTCACTGACCATTCAAAAGTTACAACGGCACTGAAAAAAAATGATTTACGATCATTTTTCACACTTATGACCATTGCAGCATCCCCATGGTCATGTGATCAAAATTCAGATGCTTGGGAAGTGATTCATATTTATGACAATTGCAGTGTAATTTATTTATTTATTTATTTAATTTGATTAATATGCCGCCCTTCTCCGGAGACTCAGGGCGGCTTACAATGCGTTAAGCAATAGCCTTCATACTTTTGTATATTTATACAAAGTCAGCTTATTGCTCCCACAAACTGGGTCCTCATTTCACCTACCTTAGAAAGGATGGAAGGCTGAGTCAACCTTGAGCCTTGGAGAGATTCGAACCAGCAGAAATGTAATCCCGTTTTGCGACCTTCTGACCAGCCAAGTCAATGAGGAAGCCAGATCCATGTCAGGTTTCGATGTCATCTCAAATAAATTGCACTCCCAAACAATTAATCTTTGCTGAAATATTCCATTTATTGAGTACGACAGATCTGGCCCTGACTTCGTCGTAGCCGATACTAACCCTCTGACCCCCAAACCCTTCCCTTTCCGTTCCCCAATTCTCATCTCCTCATTGGCCATCTTCCAAGTCAGTCTCCCCAGCTTCTGACCTCAGCCCACAGGAATGTCCCCCTCCCATCCCATCTCCTAGGGGATATTATCTACAGAGAAAATAAGTAGGTGAAAAGTCAAGTCTCATCTCCTTTTTATGGCAGCATCAGAATGCTGACAATCCATTTAACGACTTCATTACTAACTTAACAACTGTAGCGATTCATTTAACAGCTGTGGCGAGGAGGGTTGTAAAATGAGGCAAAACTCCCTTTACAAATGTCTCACTTAGCAACAGAAATTTTGGGCTCAATTGTGATAAGTCGAGGACCATATGTATTTTGATTCGATGGCAGGAAAATCTCACTGTCGCATCAGCTCCATTGGGGCAAACTTCAGTACCACAAGGATTTGTTTTCCTTCCTCCCAATCAGTTTTACAATGGTGGCCAAAATTGTGGAAACCTTTTGGGAAAAGTGTATTTTTGAGGTTTGATGGCTAATAATACTTTTTTGGGGGGGGTTTCAAGATAATCCTATTCCACTGCTGGAATGGCCTGGGAATAGCCCAGACCTTCACCCAATTGAAAATCTATGGAGCTGACTAAAGAAACTTGTTAGTCAGAAGCAACCCAGCAATAAAACCCAGTGAATAGAAGCCATCGTTCCATCTTGGTTTCACATGATAACAGCTGCAGAACTAAAAGACTTGGTTCACTCCATGGGAAGACCTTGTAAGGCTGTAATTCATGCTAAAGGTTACCCAACTAAGGATTAACTGACATGGTGATAATTTTTGTATATCTTGTTTTTTCTACGTCTTTCACTTTTCTTCTCTATACTGTAATTGCTATTCTAATAGCAAATCCTTCATAAAAGTAATTGCATTACATTCTTGGTTAAATTATCTTTCCATTGATATATAACGTTATGGTACTACTACTACTACAAAAAAAAAAGTGCTGTTATTAGCTAGTTTTAGAAAATACACTTTTCCCAAAAGGTTTCCACAATTTTGGCCACTACTGTAAATAAGAAGCCATTAACCTTTAGGGCAAAGCTGTGTGTTTTTAAATTCCAATATCCCAAGCCTATCTAAGTGTTTTGAAAAACCTCTCTTGGTTGGCAAACTAATGGAAGAAACAAATAAATGAATTATGGAACAAATCGATACTACTTTTTCTGCTTTCTTTCTTCTGCATTATTTTAATTTCTCTTTAAAGCTATTCATCAAAATGTATATATGTGAAAAATAATAAGAAGAAATCAACTCAGAATTCTCACTTGAGGCTCAAATTATCTTATTTTGGACAAGTTATGTAGAAGACCCAACACTTTGGAGAAGATTCTGATGCTAGGAAAGGTGGAAGAAAAAGAGAAGAGGACAACCGGCAGCAAGTAGAGATGAGGGCACCATTGGAAGCCCAGAAGGATGAGACTGGAGACAGATCATCCTGGAGAAGATTCATCTATCCAGTCATTAAGTGACAATGCATCATCAATCATGGCTCATCACCAGTTGGTCAACGCAAAGACCCATCTTCCTTGAGAAATCCATAATGCTTGGAAAAAAAATGCAGTGGTGAAATTCAATTTTTTTTATTACCGGTTCTGTGGGCGTGGCTTGGTGGGCATGGTGTGGCTTGGTGGGTGTGGCTTGGTACTGCAAAATCTCCATTTCTACCCCGCTCCAGGGGAAGGATACTGCAAAATCCCCATTCCCTCCCCACTCCTGTGGGAAGGATATTGCAAAATCTCCATTCCCACCTGACTCTGGTACCAGCCAGAAGTGGTATTTGCCGGTTCTCCGAACTACTCAAAATTTCTGAAGTAATACACAAAATTTACAGCTGTGCAGAGATGGACAGATTTTAGAACTCAAAGACAAAAGTGAATCAACATACTATGAAGTCTGGAATAAATGTTATAATTAGTTAGATAAGAGGAAGAATGCCAGAAACAAGGGATAACAAATGTTTCGAAATGTATATATCAATGTATAACAATGTATCAAGGTATATTGAATTTGTGAATGCAATATAGGTTTACTGAATATATGTATAGCTGTTTAGGAAGTAAAATACTGTATACTTGATATATAATGAAATAGGAGATATGTAAATTTGTATATAGATTAAGGAATATGTTACTTATTAACTTGAATTTGACGCAAATGTTAGAAACCAGAGATGTTGAGCAATGCCCATTGTTTTACTTTTAAAACTAATAAAAAAATTTAAAATTAAAAAAAAAATCCGTTACTGGTTCTCCGAACTGCTCAAAATTTCCGCTACCGGTTCTGCAGAACCTGCTGGATTTCACCCAGGGGTGAAATGTAAAATTTGTTACTACCGGTTCTGTGGGTGTGGCTTGGTGTGGGGAGGTAATGTGACTGGGTGGGTGTGGCCAACTTTTTTTTTTTTTTAACTTTTCAAAGCATTTTTTCTAATGCTTTGAAAAGCCTCTCTGCCGATCAGGCAACTCAGTTGGGATTGTCAGAGAGGCTTTTTAAAAAATGCTTTGAAAAGCCTCTGACGATCCCAGCGGAGCCGTGCGATCATCAGAAGCTTTTTTTTTTTACTTTTAAAAGCATTTTTTCGTCGAAAGAGGTTGTAGAAAAAATGCTTTTAAAAGTAAAAAAAACAAAAAAGCCTCTGATGATCATATAGCTCAGCTGGGCATGGTGGAGGAGTGTGTGTGTGCAGGGATTTTTGCTACTGGTTCTCTGAACTACCCGCTGCCATCGCTACCGGATCGGGCGATCCGGTCCGAACAGGGAGCATTTCACCCCTGATTTCACCCCTGAAAAAAATGGAAGGACACTGAGGAAGAGGATGACCTGGAGAAGATGGGTGGACTCGGTTGCTTTGGTGATGCGGAGGACATCATGGGAAGATGCAGGTTAGGGGTAGACCACCATGGAGAAAATCCATCTACGTGGTTCCTAGGAATCCTCACTTGAGTTGAAAGCGGTCAGTCATCCATCAGCCATTAGATTAGAAAGTCCCAAAACAGAAGATTTCCTGTTCGATTAAATCACAGATGTCAAGGATTTTATTTTCGTACGGGAAATGAATCTTTCCGTTTCAGAGAAGAGTCAGCAGAACTGGAAATAGGGTGGATTTTTTTTGTTATTGCAAACAGCTTTGGGGCAGTATTGAAATTCTAGCACTGTACAGACAGCATGGAAACAAGGGAAGGTAGTGCTGAGTCATGAAATGACTGATCATAACCTTTCAATTTCACTTTGAAGTTCACAGAAAGAATTTGCACCCTGTCCTGAATGGAAGGAAGTCCGCCAAGTACAGAGAGTGCTTCATTGACCACCTTTCACTTAGTGACCGTTTCGAAGTGACAACAATGCTGGAAAAAGGGACTTATGACCGTTTTTCACACTTTACGACCATTTGCAACATCCCCATGGTCACGTGATTAAAATTCAACATGTGGGGCAAGTGGCTCATATTTATGACGGTTGCAGTTTCCCGGGGGTGTGTGTGTGATGTGAATGACTTGTGTTCCTAACTTATTTATTTATTTATTGGTTCGATTTATATGCCACCCTTCTCCGGAGACTCAGGGCGGCTTACAATGCGTTAAGCAATAGTCTTCATCCTTTTGTATATACCTGCTTAGTAGGGCTTTTGGCCCCCCCAAGCGGTGTTCTTTTTTATACAAAGTCAGTTTATTGCCCACACAGTCCGGGTCCTCATTTTACCTACCTCGGAAGGATGGAAGGCTGAGTCAACCTTGAGCCTGGTGAGAATTGAACTCGCAGTAATTGCAGGCAGCTGGCAGCTAAGTGCTACTTAACAGCAGTTTAGTCCGCTGTGCCACCAATGTTCCTTGGCAACCAAGGCACTGCAGTGATTCACTTAACAGCGGTGGCAAAGAAGGTCGAAAATAGGGCAAAATTCACTTAACAACGATCTCACTAAGTAACCGTAATTTTGGGCTCGATTGTGGTTGTTAAGTCGATGATAGGCCATTTAGAAAGGGACTAAAACTGATGGGAATTTCAACCTAGTTTTACTGCAGGGCAGTGGTGAAATCCAAATTTTTTGTCCTACTGGTTCTGTGGGCGTGGCTTGGTGGGCGTGGCAGGAGAAGGATACTGCAAAATCTCCATTCCCACCCCACTCCGGGGGAAGGATACTGCAAAATCCCCATTCCCTACTCACTCCTGGGGGAAGGATGTTGCAAAATCCCCATTCCCACCCACCCCACTCTGGGGCCAGCCAGAGGTGGTATTTGCCGGTTCTCTGAACTACTCAAACTTTCCTCTACCGGTTCTCCAGAACCTGTCAGAACCTCCTGGATTTCACCCTTGATCCAGGGGTCCTTTCTGCTTTTGAACGAAAGAAAGACAATGTGCACATGCATGAAATCAATGTCATAGCTGGCGGGGAGGCACTAAATAAAATATTGAGAGTGATATGCTTTATTCTATAAAGAGAAATGGGGGAAGGCATACGGAAGGCAGATAAATGGAGAGAGAAGACAAAGACATGGGGAAAAAAGACCGAGGCAAGGAAAGAATCAGAATCAGGATAGAGCTGGAAGGGATCTTGGAGATCTTTTAGTCCCGTGATGGCGAACCTATGGCACGCGTGCCCAAAGTGGCACGCGAAGCCATATCACCCGGCACATGGGCCCTTGCCTGTTTTGTCTTCCGGGTTTCTGGTGCTCAGGCGCACATGATGATCGTCTGTCTTTCGCACACGTGGCAGTGCTGAAAACTGGTGTGCGCATGCGCGCCGACCAGCTGATTGTCGGGTACACATGCACGCCAGAACCTGGAAGCTCGGCTTTTCCGGAGTGTGACCCTTCACACGCGCGGCAGTGCCGAAAACTGGCCTGCACATGCGTGCCGGCTGATCTTCAAGCGCGCATGGCACTACAACCCAGAAATTTGGCTTTTCCAGAATGCGGCCCTGATGAGCACGCACGTGTGCGCACATGTTTCCGTGCAACTTTTTCAGCACTCGGTGCTGAAAAGGTTCACCATCACTGTTCTAGTCCAACCCCTTGCTCAAGCAGGAGACCCTATACCAGTGATGGCTAACCTTTTCATCGTCGTGTGCCAAAAGTGGGGGTCGCGCGGGGGAGGTCGTGTGTGTCCATACCCATAATTCAATGCGCCCTGCCCCCCGCACGTGTGCGGGACCCCCCGCGCTCCCCCTGCTTTTGGCACACACTGGCACGGTGGGCCCGGTAGGCTGGTTTTTTTTGCCCTCCCCAGGCTCCAGATGCTTTCTTGGAGCTTGGGGAGGGTGAAAACGGCCTTACCCACCCCCCTGGAGGCCAGAAACGGCCCATTTGCTGACTTCCAGTGGGACCACGTTTTTCACTCTCCCCAGGCTCCAGAGCCTTTCTAGGAGCTTGGGGAGGGCAAAAACAGCCTTCTCCACCCACCCGGAAGCCCTCCGGAGGCCGGAAACAACCTGTTTCCAGACTTCTGGTGAGCCCGGAAGGCCTGAAAATCAGCTGACTGGAGCGCGCTGAGCTAGGGCAAAGCTTGCGTGCCCACCGATATGACTCCGCGTGCCATAGGTTCGCCATCTCGGCCCTATACCATTTCAGACAAATGGCTGTCCAGTCTCTTCTCAAAAATTTCCAGTGATGAAGCATCCGCAATGTCTGAAGCAGGGGTGGGTTCTAAATTTTTTTACTACCCGTGCTGTGGGCGTGGCTTATTTTGTGGGTGTGGTTTGGAGGTCATGTGACTAGGTGGGCGTGGTTGGCTGGTCAGAGTCATTTCTGGAAGGTCCCCTCACTTATGACCAAGTCCTCGCACTTACAACCCGACTCATTTGTTTGCTTTTAACAATGATCAGCTGTAGGGCGGCCCTTTGAAGCCCCACGGCAAGAGTTTAAACAGTTTTTTTCCCCTCTAGTCATCAGCTGGGACTCAGGAGGCAGCAATAGATTGGGGGTGGGACCAAGTAAAAGGTAAGAATAACGTGGGTGTGGGGGGGATAGGAGGGCGGGGGGGAGAACCGGTTCAGTGATGTCATATTGTCACCGCTACCAGCTTGGCCGAACCGGACCGAACCGGGAGGAACCCACCACTGGTCTGAAGGCAAACTGTTCTACTAGTTAATTGTCCTCACTGTTAGGAAGTTTCTCCTCAATTCCAGGTTGCTTCTCTCCTTCCATCCATAAAGGAGAATATCTGTAGCTAAGGATTGAAATGAGCTGTCCTTGACGCCCTCTGAGCTTGGTGGTTTTCTTGCGGACGTCAGTGCTGATGATGTTACCTAATTTGGGTAAGGAAACCTCCGCAAGAAAACCATCAAGCTCAGACAGCACCAGAGACAAAGAACTGTAGTTTTTCCATTAGCTTCCGCTGGGGAGACCTCCTCCGATTGACCCTCCTAAGTTTTGGGGAGACAGTGGATCCTCCTCATTTACTTGTGGCTGTAAATTTCAATATTATCCAGTCACGATATAACAATAATCTGCAACTACAGTTATTTACTTCTTATTAATCAAGAAAACATGGAATGTGCTGAAATGAGTAAATGGACATTTGAAATTAGAGAACAAGAAGATAAACAATACTATAAGATATGGGATTTATTTTATCAATGGCTAGATAAAAAAAAATATGGTAATGAAAAATGGTAGAGACTTTTACAATATAAGAATTGAAGAATGAGATGGAATATAACATAAAGATGTATGATCTATACATCTATATGTATAGATGGGAAGAAATAGACATAACTAAATAAATGATTAATGAGAATAACAATATATAGATTGATGATATGAGAATATAGGTAAATTAAAAACTGTAAACTATGAATTTGATGAACGATGCACAAAAGATTTGTAACCAACCGACACGCTGTTTGCAATTGTTATTGAAGATGGTTTTATGTTTGTCTGTTTAAAAAAAAAAAAACTTTTTCAAAAAAAAAAACAGTTATTTACTTCTGAGCCCAATTCAAACCGTTGTTGGTTTAACTTTTCAAACTCTGTCTACCTTGGAACTTAAACATCTCCTGGAATCTCTCTTCCTAGTAGAATATTTGTCAACTTTCACTTGCCAAAGTAGCTGCTGAACCGCATTGCTGTTTATTTAAAGTTTGCCCAACAGAATGGCCTTTAAGTCTGCAAAAGCTGGTAACATCCTGACTCCCAGACACGACACAACAAAAGAGACTGTGAAAGAAGAAAACAAGTCCAGGCTTGCCCATTTTTTCAAAAAAATATACAGGTAGTCCTCGACTTACGACCACATTGGCACTAAGTGATATGGTCATTAAGTGAGTCATCATCGGACCGTGGCCGAATTTATGACCTTTTGGCTGTGCTCATTGGGCGAATCTGGCTTCCTCCATTGATCTCGCTGGCTGATCCTAGGATGGCTGCAACCATTGTCCATCCTGGCAGCTCTGCCAAATGGCTGGCCACGGGAGACCCCGTGCGTCATTAGTGCAAGGACTGGTCATAAGCGATGGGCAGCAAGTTATTTGATTTGA